>NW_027072118.1:1462438-2193657 GCF_023168085.1 Purpureocillium lilacinum
TTTCTCGGCACGCTTGGAGTCTCTCGACGGACGCCATCCCCTTGTTAAAAGTGCCTCGCGGAAACCCCTTGGGGCGCAGCACACTCGGAACCCCAGCTCGACCCCACGTGTCAAGCCAACTTTCAGTCGAGGCTACAACGCGCCGACCAGCTCCTCCCGAAGTGCCATCAGCCGGCGCTCCTGCCGCGCCACTACTCCGACACAGAAGCCAACCCTCTTCAGACTGCAAACAAAGCCGAAACCGCTGGTGACTTCCTCGAATGGCTTGCAACCGCCGCCGCAGCCACGCTCATCGTCTACTCCGACCGGTCGCAACTTCCAAACGGCGCCGTGGGATTCGGCTTCGCAGTACACCGGGACAAGCAAACGCTAGTCCAAGGATCGGGCCGTTTGGGTCCATCCGAAGTCTTCGACGCGGAGGCAACCGGCGCCCTAGAGGGCCTTCGGGCCGCTCTCCGCCTGAGCGACACAACAAGTGAAGTTGTGGTCTGTACCGACAATCTCGCCGTAGCCAGCTGTCTGCGAGGCAACCCCGTCGACTCGTCGCAGGACAAGTTCACCAAGTTCCAAGAACTGGCAACCTTGCACGGAAACGTGCAGGTCCGCTGGATACCAGGACATACCGACATACCAGGCAATGAGGAGGCCGACGGCCTCGCCAAAGCAGGTTGTTTGCAGCCTGAACCACCCGGAGCCATGCCATCGCTGGCCCACCTGCGTCGACTTGCGAGGCAGCAATCGAGAGATGCCTTCAAAGCTTGGTGGTCGACGGAAGCACCAGGGTCATACAAGGCTCTGAACCTCGAGGCAGCCACAAGCTGTCCTCCAGAGCTGGCGCTCCCAAGGGCAACGCTCCACAGCCTCCTTGCGGCGAGATCTCGCCATGGAGACTTCGCCGACTACCACGAGCGTTTCAATCATGACGACGCGCGTCTTGACTGCTCATGCGGACGACGCAAAGCACCAGATGTTGCACGGATGCTTCTAGAAGGTTCTGTGACGCTGACGACATTTGCCAGCTTCGTCTATATGAGACGCAGCTTTCCACTCCTTTCTGTAGCTAGAGATGAACAAGTTCAGACACTCTTTTCCAGTCTGTGTGTGCAGACAACACCAGAGCACCCGTTCTACTGCAGGAAAGTACGGCCACGGCTCCGGATGAGGCTTGCCCCTCACCGGCCGAAGCGATATGTCGTGCAGTAGGGAAGGGCTCCAAAGCCTTCGTCGAGATGACGTCGGAAAGCTCCTTCTTCCAAAGGATCTGCCCCCGCCATTAAGCGACTGCCAACAACCTCCGCCGTCAAGACCCATTTCCTGCGCTTGCAGTAGCAATAGTAGCTTCATCCATCCACCCATGCACGCTCGATATGGGCACAATAATTCACTACTTCGCCATCGACAAAATTGGCTCTTGTCTCTCACGAATTTCGGCACTGTTACAGAAGAACATCCCATCGTCGTCAGAGTCATCGGCTTCAGCTGCATTAGCAGCAGCACCGACGCCAGCGCCACTGCCGATGCTGCCGCCGCCGGCAGCAGCTAGCCGCCCACCACAATCAGACGATCGCCATGGCGCGAAGCTCGGCGCGGACGGTACGTGACTTACATGGGACTTGCAACGGGTACTGTGGCGGCCGCCGGAATACCGACAGAGAGTGTTAGCTGCAATAGAATCGCTGGTGGCCATTGATGTCGTGACGTTTTCGCCCGGCCGAGGATATCGTTATTACTTGCTTAATGATATGCACGCACAACTTATCCAATGTAATGCTTACGGGGGCCTGATCGCCCATGTCGTGCACGCCCATATCGGTCACGCCCGCGGCTATGTCCGTTCCTGTCCCCACGTTCTTCTCCGGTTTCAAACGAACGTGTTGTCCCTGCCAAGGTAGGTTTCATGTGATTTACTATTGCCCGAATTAGGAAGCGGACACACCGCAATGTCTCCCTTGGGCCATGAACAGCGGCCTACGGCATCTTGCCCACCTCTCTCCTCGGTTTCACCATATCCAGGACAACTGGCGTGTTATGACCGTGGCCATTCTTGCCGCATGCACTTGTTGTGGCCCTCAGGCGACATTCGTGGATTATCCTCCAGACGCACATAAAAGTGGCGTTGGCTCGACACTGTGACAGGCCCTGGTCGAGTACGACAGGGGAATTCAAGACCATGGCTGAAACCCCGGTATGATTCACCACTGCCCTAAACCATGACCTTGTGCCCGATGAACAGGTCTCGGTGAGGTGGCAATCGGCGAGGGCGTACTCTTGCGAAGTCCGGCCGTCCCCTGAGCTTGGACCTTTTGCTAGACAGTGTCTGTGCACGCCAAAATCGCCCATGTGCAGACCTCCGCTCACTCGACCTAGCATGTAAGAGCAACCACTAATAGCACTGGCTGATAGAACCAGAAGCCTGTCATCTTACGGCCTCACCCTGTTCTAGCTGCGGGTAATGCCCGTGGCTTTTCGTGCAAACCGATAGCGGGAGTTGTGAAACAAGCCCCACAGAAGGTTCGACAAATGCGGAAAGGGCATCCGATGCGTGGTAGGTGGGGCGTACTGAAGCCTCACGGTACCATTCCGTCCGCTTGTGTCGTCTTAAAATCTGTCCATGGCTGCCCCCCCCCCCCCCCCCCCCCCCCCCCCCCCCACCACTTCGCTCATGTCCTGACTGAGGCGCTGAACCGAATTTGTTTCAGCAGCCTTCCGGCGGTACCGTCTCTCCGGCTTGAGTGGCAGCCAACATTGACTTCACCGTGCCGCAAAACACAAATAGATACATCTTATCTTTCTGATGCTCTATCCGTGCGGGTGCGACCATCTCGGCTTCTTTAACAGTCTACAGATAGGTAGGAACCGTCCTGCGTGGCACTCGCTTGTTGCCCTTGGCTAAATGTAAGAATCGGTTCGAAATCATGGAACGGGGCCATCCGCTGACAGACAGGTGTCCAGCCGCATCGCCGGCGTCTCTGTTGTCGTGTTAACCTATGGGCTGTGCGGGACTGTGCGCTACAACTCCACGATGACAGGAAGACTGAACAAAACTCAGCTGAACGCTATAAGTATCATCGAGCGAACTTCATCTGGGCTCTCGCTGCTTGGATGTATATTTATCATTATCACGTTCTGCCTGTCACCTTCTTTCAACAAAACCATTAATCGTCTTGCATTCTATGCTGCATTTGGGAATATGATGAGCAATTTTGGGACTATAATCTCTCGAGCCTATACAAATGAACCCGACTCATTCGGTTGCCAGTTTCAAGGCTTCATTCTCCAGCTGTCCGTGTTGCTGAGGCCTTAATAACTCATTGAAAACTGACTGTATTACAGATTTCTCCCGGCTGATGCATTTTGGGCGTTGGCTATGGCCATCAATGTCTATCTGACGTTTTACCACAACTTCGACACGCAGCGTCTACGCAAAATGGAGCTCTGGTACTTGCTCGGCTGCTACTGCGTTCCTTTCAGAGCCATCACTCTCCTTTTCGTCAAGAATAGCGATGGCCAACGAGTCTACGGAAACGCCAACTTATGCTGCTGGATTACCAATGACTACTCCTCTCTCCGCATTTTCGTCCAGTACATGCCTGTATGGTAAGTTTTGCTGTGACAATTTGTCCTTCGCAACTAATGCTGACAAAACACAACAGGGCCGTGATCCTTGCCATGTCATTCATATACTTACGTGCCGGTCACACAATTTACAAGACACGAAAACAGCTCCAAAGCCTGGGCCCATATGACCTCCGCTCTCTATCTATCAACGACGAAGAACTTTCAACCACAGCGATTCGGCCTCAACCGGACGTTGAGGCAGCTAACGAACACTGCACTGAGAGGATTTTGATGAAGGAAAGGGTTGTTTCCCATGTAGGAAGTGAACGGGGCCCAGGCGATACGTCTTTGGTTCGCAATTCTGCAGCAAAACTAGTCCATCCACAGGCACAACTATCCCCCACTCTTGCTCGTCGAGTCTATGGTCACTATGCGGGAGTTACAGAGCAGCGACCCGTGGACTGTACCCGCCGGCGCGTACAAGCTTTAGACAAAGCAGCTTGGTCGTACACCAGATGTGCGCTCCTATTCTTTGCCGCCATTCTGATCACTTGGACTCCCTCGAGCGCCAACAGGGTCTACACGGCTATACATGGAAAGGGCAGATCCGTCACACTCGAGTATATGAGCGCCCTCGTTTTGCCGTTGCAGGGATTTTGGAACGCTGTCATCTATGCGGTCACTTCATGGAAAGCTTGCGAGGATGTCTTCAGCACACTACTCCAGTCGATATATGCGTGCTGGCGGAGGTACGTAACCGGGCGCAACAACCAGCGAGTTGGCAGTTAGCCACGTTCTGCTGAATGAACGGCGCCAACTGCGAGCCATACGTCACCGACAACGTTACCAAATCAGGGTCTGGGTGCCTGCCGATTGCCATAGGAATGCATAGCACTGGATTTATAACAGCGCTTAAACAAAAACCTGACAGACGAAGGTGAAGTTATGCTAATATGGCCAAAGCAGCAAGAAGTGCTTGGAGTTTACAGGTTGCTAGAGCCCGCGTATCTGACTCAGGATTGGTGATTGATGCTGCCTCCGGCGCTGGTGAGACGGCCATTGTTCATCGCCTGCAAACAGAGTGAAAGCTTAAAAGAACTGACCGGCTTCCGAGAGTATCAGTGCGGCCTGCCCCACTGGGCAATCATGAACAGGTCTGAATAGAGAGCAGCTGCAATGACGGAACCGAGTGACTGAAAATGCGAAACAACGAGAGACTCATCGTGTGGGTTGCGACCGTGAGCAGACCACCGCTTCGCGATCCAGTTCATATTCGGTCAACGCTGCGCAAAGTGAAAGAAACAAGGACGAGGACTTAACCACAGCCGCGCCAGGCATCCGGGTAATGTTGGATATCAAACAGTGTTGACGCAGCCTAATATTAGCCCCTGTCAACCCCGTTTCACCTTCTGTCCTGATATCAGTTTCAGAGCGGGTTCATCCAATGCTGCTGCAGCGGCCGACTAGTAAGAAATTCCTTGATTTCCCACCTTGATAAAGCAGAGATGACAGCATCAGAATTCCCCAGTTTGGCCGAATGCTGATATCGGGGCAGCATGAGACTCTCAGACGCGATAGCGGTACAAGTTTCAGTCGTCGCTTGGGCTGTCCTGCTCTTGCTGCGGTGCCGCCTAGCTCAAGATGGCAATTTTTGATGACTCTAGGCTGAAGGAAGTGGCCGAGAAGGTGCTGGTGCTTCATGTCGTGGCGTATCTCGAACCGCCCGCTGAGACATTGGTCACAGCGACTTGCTTGTTCCATTCAGAGCCGTGTCGACAAGTGCAGACGAGCCCTCTCATAGCCAACGTCTATAAGACGCATCATCTCCCTATGTCACGTCGCACCGCTACGAGTTGCCTTCAATTTTGTTGCCTCACGTCCACCACTTCGGTTTAGGCAGCCCATTGCATCCTACTCAAAGTGTTGTTCTTATGTCCAAGAAGCCATGTATCCTCTTGTTGCCTTCGCGCTCCTCGTATTAGTTGGACTGGGTCATAGCTCTATTTTGACAAGGATCCCGGCCGGCACCGGACCTGCTTCGAGCATCGACAAGACGAATAATGGCGGCACCAACAGCAAAAACGATGCCAATCGTGGCGGTGCTAACCGCAGCGGCGGGCAAAACTGTCTTAGAGAGGACTTGATTCAAAGTGCCAGCGGTCTCACCGGACAAGAAACGGGCACGCAAGGCATCAAACCCGGGCAGGCCAAGTCCGGAACGTATGTCACCCAGGCATTTCCGCTCGCATGCGATAGCTCTAACCAGCGCACTCCAGAGACGAAAATAATTTTATTAACTTCTGCAAGGGTCAAGAACTCACCAATGGAGAGCAAATAACTTGCGGATCCTGCAACGGTGTACCCATGGGCCGCATCCCGGCGACCTCCAACATGATCTCGGCCATAATCACCCACCCCCAACCGGGTGACATCATGACCTCCGACACGACCTTTAATGTGTCTGTGCAAACCGCGCATTTGGTTGCTGGCAATTTTGTCAACCCCACCACCAACTACTACAGTGCCCCACAAGACCAGGATAACAATGGCGATGTTATCGATCACTTCCATGTCACCATCCAGGACATTCGTTCCATGAAGTCGACTACGCCGCCAAACCCCACAAAGTTCGCCTTTTTTTAAGGGCATTGATGACGCTGGCAACGGTCAAGGTCTCCTTCAAGCCGTTGTCCAAGGGGGTCTTCCGCCCGGTGCTTACCGCGCCTGTACAATGATTGCGGCCGAGAACCACCAGCCCGTTGCCATGCCGGTCGCTCAACGAGGCGCCCAGGACGACTGCACCAAGTTTGAGGTGGCTACCAAAGCCGGTGGCGGTCCCTTCAACTCGGGCAAGAGGAAAGATGGCGATATGACGAAGAACCAGGACCAGGAGGGCTTCGTGAAGGGAGCTGGTGGCAAGCCTTCTAAGGGAAATTCACCATAGCGCGAACGATGCAGGAACAAGCCTAAGTGCCATCGCAGTTGGAAGAGTGGGTGCAAAGGATCCATGCCGTTGATATTGAACTATGAGACAATGCCTGTTGACAGGTCGCTGCTTCTCTTAGCCTGGGACGGCAGCCTCCGACTGCACTAATCAGATCATGCATACCGACAAATCCGGAAGCATCGGCGGCACATGGTGACCGGGCTTCGACTTTTGCACTCACGACTCCATTGAGACATAAAATTGGCGGCGTTGTTTAATTTAATTGGACTGTTTGGTTGATTGAGATGATATATGATGAGTGACGCCCGGAGGACGCGACGAGGCATCCTTTTCGACGGATGAAGCCCGACGCAACGGTAACCCAGCTTCTATCCTCATGCACTATAGTAAGCCGAGCACTGTAGTTGCAAAAAGCGTCTGTCACCTCAATGCTTCCAACAGCCTCATGCTCATTAATTTGCCCCATTGTCTCGACGTTATTTACGCTCAAGCTACGCCACTGGCGCTGAATGCCGACTTCGCGACACCGACAGTCCGCTCAGGAACCACGTACGTGACAGGTGTATTGGGGAGAAGCTTGCTCAATCTTTCTCCGTGAACCATCCGCGAGCGAATACACATCGAGTTCTGTCGCCGATTTCATACTACCTCATGTACACCACAGATTGATCTCCTAGTCCACTATGAAGGAAGTTGTAGCGGGCTGCCGTGGTAGTTCTCAGGAGCAGGGTAGTCATCGTCGGGCGTTGGCTTTGCCTCCACAACCCTCCCAATTTCATCCAGTAAAAGTTTGCCCAATTCCGTCTCACCCAGAACCACGTCTTTGTCGGATGCTTGGCGACATGCGAGCCAGAGAGGAACAGTCCGCTTCACAGCCTCCCAGCAACAGCGCAAAGGCCAGACAAAACTTTTGGTAGCATCAAAAAACAGACTCTGCGGCAAAGGGTACAGGGTGTGTGCCGCGCCGTGGACCGCAAGATGAGGATCCAGCCTCACAAGAGCCTCGTAGTACCAGTCCCTCCACACAGCAAGTTGAATACGAAATTCTCGGCCGCCTAGTTGTTGCCGTACCTCGCTTACCATATCCAGAGGCATGGCTAAAGACGACGATGACCACCGTAAAAGGTACCACCGCTTGCAAAAGCCCCCTCTTCTAAGCAAAGCACAGTCCTGGTGGTCGCAGCAAGAACAAGTGTCAAGGCTCAGTTCATACGGCATGGGAAGCATGGTACGCTCCATGTCAACGATGTCGCCGTGCCTCTCTTTTCCGATTGATATGTATTGTCAACCCCTGGGGTAATGGAAGACACCGGCCCACATATCAACCAGTCGACTGCAACTGAATGAGCACGCACAAGAGAGTTCGTAAGGTGACATTGCATCACGGACACTGCGGATCTATGGTAGCCCGCGTCAGGTCGGGCTTGTACATATAGTAATAGTGCAGTCCACGCATGTGAAGTTTCGTCGCCTTGCAGATCCATACCAACCAGCAATGACATGTCGCACTCCATTTCGGAAGATACGCACGTGCCTCGGGTGGGTCTCATGGCGCCAAGTCTCGGAAGTATGCACTTCACCAGCGACTCCAAAATTGCGGTCCCGATTCGGCTTCTTGACCATCAACGACTGGTTAACTTCGAAAGCCTTCGCTATGAAAACCGGAGACCTGCTGACGGCTCTCATCCCCGAGACGCTACAGGCGTTGTCTCCATTGCTGTCAGCTGCACGTGCCACAAGGTCCGTCAGCCAATAGATCAACTTTACGAATCCATTGAACATGTAGGTGTGACATGTCTGATGCCGGGGCGAACGCGAGGTACGAGCAGCTCCCCAAGCTAATTGCGCCTCAAGCGCACGTCCCGGCTCCACGAGTTTGTGACGAGAACCGAAGGAATTGCCTTCCACCAATAGCAGAGCGGTCCCACCCACCTCCGTCTGCATGGCTGTGACTTTACGATGACCAAAGCCACTGCCGAAATGAGTTAAGTAGGGGGTCGAGCAACGCAGTCAAGCTCAAGTTGCTCACTACCTTTCGAGTGGCGGATCTTTCAAGGGTAGTGGGTCAGTGGGTGGACAAATTTCCCGTACACAGCCCGATCCCAACCCACATGTTTGCCATGGTGGAGCTGGGAAGCCGGTGATCCGGAGACCTTCGCCTTCAGCTTCTCCGCGTCTGACGGTCAACGCGGGAATCAATCCTCCAGAGTGGCAGGCTGAGGCCGTTGAGGTAGGTAGTTGAGCGCTAACACAGCACGCCCCATTTACCAGCATTTACCCAAGCGACGTCTAAACCACCGTTCGCCTGGACTCAACGAAGCGGGTGTTTGGTTGCGTCAGGGGCTTACTCTTGGGGACTTGACCGACCGATTTTGGGAAGCACGACTAAGTGCGACATGTTTAGAGGTCTCCTCGCGGAGGACCTTGCCTATTGACGCATGCGCGCCAGGTCGGAGACAATCCTCCACCGGGAGGAGGCTGAGCGTCGATGCTTCTGTAGCTAGCAACCACACCCTAGTACGCCAAGTTGCCACTTGCCAGTGCCGCTTGAGCCAGGGCCTTTGTAGCAGGCAACTGCTGCCAAGAAGTAGCATTCGCGACTGTTTAGTGACTGAAAGATGCTCCGAGGCATATTCGCAAGACGCGCCAAGAAATATTCAATATGCTTATGGCCAAGAGTAAGGACAGGGGTTCCCATGCGGAGGCGGATGGCGGGGGGGCGTGTTCTGATCCAAGGGCATGTCGAGTACTGTAAATATCATCATCGGGCGCGCGTTCGTCGGGTGTGTGCCGGCACTGCAATCAGTGAAGTTGTGTCAATCGAGCCGCAAAGCTGACGAAGGACTTGACGTAGATTGAGCGCAGCGAGCGTTGACAGCAGCTACAATGCAGAATAAACGACAAGTTAGCTGGAGTAGCTAGTTAAATCCTGATGCATATGGGAGGTTGGGCTAGGAAGAACAGCGCGACGGAGAGTTGTCGCAGATGCATGGCAATGGTGTCTGGTCAGGAGAAGGGAAGCAGCTGAGCGACAAAGCTGAGGTTCTTTCCAGCGGCAAACTTGTGTATGGCGCTGTACAATGGTGCGCGGGTTCCAGGATTATCTACCGTCTTCCAAATGGCATTTGCGGGCGCAAGATTGGGGCCAGGCCTGGAGCCGGTTACACGTCACGCGCCGACCCTTAGTGAAATTAAGTTGCAATAGGACACCCAGTCGGGGACTGATGACTCTACAAGCTTCTTCGAGAAGGTTGCTTCCGAGTCTTTCGGCATGTGTCGTACGGTTCGCCATGACGCTACCTTCTGCGAACGCTATCTCCAAGCTTTTAGAGCGCGGATACGATTTTGTAGTGGACTCACCCACGAACTTTACTGCAGTCCAGAACACAGTTCTACAGAGGGGATGAAGATCTCCTGGGCCTTCGGGATAGCGGTGTTTCTCAGAATTGTGGCATCCCATTGCCTAAAACACCCTCCATTTGTACCTCACAAGTCAGGTCGACTCCGTAGCGCCCGGCATGAATTTCTAAAGCCACCGGATTTGTCACCATCGGCTATGCTGCTGTTTCAGTTTTTTGGCCACCAACTCGGACGCCGACTCTTTTAGATAGTTCTGGATCAGTTGGCAGTCACAGTTGCCATGCTGCATCAACATGTTTTTGAGCACATACGTCTCGGACATGAGCTCTGAATGCGCGTAGAGTAGCCTGCGATGCTCTTGCTCCAGGTCTTCATGCCTTGATTTGAGCTTCTCCTCCTCTTGCCGCCTTCGCAAGCGGCACCTGTCGGCCGCTACACGATTCTTCTCGCGGGTGCGTAGTGATTTCATGTTGTCTGAGCCAGAAATGTCGGTCTCGCTCTTAGGTATCATCTGGCGCCCGGATTTGGTGGCCTTATCTTCCTTCAGTGCTTCCGTGGCTGCAGCGTTAGAACGAGGCTTTCGCGGGCGACCTCGCTTCTTGATCGAGATCGGCTTAATCTTCGGCTTTGTGGATTCGAACGGCTTTATGTCGATGTCATTGTCTCGAGACTCGCCGCTGTCGCCGAGCAATGAATACCCTTCGCGAATCCCGCTTGCGTCGTCATGTAAGATATCGGGCATCCGCATGTTGGTGACGCAATGCCCGCTCATCGGAAACTTGCGGACTTCTAGGTCGGCCAGTGCCACGCCTATGCGCTTTGCGTGTCGCTGAGTGTCTCCAGAAGCAACGCTTGTCGCTGGAAGAACGTACTGCTCTTCCGCCGACAAGCCATGGCCGCTTGGATCAGCGACATCATATGGGCCGTTGTGATGTCTGGATGGCAGCGACCTGTCCCCAAGGAAAGGCTCCAAATGAGAGGGAATTTTTGGATGTATAAGCGTCGAGTCCATGTGGTGTCGGATACTACAGTATTAGGCAGAGTCGAGACTTAAGGAGGTAATGAGACGGCCTATGTACCACAATGCACAGACGGAGAAGGGTGGTCGGAAAGTGCCAAGCACGATGCACTAGCCACCGATGACGTCTTGTCTCCACACAAACTTTTTACAGGCTCGCCGCGATGCTAAACTCCAAAGGGAGCCACTACAGTGATTCAACGCCGGCCAGTCATGCCAGATGCCGTAGACACCTACAGGCCTGCGGGCAGTTGACTACCGTGTTCGGCACGGCACTGGGAAGGAGAGACTTAGTCGCTTGACATCGCGACAACCTTGGAGCTTCAGAAATCGCAGGTACAGGTTGTAGCCGCTAAAGAAGTTCAGGAACTAGGACTGTAGCCGATGACGTGTGTCATCGTTTTGGAAAGGGATGGCCCAACCGTGTCACGCCGGGAAGGTCGCCACAGGTTGACACAAGCTCGGCCACCTCCGTGCGCCTACGGTAGCGACCCCTGAAAACGCTGGGCAGTTCCTGAGACGATGTAAGCACATGCATGGGATGGTCAAGGCACTTCGGTTACAGCCTTGCAATGCTCATCACTCTTGGTCCTGTCACTGTGAGTGAAGCTGGGGATGGTGGGGGAGGGGGGCCACGGGCGCAAGTGAGACACCGCGTGTTTCGTAATACCCTGGTTACCGGAGCCAATGCTCCGCATGTTTGTGGCAAGTCCTAGCCAATGCAGCGGGCCAATCAGACCGACAAAGCCGTCGCGCATCATCCGTTTCGAGATCTGACCTGGCTTCAATCTTCTTAGAAAGCACGTCCATCTCCAAAATCTTTGGCGAAGCCTTCAAAAGGGTAACTGCGGCGAGTCCCGTGACATGCAGTCTCCATTATAACCCACCGGGCCTTGGAACGCTTTTTCCTCACAAGCCTGGGACACCTGGCCGATTGGGGGTCGTACCGTTGAGGGACCATTGCATCTTTGACGGCAGCAAATTAGAGCACAGCGCGATCGATCATGTGCTTGCATGGGTGGCAACCGAGCAATCCAAAAAGGCATGTTGTTCCGTCAATTGATTGGAGGGCTGTCTCTGAAGTCTCGGAACCGAGAAGAGGGGACCTACTGATTGGACAGCGGGTAGATGTCCTTGCAGAGTGGCGTCCATGGGATTTTCCACCCAGGTGCCAAAAGCACAGAATCTCGATGAAAGGAGCATGGGGATCGGCATTGCCCGATCCCTGACTCGATACTCGATTCACAACCGCAGTGGGGCGAGAAGTTGACTCGAGGAAACATAAGGAGGCTTCATCTGGTCTCCCATGATGTTCCCATCCTGTCACTGCAACATGTTGTTGCAGAGTCTCGGTTGTTGGTGCACTACTTACTGGACGTATAACTACTGTACGATTTCGTGCCAACTAACTGCATAAGAGCAAACAGGGGGCGTGAAGGGAACTGCATGTCTCACTTGTCCCACACGAGTAAATAAGGGGATCACGATGAATACTCGGGTGACCGTTCATACACCCAATCTTTTGACCGTGACGCCTTTTGTGCTGGCATCCATACCATATGTCTGACATTTCTAATTGCGTTAGCAACTCATTCGCATGCCGTGTCAGAAGTCCAGGGCGGATTGCCTTCTCACTCGACTTTGCTGATATTGAAAGACTGCAGCATAAGGACAAATGGGATGAAGCTGAGGCCTTTTTGTCCGCTGCGTAACAGATTGACGTCCGGACGGTAGTTTTCCTATCAATCGAGAACGCAAGGGCAGTTGGCAAGTCTTCCAGGTGCTTGACTCAGGCCGCATGTGGTTTGCCTATCTCCGCCTAGTCGTTGGTGAGCAACGCTGACATGTGTCGTTGGAGCCAATGGCTGTCTACAAGGCCCTGAAGAATACTAAGGCGTCTCGGGAGGAGACCAACATTAACCTCGTCCAGATGTGGACAGTCATAAAACCTTCACGAGTGCCATCTCGGTCTTAACAGCAAAACATTACGCGCCAGACAGTGCGGCACACATTAAGCTGCTTCGTGCAGCTTTTGGCAAGTCTTAATCCTCGATGTGCCAGTTTGCTCGGGCGGGGTTTTGGACACTTGGATGCTGTTAGAGTGGTGGAAAGGGGTGCCTGGAGGGTACTAGGGTGTGTGCCGAACCTGACGGCTACAGGCTTATGGAGGCCTATGCAATGTGGTGAAGGATATCGCACACACCGCCATTTGCTGCACATCAACGCACAAAACAAGCGTAAAGATGAGGATAACTACACAATCCTCAAGAATCTCGAGGATCTGAAGAAGAGACCAATAATAACTTCAGTCTTGATGACGAAACATTCACATTTGCTTTCACAAGTGCCATCGCCGGTCTGACAGATGCCTGTGGACGGTCTGGGCCTGGTTGTGGAGATAAGGTGCAAGGGTTCTGCAGGCTAGTGCTGAACTCGGATAGCGTCCGTCCTGGCGCCCGCTGTTGGAGAGTCTGGACCGGTCCATAGCTGGTGGTCAGAGCCATGTGCGGGCGCCGCCCGGGGCTGTTTCCATCGCCACTAACTTCGCGCAAGACTTGGTTTCCAGCAGCTCGACTTTGCGATGAATCCAACCTCACATTCAAGTTAGCTACTCGGCAAGTCGCCGACGTCCAAGTTGCGAAGTTTTTCCTACCAGCAGCGTCCCCAAGTCGTTTGTCGAACCTTGGCCTAAGTGCCCGTTGACTCACCTTCCTCGCCTGAGGGCCACTTTCGGGAATGCGAACTTTCCTCCATGCACTCGAAATGGACAATGAGAATATGCTGGCAGCTGCCGCAAAAATCGTGGCCGCTATTGCAACTGACCCATCCTCGTCTCTAGATGGATCCATTAGTACTTCGCTGCGCCTTCCCGGGCCCGAGGGCGCTGCAAAAAGGTCTCTTGAACGGGAACTGCGAAGTCTGGCCGTACGAGTTCACCAGCTGGCAAGGAACGCGTCGGCCTCCTCTTCAGTCGTTCTTCCAGTGACGCCTGATGAGGTCAGCGATACGCTCTTTGGTACAGGACGTGAGTCGAGTACGCTTGCGACCCATCATCGCGGTTTTCCCGCGGCATCTGCAGGATGCGCAAGCAGCCCAACGCAGCAGCGTGGCGACGAGCGTCCGGAGCAAATTACGAACCTTTTGCGAGAACACGTTGATGCTCAAGCCAAATTGATCGATCATCAGCGGCAGGAACTCGCTAGAGTCCATGTCGAGCTACTGGAGCTGAAGAGTTTCCTGCAAGGCCCATTTCGACAAACGGAGAACGATCAGGTTACGACACTTCAGAAGGAGCTGTGGAAGCACCGCAAAGCCAACGAAGCCTTTCAGGACGCTCTTCGGGAGATTGGTGAAATTGTCACCGCCGTCGCCCGGGGCGATTTGACCATGAAAGCCCGCATGAGCACCAAGGAGCTGGACCCTGAGATTACTACCTTCAAGCGCACTATCAACGCTATGATGGACCGCCTGCAGACCTTCGCCAGTGAAGTTTCGAGAGTAGCCCGCGAAGTTGGAACAGAGGGATTATTGGGTGGGCAAGCACGTATCGGAGGCGTCGACGGTACATGGAAAGAACTAACGGACAATGGTAGGCTGCGCCGATGGAACATCTGTGCATGCCCACGCTAATATCGTCGACAGTGAACGTCATGGCGCAGAATCTCACCGATCAAGGTAAGTGCACCGGGCAACTCGGTAGACATGGTCTAATAGTCGAGATAGTACGGGAAATCGCCTCGGTCACGACGGCCGTCGCTCATGGTGACTTGACGAAAAAGATCGAACGACCAGCAAAGGGCGAAATACTCCAGCTGCAGCAAACAATCAATACCATGGTGGATCAACTGCGTACCTTCGCTTCTGAAGTCACACGTGTTTCTAGAGACGTCGGCACGGAAGGTATTCTCGGGGGTCAGGCGGACGTTGGTGGAGCGCAGGGGATGTGGAACGATCTGACTGTCAACGTCAACGCCATGGCCAACAATTTGACGACACAGGTGCGAGACATAATCAAGGTTACCACCGCAGTCGCCAAAGGAGACCTTACGCAGAAGGTACAGGCAGACTGCAGTGGAGAAATATACGAGCTGAAGTCTACGATCAACTCCATGGTGGATCAGCTGCAGCAGTTCGCGCGCGAAGTCACCAAGATTGCGAGAGAAGTCGGGACAGAGGGACGGCTCGGAGGCCAAGCCACAGTGCACGATGTGGAGGGGACTTGGAAGGATCTCACCGAGAATGTCAACGGTATGGCAATGAATCTGACAACACAAGTAAGAGAGATCGCAAAAGTTACGACGGCAGTGGCAAAGGGTGACTTGACGAAAAAAATTGGGGTCGAAGTCAAGGGCGAATTTCTGGAATTGAAAAACACGATAAACCAAATGGTGGACCGCCTGGGCACATTTGCGGCAGAAGTCAGCAAAGTAGCTCGAGAGGTCGGTACTGACGGCACACTCGGTGGTCAAGCCCAAGTTGCCAACGTTGAGGGCAGATGGAAGGACCTGACCGAGAATGTCAACACGATGGCTTCAAACCTCACTGTGCAAGTCAGAAGCATCTCTGCCGTCACACAGGCTATTGCGAATGGAGATATGAGCCAAACCATCGACGTCGAGGCGAGCGGAGAGATACAGGTGTTGAAGGAAACAATCAACAACATGGTCGAACGCCTGTCAAGTTTCTGCTACGAGATGCAGCGGGTGGCGAAAGATGTCGGTCTTGATGGGAAAATGGGTGCCCAAGCAGACGTCGCCGGCCTTAACGGTCGCTGGAGAGAGATCACCACCGATGTCAATACAATGGCGAGCAACTTGGTAAGATGGCATAAAAATGCACATGGCTCCATTCGCGTGCTGCGGCAGACATACTGGGCGTGCTAACGTCTACTAGACCACGCAAGTTCGTGCGTTCTCCGACATTACAAACCTAGCAACGGACGGCGACTTCACAAAACTTGTGGATGTAGAAGCATCCGGCGAAATGGACGAGCTGAAGCGGAAAATAAACCAGATGATATCAAACCTCAGAGACAGTATCCAAAGGAATACACAAGCGAGGGAAGCAGCAGAACTGGCAAACAAGTCAAAGTCAGAGTTCTTGGCCAACATGTCGCACGAGATTCGGACCCCGATGAACGGGATCATTGGGATGACGCAACTGACCCTGGATACCGACTTGACGCAGTATCAACGAGAGATGCTTAACATCGTCAAAAGTCTTGCAAACAGCCTCCTCACGATCATAGATGACATCTTGGACCTCTCCAAAATCGAGGCGAGAATGATGGTTCTCGAGGAGATACCCTACACACTGCGAGGCACTGTCTTCAACGCTTTAAAGACGCTGGCTGTTAAGGCAAATGAGAAACTGCTCGATCTCACCTTCAAGGTCGACAGTTCGGTTCCTGATTACGTCGTCGGCGACTCATTCCGACTTCGACAGATCATACTCAACCTCGTGGGAAATGCCATCAAGTTCACTGAGCATGGCCGGGTGAGCCTAACGATACAAGTACATAGGCTGGCCCACTCTGCGTCTGACGAGTACGTGGTCGAGTTTGTCGTCAAAGACACTGGCATTGGCATCGCCAAGGACAAACTGAACCTCATCTTCGACACTTTTCAGCAAGCCGACGGTTCCATGACGCGCAAATTTGGCGGCACAGGACTAGGCCTGTCTATCTCCAAGCGGCTTGTTCAACTGATGGGTGGTGACCTTTGGGTGCAAAGTGAGGTGGGTAAAGGCAGCCAGTTCCACTTCACTTGCAAAGTGAAGCTCGCACCGGATGATGTCCCTAGCATCCAGAAGCAGCTCCTGCCATACCACGGCCATCGAGTCCTTCTCGTTGATAAGGCTCAAGCCCGGTCCGGGGCAGACCTCAGGGCCATGGTCGAGCAATTGGGACTTTCACCGGTCCTGGTCAGCTCTGACGACGGTTCAGCGCTTGCCCGAGTTCAATCGGAGGGTATACTGACTTACGACGCATTACTTGTTGACTCCGTGGGTTCGGCTATGGAACTAAGAGCCATGGATGGCTTTCAGTACTTACCCATCGTCCTATTAGCACCCGTTGTCGATGTTAGTCTGAAGACTTGCGTTGACCTGGGAATTACCTCCTACATGACGACACCTTGCAAGCTCATCGATCTGTGTACAAGTATGATTCCAGCATTGGAGAACAGGGCTACCCTGTCTTTCCCGGAAGGAACACGAACCTTAAAGATTCTGCTCGCGGAAGACAATACAATCAACCAGAGACTGGCAGTCAAGATCCTCCAGAAACACAATCACATCGTCACAGTGGCTGGTAATGGGCTGGAAGCGGTAGAGGCAGTTACTGTGAAGTCATTCGACGTAATCTTGATGGACATACAAATGCCCGTTATGGTAACGCACAACTGTTGGAAGCCAATCTATCGCGTCTTTGGCTAATGTTATTTCAGGGAGGGTTCGAAGCCACGGCAAAGATTCGTGAATACGAAAGACACAGTGGAACTGCGCGAACGCCCATAGTCGCCCTTACTGCCCATGCCATGATGGGTGACCGCGAAAAGTGCATGAAGGCAGGAATGGACGAGTATCTGTCTAAACCATTGCAGCAGCACCTGCTCTTGGATACGATTCTCAAATGCGCAATCAAGCCAATAGCCGGTCGGCATTCGGAGGGACGTCAAGAGAACATTCGGGCGTGGCGCCAATGATTCGGAACTGGGTACAGGTTGTTGCACCAGGAGAATTCACACCGTACATATTCGACCTGCAAACCAGCAGCTGGCACGGGACAGACGCGCTAGTTGCACTATGGCTGGAACACCGACCGTGGGCTCGGTTTGGTCTGGGTACACTGGGCACAGTCGTGGCCATATACCTCATCAACAGGGCTCTGCTAACAGTTGGTGGAGCCCTTTTGCGCAAGGTCCAGCCAAGTGCACATACCCCAAAGCCAGTGAAGTTGGCTTAGGGTAAAGCCTCAGTCAGATACCTGATGAGGCGGCTGCGGGAGCGGCAGGATCCGATCGCCGTTGTGTTCAAAGTTGCGTTGCTTCTTCGACACCATATGTCACACACTGGGAGGGGAAATTGTGGGCAAAAAAGGGCTTGATCTCGGTCTAATAGCTGAAGGGGTGCAGGATACCGTATCGTATCGAGGCCCAAGCCAAGCGGCGAGCGATAAGCCTCTCCAGTCCTTTGCCAAGACATGAGAGCAGTGATATTGGCCTCCAGGCCCGTGTCTTGGAAAGATCACGCTTGCCTGGCTTCTCGATCATGACCACTTCGGCCTCCTTGAACCTCAGAGGGTGATAGCCAAGGGACAGGCACCCTTGATACAGGCGTTGGATGTGGCAGCGTAGAGCGGGCCATGCCGTTCGGAGCAGGCGTACCGTGATGTTGTCCGACCCTGGCGACGTGTTGCCTGTGCGCAGCAGAGCGTCCTGGACTTCCTAAATGGGGACATTGGGCGAGAAGGGGATGGGTAGGGTGTCTTCTGACGGCGTCCAGGGGTCGGAGATGTCGTCGTCTGCAGTTCTGCGCTCGAGAGTAGCGTGTCGTAGGGCCTCGGCCTTGCCGATTTGAGTCTCAATGATTGTTTCGCCGACCTGTAGAGGGGGCGGGCGGAGTACCCCGGGTCGCTTCAGCCATCGCGTGATCTTAAAAACGTCTTTGTCGCTTCGCACGCCATCAATCAGTTCGCGCCAGTATGCGCGCTTCGCGCGTCGCACCACCCGTCGCAGGTCGCGGCGAGCGAGCTGTACGTCGCGGTTGAAGCCGAGTGGGAATGCTCGTCTGATGCAGCGGAGCTCCGCAACAGACGCGGCACATTCCTCGTTCCACCAGGGAGCCTTCCGCGGTCTGCGTTGGGATCGCCGGCCAGCCGCGCGAGCTGCGGATCGTATGAGGTCTATAATTGCATCCGCGAGCCGGTCAAGATCTGCAGCCGTCGTTGCTGCCTGGGGAATAATTGTAGCCCCTGATACAACCAGCTCCCTGAACCGCTTCAGTTCCTCGTCGCTTGCGAGAAGAATCTTTCCAGGCGGGAGCGTTGCCGGCTTGAGAGCCGGGAGAGAGATGCTGAGGGTAAAGTGGTCCGAGCTCGTGGCAAGGTGGTCCTCCACCGTTGCCTCGGCTAGGGGAATATTTGAGAAGGCCAGGTCAATGGTATTGCCGTGGGCGTTCGTGGGCGTGTTGATCGGATTGAGGAGATCTAAATCGTTTTCTGCGGCCCATTCTGCGATGATGCCGCCGTGGCCGCGGGAGGGCCCAATCTGCCACGTGTGATGTCTCGCGTTGAAGTCGCCTGCGATAATACATTGACTGGGAATCGGCCATGCGAACAGGACTTCGAGGGCGGTGTCCAGGTTCGGTTCTCGATATACGTTTACCAGAGTGACGCCATTGACCACGAGCCAGAGAATGTCTCGGGAGAGAGCGGGACGTTGCTGGTCCGCCAAGAGTCTTGCACCCCGGCGAATATATGTCATGACGCGCGGTCGGGTGTCGATGTCTTCCCAGGTGCTGACCGGTGAGTAGGTGTCGTACGCCGGGTGTGTCTTGGTGAGGCAGCGGGAGTCGCGGACTTGCGTCCAGGGCTCCTGTAGTAGTATGACCTCGTGTCGTTCTGCGTCAGCAAGGGCGAGTGCGCAATCGTGCGAGGGGCCATTCTTGCCGACATTGGCTTGAAAGACCCGGAAAAGTCGCTTGTCACGATGCTGTCGTCTAGGTCGTCTGTTCATAGAGGCCGGTCGGGGGAGGCAAGGCGGCGCTTCTTTGGCGAAGTGGTTGGCTGAGGGCTGGAGGTGCGAATCTCAGGAGCTGGAGTTCCGAGGAGGCACGTGGAGGAGAGCGACGGCGTGGGCGTGGAGACCGAGGGAGCTGGGCTCAGCGAGGATCTCGCTGGCGAGGGGCTTGCGGGTGGTGCTCGGCCATTCCCAACGTACTCGTTCGGTTCTTCAGACATCTCGATGCTCTGCCTCACGGGCGGAGAATTACTTCTTTCGCTGCGTGCCGACGAGGCTCGAAGGAGTACCGAATCGGCGGAGTTCATAGGCGTAGCTGAAGTGGGTTTGATGGGGCTGGCCGCTGCTGGTGTGTTTTGCCTACCGCTGGAGGAGCTTGCAGAGCTTGGAGTCGGCGATGCTTGACTGTTCGGGGCATCTGGAGCTGCCGGAGAGGCGGAGGGTGTTTCGCTAGGGCGTGATGCACTATTTTCCCTCTCGGGCTCCGGTGTGATTGCGTCGCTTGTCGTCGGTGTGCTCCGGCTGGACGCGGAGGTAGTGTCGCTCGCTGTCGCTGAGTCGGATTCGAGGCTCGTGGGCTGATCCCGCGGTGGAGATTCTGGTTTTGCTGTAAACTGCTTGAACAGTCGTTTGCCCATGATTTGGACAAGTTTCTTCTCGGGCCTGTTGAGGCTGTGGAATGCTCCGTTCACCTTCTTGGGGCGAGCCGGGCACTGGGGAAAGTCAACCGCGTGCGGCCCGTGGCAGTTGGCGCATTGTTGTGTGGCGGTACAGGTCTCCTGGGCGTGGCCAGTCTTGCCGCAGTTCTTGCAGCGTGCCTGGCGTCCGCAGCTGTAGCGTGAATGGTAGTCCCAGCAATTGTCACATTGCTTCGGCGGGTTGGTCTTGACGATGAGTCTCGCATAGCTCGTCGTGTCGAAAAGGCGCCAGTAGTGCTTGACCTCCTTGGCAAAGGATATGAACAGGGTCCGGGTCGGGCGCTGCTCCGAGTCCTGTTTCCCAGTCATCACCCTCTCCGGGGTTTGGCCGGTTTGCGTGGCGACCTCGTCTCGGATCGCCTTCTCGTCGTCGATGGCTTCGCCAAAGATGTTATTGAAGCGGCGTGGGCAGCCTTGGACCACATACGTGTACCACTCCTGTCGCTTTTCAACGATCTGTGCGGAGATGTCAGGAGCCCACTCGGCCTGCCGTTCAGTCAGAAGATCCCTGGTTGCCAAGTCAGCGGCGCGGATGGCCCATCCGGTTTTGCAAGGGTGGGCTTCCGGGATACGGCTCCGGGCGATGCCGAGCTTGTCGGCGATGTGGGTCCGGACGGCGAAACTTCGAGACATGTCGGCGGTATGGCCGGGGCGGAGGCGGGCGAAGACCCGGAAGTCGTCTGTCGGTGGGGGCAGCGGTTTGCGTTGCCCCTGACGACGCGGGGGCAACTGTTGATGCCATTGATTCTGCAGAGCTGCGCTGACAGGGTCTGCGGTGGTCCCCGCAGCAGCTGGGGCTGGGCGTCTGGCGCCGACCGCAGCTGCGTAGGAGGGCTTCGTCGGAGGGAGGTTGGTGTGCGTGCCGGCGAGTACGTCGGTCCAGTACTGCAGGAAGCTGCTGGAAAACTTCTGGGCGAATTGAAGTGCGGGTCCAGAAGTGAACTGTTTCGCTGTGTCGTCGAATGAGGAGCAGAATGCCCTGAACACGGCTAGTTTGGCGCTATAGACCTCGTTCTGGGCGACAACGAGCTTGTCAGCGGCATTGGCGATCGAGACCGGGCCGTCGCCAGACTGCGGGTCGGGTTCGCTAGAGTCGAAATGGACAGCGCGCTGAGATCCTTCCGTGGCTGCAGCGTAGGAGACCGCGTGAAGCGGCGATGACGGCGTGTATGCCGTCCGTAGCGCAGAGCGCGAGACGCCGATCTCGCCCTCACCGGTGGCGGGGCTGTTGCGCAGAAGGGCGACACGCGCTCTTCTGGCTAGGCCGAAGGGGGTCCTGGGACCCAGATCGAAAGGATCATCATTATGAGGCGGGCTGGACGAGGCCGATGCCATCGCCGCCGCCGGCGCCGGCTGCGCAGAGCGCAGATTGGGCGGATTACGGTGTACTTGTTAAGGAATAAGGTGTGTATTAGGCTACTTTCTTAACAGTTGCATGCCAAGAAAGTAAAAATGCAGGGAAGGATGTAGCGCCTGAGCTGGCCACCATTAAAGCAGCCACGGGTGCAGGGGTTTGGAAAGTCGAGATTCGGATCCTACAACAGGTATACTGGCAGGCGAGTGCAGGTCTCAGCTCAGTAGCCTCCAGCTCATCCCTGCCAAGATATTTCAGCTCACCGAATGGGTATACAAGCTTCTCGTGTGGCCACCGGCGGCTACGGGCGATGAAGTAGTGTTGGTATACCGTCGGTGTCTCGACTGGCACGAGAGTTTCTTTGCAATGCTCGCAGCAGAAGGGAGCAACTCGCCATTTGTGGCTTTCATCCAGTATGAGCCCACATATAACCCCCGTCTCGCTCACATATCAATGCATACGTGTTCTATATATGGCCGTATACATGTCCGCACGGACCAGTGAAAAGCTGATTGTTCATCAGCATGTATTATCATTTTTGCCAGCTTTCTCTTTTCAGGCCGTACGTTAGCATGCCTCTCGTGGGGCTTCATATGCATCCGCGCCAGATCTGTTTGCAGGCAGCGCAGTCCATTCTTGGGCTCTCAGAGGCATATGTCGGCACGTTCGGTTTGCGGACGGTGCCACCACTGATGCCATACTTTGTGTGTGCGTCGGGTCTCTTGAGCCTCGCGGTCGAGGAGCCCGGACATGGCATCCTCGATGTTGTTCCCATGCCACATCAGGATGACAACGATCGCTGCCCAGCCGAGACGACCGAATCGCCACAGGAGACGATCAAGAAGGAGCCTTCGGACGACCGGCCGGACTTGGAACCAAATTACGGCCACAGGTCGAGCGGCGAGCAGCGCAACTGGCCATTGCCGCAGCCGTTGCCCCTTTACATGCCCATAGTGACCCACGCACGGTTGCTGCTGTCCAAGATGAGCCTCGCTCACCCTGCAGCTTTCCTCGCGGAGAGCATGCTTCACAGGGCACCTAGCAGCAACTGAAGCAGTACGTCTGCCACATACACAATGCAATGCAGAGTATTCATGACTGGCCTTGGACAGAGAGTAGGGGGGTTGCGGTTCCGATTGACACTATATATTCACGACGTGCAGCATGCCATACGCATTATGATGGCATGTCACCATGGCGCCCAGAAGGTATGAAGACGCAGGATGCTGCGCCCCTTTGGTCGCCAGGCCATCATATAAGTTAGCCCACGCCCGTCCACTTTAAAATTCTAAGCGCGAATGAGTGAATGCGCGAGCATTATGAAAAAAACTGTTGGCAGCTGTCGGTGGCGACACCTACGCCTTGACGGGTGATGACAGCAATTGCGTTGACCTTACCGAGACGTTGATGACTATCCTGGTGGTTTCTGGCCAAGCTTATCGCATATTTGACCCCGCAGGGGATAGGTGCATTGATTTTACTCAGCCCCTGGAGAATGTCGTCGTGGTCAAAGGCGCTGCTGTGGCCCATGCTACCCAAGCCGCCAGATTGGTAAGCCGCCGCAGGACTTGAACGGGTGCGATTGGTCCCTTGGAGGATGACTGACGCCATTGGGGGCGGAATGGCCCAGATTGTACATGGCGATATCATAATTGCTAAATTTACATCAGTCACTGACGTCCAAAGATTCGTCGAACCCGTGCTGTCGAAACCCCGTTCGGCCGGTCCGTCCGTGATGCCAAGTATAGGTCTGCATCCCGCCCGTCCGGATGGCCGTGTGACCGCCGGGACCCACCCGCCGACCAGTCTAAATACGCTGATGTCCCCGATGCAATTCGGTGATGTTCACTTAGCGGGTCAGACCTACCAAATGCGGTCATGGGTGACTTCTGCCTCGTGCCTCTTGACGGCGAGATCTCTGTCCTGGAGAATTACATAGGAGCTCTTGAGGATATCCACGATGCCCTTCAAGTCAAACGAGACGCAACCAACTGCCTCATCTGCGATTTGGCGGACCTCGATGGCAAGACGCCCGCCTTATGATGCAGATCCAGCTGATGGTTTTGTCGCTCAAAAAGGAGGTACGGGAGCGATTCAAGGGCGCAATACAATGCGGAGGAGACAAAACCCCACCCGACACGTCGAGACAAAGCTTCCACCCGACACACCCACAACACCAACCGTACAAATCGCACCGAGGAATGTCCATATCATGGCAGAGGGAAGCCGGGCTTCAACTTCTAACGAAGCGGTCTAAGCAGGAGACTTGTTCTGGAAAGGATGGTGCAGGGCAGAGCAGTCGGGTGGCCGCGGCGGTAGGCGCTTGGCACGTATCGCACAGCTATTGGACCAAACAAAAGTGGGGTGCATAATCTGTTAGGTAGACGCCAGGGTGAAACGTAATTAGCGCTAAAAACGACGAGAGGCTGGGTGGCTTCAAGTGTGGCGGTGTATCCAGGGCGTAGGGTTGTTGACCGACGCCCCCGTCCGAAAGGATCCCACAGGACACACATCTCAAGCAATGAAATCACCAGTTCTTGCCAATCATTGACTACAGTAACCCCCTCGGGTAATCGGTGAAACCAGCGCGTATCCAACATACTCCATCTGATGTAGCTAGTAAGTCCCTACACATAGAAATCGGCAGCCCCCGCTTTTCGGCACCTCGCAAAATGGCGACAACCTCACCGCTACTCCAACTTCGACTACGCACGGCTCTACTAACATCGCTTCAATTCCTCCCAAAGTGGGCATCCTTATGAATGAGTGGCCGATGGCCAAGTATACTGAGTCCGATATACATGACGCACTCGAGGCGATCGCAAACGGCTTATCCGCAAAAAAAGCCTCGCGGCAATGGGGCGTTCCGAGGGCCACTCTCTATGACCGAACACACGGCCGCGAATGCAGAAAGGATGCATTTTCTCCTCTACAGAGGCTCTCTAAGACGCAGGAAAATCAACTTACCGAGTGGATTCTTATCCAGACCGCTCTGGGGCTTCCACCCACTCACTCGCAGATCAAGCAGTTCGCCCCTGTCACGGGCTGGCCCGTGTGGGTCTCGGCTCCGCTCTCGACCGAGACCCACACCGGCTCCGGAGCTCCGCTCAAAAGCTCGTGTTTCTTTCTGCAACTTTCTCTTCTTTTCTTTTCTTCTTTCCTTTCTCCTTAGCTTTGGATACTCGTTGCAGTCGCTCAGCTAGTTGTCAATACACTGAGTTGAGACCGTTACACTGGACTTCAGACCAGACTGCGGTGGAATGGCTCGAAAAGGTGTTCATTCCAAGGACCCAGCCCGCGGACCCTTCGGAGCGCAGACTGCTAGTATTGGACGGCCACGGGAGTCATGAGACAGTCGAGTTCATGTATCTATGCTACCAGCATAAGATTCATCTTCTTTGTCTGCCTCCTCATACCTCTCATGTGTTGCAACCGCTGGATTTCTCCGTCTTCTCCCTCTGAAGCACTACTACCGCAAACAGGTCGGATTTCTCAGCCTTTTGACCGATTCAAGCCCGGTCGGCAAGCGAAACTTTCTTTCCTGCTACCAGAGACCCCGTGAGCAGGCGCTCACGGCGTCCAACATCAAGGGTGGCTGGAAAGCGACGGGTTTATGGCCGGTGTCGGTGGCAAAGCCACTTTTGAGCCCTCTCCTGCTGGAGAACAGCAACAAGCGCAAGAAGGACGCGAAAAACGCGCCCGACGCCTTCAGAAGTCCCTTTTCTACGTCGGGATGGCAATCGAACGCATCGCAGATTGCGTGGTCGACTCCGAGGCGTCCTCAAGATCCGAACGTGCAGGTGCTTCAATTCAACCAGCTCGACGACGATGTACCTACAAAGCGGCTGCTGCTCAGAAAGATTACGAAGGGGTTTGATTAGAAGGACGGCCTCTTGGCAAAGCCCAATTGCATATTTAGGCGCTGGAAACACAATTGGCGGCCGTGAAGCCGAAGAAGAGGAAGAGGGTGGAAACGAGCCCGAATTCGAGGTTCGCCGACATTGAGGCGGTACGGCGGGCGCAGGCGGAGGTCAATGCAGCTGAAAATGAAGACCCTGATGGAACCGAAGATGAAAATTCAGAAAACGGTGGCGATTGTATCGTAGTGAGCGTGGGTGGGCAGTGAGAGGCGATTGAATTGATGGCGGTGAAAATGGTCGAGCTTTTTTTGGGGTGCCGAAAAGCGGGGGCTGCCGATTTCTATGTGCAGGGACTTCGTGGCGTTTATATGGAGTTTGACAGCACTACTTGATTTCATCCAGATGAGTCCAGCTTTCATGCCTCTCTGCTTTGAAGCGTCCAGAATTGGCCTGGCACCAGTCCCGCTATGATGGCGGAACCTGCCTGAACTACTATGCGCTGACTCGAACGGTCCCAAATCACCTGCAGCAAATGAGTAAGCAGGTAGCTGCTTCCGAGGAAGCCAGGGACATTCACCCTTGCTAGTATCCTGGCCATGGCACTTTATTCCTCTCGTTTATATACACAGTTCCGGATCACAGAGACGTCATTATGCAGTGCCCATGCGTGCATCCTTCGCATAAATCATTTCCATGTGGGCGCTTGCTGGACCTGTGAGAATTGTAACGGGCTAGGCCCGTGTGGGTCTCGACTCCGCTCTTGACCGGGATCCCACCAGCTCCGGAGCTCCGCTCAACAGCTCATGTTCCTTTCTGCAACATTCCCTTTTCTTCTTTCACTTCTTTCCTGTCTCCTTAGCTTTAGGGTACTGGTTACAGTCGCTCAGCTAGTTGTCAACAAACTTAGTTGAGGCCGTTACACATGGTGGCTGGGCATCTTTAACGGCGTGTCCGCGTTCAACAACTCCTGCATGTCACTTCTGGATGCAAACATGTTTCCTTTCAACGCGCTTACTTCGGTCTCATCACGATGGGTCTCATGATACTGGCCAGAAGCACTTCATACACAATCTTTCTTCGTTTGTTCATACGGGCGATGCTGACGGTGCTCTGGGAAGCCACGGACGATGACACGTCCTGCGACCTGAAGTCGACCGCTCGAGTACATTTACAAGAACCCGCGACGAGCCTACACGAACCTCTTCTCTTCGCGCCCGACATGGTGACTGCTTGTTTATTCATTCTCAGCTGTCTCCACTCAATCGACACGGTGGCGTTGGAGCTGATAAGCTTCACTAACCCGGCTGTTGAGTCTGTTCCTCCGGGCACTCGCACGCTCGATGTGCTATCTCAAGCGTTTGGTAGGCCTCGATTCGCCTTCTATTCCACTCCGCCTTAGCTCAATCCTTTTAGCTGTACGCTCTGGTGGCTTCTACGTCGTTCCCATCTCATCTCTCAATGTCGGAGCCGAACCTTCATACGTGACCATGATGTATGTAACGGGCTGGGCCCGTGTGGGTCTCGGCAGTCGCTCTCGACCAGGGTCCACACGAGCTCCTGAGCGGAGCTCTGGAGCTCGCGCCCCTTTCCAGGGTTTTCTCTTTCTTCCTTTCTTGTCCAGCTGTAGGATACTCGTTGCAGTCGCTCAGCTAGTTGTCAACACACTCGGTTGAGACCGTTACAATGTAAGTATCCGTCTAGTCCGTGACGGTTATGATGCGTAACTCCGACGTCTCCGAGGGGCGCAGTCTCAGCATTTACGTAGACGAACCGAAGGTCGAATCAGACGCGGAGGAGACCATGCAGCTGCCCGATCGCAATCCCCTCTTCCACGGTTGCCGCTCGTCCGTCGGATCAGCAAATTAAGCGCGGCTGTGTCTGTGAGCCGTGTGATCAAGCGCTCCTTCATACAATGGCATAGTGTCGGTGCGCTGCCGCAGCGCAAGACTCGCGGCGGTGGCGCCTCACAAATTATCTGCGTTGAAACTTCCATATGATATAATACGTGCCGCGTTAGTCGCTGCCAGGCGCACTGTGAAACATGCCCTCCAATATCGGTGAGGGCTTGAGCCTTGCACGATTGACGCCTTCCAGTCGTCGTCGTCGTCGCTAGTCGCGTGGCGCGTCTGCATTCCACCACAAAGAAACGTCGCCTTACTCGCATGAGCATTATGATAACGACTGCCGCGTTTGAATCAGAGAGAGTTCATACTCTCGATGTCATGCTCTTGAATGCCTGGCAGGTTGGCTGAGTAGGCCCTGGTGGTGCCGATTGAGATGCTCCGGCGGACAACGAAACGTCAATACGAACTGGCATATCTTGCCATCCAATCGGACGGCTCACCCGTCTGGCTAATTTCACCAGTCAATGTCTATGATGCAAATTTTAAGACTGCATTTGCGACCTTGGATCCCTTGCGCCGCAGTGATGACCGACTTACGATCAATTCATCACGTTCTAGCAAAACGCCCACTGAACGCCCACTGTGCGACTTGTTCGGCCTTATCGGGTATGATGTCATCTACATCTAAACGTGAAGTATGTCGTAGTCATCCACGGCGTTCGTCCGCACGAGGATGCGACGGTCCAGTGCTTGAAGAGACCATGACGTGTGAGAGTCGCCAAGTCAAATATACATAGGCGGCGCATCTCCCTCGTCCATCGACAGTTGCTTGTTCCTCATAGATCGACGACACATAGCTGAGCCGCTCCATTCCCATTACAAGCCAACTTGCAACAGAAATTATACCAAACCACATCATGCCTAGCGGCAACGATAACCCGGAAACCTTTTCCAACCAGTAACCTGCATCCCAGCGAGATACATTAAGACGAAGTTATGCTTCTAACATGATGGGGCAGACCTAAGGAGGAGGTTGAAGCGATTGCATCCAAGGGTGGCCAGGCTAGCCACGAGGGCTCTTCGCCAGCATGGATCCTGATAAGGAGGTACGATGACACGCGTCGTTACCGACGGATTGACGCTGACTTGCTGCAGCGTGACATTGCGTCGAAGGGCGGGCAAGCCTCGTCGGGTTCGTTCGAGCCAGGCAGCGACAAAGCCAGTGAGGCTGGTAGGAAGGGTGGCTCCAAGTAAAGTGGGAGGCATATCGCTTACAATAAGACTCGTATCGTGTTCAACAGAAGCACCAGAATAGTCTAAGTGAACCAGGAATGCCACGAAATATTAACGAACAAAAAGATGGTCCAGATGTCACACAACTGCAACTTATCCACCTTCTATTCTGTTTTACCGTCCGAACTCTTGACATCTTAAACTCACTTCAAGTTGCTCGAATTGGGTCTTATAGCAGCTGGTTCTCACGCTGTAAGTAACTACCTGAAGTCCAATGCCGTTCTGTTTTCCGCCACCTGTCGACTCATCATCCCCGATCCAATCCGGGCCCACGGTGCGGCCCACCGACGGGTCCTGCATTCGATGACATGCGAGTTTTTCCTAAAGATGAGTGTTCCCTCCGGTTCCGGGATCCACGAAACGTCGTGGTTACAGCCGCGTCCACCAGCACGGAGTTCAGAACTATATCCGACTCCAAGGAAAGCTCCTGGATGGAGTGACAGTACCAAGATTGATGTTTGGCCTCTCATCGATGCTCAGACGTTCAAAGTCGAAGTACTTGACTCGCATGTCCCGTAAAGCCGCCTTGTCCGCAACGCACTTACCGAACCTTCCCATACCTACGATACCTATGACCGTTTGAGGCAGATGACCGTGACCTTTGCATTGCCATTCACGGAGGCAGATATGGCTCTGCATGTTCAGGACATCGGCGGCAGCCGCGAGAATCAAGGAAATAGTCTGTGAGATGACCGCCTCGGGCCAAGCGCTGTCGACCTTAGAGTTGACTAGCTGAGCAGCAGACTCCCTATATACCGGAGATACGGACACGATAAGGCGGCAATTGTGAAGTAGAATCTGATTCAGCCCTGCTCCTGGGGACTCGAGGTGGTTTATTTCGGTTAGAATGATGCAAACATCGGTCCTATCATGTGCATGCGCTGCAACGGCGACTCTTGATTTGAGGTCTTCGGAATCGGCTGAATTCAAAACCTTTGCTCAAGCGTTAGCCTCTGCACTGGCTGGCAAAGCTGTACAGGTGGGTGGTGTGTTACAGTGAGGTCGATGCCGCCTTTGACCATCTCCAACCCACTGTCGACAAGTCGATGGCTCATTCCCACCAGCAACACTTTTAGCCTGGTAGTGGCCGGACCGGTAGTCATGTCGGAGGTAATCTCTCTGAGAGGCATATTTCGGTGAATGATGTTTTGAGCGATACGCTGGTCTTTCCGCAAGCAATCTACGTTAAATGTCATCCAGTGTGGCGGGGCAAGATTCGCGGATTGGTCAGTGAGCCTGGAAAGCAAGTGGTGCCACGCTTCCTTGGTGTATGATGTCACGAAAGGAACAGAATGTCCGCGCCACGGAGCTGACACCGATTCTGTTCAGCAAATCATTAAAATAGATTGTAAGCTTGGCAACAGCTTGCGCCCGAGGTAGATCTTCTTTGCCCGAGGTCGGGAAACGTGCCGGTAGTGGGCGCTGTCTTGTTTCCCACCGCCGGTCCAACACATCGTGGATGTAACAAATGTGTCGCATGTTTCACGTGCCTTCAGTGGTGGCTAACGAGGCAACTGCCACTGCGTAAACAAGCAAAACTTTTCATTTTTGTATAAGAGATGCATAATGGCTTGCAATATTGGAGTTGGAACTCTTCAGGATAATTCTCATCAATTGAACAAGATTGTCTAACAAAATGCCTTGCCCCTGCCCGTCAATGTGTCGTCATTGTCCGTAGCGCCTGTGTGTCTCGGCCCCACCAAAAACCTTGACACAGCCAACGTCACTCTAGCGTCAGTGTGTCGCCCCTGCGTGCGAGCGGTTGGTCGCCTTATCGCACAGGCGCGCAAAACCCAATGAGACAGAAACGGGACATGTAGCTACGACAGCGCTCACCTCATTCCCACCACACAGATATGAGAGTTGACAATGTCTCACGAAAACTCAGCCCAAATAACTCGTCATCTTACCCGCAGAGATGGAGCCCATGTGAGCATATTTAAGCTGGAGACTTATCAGTCCCATTTTCGAAGTTCTTTTCGGCCGACAATATGATAACCTTGCCCGCCTAGTGCCAGGTGGAGACACTCTGTGAGGGTTGCGACTTGGCCGACGTGAACGACGGCGTCGACGGACCGCCGAGCGAGTCGGAGGAAGATCTTCGAGCCGAAATTGAACGGCTTAGGCAGCGAAACGAAGAGAACGACACGCTGCTAGATGCGCTCTCGTCATTGGACAACGCCCACGTATACAACTTAGTTGCACGGGGACTCCTGGATGGAGTAACGACGCGCCTAGCTATCTACCGTCAAGTGGCCGAACACGCCCATGAGGTACAAGTCCGTGCCGTCGAAGACAATGCGGCCTTGATGGCCTCGTCCCGTGAAGCTGAGGTGTTACTGGATGGTCAACTGCCCTGCAATTGCCATTCGCCACGGACCCAGTCATCGGCGGAGCAACCCGGGAGAGGTGGCTCTGCCATGCGTAACTCCCACGCATCATGTCGGCGGGGCTACTTGGGAGAGCCAGCGTCGGTCGGCGCCGGCCAGCTTGACAGTGCAACAACGACAATGCCTTTAAGTTTAATGTCTGAGGCGAGCGCACGGTGCTTCGCATGGATACCTAGCCCTGGTGAGTGCAGTGGTTCGAACGCCGGAAGCGGAGGAACTGTTTGGGGGCCCCGGGGGGAGGGGGGTGGCGTGAACAAGCTTAAATGGGAAAAGAGTGTTGAATTCAATTAGATGAACAAGCAATTCACTATTCCGTCCTTATTCAACCTCACCCAGGTCCGTAAACTTCGTTACGACTGCCGGAAGTTGCAGCACGGTTCCGATGCGGCACTCCACGGTACATGGTGCGCATCTCTCTCACCCGTACTCCCCATGCGGAGTTTCCGAGGCATCCAATGATCCGTTGTGCATGTATAAGCGGCAGTCTGCTGACCGTGTCGAGACGGATGTCAGAATTATGGGAGAGACCGCGAATTTTGTGGGTGGTTCCATCATCGGTGGGAGCGCAGGTGACCTACCATGGCGATAGGAAACTCCATGAGTGTCAGGTGCATTTGTCGCTGGCTGCCGCTGTCGGTTTCGTGGTCCGCATGGCTAGAAAGGAGGCAGGTCCGAAGTCGACGGGCAATCTCTTCCAGGGGCCTGACGGACAAGCTGCCACAGTAGCCGGCGCCAGACTTGGGAAACAGGCGTGCCATGAGAATAGTCATGGTGTAGAGGTGGGCAATGACGATGAGCGAGCCAGGCGACCCGCGGCCGCTTTGGAGGTAGCCTACGGGCATCCAGAAAGCCAGCGCCATCAGGGGCTCCAGGCGCTTGTATTGTTCGACAATGTCCATCGCCGGGTTTATCTCACCGGCGTCCTTCAGGGAGCTGATGAGGTGCTGGATATGCGCCGTGTCTTCCCGGTTGCGGTGAAGGCAAGACTCGGCTTTGTGGACCTGCTCTAGCGTTCGGTGGTAGGCATTAATGTCCTCCCGTTCGTCACAGGACTGCTGGTCTGGGCTCGGGGCTAGTGCCGTTGTAGGAAAGGTGCTAGTCTCCATAATGAAGTCTCTTAACTCGGATTCGTGCTTCCATCCGTCCATGGCCTCAATGATGGATATGATACCCTGCGCTAGCTTGGCTCTATTGTACCTGACCATTCACCCAAGTTAATCGCCTGTATCCGCTCAAGAAATGCATTTCATGGATCGCATAGCCCAGGGCTGCGGCACGGATGAGCTGCGGAAGTCTAATGACGTACCGATCGGTGGTCTGCCAGGAGAGCACCAGAGACGCCGCCAAGATGGCATCTGATGTCTCCCGAGAAAATGAATTGAGTGCCTGACGTAAGCCTCTCAGGGCAATAGCCCTGTGCTCGAACGCCGTGCTACCGATCAGAGCGCAGCCTGTGAGGAAGGCGACGTGGGTAGCAGAGAAAGCCAGCAAGGCATGCATGACATACGGCACAGCAGCGCCAATTTGGAGCACGCTGGACGATAAATTAGCACAGAGCGGGTGTGTGGCGTCAGATAGCCGGTGTTACACAGTACGGGTGGCACCAAGGATTTGTACAGGTGACTGCGCCACCCTACCATCATGCGCAAAAGAGGCGACAACCTGGGTGAAGAAAGGATTTGCACGTACATTGGGATATGGCGAGTCCATAAGGTAAATTTGTTGGTATCCATACAAGCAAGATGATGGAACAGGCTGGCGACATGAACGATCAAACGGAGGTCTTTGACTGGGTACATGTGCGGTACGAGACCCACGGAGACGCTGAGAGATGGGAAAGGGAAGACACCCCTCGTTTGCCATTCGACAACGGCCACCATGATGTGTGGCATCCACATGAGGTCGGATTTCCTGAGAGTCGTAGAGTGCTCCGCGTCATGTACATGTGTGTCATTGTACGGACAGCGAATGCGGTACCTGGTGCAGTTGTTACTGCGGACGGTACGGCAATGTCAGCAATGCTGCCCCAGTGCGCTAACAGGAACATGCTTACCATTGCGGAGACATTTCGTCGCAACGAACGTGGCGACGCTTGCTGTTCGACAATGTCAGATGGCAACAGAGTGCGAACCTGCTCCAGCCGAGTAAGCGTCACAATTTGAGACGTACCAGGTCTCACAGCCATTTCGGGACTTGGTATGCCTGTCATCCTTGTGTCATCAATGGAGCCGGTACGGGACAGCGAGATAAGACTGACCTCCGATGAGGCGGACAAACCTTCGAGCTGTCCATGTTGATGCCTCTATGTCGCTGTGAGTATCCCCGGGTTAGACGATGTCAGAATAAGAACAGCCATGTCATGGTCTAGCCATGGCGTAAAAGAATTGACAAAGCGCAAGCATTGCCTGATCGTCATCTAGCGAATGTGGGACGGCTAAAATGAACGCGGCTATGGGCATACGACAATGTCGACGTCCCCAGCTGCTGTAGATCGGTTGGGAGCCGTCTACTTGTCAAAGTACGCGGGCATCAACTGCCTGGAGGGTACCCTGGCGACGCTCGTAGCGCGGTGCCATGAACGGTTAGTGAGCTGAGGAACGTGAGTGACAGCAACAAGCCAGCACCCATTCCAGATTGGCCTGATCTGACTGGCCATGCTCGGGGTGAAAAGCCCTGATGGCGCCACAGGCCCCCATTTCCTTGTTCACTGTCAGGTGGGCGGATCAATCGACCATGTCCCGTGGAAGAGGGTACTGTCCTCGTAGCCGACGTTCTTGAGTGAGTGCTGCCAAGTGACTCAGGCAAAGAACGTCGGACATACCAAGCACAGTAGACGGCGAGGATATTCGCGATTGACGTCTGTAGGGAACTATGGCCTGTGGCGCTTTCCACTGGGAAAATGGTAACATATTGTACGATTCTGCCCATTGTCGAAACAATAGCAGCATTTGCCCTCGTCCCCTCGCAATGAAGCCAAAGTGGGGTCGTCCCGGTGTCCATCACCCGTGTGGGTCCAGTACGGCCGTCCAGCTTAGCGGTGTGGGTCCAGCTCAGCGGTGTGGGTCCAAGCCTCTCGTGTAGTGTGCCTCGGGGAGAGTGGGTCATGTTGCGTTTTCTGTCAATATTAAGCTCTTTGTTCACGTGAATCGATAACAGTACTACGGCCGCAACGATTGCGATAACTTCAGGCAACCCGGCTTCTGCCTGCCGTATGTGCCACGAAGTAACCATTGCAGTTTCGTTGTCAAGTTTGGGCATATACTGTCGGGGGTGGTGTCTGCGAGGTTGGAGATTGTTGGTGTGACTTTGCTACATGTAAGCAGGTACTCCATCAGAAACCCGCGGCGGATCTGGAAGCCGAACCTCCTCGGACTCTCTTTGTCCTGGATCAGGACGAACAGAGAAGCCCCGCTCGGTAGCTGACGACAGGAGATACCATGATTCGTTGTAGAACCTGGTAATCCAATCTTGTTGGAGGTGACAGGTCATGGAAACAGTGATATCCCTGAAGCAGCCTGAAATGACCAAGAAGCCAAAATGACGACCCCTCGAACCGCCCAGAACGGGCCATTCTCTCTGAATGGGTGCCCCGGAGGAGGGGGATTGCTGTGCAGTAGCGCTATTGCCATGGAGAGACCATTCAAGGACACTAGTTGCTCGGACCAGGATGGTGCCATGTACATGTCACAAAAGCCACGTACGTGTCGCAAAACAAGCTAACGGAAGCGCGACACGCCGTCCGATAAACTACTCCAACATAGGAAACGTTCAGCAACCATGCTGTTGGAACCAAACACGGCGATGTCCCCCACACTTTCCCTAAGTCGGTCAATGAGAGGAAATGCGGCTCGTTCTTTTCATAGCTCGAAAAACATCGTTGTCCATTAACTGACGGCCGCTGAGTTACAAACCAAGGACGGCCGCAAGGCAGGCCGCCGAACGAATGGACAAAAGGGAAGGCAGCAAGGCCCATGTCTTGCATACTGCCGCCAGAATCCCAGGGAGAACCAGAAAGGGTCACGTGAGTGGATCACGAAGCGCACGGTGATCCAGGTGATCGGGCAATGATCAATGAAGAACTGGATGGATATATATACCACAGTCCTTGCCCCAGAATAGATAGCCAGATCTGCCTTGATCAATCTAAGCATTTATCTGGATGAGAAGTCTTCAAAGCGTCTTAGCGGACTCTAATTGAATGGTTTATTGCCCGCCAAGCCTGGCTTTCTACCTCTCGGGACCCTGTATGAAAGTTCCGTTGTTCACGAAGACCGTTAACAGCACGGCTGTCCAGTAACGGCAGCGATAACGCCAGGCAACCCGGCTTCTGCTCGTCATGTATCAGGTGCCCAATTGGACCAGTATAGATTGCAAACCTCAACTCAGTCACTCGAAAGATGATCTATCATGGTTCTCTCGTTGCCTGATTCACAGGGTACCTGCTTTCCGGCCGTCATCTAGCTGTGCATTCGTGGCGTGCGACAGTTGCCGTTGTATAATCTTTCTGGTCGTTGTCCTCGTGCCATTGCCGAACGCTCTGTGGCAATTTGTCATATCAATGGGATGTTAAGCTCAGTCGTTGTGGTAGTTGAAGTAGAACGAAGAGCATAGAGCCGTCCTCAACATAAATCCACACGGCGCTCCATCCACTGAGACAAATGCGGTAAGAATTGTCGTGGACTACACTGGGACGCGCTAAATTCCACAGTATTGGGAACGACAGCACCTGACGGCTGCTTCCATCACCATCGCGAATCGGGCCCTCTTGTCGGAAGAGTGGTCTAGAGGGACCGTGTGGATTGTCGATTCAAGAGGCTGATTGTTGCACAGACTCAGACCCAAAGCAGAGAAGCCTCACGCCATCCCGAAAGGGTATATGCCGGGCAGCCGCGAATGAAATCGGAGCATTGAGATCTGTCTTGTGATCCCTCGACGCTAGTACTTATGGCGGACATGGATCCGAAGTAGGTGCGTGCTGGGTCAGACGCTTCACTCGCCGGTTCCATTGTGGCTGAATCTTCGGCAGATGGCTCGAACTGTCTGACCACCCGAGCTCAGAGTGCGTAATCAACCAATTCAACTCAACTGGGGTCTCGTGGCAGTTGGATTGGCAGCCCGCGAGATATTTTTCAGTTGGGTTGAAGTTGGAACTCGTTTCTCTCAGTTGGACTGCCGTTGGTTGATGGAAGCCAACGCGTATCTCCGAACCACAATTTAACCCCGATCGCGGCTAACCTCTTACCACGAGGGCAGGACAATACCCTCCCGACTCCATGACCGTAAACTCTGCGCCATACCAATACTATGTCGGTCAAGACGGGTCCGCAATGGCGAAACCATCTTTCCTGCGCTACTGAATGATCTTTCTGTCTCTGCTGACATCGTGGGTATCGACAGCAGGTCGGTGGCCATTCGAGCAAGATTCGGGTATTGCATCTCGTTCTCCCGCCACCAAGAAAGGGGATTGAACTGGTATTTGTCGTCGGCAGGAGCAAAGTTGTTAAGGTACCGTTCGTACTCGTCGACTGGTGCTGAAGCATTTCCGGCCCTGTCATCGGAACCCACCCGCTTTCGCTTGCCTAGCGACTGTGCGAGAAACGCGTCATATCCTGAGACCATCTTTCTACCACTGACCTTCTGGTTCACAGCTGGGCCAGGAAACTCATGATCGGCGTACTCTTCTTTCCACAGCTTCGCGAGCCTCGCAGAGTAGTCCTCTTCCCAACGCCTCGCAGCTGCGTGTCCTTCCCAGTGGTATTTGAGCGCCGGCCACCCAAAGCATGGGTGAAGTACTACGGCACCGATATACGCAACGGGCCAAAGCTTGCTATAGTACTCATTGAGCTTCATCCAAGCAAGATTGACATGGCTTGTGACCATCGCAGCGCTCTCCTCGCCCAGGCCGCTATTGAGGTCCTGACCCTGCTTGAGCTCCTCCAAATGTGCCAAGAGATACTCGAATGAGGGGAAATACTCCCAAAAGGAGCCACTAATAACGTGGTCATCTTCGCTCGTCTTCGGGTTACCTTGGAGGCGGACGGAGATTTCATCGAACGGTCGCAAGATTTGGATAAACACCTCGACCACATCCCAGTCCTCTTCCGACAGCTTGTCGTCGAGCATAGTAGGCTTTGCTGATTTGCGCTTGCTCCTATCCCAGGCCCTTTCCGCCTTCTCAACGATCCGATTAAAGTACCTGCGCAAAAGCAGCGCGCGGACCATCATGCGGTGGCGCGAGTTCCAACGAGTCTCGTTGTCGGCGATAGGCCTGAGTGGCACGCGCTTCTTCCCAGTCTCTGGGTCAAGGGGCTCAAGGACGCCAGTTTTGATGTCTTCTTCTTGCCACTTTAATAGGCACTCCAGGTGTTGTGGCGAGTTTGAGATGGCAGCGTTAAGGTTGTGAAGTCGGCCAATTGGGCCCCTCCTCCGCCACTGCAGAAGCTTATCAACCGGTTGAGGGTCGCCATGGCCTTCAGGGTCTTGTTGCCTGCCGCACGCATGGTCCACCGCGTCTGCCGCCTCGCCGAACATTAGCTGCTTGACAGCGAGGTTGATTACGTGACCAAGGCAGCGGAGGCGGCGTTCTTCCGGATCAAACCCAAATTCGTCTCCGAGAGCGGCCATAGCCGTGTCATTATTGCTGGCATTGTCCAGGACCATATACCCGAGCCGCTCGTTTCCAAGATCCCAGTCAGCCAGAACGTCAGCCACTTCATTGGCCAAGTTATCGCCAGTATGGCGTCCAGATACAGCCGGAAGGGCAAGCAGCAGTCGCCGATGCTGCCATTGACGGTCAACGAAGAAGCAGTTGACCCCAAGCAATGAGAGCTGGCTGCGAGACGTCCAACCGTCAAAGGTAATGTGAATTTTGCTACGAGCCGTTTTCAAGTGCTCTGTTACCGCTCCTTTTGCGCCATTATAGATTGATAGCAGTCGGGACCGAAGGACGGCAGAAGATGGTATCCTGTCCTTGTATATTGGGTTGACGAACTCAATGAGGCGGCAGAGACGCTCGCTCTCGACAATACGAAAGGGGAGATTGTCGTGTGTTATCCAGTCGACGAGAAGCTCTTCAAATGCGCCGAGTTTGACTCTGCCAAGGATGGTAGAGAAGATGCGCTGGTCGGTTGGTGCTGCTGTCACTCCGAAGTGTTCCGCAAGTGTCCTGGTGCGGCTGAGTGGCGACATGTCTTTCCTTCCTGGGTCCTGTATAGTTCAGTTCAGTTCAGGTGACAGACTGAGGGGCGGCCATTACTAACCTTGATCCCATGCATATCTCGTAGGTGCCTGACGATATTGGCGCTACCATTTGATTCGTACGAAAAGTGCGAAACGGTGCGGCACTTCTTCCTCACGCACAGGCGGCACACCCACCGAAGCCTTTTGCTGTCACCCTTGAGCCTCATACGGAATCCCTTCGCCCACCACCAGGCGACCTTCACGCCACGGGTCCTCGGAGGCGTGGCCGCTCGAAGCTCGTCGCTAAACAGCTCGAACGGGAATGTGGCTATCTCGCTTGGCGTTGGATTCTCGTCCAGATTGAGCGCCCTTCTTGGCGGGGTTTGGGGTGGCGAGCCCGACAAGAATGAGGACTGGGTAGAGAGCCTTGACGGGCAAGGAGATGAATGTAGCGTTAACGACGTTTCAGAGCCTTTCCTCCCGAAGATAGTGTCCTCGGTCTCAGGCTCCATCCTGTCGGTAGCTGTAGATAACTTGAGCCAGTCAGCCGAGTAATAGAATGACTTCCGCAAGCGAAACGTACGGCAATATTCCACGCCCACATGGCAATGTCCCTCGCCTCCATTTTATGCGAATCCGACGCGACCGCACCGGCCTTGTTGGCCGCCAGTACGATTGTTGACGCGGTCCAGCGCCGTCAATGCACCGCGTTGTATACACAAATACAGAGGACTTAGAGCCCACCTAACGGGGTGCGTTGTGCGCTGTCATGGCGGCGCCGAAACGGAGAAGGTGCTGTTAAGAAATACCCATCGCGCCATATTAAATAAGCTACGGACACGGTAGTCCTTATCTTCAGTGTGTAGGGTAGCATTGGCCGTGCAACAACCTGTCGGTAGACCAGTTAGGATTGCATTCATCGCGTCGGTCTGTGTGCAAAATTATTATTAGCAGGGTGAAGATACTGTCATTACATTTTACTTGTTAGGTGCTTCCGTTTGGTACTAATCATCCTTTCTTGGTGACGCGTTGCTGTATCAACGTCTCGCCGCAGCCTTGGCGCTGTGGAAAATCATTAGAGCTGGCAGATAGACCCAGTCAGGCTCGTTCTGAACGAGAGCCAAAAATAGGTCAGGTCTTGTGCGCTCTGAAGTCTCAAGCGTTTTCCTCTACTTTTGCTATCCCACAGCACTTATGTTACACATTGGCGACGAAACGAGCGCAAGACGCTAAGCTCTTGCTACCTGCGCACAAGCCAAACCGCGCAGCCACACACAAGTACTAGCGACTTAACGGCTCCCCAACTGGGCTTCCTGGGACGCTCAATTCCAAAGGCCCCACCGCTGGCCCTACGGGCCAAGCTGGATGACAAGCTCTTCCAGTCCAATAGCACCTTGACACGAGATGAGCGCGACGCGTACGCGGGTGGGATATGGCCAGCGACAATCGCGTGTTCGTTCAAGCTGACGATCTTCGAGGGCGGCAATTGGTCAGTCGATCCACGAAAGCTAGAATAGCAACTGGCAGCGTTCAGGAACGACGCAAGGATCTCTCCCCTGTGAACGAGTTGGAACCGGTTGGGTCTAAACCCAATCAACCAGACATCTAAGTTGGTTGGTTGCCAAGCACATGCAGCATGATTTCAGTTGAGTTGGACCCACAGTTGGAGTATCCAACCACTCCAACTGTTGGAAACGGTTGGTTGATTACGCACTCTGCCCGAGCTCGGACCATCTTTGCGGCATTTTGGTAGCACTGTCAAAATGCAGACGAAAGCCAAAAAAGTACCTGCATGCAGATCACGGAGTTTCACCGTCGGCCTACAGTACAAAGCACGGGCTTTCAAGGGCGGGCCAGGGGTAAAATCCAGCAGTAGACTCTCGTGCGATGAGCGACGTTCCTTACCCGCATTGGGGGAAACGCCTCTTCCCCGCAGCCACAATGCTCGGTCTTTTGCAGCGACAGGTACACGTCTGAATTTGTCAGAAAAGTGATATCACAGTGGTGCTAGCAGGGTTTGGGGGCTCACCTGCCTCCGGGTAGTCAGTGGCACACCCGTCTTCTGTTTTCCCTTGCCTCTTCTCCCGTTGCCTCCTCTCCCTTCGCGCATCATTTCCCAGTCAGAATTTCAGAGGCGCCATGTAGTACAAGACCCTAGCTGCACTTGGGTAAGCTCTGTGGTGCTGGTCACCCCCAGTCTGCCTAGTGCCAGCTGTCAGCGTCATATCCACCGTCGAGTACAATTTATGGACTCCAATGCATCTCGCTCCATTTAGATCGAATGGCACGCCCGGGCTGCTCTGCCAACCAGATCCGATTGTAACCCCAGTACGAACTTTTCCTGCCTCTCCACCGGTTCTAGCACGACCTTTTAGCCCAAGGAACCACTTCATGCACTCTTTCGACATCCTGGTCGTTCGATACTCGGTCCGTGGGCTGCACGGCGCCAGTGGGACAACACTCAATTTGGTCCGTATTAATGTAGCCGCTCGGATTTTTTATTATTGCGACACTGCCACATCACCCACAGGCATAATTTCCATTGTTACCCCATCTACCCGTGAGATACTCAGTTATGGAGCTCGCTGTTCCCAAACGCAGGCCTGTACCCTCATTTTTGTCTCCCTCCTACATAAGTCAGCTTCCTACGCATGACCATTCCCACCCCCAGCCTTCATTCGACTACACGGGTTCCGCCACCGGTGACGAGCGTCGTCAGTTTTCGCCACAAGGGGACGAAGTACAGAGCTCAGGGTACAAACAAATGAATCGGAGGAAAGAAAAATCGCCACGTCCAAGGCCTGAGCAGATTTATGAACACAGCTTTCATATCTCGCAGCAAGTAGAATTTGCAGCGCACCTCAACCAGGATAACACCATGGAATATCAGCGGGGTGTACCGTTGTATGCAAAACCGGCGTCACCGTACGCTCTCATGGCGGCCTGGCCGCGGCGAACGATTATGGCATGCATGTACTGCAGACAACGAAAGGTGAGCCGCGTATGAGTACCTTCGGCTAGATTGACATGGCTAACCCGAACGTAGATTAGATGCAGTGGCTTTCAGAAGCTAGTGGAAGGCAAATGCCAGAATTGCTACTGGAGAAAGCAAGGCTGCGCATTTGAACCGATCTCTACGGACGCCTACGCAGCAGTCCTGAAATCCCTTATCGCAGAACACATACACCGCGAAAGCCCCAGCAAGGAGCCTAGCTCATGGCAATTTATAAACGCAGGAATCTGCCAGGGACCCAATGTGGCACCTATGCCTACATTTTCTCAAACCGCCCTGCACTGTTCGTCAACACTACAACAACTGCCACTTGATACTAACCCAGCAGCGGACGTACAGAACGGCAGGCATCGAAAGCGGCTCAAAATCATGCAGGAAGGCAATGCTAACAGCATGGACCCGGTTCAGTCCAGGTTGACGATAGCTCACTCCCCTTCTAAATGCACTTCTCTAGCAGAAAACACCAGAGACGACGAAAGGATAGAGGGAAACGAGAAGGCGGCCAGTTTCACGGGTATCGTGGAACCATTACAAGCCTCAGCCACCAGCACGTCTCTGGTCCGGTCAGAGATGCCTAAGTCTCGGCGACACATCCTCCAAGACGGCCCGCGCCGGATAGCACAGCCCAAGTCTAGCGTGTATCAAAGGTCTCGAGACTCCACGGCTTCGGTCATGAGCCTTAAGAATTTGGTGAACAACTTCGATGCTATGGCCTGAAGGTCTTGTTCCCAGTGTTTGGGCGAAATATAAAACTATTGTCCAGCTTCAAATAAATGTTAATACCGTGAACACAAAAGCTTGTGAATTCTATAATTTGAGCCTAGATGACTTATGTAGAGAGCTTCCTGGTCTGTGCGGCGGCGTTCACAACGGCACTGCTGGATTGCCGAACCAGCGAGTCCCGAAGGACGGCGATGCGCGCATCGCGAAATGACCGATGGCCACCGTATGTATCCTAGATGAAGAGCGCGTCGCACAGCGGCGGGTCGTTAATGCTGTCGTGGTTTTCCGGGCCGGCGGTGCGGCCGCTACGAAGTATCTTGACGCCGCAATGCGCGACGTGAACGGTTAGTGGATCACCGTGGGACCCAAGGCATACTGCAAGCGCGCTCGACACGGCTTCGAGCAACCGTGACATGGGCGGTATACCTGCTTCCGGTGTCTGGTGCTAAGTGTTGTCGTATTCCAGACCGAGAGGAGAGCTCGTAAGGTCGTTTGCGCGACCGGTCCATTCGTCGATGAGGTGTCGTATTCCAGGTGGCCCGTCCCTCGCCGGCTGTTTCCACCGAGGACAGGTCATGTCTAGATACCATGCCTCTGCACGGAAGCACAGCTAGCGATCGACGCAGGCGCGGACCGCCCTCCGCACCGCACTTGAGAGAGGCCCGCGGTTGGTATTCGCCAAACTCTTGAGGTGGTAGGCCACTACTTGCGCTTTGGCTGTCCACTTCTCAACATGGGTCTTGCGGGTTCGCATGCTGTCGAGCCATATGCCTAGCCAACGCATGGCGGATTCTGGCTGCCTTTGCACCTCGCCGTAGCAGACCGGAGGTGCAGTCTTCCTGAAAGTGCGGGTGAAGTGCATGACCGGTCCTCTTTAGGGTCGAAGGTTATCGCCCTCGCGGTACTCTATGTCATGAGTTCGGGAACATGCGCTGAGGCTTTGCGGGCAGTGTCGTCCCGGGAATCAGTCTGCGGCAAAGGGGATTTTGCCTGGCAATTGTCTCCTGTTGTTGGTACTGTCTCTCCACCCCTGTAACGGGCGGGGCCCTTGTGGGTCTCGGCTCCGCTCTCGACCAGGATCCACACCAGCTTCGGAGCTTCGCTCAAAAGCTCGTGTTTCTTTCTGCAACTTTCTCTTCTTTTCTTTTCTTTCTTTCCTTTCTCCTTAGCTTTAGGATACTCGTTGCAGTCGCTCAGCTAGTTGTCAACACTCTCAGTTGAGACCGTTACATTCACTGACCGTGAAAGTCAATACGGCTAGCCAGTGACCGCGAAATTCAAAAGTGAAATTCTACGCGAGACCCCATCTCTGTGCGACAAGACAAAAGACACAATGACGGTGTATAGAATAGAACTCCAGTTACAATACATGGAATATTCACCATCTCGATTTGGAGTGTCAGCCACACGGGCCCCGGAAGACGGCTCCCGAAGTAAAGTGGTTCGGCCTGCCTATCAATTGCGTATCTATTTTGGCAAGGGAATTGCTACGGGGGCATGACACTTTGGCTACGGGGGCATGATCCTTACGCGGGCATGACTTTCGTGGCATTTGATTGGGGGTCTTCTAGCGGACCCACAGGTACAAAATCCCAAGGTCAACGGAGCATGCCTCCCTAACACTGCAATTACGGTGTGATCGAGCTTTCAGTAACGAGGACACGGCCCAACGTAGGACGATGAACATCACCTATGGTGTTCACTGTATATCTTCGGCAACATTCGCTCCAAAAGTCGTATATCGTCATATTCACGTCTTCACTACTATAGATGGAAGAACCACTCCATCGCTGTCGCTGTCTACCAACTCCCACTGACTCCTTCGCCTGCGAATGCTGGGTTGCGTCCTACGCCCGCTCGCACGTGCCCCCGTAGTTCTTCCAGCTCCAAGAGTCGATGATTGGCCGCTTGTCTGTCGCTGAGATGATAGCTCAACCTCGCTGCTAGCCTGTTGGCCTGCTTGCAGTGCAGACCTGGCACGCGTCGGCTGCTTCTGCCTCTTTCGTGCTCGACCTTGTTTACGGACCGGACCACGGGCCGTCCTGTTAGTTGGCAGACCACAGGGCTGGGCATCAGATTGGGTACTTGTTGCTACCGCTAACCCTGTTGGTACAGCCTGCGGAGTGTTTTTCGGCCTGCCACGGAGAGAAGTGGCGATCTTAGGGTCGAGAATCCGCCGGTATGGATCCCGAGAGGGTGACACCCTAAGGTGCCACCGTGGATGAACCTCCCACTTGGTGAAAGATGTTCCGGACACTATTTTTGAGTGGATGGTGTGGTGACAAGGAATCCCAAGCTCTGCAGAAACCGAACAGCCATCGCCACAAGGTCCGAGAGAGTCCGGAACCGGGTCCTTTCGTGTCGGCATTGCTCTCCGTGCCAGGAGGTATTGCCTGGCGATCAGGTCAAGGCCTTTCGACGATATCGTTGTCCGCAAATTCCCCAGATATTCCGACCGTGAACCCTGATAATCACGGGCAGTAAGAATGTCGTCCTCAGCACAAGCATGGGCGAAGTCTCGCTCTTGGTCCATAATCATGTCCTGTATCGCTTCCACCAGCCGATGAAGGTGGCTCATGCCGTTGAGAAGGTAGCTCTTGACATTGTTGTTGCTTGCTTCTGTACCGGACGTTACGCGGATGCCGAAGTTGCGATATCTGCGGATGAAGCACCGTGCCCATTGCGCCCTGACAGGCATGTAGGTTCCGTGCAGATACCGCAGAATAGCCCGCTGGTCATCGAACTCTCGACATAGGTCTGCCCATGCTTTCTCATGGGCCTCCTCGGTCTCGGCGAAAACCACGATCTTCCACATGCTGAGAACACCCCGATAGGTATGAGGAATAACGTCGGCTGCTGGTGCGTGGATGCACTGTCGGTCCCTTGGACTCAGTTCCACCTGTGTCTCCGGGGGAGGCGCATCCCCATCGATACTACCAGAACTGCTACTGTCATGGCCGCGATTCGAAACCCACTTTTGCTTCGATCTGAGGAGGACGTTGGAATTGATGTGGTGGATGCAGAGTTGCTGCTGGACCTCGGGGAACTGATCATCTAGGGCAGCTTTCATCTGATCGTCGAAGTCAGTGAGTATGACGTCTGGCTGACGAATAGAATGCTGTTCCAAGAGTCGCCGAATGCTCTCAGAAAGGAACTGGAACCCTTCGCGTCTCTCATTGTCTATGAGGCCGAAGGCGGCGTTGAAGACCGAACCTAGGCAAGTCTGTCCTGTTGCCTGGAACAAAGGCAACTTGAAGCGGTTGGTGTTGTACGTGTTGTCAAAGCTGATCACCTCGGGAAACCGCTTCCACATTCGAAGGCAGTAGGGAAAGGTCCAGACAAGCCCAAGAAGGCGGTTCGGGTTATCTTCCGCCCACTTGACAAGATAGGGTATCTTCTTCTCGTCGAAGAGCTTGATAAGCGCTGCCGTAGGTGTATATCCATTCATTTTGTCGTGATTAATCCGAGACCTGGCGTTGTAGATGTCCTTTCGTGTAAAGACAGATTCGGGATGCTGTTCCTGAATAACAGCTCGTACATCGCGAGCCCGGATTCCCACTCGGCGGCTTGTCGATTCAACCGTAGCTCTGACTGCCGCCGTGAGTCGCCTATGACAGGGATGGGCTGATGGTCCCATGCTGCGCTCATGGTTGTGCTGGCTGTGTTCGGGGTTGGAGTGCTGTCGTAAGAGCCATTTGCCTTCCTCTACCGCCTCGGCAATGACCATCCACTTACAACCGCATTTCCGGGACTTCCGCTGGCGAAGCCCTGCCCCTCGAGCCGGTCTACTTTCTCCGAACCGATCGCACTGGAAGGTATATCTGACTTTTCGGCCTTTGTATGAGAAGGCATGCCGTCGGACAATGCCAAAACCATGCGCTTTTGCGAAAGTGTTCACACAGTCGAAGAGAACCTCGGCGGTCGGCGCAATGTCACCCGGGATTGGTGGGTTTGGAATCATTTCGGGCGCAGGCGACGATGATTGCGTTGAAGGGGTACCACTGGCGCAAAGTCGCTCCGACTGCGACTGGGTCAACGGCGCTGGCGGAGAATATGGTGGCGGCGAGTCGTAAGCATCTGAGCTGAGTGGTGACCAACCCCACCTCTCTCGCCATTGTCGCACTCGTTCGTATGACCGGGCAAGCTCTGCAGTGAGTGCTCGTCCCTCTCCAATCACTTCGCGGACTAACTTCAGCGCGGACTGGAACTCGACCTTCGTTGCAGTTGCAGAACTTGGGGTAGATTGCGTTGAAGAGTAGCAGGGTACTGGAACCGCTTCAGGGCCTGGTATAGGTATTCTCACCCGCTGCGAACGTCTCGCTCCGGATGGGAAATCATTCAATAGGTGTATTTCGTGGTCGTAGCGGAGCTCCCACAGCGACTCCAGGGCTCCCTGAGATATAGGAGGACGTGGAAGTGTCGTCAGCGTTTGCGGGTAGGACGCAAAAATGTTCCCTGCCGCATCTTCGTCACCAATGCCGTAGTAATCGCCGATACTCAAAGGGCTATCAGCTGACGATGGGCTGTCCGGACATATTGGCGGAGAGGAGTCGCCTTGTCGACTATGTCGCTGCCGTTTTCGAGGGCGATGTTCACTCGTGCTGGAGCTTCGGTCTCGATGGCCTGATTCACTACTTGAAGTCAATGGAAGCTCGCGTCTGGACATGGTAATGAGGCGCCTGCTGGGGGAGGGACTGGCAACGCAGAGGCTAATCGTGGATGGGTTAGCTGGATCGCGTCGCGTCCCGTCGATCGATCGCTACGGGCCGTTGGTACAGGTCCGACCGGTTGGTCGGCCAGGAGACACTAACAAAACTGGGTCGCGCCCAATCAAATGCCACGAAAGCCATGCCCGCGTAAGGATCATGCCCCCGTAGCCAAAGTGTCATGCCCCCGTAGCAATTCCCTTTGGCAGAATGCGATGATCAATTGCCAGTTGTGGGACGAAGAAGAAAAGTCAGATTGCCTTCTTTGGACGATTGCTGTCGATTATTTTGCTGTGGTGTTGAACCTAATCTTGCACAATGACGGGTTCCACTGAGGGGGACGTTGAGTCGGCGGGGCCGGCGGGGCTGGCGGGGCAAGCGGGGCGAGCGGGGTTCGCGACACCAAGACGATCATCTCGTCTGGCGATGCCGAGTGAGAAGGGGAGCTTGGGAGGGGATGAGGCGGCCCGAGACGCGGTGAGAGCAACGAACAAGCGTGTCAGGCGATCTTCATCTACCGGTTCCGAGCCGGGGTCGACATTCGTCGTCAGGAGCGAAACCGCGGACGAGGAAAGCGAAAGGTCATTGCTATCCAAGGTACTGGGAAAACTGCAAGATCTCGAAAATGGGTCAATTAACCAACAGCGATTGATCCACAAATTGGAACAAGAGGTAGTCGACACCAAGGAAGAGCTGCAGAAGGTCCGGCAACAGCTGCAGACCCTCCAGGCGTCTGTGAACCCAACGATAAACAGCCAAGCGCAAAGCGGTCCGCGGGCGTCTTACGCAGACGCCGTGCGAACACCGCCAACGAGCCAGCCTACGAGCCCCCGGTCGCTTTCTTCGATGCGCACCACCACGTCCTCATCCACCGACACTCTGCACTGTACGATTGACACGTCCAGGGTTGAGGAGCAAAACCAGGTCGAGGCGCAGGTAGGCAACATCCGACGAGCAATCGAAACAGAAGTCAAGGTGAGGGAAGGTCACGAGGCGTGGAGATGCGCAGCAGTGATCAAGGACCCCAGGAACACAAACCGGGTGAGGATAGTGTGTCGTGATGAAGCGGAATTGCGGCGGGTGAAGGAGGCGGCGGAAAAGGTCGTGGTGCCGGGGGCGCGTGTCCTGAGGGATCAACTCTACCCGGTCAAAGTCGACAGCGTCAATCGATCGGCGGTGCTGGACAGCGACGGGAATGTTCTGACGGGAGCTGCCGAAGCTCTCGGCAAGGAGAACAACGTCACGATTGCCAAGATTTCATGGCTCAGCAAGAGAGACTGCGGCAAGGCGTACGGGTCCATGGTGATTTACGTGACCAAGGGAAGCGATGCGAAACGACTGCTCGACGGCACGTATTTCGACCTGGCCGGCGAGTCTGCCTACACTAACGTGTTTGAGCCGCGAGTCGGACCGGTGCAGTGCTACAACTGCCAGGAGCTCGGCCACAAGGCCTTCTCGTGCAAGAAGCCAAGGGCTTGCGGAAAGTGTGCGCAGCCGGGGCACGGTCACGGGCAGTGCCGGGCCGTAGAACCCAAGTGCGTCCTGTGCAACGGACCCCACGAGTCGTCCAGTCCAAACTGCCGAGTACGCAACCCGCCGAAGAATGCATAGGGACCTGCGCATCTTCCAATTGAACGTGCGAAAGCGGGACACGGTGCAGCTCGGGGTGATGAACGATGCGGACTTGAGCGGCTATGCAGTCCTCTCGCTGACAGAGCCGTACGCGCGGCTGATTGACGGCGCGGTGGTGACGGCCCCAATGAGCCACAGCAACTGGACGAAGATGGTGCCGAGCGTCGCCAATCCGGTGGGATGGCCGATCCGGAGCATGCTCTGGGTGCGACGAGACTTGGAGTCAGAGCAAGTGGCGGTGTCGTCTCCCGATCTGACTGCGGCCGTCCTCCGTCTCCAGGGCAGGCAAGTCCTGGTGGTCTCGGTCTACGTGCAATGCAACGACGCGTCGGCCTTGCTGGCAGCGGTACGAGAGGTCAGTAACCTGATCTCACGCTTTCGCAGTGACACAGGCGAGCGAACGGATGTGGTGGTGGCGGGAGATTTCAACCGTCATGATGTGCTATGGGGAGGCGAAGGCACGATAACGAGACGACAAGGAGAAGGCCAGCCGATCATCGACCTCATGAATGATCATGGCCTCCAAAGCCTCCTGCCGCGCGGCACCAAGACGTGGCAGGGACCGAAGCCTGGGCTGGAAAGCACGATTGACCTGGTGCTGGTTACGGAGGAGCTGGCGGAGGAGAGGGTCAAATGCGCCATATACCCGACCGAGTATGGATCAGACCACCGGCCCATCCAGACGGTATTTGGCATTGACGCGCCCTGCCGGGATGTCGAGCCGCGGTTCCTGTTCAAGAACGCCCCCTGGAAGGCGATCCGCGACAGGATTTCGAGGGAGCTGAAGTTGGTGTGCTGGCCGGCCTGGGGTCTGCAAGGACAGACTGACCGGTTCATGCGCATTGTGAGCGAGGCAATACAAGATCTAACACCGCGAGCACGGCCAAGCCCATATGCGAAACGGTGGTGGACGGTGGACCTGACCCGGCTTCGGCAGATCTACACGTTCTGGAGGAACCAGGCCAGGGCCCGAAGAAGGGCGGGCTCGCCAGCGCAGGAGCTGGAGAAGCAAGCCAAGGAGGCGGCCAAGGAATACCATGACGCTGTGCGGAAGCAGAAGCGGCAGCATTGGGAAGAGTTCCTGGCCGAGGACGGCAACATCTGGAAAGCGTCCAAATACCTGGGGACGAGGGGATCCGCGAGCCTGGAGGAGAAGGTACCGCCTCTCAAGAAGGAGGACGGAACGACGACGATGGGCCGGCAGGATCAGGCAGAGGAGCTTCTCCGCACCTTCTTCCCGCCGCTGCCGACGCAAATCGAGGCCGAGCCCGAGGGGTCGCAACGACCACCGGTGGCGTGGCCGGAACTGACCATGGAAGAGGTGGAGAGGAAGGTGATGGCCGCGAAGCCGTGGAAGGCGCCCGGGGACGATGGCCTGCCGGCGATGGTGTGGAAAGAGCTGTGGCCGGTGGTCAAGGAACGCGTGCTGCACCTGTTCCGACTATCGCTCCGAAGCGGCGAGCTGCCTGAGCAGTGGAGGAGCGCGAGGATCATCCCGCTAAGGAAACCCGACAAGGATGACTACACGGCGGCGAGAGCCTGGCGACCAATCTCCTTGCTCTCAACGCTGGGCAAGGTGCTAGAGGCGGTGGTGGCGGAGCGAGTATCGTATGCGGTCGAGACGCATGGCTTGCTGCCGGCCAACCATTTCGGCGCGAGAAAGAGGCGCTCAGCGGAACAAGCGCTCCTCCTCCTGCAAGAGAACATTTACAGAGCGTGGAGGATGGGCAAGGTGCTCAGCCTGGTGAGCTTTGATGTCAAGGGAGCATACAACGGCGTGTTCAAGGAGAGGCTGCTGCAGAGGCTAGCGGCGAGAGGTCTGCCTGGGGAGCTGGTTCGGTGGGTAGACGCGTTCTGCTCCGAACGGACGGCCAGCATTGAGGTCAACGGGTACCGTTCCCCCCAGAAACCGCTTCCACAGGCGGGCTTGCCGCAGGGGTCTCCGCTGTCGCCAATCCTCTTCCTCTTCTTCAACGCGGATCTTGTGCAGACGAGCATCGGTACGACGGAGGGCGCGATCGCCTTCGTGGACGACTACTCGGCCTGGGTGACAGGGAAGTCAGCGGCGGCGAACCGGGCCGGGATCGAGGCCATCATCGATCGAGCCCTGGCCTGGGCCAGGCGGAGCGGTGCGACTTTCGAGAGCAACAAGACAGCCGTTATCCACTTCACGAGATCGGCTAGACGGGGCAGCCAGGGCAGCTTCGTGGTTGATGGACAGACTGTTCAACCGAAGGACACCGCCAAGGTGCTGGGAGTGGTGCTGGACGCGGAGCTCAGATACAAACAGCACATCGCTGAGGCAGCTGCCAAGGGCCTATCTGTCGCCATGCAGTTGAAGAGACTCCGAGGCTTGTCGCCGCGGGTGGCCAGACAGCTGTTCACAGCTGCCGTGGCGCCGGCCATGGACTACGCCTCCAACGTGTGGACACACGCTTGCGGGGAGAGGGAGACGGCCTGGTTAAGCCAAGCACAAGCAGTCGGAGCGCAGGCCGTGACTGGAGCGTTTGGAAGCGTCGCCACGGTCGTGGCTGAGGCAGAGGCGAACATTGAACCAGTGCTTCAGCGGCATACCAGGGCTGCCGCCAAGACGTGGACTAGCCTACGCACCCTTCCGAGGGAACACCCGCTGGCGAGGCTGAGCATGAGGATATGTCAGCGGTTTACGTCGCCGATGCAGAAGATGGCCATGCGGTATAGGGACGGAGCAGGAGAACGGCTGGAGGTGATACAAGAGTTTGCCATGGCACCGTGGCAGAGCCGGATCCGCGTCGTGTGCGACGTGGACCGAGACGAAGCAGCGGAGGCTGCAAGAGCGGCCCGCGGCGTGGTGATCTCGACGAGCTCTTCGGAGAGGCGAGGAATGGTGGGTATGGGGGGCTACGTGGAGTATGTGACGGCAAAGGGCAAGAGAGATATGTTGGCCCGATTCTCGGTCACGCTAGGCCCACGTGAGGATCTGAACCCGTACACGGCCGAGCTGGAGGCAATGGCATGGGCATTTCGATACGTGCCGGTGAAGCTGCCGCACAGGAAGGTGGTCATCGTCAGCAGCAACAGGGCAGCCGTTCAAGTGGTGGGACAGCCTCGACAGCAATCCGGGCAGCGCGCAATCCAAGAGGTTTACAGACTGGCGAGGCTGCCACGTCTGCAGGATGTGCCTGTGTCCGTGCTCTGGGTGCCGGCAGGCCATGAAGGCTTCCGCCCGGGTGCGGTGGCCAAGGCGGCGGCCCGCGAGGCTACGGAGGAAGGGTGCGTTCGGGAAAGAGCAAGCTATCAAGCACGAGCCACGAGAACGAGGCTGCTGCTCGGCCAACAGCAACAGCAGCGGCCAAGAATACCCATCGGGGTAGGACGGTATTCGCAACGTATTGACACAGCGCTTCCGGGCCAGCACACGCGGGCCATCTACGACACTCTCAACGCCAAGGAGTCCAGGATACTGATACAGCTACGAACAGGAAAGTGCAGGCTCAACAGGTACCTGCACAGCATCAGGGCTACAGGGACGGACCAATGCAGCTGCGGCCAAGCACCGGAGACAGTCGAGCATTTCCTATTTCGCTGCAGGCGCTGGAACTCGGAAAGAGAAGGCATGATACGGTACAATCGGACTAAGATGGGGAACTTGTCTTTCTTCCTGGGAGGCAAGTCTGGATCGGATGGCGAGCGATGGCAGCCTGACATGGCGGCTGTCCGAACGACGATCAAGTTTGCAATGGCAACAGGAAGGCTGGATGCAGACATGTGAACAGGCGGATCTGCGATGAATTGGACAACTGGACAGGAACCAAGTGCGTAACATCCTAGTCGCGCAGCCTCGCACTGACCGACCAAGCTCCAGCTGCCGATGATGGGACGCTGGGCACTCGGGGGGAATGACCTCAGGGCAGGACAGTCAGATCGCGGAATGAGGCTGCAGGGGCCAAGGAAGGAAACAATTGTTGGGCTTTAGGTGTACGGCTTTTATGGCAGAATGAGCAAATAGCCTCTCGTTATGGCCCTTTAGGGATAATCCCTCCGGGCGTAAATAAAGTACATTACATTACATTCCCTTTGGCAATGCTAGCTGCCTGCCTGCTGAGGGAAGTACTCAGTCACTCCTTTGCAAAGCCACTATTCATTTTACCGTAGCGTATCATCTGCCTTGAGCAGCCTCACGTACCTCATCGAGTAGGAGCCTACCCAAACTTGTTTGTCCAAGGATGACATTATTATTACTAGTTCGGGAACAGGCCAGCCAATGAGGCACAGTCCATATTACGGCATCCCAACAACATGGCAACGGCCATGCTCTGCTGTTCCTGGAATTGAAGAATGAGGACTCTGTAAAGGGCAACAGACAAGTGTCCAGCATACTTGAGGCACAGCTGCCGGGTTCAATCTTCATGAGTGCCTCTAGCGCAACCCCCCTCCAGATGACGGGCTGCATTGTGAATTCCCTGGCCACCAACTGACTTCGCAACTCTCGATGCATGTCCAAAGGCATAGCGGAAGACGACGCTTCCCATTGGAGAAAATGCCATCGACGGCACAATTGATGCTCCTTCAGGGAAACACAGTCTGGGTGGACACAACATGAACAGATTCGGAACTTCCTCTCTGCAGAGGTGGCATGGGCTGTCGGTACCATTCCAACAGCTCGTGAGAGAATAGTCTTAATCCGAGTTTAAGACCAAAGGCGACTGAAAGTATAATGATATGGGAATAGCAGCTGTCAGCTGAAATACAGGAGTCGACTCATGCAACGTGCAGAACTGCGACGCGGAGTGTGGGGTGACTGGTCTTTGCTGCACAAGAGCATGGGAGGATCAAGAAAGCAGCATCTGGCTGGCTATCATTATATGGGCATCAGGGGCCAAGTGACACTGAGAGTCGCACTGCCAAGCATCTTTGGGCTTAGATCGAATAGTATTAGAGGGTTCGCTGCTCTGTAGAGGATGCAAATGATGGAGCCCTCAAGAACCGCAAATTTCCGGTCGCGATCGCCGTTTTGGTGCCAATCTGCTCCACGATGCGTACCCGCAGCGGGGTAAGTCTCGTTACTCAACGTTTTTAGACTTGCGTGGCCCCAATTCTCTGGCGCTCCAAAAAAGGAATGGACAAGTGCAAAAACAGTGGATCCGGCCGCCGGGAAGGACCCAGTGACATCAGTAGAAGCTGCGAGGTCTCATGACTGGCAGCAAATCCTAATGCATCTCTGCTGCCGGCAGCTTTCAGGATAGAATGCCGACATGGACGTCAGGCGGGTGTCTTGTTGCATGTCTCTGCCATTATCAGCGAGGTTTGTGAATGCCCCCACCAATTGTTGCAAGTCAGTTCAACCGTTGTTTTCTTCGCCAACCCCCTGTATGGATACCATAGATCTCTCTCAGTAACCTTGGCTACTATATCATGACCCCTCCGGCACGTCAAGACGCCTGTGTTGGGCGGACTTTGAGGTGGCGAAGCTGGGCAGGCCTGGGGGTAGTAGTGCCCCGCGCCAGTTCGTCGGTGGCGTCAAGCTGGGACGAGAGCGGCGCCGTTAGAAGAGGCTACTCTGGCGACATTTAGGCGGGGTCATGATGGCCAGATTCGAGGGCATTTGAAGCCTGTGTGTGAGTAGGCTCCTGGCCAAGACCAGAATTTGCAGGGCTTTTTCTAGCAGAGTGGCGCGTTGGCGCGACACGTCGCGGCGCCGGGAGGGGCGCAGTCCAACAGCTGGAGCATAACGCACGGTACCGTGAACAGCTTAGCGCCCTCTTGGCGTAGCCAGGGTCAGGAGCCGGAGACCAATAACTCAGCGCCGCGTTGCGGAATCAGGTCCGGCTGCATCAGCCAATCACCCGGCCTTCTTGTCTGATTTGCTTCTCAGCCCCAGTGTCTGCAGCAACTCATATATATTTCCCCGTCTCCTCGCCGAAGATTCCTAAACCTCCGCTGATGCGTACTACCACTGCACCCTGCCTTCAACTTCAAAGCAATGTGGTCCTTACCCTGAAATCTCGGTTGGCAAACCAATTTCGCCGAAGTTACGTTTGCGGCGGCTGATCATATTAAGCGTTCATGGACCCTGATCGCGCACCACCAGCACCGCGCAAACCACTAACGGGTGGTGCCCGTGACACAGACGAAGGTGGGAGCCGTATTCCATTTTGTCGATTCTTTCCCCGGTTAGTGCCCATGGGAGTTCGAAAACAGTACTTGCCTTTGGAATAGCCTCATTAGGGGAGGCGACCGGAGGGACGAACATATGTACGGCCGGCTTGGACATGCCCAGGTTCGCAATGATAACCCCCTGTTCCAGTCAAAGGCAAACGCCGGGTCTCAACAATTGCCAGTGTTCAATCGCTCACGGCCAGAAAGGTATACAGAGGTTGCAAATCATTCCTAAAAGATCGCAGCGGGGAACAGCTGCGAACTACCTCGAGACGCCGGCTTAGGCTGGTCGCCACGGAGGCGGACACCTGCATCCTAAATATGTTCGACAAACCCAGCGCCAGCGATCATCTCGCCAATTGAAATAGACCACTGCAACAAGTGGCGTGGCATGCGTCCATCACACCGGGGATACAGAACCGTCCCAGACGTAAACTCTCCTCCTATAGCAATTCCCTGTTACGAGGCACACGCATTTACAACAGTTCACGGCTGGCTTGTATGCCAAATATGGTACTGGCTATATCTTACACTGGAGTCGAATAGCGGCGGCCGCTCGCGAGCTTCGTCCTGTGCAGCACGGCCGATGAACGTTGGTTGTCATTGAACAGGGTAGACCCTGTCCGATTATTCCATCGTGCTGACGAGGCGCGAGCTATCGACGCAGCGTCGTGCATACTGCGAACACGATGAACACAGTCACTGCCGTGCTGATTCTGGGACAGGTGGTCTCCAAGCGTATATGTGCGCCAAGGATCCCGCAGGGCATTGTGTAGGAAGACTCCGCCATGTCAGACCGAACGCCCCCAGTGTGGTATTAATGGATGGCAACGTCTCGACTCTACTTGATGAAAAACGGTGTCACAAGTCATGGCGTTTGGGCGCTTTCACTGCCACAGCGTTATACTCGTCAATATGGCAATCCCGCACTTCGTTTTGCCAAATGCTTTATTGCCGCCCGACGGCATTACCGCTAATGGCATCGCATGAGGGCCATTGCGATGTTTGCCACAACTCAGCGTTATAGCAGGTTTCTCTCTTGTGTGTGCATTCACAAAGGTGCCTGCACGTTTGCGAAAGCCCATACTGGACAAGTTATATCCGCGCCGCTCTCAACCAACGCGATTCGGGCTATATCTCCGCGCGTTTGAAACCCAATCCCATCCGCCAACTTCGGTAGCTCTCTTTGAGGCAGTGGAAAGAATGACGAACGGAGCAAGCGAAGCGGCACTGCCACTAGCCCATCATGGCACGGCCCAGTCACCGGGAGGGATGATAGGCGACATAGAGGTGCTGAGGTGGTCGACGGGAGGCCCAACCACGCGGTCGGGGGGACTGCGCAGCGGCAGTCCTTTTGTCGTCACCACGGCGAAGGGCCGCCACGTCATCGGATTCTAAAGTCGCCCCAACAAGCAAGGTCGCTAAGTCGCCAATCCCGACAGTGTTAGAACGGCGGCTAACAAGGTACCCAGGGCGCCATTCAGTCCTGAGATCGTCGGATCATTGGAACCTCGAGCAGCGCATCAATGGCAATCCTTCCAAAAACGCGACAACTCGCATGTTGCTGCGGGCCCTCAAAGCGGATTTTGAATGGATCACACGACCAGGACACTCGTTGCTGAGCTGCGCAGATCTGCCTTCAGTGATTTGGCCCGCAATGCCAGGCAACGTACACCAAACAAACTCGGACGGCTGATCCACCCGTTTACCCGTCAATATCACATTTCAATTCCTCACATTCATCCGGCGTCCCCGCAGCTGGCTGTCCGCAATGGCTTGGGTTGTTCCAAGTGAAAGTTTGCGTTTTATCTTGGGGTTCGGTCGCGAGGGGTACATCTACTACCGTGCATCCAACTCCGCCTGCAACAGCGTCTGAATACACAACCATGTCGAAGATCACAACCACTCCCAACTCTGCAGTTACATCTGGATCTGGCTTCACGACATCCGGTGCCAAGGGGACCTCTTCCATCGAGACCGGAGCGATTCCCGTACCTCTTCCAACCTCCTCCTTCGAGACCGGGACGATTCCCATACCTTCTCCAACTGCCTGCACGCCCTGTCGATGCCCCGTCCCGAGTAGTAACGGTGAGAACCCGGGTTCACAACCGAGCATTCCGACCCAAGGAATTCCCGATGGCTCGGCAACAAACCACGCACAGCCCGTGCCGGTTAAGTCATATACCGACACAAACGGTTTCCAATACGGCCCGTTGGCGAACCGTGACAACACTGTTAAGCTCATGTCCTGCAGCAACGGCGACGCGTATGCTGCTCGGCCCGGTGAACCTGACTCAAACGGTTGCTCCGACCAGTGGACTGCCCAATCGGACAAAACAATTGTCAGCGATGGATCTGGAAGGATGATGCACTACTTCAACGACACTATGTCGACTCTGGGCGTTTCCAAACTAAGCGTTTGCAGCTGCGCTAAGCCTCCTGCCACTGGTGTCTGGGTCGCGCTCGCACCGTATCAGAACCATACGGCGCCCGACGCCGCCCGCTATGTTGCCGTCGACCCTTACAAACACGTGTATTACCCCGTCGTATGCGGTTTCACCGATAAGAAGGGGTCTCAGGTGTTCCTAGTGAACGATCCTGCCAAGGGCATTCAGACGCTACAGAGTGCAGCCAGCAAGTCGGTGACGGGCTACACTGTCGATAAGTGCCACTCATTGGTGCTCTCCCCGACGCGATAAAACCAGATTTATATTAGGCCGAGGGCTTCTCGGCAGGGTTACTTGTAATGTTATGGTAGTAATGAAGAGATAGAGCCACAAGCTCATTTGCTTGGAACTCTGCCTGCGCCTCCCGGTATATCAACACATTGAACTTGGACTAGCAGATCGACACTACGTGTGCACAGGCTCTTAGTTTTTCAGCACTCCATGTCTAGACTACACTTGGGAGTTATCGTCACTACATCGTATGTCCTTATAATTTCACCCTTTAAGGGAAGATAAAAGAGCTGCAAAGTCTTGATCGACGTTATTGAGAATACTGGTTTTAAAGCCCCTCCATTTTCCAAATACGTGCGTAGTACCCTCCCGAGAGGCTTCTCAGTGAGATATCAGCCAACACGGGCGTCCCGTATAGCCCCTGCCATTGCCATAATTATCTTCATCACTGTATGTATCGAGCAGGTGAGCCAATAGGTTTCAAGTCTGGTTGCTTGTCTCGCGCATGTATAGTATTCGTGCTCGTAGCCGGAAGGGTAGTGCCAGACTTCGTACAGTCTTGGCTCTTGGTCTCGGTCTCAGACCCGTTAAGCTTATAATGTACCTGCTTTCCGCAGTGATAAATTGTGTATTTATATTATAAGGGACAGTACACAGAAGCAGGGGTTTTGCCAGTTGAGGCGAGGCCTGCAAGGCTGAGCAGAATGACTCCTGTAACGCCAGCCACGTCAAATCCTCAAAATATCCGTATTGTTCTCAATGAAAGCGGCAGAGTCGCCGCGAAAGTTGTCCTCCAAAATATCATTCTCGTCCGCTGACCTGAACCACATAAGCTTGTGTTCATCTTTCCACTGGGGCCAATGGGCATAGTCCTGTATGCCCTCGTTGGGGTCAAGGTGGTGAATAAAGTTGAGATAATAAGTGCGGGTGCTCTTCATAGCATGATTGGGCATTATTCCATAGAAAACCTGAAGAAGGTCTGATGCATGGAAAGTGCCAAGGAAAGGAGTGCCGTAGTCATACGATGAAATATAAGACCAGCTCGGTATATCAGGCTTAACCTGAGCAATGAGTTTAAGAGAAAGACGACGAGTTAACGTAAACGTCACGTCGCCGAGAATAGCAGCCATGCGCTTGAATCCCGGATATAACTCGTTAGAAGTGCCAGTACGGAAGGGGCTACCTTTGACGGTAGACGGCTCATATAAACTAGCCCATCCCCTTAGTTTGTCCTTAGGCGCGTTGTGGAAGAAGAGATCCCCGAGATAGTTTGTGATATCGTCGATGCTTGAAATATTGCTCTGAAAAAAAGAAAAGAGTGTTCCCTCATCTTCTTGGTCGCCGATAATAAACGGAACCGCATAGAAGCGACCGTCTTTGATAAGATTGATAGGGTTATCGGGAAGGACGACGCCATCTGGGCGCGGCAAGTATGAGAGCGCAATCGAGTTGTATGATAGAAACGTAGGCACTGAATTAGCGGCCTCCAGAAACGCATCGAATGGTAGTTGGCGTAAGCACTGAAGTGTATCCGCACAACACTGGCAACCGGCTGCCCGGACAACAGCGTCGTAGACAGCCTGGCCCTTGGGACAGTTCATTGGGTCCGCCGGTATTGCGCTGCCCGAGTTCATAATCGCTCCTCGGAAGAGAGGATTCCCCTTATAGCTGGCGTTGCCACCGTATAGGAGCATCTGGTCGAACACGGAGATGGCGCCGGCGGACTGGCCCCAGATAGTGACTTTGGATGGGTCGCCACCAAATGCTGCAATGTTATCGGCAACCCATTCGAGGGCTAAACGTTGATCGAGTAGGCCGATATTAGCGCTCCGATCTTTCATGACTTCATTTCCAGGCATGAAGCCGAAGCCTCCAACCCTATAATTCACCGACACAAAGACGAAAGCCTGTTGCTGGTCCATAGCAGTCGCGAGCAGATTTCTAGCGTCATAGGTATTCGTGCCTCCGAGCTGAAATGCCCCTCCATAGATCCAAAACAGAACGGGGAGCTTGTCGTTGCCTTTGGTGCCGGTCGGCCTCTGGACATTGACAGTGAGGCAGTCTTCCTGGCCGATGAGAAATGTCTTTAGGAAGGGAATGTCACGTAACCGACTTTGAATCTTGCCTAGACTGTCCAGAGTCTCCGAGGAGAGGTACATCTGAGGGCATGCAGGAGGCTCGAACTCGCCATCGATATCTCCTGGATCTGAGGATAGACGCTGGGGGGGCTTAAGACGTAGCAGGCCGACCGGGGGATCTGCATATGGGATGCCATTAAAGGTTTCTACACCCAGATAGGTGCTACCGCTGACCCTGCCACCAGTAGGGATGTCAATGGCGACTCTGTTGGGACCCTCCTCGTTGGCGTTGGCTTCCACGGCCCTTGGAGCAGATATGGGATTCGGTGCAGCGCCAAGGACTTGCCCCAGAGCAGGGGGGGCCAAAGCTGTCAACAGCAACAGTCGCGGCAGTGCCGAGCGAAAGATGTACAAATGCATCTTCATGAATCAGCAACAGCTTTCAAGCTATTATTAAAGCTTCAATGTGAAAAGAGCGACCGACTCTCGCAGAGGGGCGCGTGCTTGTGCCGAGCGTGATGAGCAAATACAGTAAAGAGTGAGATCGTGTGTCTTCAGCATGAGGAATACATGCTCGCTGGGCTTCCTATAGTGTCTGTATCCAAGACGGATACATCCGCCGCCCTCACATTCCGTGCCACTTAGAGCATTGCAGCGTTCAGCTCAGCAGGGCCCCAGGAGCAGTCCACAGTCATACGACCAAAGCAATACTATTGAAGCGGTAAACCGCGTGGAGGCAATCGGGGTGGATTATCAGCAGTGGACTCTGTGCATCTCATGAAGGGGTGGTCAAAGCCACGAGAACTGCATTGAATGACTTGACTCGACTTGGATCAGGGTTAGGGTTAAAGTGGCTTCCTGGGTTGGTGCCAAAACCCATGTTGGGCCGCGTGTGATCGTACGGCAACAGTGAACTTTGTTCGCATGCCTGGCCCAGCGATGTGGACTGACACTGGCCTCCAACCAGTAGCAGTTTGTATGATGTGGTGGCCGCAGGTAGGCGGGGCGGTTTCTGGGGTGCGTGAACGACGGGCGCAAAGCGGGGGCACGTAGGAGGAACGCTGCAGGCCAAAAATCCCGAGGGGTCCAGGGGCAGAGGCAGGGGGAAGTCGCAACAATGAGCACCGAATGTTTTGGGTCATTAACTCTGTTGTGGGTGAGCAAGGGTCGATGGCGTCTCGATTCCGGGTCCGCACCTGAAATTGCTGGTTCGTTCGCTAGACTTTACGCCGCAGGCCCTCCAGATCTGTCGCACAGAGAGCCAGCCTTATGTCACATACGGCCCGCGCCCTGTAGTTGTTCGCGGAAGCGCGATCCTATAACGCGGGTATTAAGGTCGAGCGCCTGCATGACTGCATGGTGCTTGGACCCCGTTGGGGTCAAAGCACACCAGCAGCCTCGGCTACACGGAATTTGCACCACAAAAGCAAAAGCTTTCCTTTGTGTATAAAGAGCAGCGCACTGTCGTGCGCTTACAGACAGCTCTTCAAGATAATTCTCATCAATTGACTGCATGCCAAATATGGATGACGTGGGCACGATCGTCTGACAGTTATGAGCCCGTTTAGCGACTTGACCGCTGAGCATAACGAAACCGATCGCCTGCCCACGAATCTCGGCTAGCGCGAATCCGGAGCTACAACAACACCATGTCCACGTCCGAAGCAAGGCTTACCAAGTCGTCCGACTGGAGTGACTGGTATGAAGACTTCATCGCCAGAGCTGAAACGGCCAAAATCCTCAAATATGTCGACATTGACACGAATGGCCCAAATCTCGACGAGCCATTGCCGCCAATGACGTCAAGAGAAATGTTAGCCGAATTGAACAAGTATCGTGTCGCGAGCTGGGAGCGAGAGAGACAGCAGAATCCTGAGGCGGCGGGACCGAAGCCTGATGCAATCGTCGAACTGCCTGAGAAGCAATGGACCCAACTCACACGACTCCAGGCGGAGTATAAGGTCCAAATGGTGACTTACACCACTTCTCAGAAGGCGTACGCCGACCTTGCAGCCTGGGTACGCTCCACGGTCGATAGGACCTACCTGAACAATGCTTCCTCCAGATCCAACCTGCGCGTCATAGTTCGCGAACTAAAGTCAAGTCTTGCGCCAACTTCCAACGAAATGAAGGAAGAAGCACGGCGAAACTACCGAACCGTCCTAGGCCAAACAAAGCGGACCAAGGTGGAAGACTGGCTCGTTGCCTGGAACAAGGCCAAGCTCGAAGGCGAAAGACACAAGATTCCAGAGCTGGAGGGGGACTCCACCATCAATGATTTCCTCACGGCTGTCGCTGCCTTTGACTCGGCCTGGTCCAAGCAATATCGCGGTCTTGTCGCCAGCAACAGAAAGACCCAAAATAGAGATGGCTACACGCTTCGACAATTGGCCGAGCTCTTCGCAGAGGAAGTCCGCAACACCAGGGCGGCCAGCAAGCAATCCGAAAATGTCTTCATGGCCACCGACAGCAGCGCTCAAGCTAGCCCATGCCCGTGTGGTCTGCCTTCTCGCATGCACCGCTACAAGCCGACGGATTGTGCTGCCGTTCACATCGCAGTAAATGGGTCGTACAAAGGCGACAAGCACCACATCAAGCCAGGGCGCGTGAGACACTGCCAAGAATCCCTCAAGCAGGCTAAGTGGAAGAGCCTGATTGACGCGGTGAAGGAATCAGCGACTCCCGAGAAAGCCAATCAGCCGACTGACAAGGACGACCTGCGAAAGTACGGCAACTTCGTTGGTTTGACGCTGGGCACTGAAACACTGTCCGACGGAACCACCGACTCCGTGTTCGCCGCATTGAACCAGCAACATCCGCTCTACAACTCCACCATCCTTGATGGCGGGGCGACAACGCATGTTGTGAATTGCAGAGACCTGCTAAGCGACGCTCACGAAGCACCGGAAGCGGACTATGTCATGATTGGCGATAGCTCTCTAAAGGTACAAGCACGAGGCACGCGCATCATGCAAAACGTCTTGGACGGAGCGGATGGAAAGAACACGCGCGATCTCGTCCTCGTCAACGTGGCCTATGTTCCGAGGTTCCATACGAATATTGTCAGCGGAAAAAGGCTCAAGAAGAAGGGACTTTGGTACTGTGGACTCGATAATACGCTACGAATGGGGACATTTTGGGACAATGACGTTCTGTGTCGGCTTACAGAGATGTATGATCTCGATATAGTCGAATACAAGCCAGTTTCCCGTTCCTACCTGCAGCGTCCGCAATCACCAGTCTCTGTGTTCAACGCCTTCCAAGACGTGTTTTCCTATTTCGGAACGCCGCCCGCCCCGCATCGAAGACTGGCAATATCAAGGCAGCAGCCTCTTCCACGCTTGGACTCCTCTCACAAATGGCATCTCCGAGCCTGCCATGCAGGACCGGATGTATTGGAGCATCTGGTCCTACGGACAAAGGGAGTCCGAGTCAAGGGCCCAACAACGGTTCAGTGCAAAGCCTGCAGTCAAGGCAAGGCTCATGAGATTATCTCCCGCAGGGAATCGGCGAACAGAGCAAGACAACCGTTTTATCGGATCTTTGCTGACCTATTCGAGTTCCCTGCGGCATACAATGGACACCGCTACATCCTGCTCGTCACGGATGAATACAGCGGTATGATGTTTTCTTGGTCACTGTCCTCAAAGACGGAAACCGGAAGGATCATGATGGAATTTGAAGCCCGCATCAAGAGACACACGGGTGCATCGATATGCAAGATCAGGATCGACAATGAAAGGTCAGTCATTAACCTGCCTCTCCAAGCCATCTCTGAGTTCCAGACCTGGGCAAAGGGGGTGGGCATCGACATCGAACTTCCGCCGTCCAACACCAAAGAACCAACCGGAGGTGCCGAGCGACCAGGGGGAATCAATCAGCAACGAATGCGCTGTGCGATTGGCCAACTACCACAAGAGCTATGGCCAGAGTATTACCGCGCAGTCGTTTGGATACATAATATCCTCCCCAGACGGAAAAACGGGTGGCTATCCCCCAAGGAGACCATAGACCGATGGTTCCACCAGCACTTCCGTTGGTACAGACCACCAAATGTCGACTTCGACTCATCGAAAGACCACCGACCGGACTGGTCTGGCATCTACGCATTCGGATGCAGGGCATATCCTCTGAACCCCCGCTACAAGGCAGGACAAGACATCAAGCTATTCAAGCTTAGCCCAAGGGCGCACGTGGGATACTTGGTTGGCTATCAAGCGAGTAATCTCTATCGCATATGGGTCCCTAAGCTCAACCGGGTTATTTTGTCTCGAGACGTGCAATTCAACGAGGAAGAATTCTTCGATCCGACCAAAGAAGAAGGTCTCGAGACCGAAACCGTGATCGAGTACAGGCCAAAGTCAAAGTCTCCCGACGCACTTCCACGACAAGACTACGACTCGATCTTGACCGATTTCCTGTACGAATTCGACGAAAACGTACTAGGCATTGACCCGGAAGGTTCGAACTCGGGAGTGGAAGGGGCTGAAAGCACAACTGATGCCGAACGAACCAAAACAAGCGGAACAGCGCAGTCTCCAGCCCGAACCAGACTTCTCACACCAACCGGACCAACGACTCTCCCAACGCCGGACCCAACGCCGCAGCAACAAACAGCGAGGGACGCTTCGCCATCTGGGCGTTCGGACACACCCGGCTCAGAAACATCAACACCGAATCTTGGGCAACCCAGTGAGGGGCGCACAGCTGGACCCAGGACGACCGGTAGCACAGATACTCCAGAGGCGCAGCAGGAAGAGAGCTCACCTGTTCGTCGATCAGAGACCGGTTCAAGCAATGACCACAACGACTACCGCAATGCTGACATCTCTCCGCCCGAGCCAACAAGCCACGCTGATCAACCTGACCAAGAGCAGAAATCAGCAGCGACTGAGCAAGGGACCTTAGAGAACAGCCAAAGTAATGGTCAAAACGAATCGCACAACTTGAATCCCCAAGAGGTTATCAGGGACTCAATCGAAGTGAAGTGGCCGCCACCAAGCCGGAAACGCGCTAAACCGGACAAACGGCCACTAGATAACCGAGTAGCAGATCAGCCTGGACCGAGCGGACATTCTAGACGACACCGCCGGAAACCAGAAGAGCTGTATGGCACACAAGCGACTCGAAGGAGCGCTAGGACGCCAAAACCAAAACAGGACGGCAGCATCAACACCGTGTTAAGCACACTACTGCCACCAGACAAGCAACCCGAAGGAAGCCTCACGACGTTCCACAGCGTTTTCCTTATCGCCACCTCAAAAGCAGCGAGGGACCATCGACCCCACCGGGACGAACTAGTGCGGTTACCCAAGCGATACCAGGATCTCGAAAAGCACCCGATGGGCCAAGAATTCAAGCAAGCCATGAGGAAGGAACTTCACGACCTCCTCCAGCGAGGCACCTGGAGACTAGTTGAGCGCGAAAAAGCTCACGGGGTGCCATTGCCACTGAAGTGGGTATTTACGTACAAGTTCGATCAGGACAGCTACCTCCAGAGATGCAAAGCTCGGGTATGTGTCCGTGGAGACCTCCAAGACGAGGACGAAGGACTTGAGACATATGCCGCCACACTTGCAGCGAAGACCTTTCGAGTCATTATGGCAACTGCGGCACGATTCGATCTCGACATCCGCCAATTTGATGTCGGAAATGCATTCCTATACAGTGACCTCAGCAAAGACCAACCAATATACGTTCAGCTACCCAAGGGATACGTGGATCTCGGTTTCTTGAAGCCAGGAGAAACGCCAGCTATGGTTGCCGAACTCCAGAAGGCATTATATGGTCTCCGGGAATCCCCGTTACTATGGTACAATGAACTCGCACAGACGCTCAAGGAGGCGGGAATCAGTCGTACGAATGAGGAGCCCTGCGTCTTCACTGACGGCAAGATCCTTGTTCTCGTCTATGTTGACGACATCCTGATCCTCGCCCCACGCCAAGAGCGGAGAGCAGTGGATGACCTCGTCAGGCATCTTCAATCCAAATATGATATACGCGAAGAACCCTTCCAGTGGTACCTTGGTATGCGAATTACTAGGGACCGGGCAAATCAGAAGATCTATCTTTGCCAAGACGCGTACATCGAGAAGATCGCACGGAAGTACCAACTGGACAGCCCAAACCTCCGCGTGCCCTCGATACCAATCACAACAATTCCCCTCGCCAGATACAGTGGGAAAGCCACTAAGGACGAAGTCAAGGCGTATCAAGAGCGAGTTGGGTCATTGATGTATGTCGCGGTCATGACAAGACCAGACATAGCCCGTGCCGCTGCACAACTTGCAAGATTCTTGACAAACCCGTCACCCGAACACCGTGCAGAGGCCGACCAATGCATTCGCTACCTCTACTCGACTAGGCACCTGGCCATCGTCTATGACGGATCATATACTGGGGAGGCGCTAGTGGTTGCAAGCGACGCATCGTTCGCCGACGACATTGAGACCCGCCGATCGTCGCAGGGATACGTCATGATGCTGTTTAACGGACCTGTCGTGTGGAAGGCTGGCCTTCAGGATACAGTTACGACCTCAACAACTGAAGCAGAAATCCTGAGCCTTGAAAGAGCCGCCAAGGAGAGCTACGCGTTGGATCGACTCCTCCGAGATATCTCCGTCGACCTTGGTCCTCTGAAAATATACTGCGACAATTTGCAGTCCATCCGACTCGTGGTTGAAGAAAACCAGCGGATCACGACCAAGCTACGACACGTCGACGTGCAGAACATGTGGCTAAAGCAAGAATTTAAGAAGGGTAGGTTCCTAGTGGAGTATCTGAGGACTGATCAAATGCCAGCCGACGGCTTGACGAAAGCGCTACCGAGATCGACCTTCGAGCGCTTCCGAGGCATGTTGAACCTAATCGACATCAAAAGGCAGACGGATCTGGAAAGATGACCAACCAATGGTGATAAGGACAACAAAATAGCGTGCTAGTAATGCTGTCGCTCGCTGTGGCGCTCCAAGCAGCGTTGACCTGATCATTCAACGCTGGGGGGTGTGTCGCACAGAGAGCCAGCCTTATGTCACATACGGCCCGCGCCCTGTAGTTGTTCGCGGAAGCGCGATCCTATAACGCGGGTATTAAGGTCGAGCGCCTGCATGACTGCATGGTGCTTGGACCCCGTTGGGGTCAAAGCACACCAGCAGCCTCGGCTACACGGAATTTGCACCACAAAAGCAAAAGCTTTCCTTTGTGTATAAAGAGCAGCGCACTGTCGTGCGCTTACAGACAGCTCTTCAAGATAATTCTCATCAATTGACTGCATGCCAAATATGGATGACGTGGGCACGATCGTCTGACAAGATCCTTATCAGGCGGGTCGCAGGGTCCAAGCCGACAGTGACCGGGGCTGGGATGACGACAGTGACATCCCTGGGGGTCACACTTGCGTGGCCGCTTGCGACGACGAATGTTGGGGTTTACATTGTTCTCATGATAAGCAAGGCGGCGTCATGGGCGATTCCATGCCATCTTTGACGCGACGCACCATGTGACCTTCTGTGCCTTACATGCCGCCATAGCAGCCGATAGCTACTGGGCAACGCCGGTGGGTGAATTGGTGGTGATCGTTGCGGCGATGATGAGGCGAACGTCTGTGGCAGTAAGACACCATCATAGTCAATTAGCATTCTCACATCATTGCGACTTGCTGCCCGTCGGCGAGAGCGATGTGTGTGAACACGACATACCGAACGTATTAGCGTCAGCTCTGCTGTAACATGGCCGACTGCAGTTGACCGTAATCACCATGGCGAGAATACCGTGGTTCTCGAAAAGTCCGACTATGGGCTAATCCAGGTTGGAAGGTAGCTAGCATTGCCTATGACATATATAGAGGGAGTCACCTTTCCATGGGGGCATGTGCGTCCAATAATGAAGGCAGGATGAACAAGCCGACATTCTCATTCACACCATGTATTCTCAGGAACGTTCACAACAGGCGGTACATTCTCATTGCAGCCCATAAGGTAGCCCAGACAGTCACTCCAACGACCAACAGATTGATGGCTGAGCTCCTGAGCGCTTTGGCAATGACAGCTCCAAACGCATTGGCCAGGATATCGGCCTCATTGCGGTGAGGAAACGGAACGTCGGGAACACTCTTGCCAAGGAACTTGCACAGGGGTTCCCATCCGCTCCCGAGCCGATACTCAAGCAGTCTTTCCTTGGGCACGGCTCTGCGCACAGCTTGGTAGTGCTGGCGATATGTCTCGCGCGCGTTCTTCTTGGCCGTGGCGAGATTGGCGGAACCAAAGCAGCCCTCGATCCACAGCCGGCCGCATGTCATGATCCTGCCGAACCAGAAGGGGTCCGTAAACCGCAGCACGTACTGTCCAAACGGGTACAGGATACCCTCCAGTAGGCCGGCGATACTGGCCAGCCATTTCTCTTCGTCGCGATCCACTAGGACGACCTTGGCCTCCGGGTAGGCCTCAATCAGCTCCGCCCAAAAGACGCAGCCGGGGGCGTCGGTGATGGCAGCAGACTCGCCCAGCAGCTGGTCGAACTCGGCCCTGCCGTAGGGCTTCCCCGTTCCCTGAAACTTTGCCCGAAGCGCCTCGTTCCACATGTCGGCGTCCTTGCAGTTTTCGAATATGCTCGCGTAGTGATACGGCTGCTCATATCCCAGGATCGAATATGCCTCTCGCATTGACACGGTGCCGGTTCGAGGGAGGCCCAGCGAGAGCACCTGCATGGGCACTACTCGCTTTGCGCCGCGCCGGTCGATGTTGGCGTCTGGGTTGAGCATGGCGGCCCACACGCTGAGGCGCTCATAGTCGGCGGGCGTGGCCATGCTGCTTGACTTGGAAAGGCTGCTTGTCTTGCCGCGAAAGAAAAGAATACCCAGTGGGTTTGGGGTTGAGCGACGCGGGGAAAGTGACGGAAGTCGCGGTTGTACAACCGCCCCCGACATGCCGGCTCATGCAATTTTATGGTCTGTGAAACGCGTCCTCAAGCGAGCAGCCGGATGAACGAATGCATCCCACGAGGCCGCTAGCGCTTACACGTGCTTGCTGGTAGGATCCTTTCGGGGCTCAATGGCCGTCTTTCCGATCGTGTCATGATCTGGCCCTGGCCTCATTAAGCACGTTGGGTTCAGGCCGGCCAAGAGACTCATACAATTGCATAGTTAACCAGCGTGGTTTTGTCGGCTCGGCATGCTACACCTGAGATATGGGCTTGCCGGACTACTCACGTCGACTGGCGAACGAAGGCATGCAGGCCGTCGAAGCACGCACGACAACGTGGGAAATTCCATATCAATTGAGAAGCAGCTCAAAAATGCTATTTGAGCATCGGGGAGAGATTGGCATGATGCTACGGGTCCATCAGTTTGGGCATACCTCGGTTGCGCGCATTGAGCGGCAGAGCCGGTGGACAGTGGGACAGCCTTTTGGGTTCGACATTGGTGTCCGATAGATGCTTGATCAGGGTCATTCGAGGGCCTTTATCTCGAATTTTCCAAACCATTTATTAGAGACGGATCATGATGGAATCCGGGGCGACGCGGCTAATAACATCCCCCGACGTGGGGATAGTCGAACCGTCGCTCCCCCGGGTTCTCCTCCTCCAAGCAGTCGAGGTACTGCACCACTTTGCTGTCCGTCAGCGCCCGCATGTCAAACGCCTGCCCAGCATCGACAGAGTGCCCATTGACGCTCAAGTAGTTCCCAAACTCAGGATGCCCGCCCTCCCGCTTCACCCTCCACACCTTGGTCTTCGAGCCCTTTTCGTATCCAGGCACGCCCAGCTCGCCCAGGTCCACTTCCACGGCGCCCTCCGAGTCGCCCATGAAGATGAAGCAGCGCATCGCGCACGTCTTGCAATAGAAGAAGTGCAGGCGCCTGTCGGCGCACAGGTAGTCGCCCAGCGCGGCGAATGGGTCCTCGGGCGCGAGCAGCAGGAAGTCGTCGGCGGGCGAGGCCGGGCGGATGTGGAAGAAGCCCGCCTTGTGGCAGACGGTGCAGTTGCAGCGGTAGAAGCGCTGGTCGGACCGGGGGCTGGGCTCGCCGCCGGGGTACGGGTGCGGGAGGGTGAGGAAGAGGATGTACTTGGTCGCGCCGCAGTGGCAGGAGCCCTTGAGGGGCGTCCTGGTGGGCTGCTGTGAGGCCATGGTGTTGACGCAGGTTAAGTGACTTGAAGGGTTGTTGGCAGTGTGTTAATGCTGTCTAATGCCCGTCTTGATTTGACGTGTCGGTGTCGTCGTTGGAGAGTTCTAGCTCTTGGGCACCAGGATCGGGCCTGAAGCTGACTACCCATCTTGTTATATACTTGTCTTCTCACGGTAAGACCCCAGTCAAGCCGCTCAATTAAAGCATGGTCACTGCATCTCGTGTGTGAATGAGGAAGCTGGCAAGGCGTGTGAGTCTTCACGCCTTTTGAGCGACAGCCCGGCGCCCACGCAGTCCAATCAAGCCAGCGCCCGTAAAAGCTGGGGGATCAGCGGAGCCGTTGAGTAATTGGCACCCGCTAATTGGGCCGGCATTCGGCGCTCGTTTCTCGCCTCTGATGCTGATGCCTCGCCCGCTGCTTGATCTGCTTCGCTGTGCTGTGGTATCAAGGCAAGGTGATCTCTGCTTAGCAGGAGAGGGTCCCTGCGCTCCAGCACCTGCGTGGAGGGGCGCCGGGGGCAATCGTCAGTGTCTTCAGTGATGAAGAAAGAGAGAGTGGTGGTGGTGGCGGCGATGGCGGCGGCGGCGGGCCCTCGGGGGGCGTTCAAGGTTTCCCCAAAGGCCTCCAACAACGGCAAACGTCAGGCACGAAACGGGCAAAGATGGCATTGAATTGCGGGGTATCGCAGCGCCCCGGAGCCAAAAGGTCCTCCAACCCGCGAGCAAGCCAACAGGGCTGACTCGACAACTGGCGTTGGGGTCTGGTCCCCCCAGGCCAGCCACAATCCATCCCCACGTCCGCAGATTTCTGGCTTCGCAGATCTCACTCATCAGCTCTCTGCGTTCCGTCACACGAACCGGAGTCTGAGAGACCGGAGAAACCCTCGAGACCGGACACGGACAGGCGACGGACCCCCATTGCGCGACCATCGGAGTTACTTGATCACATTGCCGGCAAGGGTTGACGCGACCCCGGGTTGCATTCGCATTGCTCGCCCGCGGCGTCTCGCTGCGACCCGGCCACGCGCCCGCCCGGCCGCCCGGATCTTTTTGGCCTGCTGCTGCTGCTGCTGCTGCTCTCTTTGGGGCTAGAGCCGCCGAGCATCGCCCTTCTCATCACCCTCTCCTTCTCTCACTCCTCTCTCCGCCGTCTAAGCTCACCAAGACTACGTCGCGCGCGAGACGCTTCCCGACAGCGGCGACGCCTGCCTCACGGCCATCCCACCTCGTCCCGGCGATCTGGAACCTGGGTGATCCGTCCGTTCGTACCGTCACTTTCGTCGGCTCCTCACGCGCGCGAGGCCCGCTGAGGGGGGCGCTGCCTGCTGGCCCCAAATGCCGGCAGTCAAGCAACCATGCCTCCAGTGCAAAGGTATCTGTTCCCCCATTCCCCCAGACTCCATCGCGATTCCCAGCCAGCCAGTCGTCAGTACCGAAATGCTAACCCCCCGGCAGAGAAACACGTGAAATGTGAGTGGTAATTGCAGCGTTTTCGTTGGGCCCTTGCTTTCTGTCCGTCATGCTCGGCATCTGGCGCGCGCCCGCATTTCGGTCGCCGCCTCCACATTTAGAGGGTTCATCAATAGCCGAGAGCCTCTGGAGTCTGCACATCTCCGCATAGAGGCGAAACCTCCACAGTTGAGAGTCGAGAGTCGAGACTGGGAGCCAGACTTGCTAACGAGGGCAACAACGCAGGTGACGAGGAGCGCCCGCGGTGCCGCCGCTGCCAGTCCAAGCAGCTGCCCTGCTCCCGGCCTACCAAGCAGACTGTCTTCAAGCACGGCTCCGTCGCGAGCTTCTCCAAGGACCAGAAATGGGTCAACAGCGCGGCCCGGCACTGTAGGTCACTCGGCTCCCCCTCTTCTTCCCTTCTGTCCGACTCCCTTTCTACGGCTGTGAGATGGTCCGCGGAGAGATGAAATGTTGCAGATTCTGCAACTTCGTGGGAGTGAAGAGCATGAGCTGACGGGCGCACAACCGCATCAGTCCGATTCCACCCCCGGGGCGGCGCCGCCGAGCGAGGCAGCGGCCCGGACAGCAGCCCGGACGCGACGATGCCGCCGCTGCGCACCGCGTCGCTGACCTCGTCGTCGCAAATCACCGACGCGGGACACGGCGCATACGCGGAGATACCGCCGCCGCAGGACGCGCGCTCCAGCCACGGCTCGCCGGGCCACTCGTCGCCGCCGCACTCCCACTCGCCCATGGACACGGACTACTCCCGTCCAACGACGACGACGTACGACGGCGCGTCCAGGGTTCTCCCCAGCCTGACGCACTCCGAGAGCTTCCACACCGATTCGGGGCCCGACTACACGCCGAGTCTGCCGCCAACGATTCCGTCCATCTCGTACCTCACGTCGTCTGCGAGCCACTTCTCGCCGCGGTTACATGACAGGACGGCGGCGGTGGGGGGCCATGCCGTGTCGCCGCCGCCGCCGTTGTATAACCCCGAGTCTCCCAGGGTTGTTCCTGCGTCGAGCGTGCCCGTCTCGCAGCCGCATGCTGGCTCACATAGGCAGTTTCCGCTGCAGGATGTTCAAGAGGCGTGTCTGTTGCGATACTTTATCGAGGAGATATCACATTGGGTAAGTCTCTGCTTGTCTCGTGCATGCAGCAACTATGAGCAAGTCTACTGACGCTCCCGTCCTTCAGTTCGACCTCTGCGACGAGGACCGCCACTTCCAGCTCGTCGTGCCCGTCCTCGCGCGGCAGCACCCGCACCTCCTCGACGCCATCTTCGCCGTCGCCGCGCGGCACCTCAGCCGCCTGCCGCAGTACAAGACGGGCCCGCGCGGCGCCATCCTCTACCACGGGCAGGCCCTGCCGCACCTCGACGAGCACGCCGCCGTCGAGTACATGCTGCGCTGCATCCCCGCGCTGCGGCAGTTTGACGACGCGCGCGCCGCCGACGCCGACTACCGCGACAGCATCATCGCCACGGCCGTCATCCTGCGCCAGCTCGAGGAGATTGACCACGAGGCTGACGATGGTGGTGCAAGCGGCGGCGGTGACGGCGGCGGCGGCGGCGGCGCGCGCGAGCACCAGCAGCGGCAGCAGAGGCAGCGGCCCGTCAACTTCCTGGCCATCATCGACGCCGTGCTGCGGAGCCTGCCGTCGCGCGACGCCTTTCGCCAGCGCAGCGTCATGCAGGCCGCGTACTGGATGGCGCTGCGGCAGGAAATCTTCAACTCGTTTACGCGCCGCGAGGCGCCGCAGCTCATGCTGCCGGCCGAGTTCTGGCACAGCGCGTCGCGCGCCAACAAGGTGGTGATGCACCTCGTGCAGTGCGCCAAGTGGCACTGGGGCGACGGCTCGGACCACGAGTGGAGTGCGTTCTCCTCTTCATCCTATCCTTGGACAATAAGGGACCGAAAGACGCGTCGCTAACAAACGGAACAGTGCGGTTGATGAAGCAGCAGGAGCTGCTCGAGCACGACATCCTGCCCGCGTTCCAGCCCCTATATCAAAAGTCGGCCGACAAGACCAAGGGCGAAATCTTCCCCACCATCTGGTACGGGAGCAACATCGAGGTGACGAGCGTGCAGCTCGGGCTCATAGCCAAGTCGGTCCTCGTAGCCGAGAACCCCTTCCTCAAGTATGCCTCGTTCTCACCCACCATGTCGCCCAAGAAATGTGACTGACAGGCACAGAGCGCAGTCGGCATCGCGGGCGAGCTGGCGCAAGGTGGAAAACGAGGTCCGGCTGCTCCTCCTCGAGCTCTGCGGCATCGCGCTCTGCAACCCGGCGTCGCCTCCCGCGCTGGTGCAGGCGGCGCTGGGCATCGGCATGTACGCCGACTTCTTCACCGACCAGTACGAGAGGCAGGCCATCCGCGGCGTGGTGGAGCGGTATCGCGACACCCACGCCTGGCCGGTGCAGCGGCTGCTCGAGATGTTTCAGTGAACTCGCATCATGTCCGTCGAGGTCTTTGCATCTGATGTTGGGCGTGAGGCCATTGGTCCATGACCCTGAACGATAGTCGACCGCATTCACCCAGTCCCATTAGCACTGTCGACGCTGGGCCGCTTCCACACCTTCTGGTGTCCCAAAAGTGTGCCAAGAAAAACCCCCTTGAGCGTAAAGGCCGCGCAGGCTAGCCATATGATGACGAGCATAATAGCCAGGACCGTGGACCAGACGCGAAAGGCGGGCGAGTCGAGCAGCTTCCCCAGCTGCACAGCGGCGTTTGTATAAACCCCCTACATTCACCCAGTTAGCGTCTTCACACACGCAACCCAACCACACGAGACGGGGCGTATCTACCCAGGGAAAGACAATGGCCCATACGGATACGGCAAACTGCATGGGCGGCTTGCTGCGGAAGTGGTTCACAAAAGAGCGCCCGATGCTCACCACGGCAAACGTCCACCAAAACGTCCCTTGCCCCCAGAGCGTCAGACCGACCAGCATGCTCGCGTAGCCGAGCGGCCGCATGGCGTCGTCGGTCAGGAGCACCCTCTCCGTCTGTCCCGGCTGGGCGGCCCCCAACTTGCCATTCAGCGACAGCAGCGCGGCGCCGAGCGCCTGCAGACCGAAGCTTGTCTGCCCCCACGGCCCGCACGAGACCATCTCGGAAAAGACTTGCGCGCCGACGAGCGGCTCGGCGCCCGTCTCGGTCTCCCACGGCGACAGGACGCGGGCGATGAAGAGGATGTCGAGGGCTATGGCCAGGGGCAGCCCGAGGCCGACCTCGAGGTACGCGACGATGATCATAGGCACCTTTTCGGCCGGTGTGAGGAAGGGCCCGGACGCGGTGGCGGCGCAGAGCGTGCCGGCGCCCGCCGCCGAAGTGAGGGCCGCAATGAGCGGCAGCTGGGTGCTCGGCGTGAGGCAATTGATGAAGCCGCCCTCCGCATGGATCGAGTGCACAAAGATGAGCGGGATAAACAGGCACGCCGCGACAGCCAGCCCACAGTTCACCCACCACAGCACGTAAACAACCACGGCCCAGGACCGCCCGCCCCACGGCCCGGGTACGACCACCAGGGCCAGCATCTGCACAATCGACATGAAGGCGACGCTGACGCTCGCGAGGCACGCCGCCTCGGAGGTGTCGGACGCGACGGCCCGGAGGGCCGCCCGGGGCGAGGGGCGCGCGGCGGCGAGGCGGCACAGGTACAGGGCGCAGGTGGCGGCGAGGAGCGCAATGGCCGCGACCCAGAAGATGACGGAGATGGTGTCGAGCCCGCGGAAGCGGTAGTCGAGCTGGTGCAGCACGAGGGCGACGCTGCCGGTGCCCTGCGGGATGAGGAACCACGGCGAGTGGAAGCTGCTCAGGGCGAGGCGCGCGTGCGAGGGCCGGCCGGCGACGCCGCGGGCGTGACGGCCTTCCGGGGAGCCCATATCAAGGCCGTTGAAATGAGCAGAGAAGGCGAGGATTGGGCATCACCGGGCGAGACAATGGTTGAGGGGATTTGCACGTGTAAGCTGAAGAGATGATTCGGCGGTGGTTGCCGTGGTGGTGAAGTAAAGGATGATGACGTCGAGGCAGACGGCTAAACTCAAGACGGAGCTTGTCAACCACGCCATTGGGACGCGGGAAATCGGCACGCATCGCTCCCCCCCACAAGTCCAAGTGTCAAACCTGTCAAAAGTCAATTGACTTTTACCTGTCATAACTGTCAATATCTGAACCCAGAAATGCGCCGTCAGTGAAGCGAAGCGTCCGATGCAACGAGCTGCAGCAGACATGCATCGCCGCAGGGTAGCCAGCATAGCCTTTCCCAATTGAGGCATCCGTCCCAAAATGGAAGTGGGCGCTAAAACACCATGGTCAGCTCGTTCACGATGACCGTGAATCTGGCGTCTACGTGCTTGTTTTCATACCGCTTTGGGCGTGGCCATCAGTTTCATCTGCACTCTCTCCTGGCCCTCAAAGATTTTCTGCTGTGAGGTGTTCTACCTTTGACGTTTTCTTCTGTCCCAGTGCTTGACTTTTGATGCCACCGGCCTGGGGCATCTCATCCAGAGTCCTGCGCGTTCATCTCGGCGCACGCGTCGCGACGTTCGTCTCGAGGCTCAGCGTCGCCAACATGCCGAGACGGAGTACTCGCCTCTCGGTTAAGGCCGCGGCCGTTGAAGCTATAAAGCCCTCGCCAGCGCCGCCGACGACCACCAAGGCCAAAGCGAAACCCAGGAACTCGCGAGCCTCAACCTCTGCGTCTGCGTCTGCGTCCACCTCCGCCTCCACATCAACACCAGCGGCAGAGACGCCCTCAGCAGCCGCAACAACAACCACATCATCATCATCATCATCATCATCCACAACCTCCCCCCAAATCATGACCTTCCCCGACGCCCCCTCCTTCACCACCTGGCTCTCCCTCCACGGGCCCTCCACCCCCTCCGGCATCCTCCTCCGCATCGCCAAGAAATCCGCCCCCTTCCCCTCCATCACCTACGCCTCGGCCGTCGACGCCGCCCTCTGCCACGGCTGGATCGACGGCCAGCGGCGCGCCCACGACGCCCACTCCTTCCTCCAGCGCTTCACCCCGCGCCGGCCCCGCTCCCTCTGGTCCCGCCGCAACGTCGACCGCGTCGCCGCCCTCGTCGCGGAAGGCCGCATGCAGCCCGCGGGGCAGGCCGAGGTGGACGCCGCCCGCGCGGACGGCCGGTGGGAGCGCGCGTACGCGGGGCCCGGCGCCATGGAGACGCCGAGGGACTTTGAGGACGCGCTGCGGGCGCATGGGCGGGGGGAGGCGTGGAGGGCGTGGGAGTCGCTGGGGAGGTCGAAGCGGTATCCGTTTCTGTGGCGCATCGAGACGGTCAAGCGGGAGGAGACGCGCAGGCGCAAGATTGAAGAGTACGTGCAGCTGCTGGCGGAGGGCAAGACGCTACGATGATGATTGAATGCGTTTCTGAATTGCATCGGCATTTATGCGCCGGGGTATATAATAAATACTGTCTATATCAAACCTGAATACACCATACTCCTGAATAACATCGAGGCGCTACCATCCCTCAGATTCGTCGCCTTCGTCCCCCTCGCCGTCAGACTCGCTGGCCATGCCGTCAATGAGGCCATTGTCGTCCTCGTCTTCGTCTTCTTCATCCTCATCATCCTCGTCGTCCTCATCTTCATCCTCTTCGTCCGAGTCAACCTCACTATCGGACACGGGTATCGGGTGCGCCTCGCGGTGCCGTTGCAGCCGCTCCGCCAGGGTAAGACGCCTCGGCTCCTCTGCTCCCTCTTCCGACGAGCCGTCCGAGTCTTCTTGCGCGGATGACTCCGCCCCGCCGTTTGGCTCCAGCCTGGCGCCAGCACCGTCGTCCGTCTCAGAGTCAGACTCAGCAGCAGCCCGGAAGCTGGAACCAGCACCGTTCACGGGCGGAGCGTTGCCGGTTCTTGCGCGCTTCGCCCGCGGCTCGTCGACTTCGGCGTCGCCCTCGTCATCCGAGTCAACTGCAATCTTGCGCTTCCCCCGTCGGTTTGATGGTGCTTGCTCTGGCTCGTCGACCTCCGCGTCGTCTTCGTCATCCGTGTCCGCCGCAATCTTGCGATTTCCTCGTCTATTGGAAGGGCCTTGCTCGGGCTCGTCGTCATCGTCAGAGTCGGCAACGATATTGCGTCGTGGCGGGCGGTCCAAAGCCGGAGCTCCGTCGACGCTTGCCTCGGGGCTCGAAAAGCGTGCGCCTGCGGCGTCGCTGTCCTCGTCCACAGATGACTCGTCTTCGGAATCATCAAGCTCCTCAATGGGCTCGTCGTCGATGCCCTCGCTCTCGTACTCGTCAATGTCCTCAGACTCGCTATCGTCGTCGCCGCTTTCCTCGTCGTCTGAATCGTCGCTGCCGCTCGGCGTTGCCTCGTACGGCAGGTCCTTTGTGTCGCGAAGCTGCTCGAAGCGTTGCAACGCCGCTTCAAACTCAAAAGTCACCATGGGCCAGGCCTCGACTCCATGTTCCTCGAGCATCCGGCCGATAGACTTTGGCTGGGAGCGCATATGCCGCTTGGGGAGCTGATATTTGGCAAAGTCTGGGTGGTTGTCCACGTCGGGCCAGCACAAGAGGGAGACCATGTCCTCGCCCAGGCCCGGCTCCTTCTCGTGCGTTTCGACGCGGTACCTGTGCACGTAGTCGGAGGCACACCACCGCAAATGCCGGTCGTGCTTGAATATATCGTCATCGGCAGATATATAGAGCCGCTCGACGTTGGGCATGTGGTCGAATGTCCACCTGACCCGGTCCACGGCCGACCTGTCCCGGGAGTCGTCCCAGATGGGGACAGCCGCGTTGACGACCAGGTCGCCGAAGCCAGGCATCAGGGCCTTTTCGCCCGCGCCGTACGACTCGCGGCGGAAGTGATCGATGTCGACGATGTCTTTGCGGCGGTTGAAGGCGACGCGGGCGTCAAAGTCGGCGGTGCCCGAGTCCATGGTGAGGGTATCGGGAAAGGCCTTGAGACCGAGGGCGCGCGACTCTTGATGGACGGCCATCAGGCTGCGCAGGGGCTCGGTCTGCTCCGCGAGACTGATCCACTCCTTGACGGTCCATATGCCACGCGGAGTATCGAGGCCCAAGGCGTCGCGCAAGAGGTGTCTCTCGATCTTGCGGTCACCACCGGGGCCCATCTCGAACTGCAGCACGCGCGGTCGGCCGTCGAGGTCTGAGCAAAAGTGTTGCCATATCTGCGTCCTCAGCTCGGGCGGGAGGTCCATGAAGCGGGTAAAAGACGAGCGAGGGCCGTCAACGGAGCCATCGTCGCTGCTGCTGGTGCTCTCGTCATCGTCGCTCGAGTCTAGCGCCTCATCGTCGATCAGGGGATTGGAGTCGCTCTCAGAGCCCGACTCGTCGTTGTCGCTCTCGCTGTGAGATTCGGTGTCGCTCAGGACCACAGGGCGCTTGGGCGGCCGAGGCATGGTGTTGCGTGTCGATCGCCCGGGCTCGTTGTCGCCCCGAAACGCGCGTGGTGAAGGGGAGACGCGCAGCTGAAAAGTGATTCGGGACCCCACGTTGGTCCGAGCTGGGGTGGGCACTGTGGGTGATGGACCATTGGGCAGGCAGTGGCGGGCAGCACAGGCAACCCTCGAGCCAACTGCCAACACTGACTCAGCAGGCCCCCTCAGCGAGTGCAGTGCTGGAGAGCGCCCTGCACGCCTGGGCGGGTGCTCGGGCAGACTCAGAGGCTCACCTATGCAAGGCTTTGTCGCACGGGGCGGGTTTGCAGGCCTGGATCAGCTCGTTCGTTCAAGCCCAGGCGGCGCAATGTGAAAGCTTCCAGCGCGCCTCACTTGCACTGGACCCCGGCGACCTTGGAACCCGGAGCCTCCAGCTGCTACTGAGCCGCCAAAGCACCTCCAGCTCCGCTGCAACCCTGCCACTGCCACTGCCCCACGCACCACCACCCGCCAGCCCAAACCCTGACCCGCCCCACGACAAGCGCGCCACCAACCCACAGCTCCGCCTGCGATACCTTCATGAATGCATTATCGCCGGCCCTCCTTCACAACAAGCCAATCATCAGGCGACTTGAATCACCCAGGCAGAGTGCCAGAGTGGTTAATGGGTATGACTAGAAATCATATGGCTTCGGCCTCACAGGTTCGAATCCTGTCTCTGTCGATTCATTTCTTTTTTGCCCTTCTCCTCGTTCGGGGTGAATATTGAGTATGTGTTTCTTTTTGTTTTGGCGAGTGGGCGTTGCAGATTTTCACACAGAAGACGGCAGTCTACGCCCGTCTTGCGTGTTCCAGTCAGTGAGCGGACCACCACCGCAACTCGGTAGGCAATGTAGCACAGGTTCCCGGCCGGCGGCTGCTACCGGTGTTGGCGGGTGAATATTACACTGCATGAAATGACGATTCGAGGAACGGTCGGTTGCTATTTCCCCTTCGACTGGGAGTCCAGTCGCCCATTATCATGTCCCAAGCCTCCAGGTTGTCGTCGTGAGAAGAGGACTCTCTTTGATCTTGGGCACTGGTCTCCGGTTGCCTCCGTGGCTGAGCCGGCGTCCACCATCCATCAGCGCAGCTGCGCCTGCGCCCACTGAGGTTACAGCGGCATCTGCGCCACCATCTGACGTCGTACGGCCCTGTAGGGCCCCCTGGTTAGTGGGAATACGCCGTATACGACGGGAGCGAGTGCCGGCCGGCATTGCCGACACAGGCCTCTGGTGTGATGCTGGGCTCATCCTCGACCGCGCCTCAAATGAAATACTCGCCATCTATCCCCGGTCACCTGGGCACAGAGACACCATGTCACCACGTCCATTACCTCGTGTCTGCGATTATCGCTGAGCTGGCCTCTGAGAAACAAGCCCCTTCGTGCCGGCTGTGAACATTGTCTGGTCGACAACCCCAGGTGGCCGTCTCGCAAAACAAGGGCCAGGTCCACCACTAGATCACATACACGAGACACATCAACCATGCCGCCCGGGACTCAACTGCCTTCATCAGATTCTCCACCCAAATCTAAGAGGAGGAGGACTCAGGCGAAGCCCGCGGCGCCACCGTGCCATACGTGTCGCCGCCAAAGGCTGCGTTGCGATGGAGTCAAGCCCGCCTGCGACAAGTGTATCGCGCGGGGCGTTGAATGCCTAGGTTACGGAGCCCAGCCGCTGCTCTGGGTCCAGCCCAAGTCGATCAAGACTGCAGATGAAGCCGCCGGCCAGAAAGGAGATGGCGATGACGCTGGCGGGCGGGTCGAAGTTCACCCAAAGCGACGAGGCCGCCCCAGGCTGGTGTTAATGTCCGGTCTAGAAGACGATAGTCACAACCAGCACGCACTACAGCTTCTACCATCGCAGCAACCACCACAATGGATAGCCGTCCACGGCCCAAACGGCGGGCGCCGTCCCCGAGCAGCTCGGCCAGGCGTCCCCCGGCCCCGTGCCGGCCTCGACCCCATCGACTACAAGAACCACAAGCTCACGCTCGACTGCCTGGACTACTACAACAACTTTGTATGCCCGGACATGGTGCTGCTCGACACGACCGCGAACCCGCTCCGCGTGCCGCTCGAGTTCTGGCGCTACATCCCCGACGTCGTCCTCGACATGCTCGTGTCCACGTCTCTCACGCACCAGCTCATCAGGGCAAAGGCTCATGAAGTCTCAACGATTGGGATGGAAGGGAATAGCCTCGTGCCAATCAAGAGGCATAGGATGAGCGCGCTGCAGGGCCCGTCTGTGCCTGTCATATACAAGTACCATCAGCGGACGCTGATGGCGGTGAATCAGGAGCTCAGTAAGACAGAGTCGCGGTATGGGGACTTGGCGCTCGGTATCATCATAACGCTCATGCGTGTAGAGGTGAGCCTATCCCGTTGGCTGACTTGATAGACATGCGCTGATATGGCCAGATACAACAATCTGCGTTTGGCGCCTGGCCGGCGCACCTGGAAGCAGCCCGGGCCATCATCGCGCAGCGCGGAGGATTCAACCGGCTGGCGACGATGGAAGACGTCTACGTTGGCGAGGGTCTGGTCAACTTTATGCTGTGCGTCCAACCCCCTTACATGCGCGTACTTAATCCCTCGTCTGACGTTTCAGTGTCGACATCATGAACTCGGTCATGACGCCCACGTGGCTGATGGACGAGCGCACAGCCACCCAGACCGAGTATATAGCTCACCTCCACACCATCTACAAGGACGGCAGGGACTCGGACTTTCCCTGCCCGGCGACTCTCCTCGAGGCCATCATCCGTATCAACGATGTCCGGGCGCTGAGCCGCGACGAGGACCAGGACGAAGCCGAGCTCGACCGCGTCTCCGGTCAAATCTTCACCAGCATCGCCTCCTTCAACGCCGCGGACTGGACCAGGACCCACGTCCGCACACTGCTCTCGCCGGGCGTATTGACGACCTCGTCCCCATCCTCGGATGACACAGCAAGGGACAGCTCCGACGAGCAGCTCCACAGCGAGAGCCGCGACGTAGCAGACAAAGGACTCGACGACGCCGTCGCCGCCGTGCACGACATGTGCACAGATCTCACCAAGACGATCCAGTACGCCGTACTGCTCTACTGCCTCCGCACCCTGCACATGGACCGACGGACCTCAAGCGGCATGTCTTCCCCCCAGCTCGCGTCCGTGTGGCTCTCCGACGACATGGCACTGGATGTCGAATCCGCGCACAGGTCCGCCCTCGACATGCTCCTGGCCGCGCTGCATAGGCTATGGGACGTCGAGGCCAAGGGGAAGGACTGGTGCGGGAAGCTGTCGTTCTGGCCGCTGTTCATCGCCGGCATGGAGATGGACCCCGGGCCGGAGACTCAGGCGGAGAGGGATTTTGTCTGCGGTTCGTTGCGGAAGCTGGTGTACTACCTGGGGGACTTGAGCCCCCTGGATGCGGTCTCGGTGCTGCAGCTGATCTGGCGCAGGACGGCGGTGGGGGGCTGCTCGGGGAGGCAGCGGTTCTCGTGGGATGAGAGACTGGTCATGCCTGGCATTCGGGGCCTCTACTTTTTCTGAGGCTCGCGTATTCTGGCTACATATGGCGGGATTGATACATATGGGGGCAGTGGCGACGGATGGGCTTGCAGCACTGACTGCACTGGACTTGGAAAGTACTCTCCTCACAACATGGGGTCGGATCCTCGCCATTCTGAGCCGGTAATCATCCTCGATCACACCTCACATTCATTGCCTCAGGCCTGTCACTCGCCTGTCCCCTTTGCCATCTTAGCCCTCAAACCCTGTTGGCATAGTCGCTACCGCGATTCCGGTCAATGGCTGATCGCACCCTCGGACGGCAAGCCACACGCGACGCGACAACCTGCAACCTAGAAGCACCCCCTACAATGGTCTCATCCCTCCTCGACGCACCTCATCTGATCCTCAACATATACCTAGGCGAAGGCGGCTTCCGAGTGACAGACTCATCCGGCTCCATCGGGTTCTACCAGGAACAATGGGACAAGGACCTCATCCACAGCCCACAACTCACCGTCCACTCCATCTGTACCGACAGCGACGCGAAGGGCAAGTCCTCAGAGCTGGTGCCCGTCGCCAGGGTATCGTGGATGCAGCCACTCAACTCAATCATCACGACGTACAACCTCCGCACCCGGAGGCGCCTACACATGTACCGCGAGGTGCCCTTCTCCATCTGCCACACCGTCCAGGGTCCCTTCACGACCTGGCAGTGGAAGCGGCTGGAAAAGTGCTCTCCACACCTGCGGCTCGTGGACTCATGCGGCGAGAAAATGATGGCGGCGTTGGTATACTGCAAGCCGCGCGATCGCAGGTACAGGGCGGGCCATCTGGCGACGTTGAAGATTGGGGCGTCCACGCCGGCGGATGCGATTGATGACATTGTCGTCACGGCGCTGGCGAAGCTCACGTACCAGCGGATCCATTGGTACTATTCGATCAACAAGACGAAGCCGAGGATTGCGCAGATTGCCGGGGCGGTAGCGGTTTGAAGCGGGTACCAGTTTCTCATGGACGCGAGAACGGGGAAGGAGAACGACTGTATCATTGTTGGGGGTATCTCTAAATCAGCATCATAAATCCTACCACATCCGCTTCCCTTCTTCCGCCGCAGCCCATTGCACATAGAATGTCTCCGTGGCGGCTCACCGACCGGAACAGTACAAGGTCAACAGCGCCATTAACAGGATGGTGTCGAACTGGCCTCCATAGTTGACGTTGATCTGGAGCACGCCGCAGCGGCCTCTCTTCGTGCTGGTCGTGAAGACGGCCAGCACAGGGGCCGTCTTGCCCTCGTGCGCTTCTCCAGCCGAGTCTGGTCGTCCTCCAGCGTCGGGGGCGCTGTCTGCCGTGAGGTGCTCGACGAGTTTCCAATTGCGCGTGCTGAGAGGGGCAATGTTCATCCCGTCAACGGCAACGGCGTGCGTCCGTTTCCAGACAAACGTTCTCCTATGGACGCTTCGCCCCCGATCCTCGTAAACGCCGTCGCCCTCGTCGCCAGAAGGCAAAATCATGGACCAGCTATGCCTCGAGCCATTGGACGTGTCCATACGTAGCTCTTCCCAGACCATGTCGCCGCCAATGTGACTCTTGGCCCCTTCCACTGACGCCAACGGCTCCGGCGACTGAGAAGCAAGGCCAAGCTTGAAGTGCTTGCTAAAGGATGGGAGGTGCGACACGGCGATAACGGGCGTGGACGAGGACGCTTCAGGCCCTGCGTGCAGGGATACAAAGGGGACGGTGCGGGAGTTGGCGACGAGAGCAATTGGGGCGTAGAGGCCGCTGTCGAGGGGAGATGAAGACGTCGCCGGTGTCTGGGTTGTGGGAGCGATGCGAAAGTGCTGCTTGAAGAGCGACTTGTCGATGTTGTAAGTGCGAGCCATGGCGGGCGAACACAGAGGCGGAATGGTTGCGCCTGCTCGGAGGTGGATGTCGACGAAGTCCAAGGCCGATGAGGGGAATGTAAAGAATCGGTTACTGCTTTAATCTCGGCGCGCCATCGTGAACATGCTCTAACATCAGAGGCCGGATCTTTGCAATCCGGGCTCTGCTCTTATATCACCAATCGCCTGCGGGTGAAAAGCCATGATCCAGGACCTGAGCGACTGCCTGGCATGTGGCTGACGACCTGGTGACGCTCCAGGTGTCGCGAGCCGTAGAGCGACGAAATACGATGGACGCGAGGGATCGCGGCCTGGCAGCTCCAATCAAAGCACCGTCTGGAACACAGCTTGGCGCCACCAGCTGCTGGACAGCGAATGGACATGGGGCTCGCATATTGGCAAGGCTCTCTGGTCTCTGGAACTCCTCGTATGTCTTGTGTAATTCACTGTCTCCAACTGTCTGTAGATGTCGATGCTCCATGCTTGTGATGTCGATGATGAAGCTTCATTAACTGAGGGCCAAGCACGGACTGCCGGAGCCAGCCAGGACCCCGAGGGGGCCCCGAGGCATGAAGCACCGACTTGTTGGCTCGTGGCCCGAGCTGCAACGCGATGCTTTACTTCCGGACTGCGTCGGCTCTTGCGGCCCAAATCTCGACGCTCAATGGCTTCGGCTGTCATGATGCACCGACGACTCGACGGGAACTGCAGCCAACGGTGCTGCATTGCTGTCTGTGGCGTCACAGGCGGGCCCAACGCTCGCGTCACCGATGTCAATCAACCACTCGACAGCTCGAATTCGGCGCCCACGACGCAGTCAGTCGCGGCCAACGGCAAAAACGCCGAGTGAAGCATCCGAAACTATCACGAATTGTTGCCGGGCGTTGTCTGTGCTGACAAATTTCATGTGGAGGAGTGAGCAAGTTCAAGGACAAAAGGGCGTTATCCGACCGTCGTAGCGCAACTTCCTCGCCCTCTATTGACGAGCACGTTTGGACCTGCTGGAGATTCGAAAAACATCCCCATATAGCGTGCAAGATGCCGCCGCCAACCAAGTTCGCCGTCCTCCTCTTCCCAGGCTTCCAGGCGCTCGACGTCTTTGGCCCGCTCGATGTACTGAATATGCTGTCGCGTGGGCGGCCATTCGAGTTCTCCGTGGTCGCCGCGCGTCTCGGCCCCGTGCCGACGCGCGCTTCGGACTCGAGGCAGAGCATCGGCCAGCAGATTGTGGCAACGCACACGCTTCAAGACGCTCCTGAAGACATTGAGGTGCTGCTCGTTCCCGGCGGCATGGGCACCCGCAACACAGAGGCGACGCAGCCCGAGGTCGACTTCATACGCGAGAGGTTCCCGCGGCTGCGGTTCCTGCTCACCGTGTGTACCGGCTCCGCGCTGGCGGCCCGGGCGGGCGTGCTCGATGGGAAGCGGGCGACCACGAACAAGGCATCGTTTGACTGGGTGAGTTGTCCTCGCGCATCAGTCTACTCGGCCAGCGACGACGAGCGACACTGACGGCGGCAACAGGTCACGACGAACGGCCCCAAAGTCGAGTGGGTGAGACAGGCGCGGTGGGTCTCGGACGGCAACGTGTGGACGTCGTCGGGCGTCTCGGCGGGCATCGACATGATGTACGGGTTCGTGGCAGCCGAGTTCGGCGAGGAGGTGGCGGCGGCGGTCGCATGGGACTCGGAGTACGAACGGAACACAGACCCGTCCAACGACCCCTTCTCGGGCCGTTAAGGTGACACAGGTAGCAGTAGCCTGTCCGTCGACGCTCGACGAGCTGCTGCTCGTGTCCGGCTTGCCCAAATTAAATTACTTGGCAGCTCTCTGCATGCTGCTCCTGGAGCGATGGTGTCGCTTGTTGGCGAAACTTGCATATCTGGTTCCTTTTTGCGCCCCCATGGCCCCCGCAGGGCGAGCAGCCGTTGCCGAATGAAGCGCGTCGGCGGCCAGCATCGTCCGGGGCTTATTCGCGCGCCGGGTCAGCTGTGCGCACTTTTGTGGTGCCTGGTGGTGCACCTGGCTCGCGTCGAGGAGCCCCGGTGCGCCGTTTCATTCGCTGCTCGTACGACCGAGGGTCAGGTGCGGCTTCTCGGAACCGTGAAACTGCATCGCCGAGTGATTCACTCCTGCCCGTGAGACACGTCAGCGGCACTCGGCCAGGGCCAGGGTCGACGATTTTCGTTTCAGCGGCGGGGGAGGCTCGGAGTGGCCATGTTGAAGGGGGATATGCTTCGAGGCAAGCCGACGAAGGCGCACCTGTACGGCCCGAAGGGCACTGGAGGAACAGGGAGTCGGCAACCGGCAGGAGCAACGAGAGCAACAGGCAAGTGCAGCCGACCGACGCACAGCGGACCCGACCCCCTGCAGCCCGCCTCCACCATCAGATGACAGGCGGGCGGACTGGCGGTAAAGGGTGGAAATGGTGGAAGGAGTGGGGGGCGTGGCTGCCTGCTGGTCGCCTGTTTGGTGCTGGGGGCAGGGACGGCCCGCTGCTGTTACCTGCCTTGCCTGCTTCTGTGCATACTACTCCGGACGCCGTGCTCCGATTGTGTGTATTAATAACAGGGCCCGCCCATCTTATCTGATCCTGCATCATCATGTTGTGGAACGCTGCCGCCTCCTTGCTCCCCGACGCATATTGGGGGCTGTGCGGGCAATAAAAGACGTCTGCGATGACCCGTCCTCGACGTATACCACGAACCTGCGAGTAGCGGCTCGAGCCGCTAGACGACTTTTCCTCGAACGAGTCGATCGATGACAGCCGCCGCGGCCATGTCTTTCTCGGCCGAACAAGCGCCCTTGCTGGGGCCGAGGCTACCGGCATCGGCCGCCTCCTCACAGTCGGACTCTCCGCTTGTCCCGATCCACGACGCGGCGGATGTCGAACACGTTCACACGGATGAACACCGCGCGGGTCGCGGGTCGCCCATCCGCAGTCGGGCGCCTGGCGTTGCGCGCATGGAGCTCATCTCATCGCAGCTCACAACGCTCGAGCGAACGTGGCTCTTTTTCAGCATCTTCCTCGTCGGCTACGCATATGGGCTCGAGAGCCAGGTCCGGTCTGCGTACCAACCATATGCCACATCGAGCTTCTCCTTGCACTCGTACCTATCCACCATCAACGTCTTGCGCAGCGTCATCGCCGTCGCCGTGCAGCCCACCGCTGCCAAGATTGCCGATGTCTTTGGCCGGTTCGAGATCGTCGCCGCCTCGACGGTCTTCTATGTCGTCGGCATGGCCATCGAGTCCACAGCCTCGTCGGTATACACGTTCTGTCTCGGCACAATTATATACCAAGTTGGCTACACCTGCATGGTGCTGTTGCTCGAGGTCCTCGTGGCCGACTTCTCGTCCATGCGGGCGCGCGTCTTTTTCAGCTACATCCCAGCGCTGCCGTTCATCATCAACACTTGGATCAGCGGCAACGTCACTGCTGCGGTGCTGGCTGTTACCACCTGGCGCTGGGGCATCGGCATGTGGTGCATCATTTACCCCGTGTGCTCGATGCCGCTGCTCGTCACTCTCTACCGCATCGACAGGAGGCAGGTCAGCATCGCCAAGAGCGAGAGCCCTCAAGGCTTCCACAGCACGATGCAGTTCCTTGGCCTCAGCAAGGGACGCAGCGGTCTCTTTCACCAACTCGACGTTGTGGGCCTTTGCACGCTGGTGACGGCGTTTAGTCTCATCCTCGCGCCTCTGACCATTGTCGGCGGCACCGTCTCACACTGGCGGAACCCGGCAATCATTACGGCGCTTGTCATCGGCTTCATCCTGGTCCCCGTATTTGTCGTCTGGGAGCGACGAGGTGCCAGGACCCCCCTTGTCCCATTCCACCTGCTCGCCGACCGGGGGGTGTGGGCGGCTTTGGCGGTGCGCAGTCTGCTCAACTTCGCCTGGTACGTCCAGGGCAACTACCTCTACACCGTGCTCATCGTCGCCTTTGACTTTTCCATCGAGACGGCTACGCGCATCTTGTCCTTCTTCTCCTTCTTTAGCGTCGTGAGCGGTGTCATCGTGGGCGTCATCGTGTACCGACTCCGGCGACTCAAGTACATCATTGTCGCGGGGACGTGTCTGTTTATGGTGGCCTTTGGCGTGCTGTACAACTTCCCCGGCGGTGCGACACTCCACTCTCGATCTGGGGTCATCGCCGCCCAGGTCTTGCTGGGCTTGGCGAGTGGACTCTTCGCGTACCCGACGCAGGCGTCGATTCAGGCGTCGGCAACGCGCGATCACGTCGCCATACTCACGGGTCTTTACCTGTCCTTCTACAACGTCGGAAGCGCATTCGGCACATGCCTTGCGGGCGCCATTTGGACGCAGACGCTTTTGCCCGCGCTGACGGAAAACCTTGCATTTCAACCAAACGGCACTCTTGCCAAGGCCATGTATGACTCACCGTTCCCAGTGGTCAAGGAGTATCCTGTGGGAACCGAGATACGCGACGCCATCATCCGCAGTTACGAATACGTGCAGCGGCTGCTGTGCATCGCCGGCCTGTGCCTGTGCGTGCCGATGATTGCGTTTGCGCTGGCGCTGCGGAACCCTCGGCTGTCCACAAAGCAAGTGCAGGAGGAGGCGAGAGAAGCCGAGGACCAAGGCGAGAGGTGACGGGCGAGCATTCCATGCATCTACGAATCGAAATGACCATTCTGCGTGCGAACCTTGGCATTATACTAGCGATGGATTTCTTTTCTGGACGAATCACGCAGCAAGCGGATATCTTTTCATACATTTACACATAGATCATATCGAGCTTGCTTATTCACCGGCACGCCCGTGTCATAATTGAAGTTCAGCGTTGGCGACCAGCTGTGCCGTGCCGTGGTGAAGTTGCAATGGGTGGTATTACCCGATTTGGAACGGATGCTCGCGGGGTTCGTTCCGTCAATGCGACCGACCCGTCCTTTAGGCTCTACGAGGTCGCACGCAATCTTTCTTACAAATCGACAGCCCGAAGTAACATGCATGCAGCCAGGTCGTTTGAGCCAAGCCGCGTTCTCACGTTGACTCACTGCTGTGAGTCTGGCGTGACGTCAATGAACAAGAAGGGCGCGGACGGCATCTCCCGCACAACCCGAATTAAACGGCGTCTCGCCTATTAGAACCCAACCGTCTCGCGTCTCGTAAGAGGTCTTGTACGCGATCTCATCAAGAAAACGGCAATTGGACTTCCTGCATCATGGCCTCTCCGAAGATTACGCCATTCAAGATTGGGGTCCCCGAGGCGGCTATACAGCGCCTCAAGGAGAAGCTCGCAGCGGCGTCGTTCACCGACGAGACGCTCTTCACCGACAGCTGGGACTATGGCGCGCCATTGAGCGACGTCAAGCGCCTTGCTGAGCGATGGCGCGACGGCTTCGATTGGCGCGCGCAAGAGGCGAAGCTCAATGAGGTGCCGCAATTTACGACCAAGGTGGACGTGGATGGGTTCGGGGAGCTCAACATTCATTTCGTGTACAAGAAGAGCAGCAGGAGGGGCGCGATACCTCTGCTGTTCTGCCACGGCTGTAAGTCTCTGTGCCATCTGCGTGGTGTTTGGGTGAGAGGACCGCAACTGACAATGTGAATGATGGATGCGTGCAGGGCCGGGGAGCTTCTACGAGGTCCTCAAGATCTTGCCGCTTCTGACGGAGCCAGAAGATCCCGAGGCACCGGCGTTTGACGTCGTTGCGCCGTCGCTGCCCAACTTTGGGTTCTCGGATGGAGTGAGCAAGAAGGGCTTCAGCATCTCGCAGTACGCCGAGACGCTGCACAAGGTGATGCTTAACTTGGGGTACGATAAATACGGTATGTTGGCTGCGCCAATTCTTGCCCACATCTTTGCTTGCGAATGCGACTGACCCCTTTGCAGTCACTCAAGGAGGCGATTGGGGCTACATCATCACCCGCCTCATCGGCGCGCAGTACCCCTCCCACTGCCTCGCCTCTCACGTCAACTTTGTGCGCGTCACCGAAGCGCCCAAGTTCACCAACGCTCCCCTCCTCTATCTCCGCCACGCGCTCGCCCCATACACGGCGCTCGAGCGCGCAGGCCGCGACCGCAGCGCATGGTTCCTGACCGAAGGCACCGGTTACAACCTCGAGCAGAGCACACGCCCTTCAACGCTCGGCTTCGCGCTCGCAGACTCGCCCGTCGCGCTGCTGGCGTGGGTATACGAGAAGCTGCACGACTGGACCGACGGGCCGTACCCGTGGCAGGACGACGAGGTGCTCACCTGGCTGTCCATCTACGCCTTCTCGACGGCGGGCCCGGCCGCGAGCGTGCGCATTTACTACGAGGCGAAGCATGCGGGCGTGGAGCAGACGCAGAAGGGGTTCGAGTACGTGCCGGGCGTGAAGCTGGGGGTGAGCATCTTTCCCAAGGATGTGCTCGTGCCGCCGCTTAAGTGGGCGGAGGGTTTGGGCCCGTTGGTGTTTGGCAGGATGCATGAAAGGGGTGGGCACTTTGCGGCGCATGAGAGGCCCGAGACGCTGGTGGCGGATCTGCGTGAGATGTTTGGCAGGAAGGGCGGCGCCGGGGATGTTGCCAAGGTCTTTAGGGCTAAGCTTTAGAGAACCATTGATCTGCGACGGCATGTATCTCCACGTTCAAGCTGGGCCTTTCATCCGTGAATTGCTCAGCCAATGTTGTCCCAAATGGATCGGACTGACACGTCCTTCGCCCACCTGTCATCTTTCGGCCCCCTCTGCACGGTAAAGGTAAAGACACGCTCCTCTCCCTTGGCGAGAAAGACACTGTTGTCGTCGAAAAACCCAATCACATCCTTCGGTGCCGTCAGCCAGACGTGCGGAGCAACGGCCTTGGTCGCCGTCACTTTCCACCTCAAGCCGCCCAAATACTCAATCTCCAGCCCCGGATCGACAATTGTGGCGTTGCTCAGATACTTGGGCACCCAGTAGTTCTCGCTCGCGTGCTTCTTCCCGCTGCCGGTTTCCGTGGCGCTAACTTTAAGCAGGAGGACGCTCCCCTCCGCCGACGCACCCTTGGGCAGTATGTCCTTCCAGCCGACGAGCTCCTCGATCTGCATGCTGTGCAGGGCGGGCATGGAGAAGTTGTACGTCTTGCTGACGAGGCGCTCTCCGGACCACGCGAGCCATGTGGCGGTGATGTGGCCCGTGACGGGCGCGAGCGTGTCCGAGGCGACCCAAATTCTGTACGTCTCGTTGGAGGGCTCGAACCAGCTGCTGGCGACGACGGGCTCGTAGGTCTGCTTCGTGACGTGCTGGAGGACCTTCCACCGCCCGGTGTGCTCGATGGAGTTGAGGGCTAGGGTCGTCCAGGGGGCGTTGAGCTGCCACACCAGAGAGCCGAGGTTGTTCTCCGGCAGGCTGATGGATCGTCCTGGGCTCTCGTGTTAGCTACGCAACTGGGAGAGGGGTTTGAACGGGCTGATGACTCACTGTAGGACTCGATCTTGTGCTTGATGATCATGCCCTGCCAGATCTGGCTGGTCCAGGAGAACTGGTCAAATTGTGCGAGAGGGTCCGAGATGTTCGGGAGGATGAGGTACTTTTCCATCCCGTCTTTGAGGTCCGGGTATATGGCTACATGTATGGGGCAGTGTTAGCTCAGCACATGACCTGAACAAGTTATTCAATACGCACTCGAACCACCGTCGTAGCACCTGTTCAGCAGCATGTCTCCGTCGGGTCGAATGTTCCGGTCGCGAAAGATCGTCTGGTACGATAGCAGAGAATCGTAGCTCCTGTAGACATGTTCGTTAGCCCACACAGACAAGATCACATCCTGGGGGGTCAATGAACTCACATGCCGCCAAACTCAACCACGAAGCGTGTTACGGGCATCTGGGAATTATCGAACACCGTATCCAGCCCGAGATTATAGTCCATCGAGGAGCCGTAGAGCGGGCTGTCCGTCCCATCTCGAGGCTCGATGGCTCCAGTATCAGGGTCGTAGCTGATGTATCCCTGGGCATCGCTGGCCTGGATCCAAGAGATGGAGCGTGTGTTCTCGTACACTACTGGCCAGAGCACGTCTTGCTGCAGGATCGTCATATTCCGGGCCCAAGACTCACCGTACGTTTCGTTGCGCGAGGCCAGGCGCCTGTACTTGGCCATCTCGTTGCCTCCGCACCACAGCGCTTGAGATGCGTGGTGGTTAAGGCGACGCACTTGGTAGCGGGCTTCCTCTCGGACGGTGTCGAGGAACTCTGGCAGGACCGGGTAGAAGTTGTCGCTGAACTGGAACTCGGACCACAAGAGAATTCCGACTGCAACGTGTTTTAGTCAGGTGTTATTGCTATTTTGAGGGGATAGAGACGTACGCTCGTCTGCAGCATCATATAGTTCGTCCGCGTAGTAGTTGCCTGAAGCCCAGACGCGCACCATGTTGTAATTGCTCGCGACACTGGACTGGATGAGTTGCTTGTAGTCCTCACTGGTAACCTGATGCTCAAATGGGCTCATGGGTACCATGTTCGATCCTATTAAAAGGAAGGTCAGCAGGTTTCAGTCCCGAGAAGAAGACGGTCTTTTGCACGCACCCTTGGTGTTGAAAGTGTGTCCATTGATTCTGAAGCTAAAGTGGTTTCCTGTGCGGTCGTCGTACGGGGTCAGGTCCATGACGATTGTTCTGAATCCAACGCGCTTCGAGTATTTCGCGGTCGGTCGTGGCTTGCATTTCGAGTTTGTTGCCTTCTTCGCCGGCTGTGTCAGTGCAATAGAGGCGTTGTACAGCACCGGTTTCCCTGGCGTTGCGTTAACCATCAGTTGCTCCAGGGGTAGGGGGGGGGGGGGGGGGAGCAGACTCACCAAAGGCCTTTGGCCACCATCTCTCAACCGCACGATCGGGAATTTGGAAGCTTGTGCTAACAGAATTTGCCCCGGCCCTGACCGTTGACTTCTGAACAGAACCATGGAAGCCTGCGACGTCGACCTGCAGACCGGGTCCTGAGTCGATTCCGGCCGAGAGGAAATCGACAGTGGCGTTCACCACCCACGGGTTGGACTCCTTCGGGGTAGTATTTGGCCGTTGACCCGTCTTGTAGATGTCGATGAATGTATTTGTAACGTAAAAGCCATCGTCTAGACCGACCAGGTACGCATCTCGGTATATGCCCTGGGGGGCGAAGTGCGGGCCCCAATCCCAACCTGCTCCGTATAAGCTGCCAGCTCGTATGTGCAGGATTTATCCGGCCGAGCTGAATCTCACCGAAATCAGATTGAACCTGCAGGACGAGGCGTCAGTCACATTTCCCCGTGGAGGGTGGCAAATTGGCGTACCTTTCGGATGTACTCGCGGCCCTCTGGGTACTCCACGTTGTAGTTTGTGAACACGGTGTAGGGCGAGCCAGACTTTGCCATCACATCCAGGGCATACTTTATGGGGCTCTGGATCTCGACTTCCAGTTGAAGCTTCGATCGCTTCGTGATGAACTCGGTCACATCAAACGCCCATTGTCTGAACTGGTTGTCGGCGAACCCGACAACCTGGCCGTCCAAACGCACATGAGCGGCAGTGTCAATTCCCTCAAATACTAGGTATACTTTCTTGAATGCAGACCACTGTTTGCCCTTGGGCGAGGATTGTGGCAGCGATCGTGAGAAGGTCCAGTTGTCCTGCGGGACCCAGTTGTACATCTCGACTAACACGAGCTTTCAGCTATGATCCCGGCAGTGGCGGAGGCTTACACGCGTCCGTGCAAATTCGCGCAGAACTCACAATTATTGTCCAGAAGGGGATCCGGGAGCACACCGGCAGCGTAAAGATCCGTCTGGATCAGGCCAGGCACGGTTGCGGGGACGGACGCCGAGCCATTGCTGTTAGTCGCGTGCCAGCGCCCGCCGATGTCGACGTACTCTGCGCCAGACGACGAAATGGCTGTGAAGCGTGCCGCCGCCACCGAAACCCAAAACGAGGCGAGGAACAGTCGTAAAGGGGCCAAACTCATGCTGGGCAGTGTGTCTAGTGTTAATGCACCACGGAACCTCCAGAACGACTGGTAACTTCTGCATTGATCTTCATGCTCTACAACTCCTTTTTATAACAGACAACAGCAGTAGCTATACTGACGATCCGGCTCCAATGAACGCTGGGTAAGCTTAACCCCGCAGACACTCCACTGGACTAACTGGAGCAATCCGGGGAACGAGACACACGCTTGGGGGTTTTCGCTTGGAGGCCCGCGCCAGCGGTGGAGCTACTGGTCGGATTTCTCGCGGTCGTGGGAGCAATTGCAGTGGGCGACCTGGGGTTGTTAAGGTCTCTAGCGCGGAAATTGTGAACTCCGGCCTCCAAGAGGTGAAACTAGTGCGGATTGTCAAATCTCCGTCTTCGAGGACGCCGGCATCCCGGGTCAGCGGCCTGGTGGCGTCGCCTCCGCATTCGGGGGATGTGACGCTGATCAGCGGGCAGCACACTGATCAGCCACGTTAACGAAGTGCACTTTGATCGTATGGAGGAACAGCCGGTTTTCCAGCCGCCACTGTCGTTATTCGAAACACGCACCGAGTGATGGCCTATTTGTTGCTATTCAGCAGCGAATGCACCGCTGTACTTGGACTTCTCCTACACTTATGAGTGAAAAAGTGCGCCGTCAACCCCCACGCAGTCGTCTTCAACGTGACCAGGGTCGTGCGGATACAGTCGCAGTCTAGAACCGGCTCCTGGAATTCCCTTCAGTTCTTCGCACGCCATGTGGCGGGTTGAAGCCATTACATTGCCTGATCGCGACGCATCTTCAACAGTTCAAGAATGACAACGGTCTGCCAGGCATTCCGGAATGCAATTTGCCCAGGCCATGAGGGCGTGCGACCACGGGCTTTGTGGCTGTTCGGCGCTACCGAGCTGCACTGGGAACCGCGCCATGGGATTATGGAGTTCCGTATCCCCGTACTAGTGCCATGCCTATTGCCTCGGACCTTGTCTGACAGGCGACTTGCACCTTTCACCCTTGTCCTCCGGACTCATGTCTGGGACCCGAACGGGAAACAACCCCCGTGGGGCCCCGCGTCGAGAGGTATATGATAATAGAGGGATCGTCCGACTTTGCAGATGCCTTTTCTAACCTCATCCTCACCTCTCGCCACCACCACAACCAACACCTCGTTCAACTCGCTGCGCGACTCCGAGCACCGGTTGTCCACCATGTCGGATCCCGAGAAGACGCGTACTACCAGCACTGAGCACAATGAAGGCCCTCCTCAGTTGGAGAAGGGCGCGGTGCCCGCAGAGGCCATCTCAGCTACCTTGGAGGTCACGGGTGGTGCACCCAATCCATGGGGCAAGGGCCATCTGAAGCTGTACGGCGCATGCCTGGTTATCTACCTCTGCTCAACAATGAACGGCAAGTCTCCCCTACAACAGGCTCCCATGCCGTATAGGACGCGACTAATTGTTACAGGTTATGATGGCTCGCTCATGGGCTCTATCAACGCCCTCCCTGAGTATCAGGAATACTACAACCTGGGCAAAGGCGGGACTTCCACCACCGGCCTCGTCTTCTCCATCTTCCAGATCGGTCAGATGATCGGTGCCCTATTCACCTGGATCTGTGACTGGCGCGGGCGAAAGATTACCATGATCGTTGCTTGCTTCGGCATCCTTGCCTCGGCCATCTTTACCGCGCTGGCACCAACTCTGGCGTCCTTCATTGGCGCGCGATTCCTCCTCAGCTTCTTCTCTACCATTGCCACCGTGGCGGCACCGCTGCTCCTCGTCGAGATCGCGCCGCCGCTGCACCGAGGCGCTGTGGCCGGCGCATACAACACGCTCTATTACATGGGTAGCATTATCGCTACGTTTGGTGAGTTTCTGGCAGTTGCACTTATTTTCGTCGCGTTCTAACACTGCCTAGCCATGTATGGCGCGAACCTGCACTTGAGTGGTAACCTCAAATGGCGGCTGCCTCTCTGGCTTCAGATGCTGTGCCCTGGCCTCGTCTGCATCCTTGGCTGGATCGTTCCCGAGAGTCCTCGATGGCTCATTGCCAAGGGCCGATACGACGAAGCCCGCAACTTCATCATCACCCATCACGCCAACGGCGATGCTCATCATCCTATCGTGGCCATCGAGATGAACGAAATCGAGGCCTCGCTGCGGGACGGTCAGCTGCGCTCCGCCAAGTCGTACTTTGACCTGCGAACACTCGTCAAATCGCGCAGCAGGCTGTATCGTCTGATGCTTGCCATGACAATGGCTTGGTTCGGACAATTCTCTGGCAACAATGTGTCTAGCTACTATCTGCCTGTGATGGTGGAGAATGTTGGCATCACTTCCGTCAATACTGTCCTCCTCCTCAACGCCATCTATGCCGTTACGGGCTGGATCGCAGCGACAGCTGGAGGTATGTGCCCAGCATCCCACGCATTCTATTTGTACTAACACAGTCTCAGCCCGGCTGCACGACATCTTTGGCCGCCGTAAGATGCTCATGTCCTCTTGCGCTGCCATGTCCGTATCGCTGGCAGTTGTAGCAGCCACCGCCGCCAAGTACGAGCAGACGGCAAGTAAGACGGCCAGCTCTGCCAGCATCGCCTTCATCTACATCTTTGGCGTCGTATTCGCCATCGCTTTTACCCCCATGCAGCCAATCTACCCGGCTGAAGTCCTCGCCAACGACATGCGTGCCAACGGCATGATGATGTTCCAGATCACGGCCGGATGCGCCAGCTTTGTCAACACTTTTGCCGCTCCCATCGCCATGAAGAACATCAAGTATTGGTTGTAAGTTTGACCATCATGTCCCTTTCACCTAAACGATACTGACCGTTATCAGCTACGTGTTTTTTGTATTCTGGGACATTTTCGAGCTCGCCTTCATCTACTTCTTCTACGTTGAGACCAAGGGCCGGACTCTGGAGGAACTGGACCAGGTCTTTGAGGAAAAGAACCCACGCAAGGCCAGTACGCGCAAGGTCACCGTGGAGTAAGGATTGGACAAGCTGCAGCTCTGCTCGCTTTCGATGGGAGACGGATTGTCACGGCCCGGTGATCCAACCGGATAGCATTGTAATCTTCGGATAGCAGCTAGAGACAACTCGGAAGTGTGCCATGCGAGATAGAATTATCCGCAGTAAAGCTATTGGCCGTTATGTTGCCTTGCTTGCTCAACTTGATGCGATGTGATGTCCTTTTGTCCCCGCTGCCGGTCCCGGCAGCTCGACGTGTTGCCTGGCTTATAGCTGCGCGGGTCCGGAGAAGATCGTTACGCCTTTGGCCCGTCACACCCCATCGGGACACTCGGTGGCAGCGGTTCCCGCATGCAAGAGCAGGTCGAGAGATGCGGCCCCCTCTTGCTGAGTGACGCCTACCCGGCGACGCTAACTGAAGGAAACGGCTTTTTTTTGTGTCGCCGCACAAGCTCCCATTGAGTAAACGTGCGATTTTACATGTGCGTTCTACTGAGTCTAACTCATGCCAAGGTATTGGAAGCCTGGCGTGCCCTCTTTGACGGATGATCCATCTACGTCAATCACCTGCTCATCCCCAGGCATGACATCAATGCCGTTGTCGCTGAGACGAACCCCGTCCTTTTCTTCCAACACCAACCCTTTGGTTGGCCTGTCTGCCGTGATGACATATCTTCCAGCCGATGCCTCGATCTTCACACCTCGGTCCGGGAAGGCCAGATACTTAAGCGGCTGAGGCCAATCGGCCTCACGGGCAACCACCTTTCCACCAGAAAGAAGACGCACAGCGACAACGTGCGGCTCTTCGCTGACGTTGTCAATCTCGCCAGCATAGACCTCGGTCGTGCCGTTGGGTGCGATTGTCACGTTCGACTTGACGATCGGGGACTTGACCTCTGCACCCGTCTCCACCGAGAAGAAGCGAATCTCGACATCTCCAGTAGTCTCCTTGAGCTCACTGCTCGACACCCACACGTTGAAAGGCGACTTCTTTGCCGGTCGGGCGTGGCACACGCTCCAGTCGTGATGTTCCCGCTGGACTCCAACGGTGATTGGGCGCAGCGCCCGCGCAACAGTGTAGAAGCCAGGTTTCTTGCGAAGGAAGAAATCGACGATTGCCCAAGAAGTGCATGGCCAGCAGTCATTTATCTGCCAAACGAGGGCACCGCCGCAGTGGCGCTCGTGACCCCACTGGCGCCGGAAGCCTCGATAGGCGTAAGCAAGGGCCTCGCTCTGGGAAAGCTGGGTCAGGTAGATATGAGACTAATCAGGTCAGTTACGGGTGGTCATTGTCAAGGTTCCAATACTAATGGAGCCGCACCTGCAGGTCCGTGGGAGGTCGGAAGTTCTCAACCAGGTACGTCGCGATGCGTCTCTCGTGGCCGTCGGCCTTGTTGTGAAAGTCCAGCGTGTGAGACTGAGGGTATAACTCAGAAGGCTTCGTCACGAAGTGCTCAATGGTTGCCTGCTGAGGGAATGCCTCAAGACCAAATTCGCTGTTAAATCGGCCTCCAATTTTCGCGTAGGTTTGGTACTTTTCCTGTGTTCCGTGCCAGACTGAGGGATGTTTAGCAGGTCAGCAGGAACTAGTTGGGGAAGAAAGTTGGGGAAGAAACACCACGCACCGTTCCATTGGTGCACATCGCCGACAGTCAAGTCATCTGACCTCTTGCCGTTCGAGAATGGAGAGCTGGGCCAATAAGGGACACTCGGGCTTTCGTCTGCAATGACCTTGGGCAGCAGATGCTCATAGTAGTAGCGAGCCGGGTAGCTGCACTTCAGCCACGACTCTGCGTCCTTGTTCTCATAGTCGTAGTCGAGATTGTATCCCTCCTGGATTTGGTAGTCTTCATTGTTTCCGGCGTAAAGGACAATCGAAGGATGATGTCGTAGACGTCTAACATTTTGCCTGGCTTCAGCTTCAACAGAGTCCCTAAGCGAGGACCATGTGGGATAGCTGCCGCAGGCAAACATAAAGTCTTGCCATACAAGAATGCCGAGCTCGTCGCAAATCTCGTAGAACGCGTCGTCTTCGTATATGCCGCCACCCCAGACTCTGCAGGGATCGTCAGCGCTGAAGCGGGCATGAAGGGTTGCATCTAGCTTACCTTGTCATGATCTGATTTCCCTCAATCATCAGTTCCAGCCACTCTCTATACTTCTCACGTGTGAGCCTTGGTAGGAAGTTGTCGGCGGGGATCCAGCAGGACCCTCCCGCGAAGACGTCCACGTGGTTGACGCGGAAGTAAAAGGATTGCCCGTGGGCGTCATCCTTTTGCACAAGCTCACTGTGGCGGAAACCAGTTCTCTTTGTCTTGCGATCGACGACAGACCCATTCTTGACGATTTCCACGGTAACATCATACAGCGATTGCTCACCATATCCGACCGGGTACCATGCCTTCAAATCCTCTATCTGATGTGAGCATCGGGACGTCGGTTCGTTTTGGGGGTGGCTTCCATACCGACTTTGAACTCGACATTGGCTTTGCCGTCTTTTCTATGGCTTGACGCGCCAGAAAACAAGCTCCCACCGTTCTTGCCGATGGAGAGCCGGATCTCGTCCACTTCGCCAGACGAATGAACCTCAACAGTGCCGGTAGCGACAGACAAGTCCTCCGAGACATCATACTTGACCCAAAAGTCGTCAATGTGCGACGAGGATACTTCAAGGTAAACAGGTCTCCACGGGCCGGCAGTCATGAGAACAGGTCCCCAGTCCCACCCCTACACTAGTGTTAGAGACGGCGTCCGAGTGGCACAGTGAGCAAGCTTACCCAGTGATACTGAGCCTTCCTCACCGCAAGTCGTCCAGTCTCACCATTGTGAGCGATGAAACGATAGTCAGAGTGCTCCTTCTCAAGTGCTCTGCCGCGCAAGAGTGCGCTGTCGAAGTCGATGACCAGCGTATTGGAATCCTTCACCACTTTGGTGATATCGACACGATGGCTAAGGAACATATTGTCGCTCTCCAACACGACAGTTCCGTTCAGTGTCACTTTTGCGAAAGTGTCTAATCCCTGAAACAAGAGGTAAACTGAAGAGGTCGCCGCCCCGTCCGGCGCTGCAAAGGTCGTGCGATATGTCCACGACTTTTCGCCAACCCACTCGACATCAAGCTCATTGAGCCCGAGGAATGGATCCGGGATACTTTTGTCACACAGTATTAGCAAAAGCCACAGTAAACGCTTGAATGACTTACCGGCCATTTGCCATGAGGTCGAGATGGGACACCGTAGGCACCTTCGCGACAGGCGCCCAGGCATCTTCCCCCTCATCCGTTTGCTTGAACGTCCAGCCCGAGCTGAGCTCGATTCTCTGTGCAAGTTCCGTCATTCTGGAAGCAACTGTTCCAGTACAAGTCTAAAATGCCACACAAAGTTACACTGCTTATTGAGACGGCTGTCGTACGTGCGCAGAGCAATGTCGTGGTGGCGCGGGGTGCTTTATATCTTCTCCCAGCCCCGATAGCGGTACGTGTATCCACTAATCTCGCGGTTTAGTGTTGCCGCTGTAGTTGCATGTAAGCTCGTCATGCCCAGAATTAATAATGGATCGCCCAAGACCGCAAATGCGTCTTCACTTCGTGATGCTGAAGATTTACAAGCTTCGCAGCTGGAGAGTTGACCGTGGCTGACGACGTGGAAGCCTGGTACCTTGGTGGCGCAACACCTCAAATAATAGGACATTGTTGAAGATCCAATGGTGCATGGAGGTTCAGGCGGTCTTACCGAGCAAATATGAGGTCCCTTGGAGCACAGGCCGGCATGTTAGCCATCGACGTCGATGTCGGCCCATGCGCAGCAAATATGTAAGTCCGCGCTAGTGCAACGGATCACCCCGCACAGCGCTGCCATGGTCCACACCACTGATCGACTGACACGGAAATTTAAAATCCCAGCTGTCGCGGGCTCTGTTGCAAGGGGGGGCAGTGGTCTATGGGGCCAGCCGGCTGGCTGTGCCTTGCCGTAACGTAACGGGTTCTGCCCATGCACTTTGCACCGAACGATGAACCCGACATCAAACTTCTAATTATGTGATCTATGGCGCCATGTCCCAAATTTTTGTGCCACTGGTACTCTTGCGTACCGACTCTGCCGGTCCAAGTACGGCGCAGTGCAGCCTCAAGCTTTCCAGTCCCATCTCTTCCGCATGAACCGCATGAGGTATACCAGGCCAAGGAGGACCGGGACTTCAATTAGTGGTCCTACAGTGGACGCAAGGGCCTGGTCGCTATCCGGTCCGAAGGTGGCAACGGCAACAGCGATGGCCAGCTCAAAGTTGTTGCTGGAGGCGGTGAAGCTCTGCGTTACAGCGAGCGGATACTTGAAGCCAAGGCGATAGGTGATGAAGAGCGTGACGCAGAAGATGGAGATGAAGTAGACAACAAGCGGCGCCGCAACACGAACCACAGATACCACCTGGTGGACCACCTGGCGGCCCTGGGACGCGAAGAGAACAATGATGGTGTAGAGCAGACCGATCAAAGACCAGGGCGCTGCGAATCGGAGGAACACGCGCTCGTACCAAGCTGGCCCGGCAGTCATTCGCAACGCGAAGCGAGTGATGATGGCGGCCGCTAGGGGAATGCCCAGGAACACCCCAACGCTTGTAGCAACAACCTCGTACGAGACGTCTCTGACCCCGGTCTCGCCCCCAATGACGCGGATGAAGAAGACGGCGAGGGGGGCGAAGAGGACCATTTGCAGGATCGAGTTGATTGCAACAAGGATGGCGCAGTATTCGTTGTCGCCGCCAGCTAGGCCGTTCCAGATGAGCACCTAGATTGTCTCACTGTCAGCTGCCTGATGTTATAGCCCGAACGAGCCGTTTTTGACGGCTGGGGTAGTTGACGAACCATGGCGATGCATCGTCCGAGGCCGACAAGGATCAGGCCGGAACGCAAATCACTTTTGTCTGGAAGGAATGCCCACGCAAGACCAAGCTTAAGGTGGCGTGGTGTCAGTAAGCGCAATCTAGGCACAGGGCGGAAACCGTCGCAGGGAGATAGGGTAGGGTGAGTTTACCATCAGGAACGGGGCTACAACCCAGTTTACAACGACGCTGAAGAGTATCTGCTTCCACATAGAGCGCTGGGCGAGAAGCTTGTGGAGCGACTCGTATCGGACCTTGCATAGGATCGGGTACATCATGACTAGGAGGCCAACGGCTAAAGAAGATGTTGTTGATTAGCTTCTTGCGCATGCATGTAGACCGTGGAACGACTAGACTCAGGTACATACCAATTGGCACCGACACGCCGACAAATTTTCCCTTTTGTAACGCGGGTCCGGTCGAGGGTACGAAGTTGCCGAGGATGATGCCAATTGCCATGGCAAGGAAGATCCATAGGGCGAGGAAGCGGTCGAGCCATCCTAGCGCTTTGAATGCTGATATGGAATCCTTCTCTTCATCGCCGTCTCCGTCAACTTGGCCTTCCAGGTCCCGGGCGGTCGCGGGGACAACGTCGGGCTGCTCCGCTAAAGGTGAGGCGGTGAAGTCACCAGACTTGGGCTCAGACGACATGACTGCGACGATGTATCTGCCTGGGCTTGCGTTTCGAGGTGAGAGTTGCAGTACTGGTTTGCATCAAAATATTTTCATGGGAACTGCTCGCGTCGTTTATATGGTGCCAGTTGACATGGAGGGTCCCAGTGCCACCTGGACCCTGGGGATGCCCAAAAACTGCCGCTTTGCTTTTCTGGAGGCTGTGGACCAATCATAGCACGGGTGTGACACATGTATCGTGTTTCCTCTTTGGGAAGTGGCGGCTCCGTGCTGGAACTGTCATGTTGCCGCTGCCGCCACCGGCCGCGATCAATTTCTCAGGTCCCGGACGCAACAGCTCAAAAAAGTGCCGACCAATCATGTATGTGGCGTGACGCACTCCCGGGCCATTCCATGTCAGAGCCCTTCCCCAGGCAGTTGCTTCAGCGGCGGCAGCTTGACTGCCGGGTTGAAAGGAAAACTGCGCGTGGAGCCTTTTACTGCTGAGGCCATGCGCGGAGTAAACTTGAGTCTTTCTACTTTCTTTCGTCAAAGTATATCACCGCAGCGACTTGCACGACAGACATCTCTTTACCCAGCTTCCCTTGTCGCTACGATGGCGACTGCACACGGGTCAAGCACCGCAAGCTCTCCGCCCTGGTACGCGGCGTATCCTCCTCCGAGGCATCTACAACCAGGATACGTGACGCGCGAGGAACTTCTGAGTATGCTCAAAGATGGGGAGAATGTTACTGCGAATGACTTTGTCCTCGTCGATTTGCGGCGCGCCGACCACGAGGTGAGTTTGCTAGGTGGTACTTGGTGCCTGACAGCACCAAGCAGCCCGCGAGCTATGCCCTACTGCCTCAATCCGCCGTTGTGCTATTGTCTCGCTCGTCTGACGCTGACTCTTGCCGCTACCTTAGGGGGGCACCATCCGAGGCTCTTTGAACCTTCCAGCGCAGAGTTTATACCCAACCATCCCAACACTCTACTGCCTATTCAAGGCAGCCGGGGTGCGCAAGGTCATCTGGTACTGCTGTAAGTAGAGAGTCCCCGATGTGTACTCGTAAAATATCGTTCCTGGTTCGCGGCTGAAAGCTCTACAGCTTCATCACGAGGTCGCGGCACTCGGGCTGCTGGCTGGTTTCAGGATCACATCGTTGACTGCGGCGGCGGCGACAGTATAGAAAGCCTGATTCTCTACGAAGGCGTCAAGGGCTGGGCGTTGGGCGGGAGCCAGTTTGTGGAGTGGATGGAGGAGTACGACGCAGCGCCCTGGACCAGCAAGGCCACATAGACCGTATTGTGGCCTCCGCTCAGCCTGCATGTTAGGTAGTATATAGAAGTGAATCCATGGTAATTTCTATCTTTGTGGGAAGGTTCTAGAGTCCTCGTCCAAGGCAGCCGCCACACAAGCCCTCCAGCAGACAGCTGCGGCGGGCCCACCACCCATGATGACGTGACATGTCCACCTGGCGGTGCATGGTTGCAGCGAGCTACAGCAGCTGGGACACTAAAACCGAGAAGCTGTGCCGCCCAGGAGAACCAGATTTAGCATCAAGTGGCAAGAATTACCGACACCATCTATTTCCTAGTCTGCTCTCCAACTAATACAACACCGCGGGTAATCCTGCCTCTGGGGACACTCGACCTGGGAAGAGACGACCTCGCGGCATTTCAGCGACCGAGTGGACAGGAGCCCTCCCCTCCGCCCCCCCCGCGCGGGTCTGGCTTGCAGCGCTGCGTGTCAGTGACACCACCAACGCCAAATGCCTCGGAAGGTACGATGCCCATATGACTTGCGTTCGTCACAGGCTCACATGGACCACACCCGGGCAGTTCAAGACACCGGATTCTAGCGCCCAGAATCGTGAGAGGCAGCGGCGCTCCCGAGCCCGGCGGAGGGAGCTCATCGACGACCTGTCGAGGCAGCTGGACGAATACAAGCGTCGTGACGCCCAGGCGACTCAGGAAATGCAGCGGGCTGCCAGGGCCGTCTCAGATGAGAACCAGCGATTGCGTGCCTTGCTACGCCTGCGCGGCGTCTCCCCGAGCGAAGTCCGTCGGTATTTGGCCTCTTTCCCGTCCTCCGCTTCTTCCAGCATAAATTCCGCGTTGCCGACTGCTACCCGAGTCTCCTCCTCGTCCTTGCCGACTCGCAGCACGTCGACGATTGCCAAAATGAGTCCCACAGCACCTGCGACGGCGCCAGAACCAGGGCTTCCGAAGCCAGCACTGTCCCCATCTGGTGGCAGACGCAGCCTCGATGTAGCGCGACCTCAGCGCCAGGCTGACGGGGACGAGTTCTGCCAACGGCCCGGCTACGACGGAACCCAATATCTCGAGCAGGTTGAGCGTTCCATCGACAGTGTGCTTCCGCCAATGTCGGACTGCTTTTGCCCGCCCGGGCCGCCGACAGAGGATACGGATGGAAGTCGGGCGGAAATGCTCGAAACGTCCTGTGATGCGGCTGCGGCGATTCTCCTCGAACTTCACGGTCAAGCCACCGACTTGGGTCGGACACGAGCCGCCCTCGGATGCAATGGGGGGAGCAGCTGCTTTGTGAAAAACACCACGCTATTCAGACTGATGGACGACATGGACGGGTGAATTATGCCGACCCAAATGTGCGAGGCGTCGGGCAGGAGATCGATTCCAGCGTTGGTGGCGGTGATGGACTCATTCAGGGAGCGTGGAAATGCCCGTAAAGCCCCGTGCCTGTAAGTGGGTAGCCACCTAATCAGCCGCCGTCCCCACTGGAGCCGCACCAGCCAGCGCTTTAAATTGACCCTGAACATTGTCTTCTGTCAATACCTCTTCCACCAGCTCCAGTCCCTACTACGTGATACCTTTTGGACATATCGTTGCAGGAAATGTACCGTCTGCAACGGTCAATCCGGCTCGTGTCCCCAAAAGCCCATTATTTGGCGGTTTCAACACAGCAGCGCCCATTGCACAGTACCGCGCCACGCCCGCGTCCCGTCAGCACTATGAACGGGCACGGGGACCTTAATAACTCCCATGCCATGCGAGAGGCGATACAGCTCGAAGTCGATACAACTTACCGCTTGCGGTCCTTGGCCATCGGGCCAGATGAGGATGATTGTCAGATCCGTGAGCTCTACCGTCCGTTTCTCTTGCCTGACGCCTTTGCCGCGGACGATTGGGTTGCGCATCAGGAGCTCAGCACAGCTCTGAAGATGGTTGAGTCGCAGATTCTGGACAAACAGCAGGACCGGCTGCGGATTCTCGTTCTTTATGGCAGCTTGAGAAGCAGGTGGGTTCCGCCATTGACAAGCAGATGCTCTACCGCGTCGTCGCGCTCGTTAAATGGAGCCTTGAAGCTAACAGCAGCCTTGGTAGATCCTATTCGCGTCTGCTGGCGTTCGAAGCCGCCAGGATACTCTTTCGCCTAGGCTGCGATGTCCGAGTCTACGACCCAGCCGGCTTGCCACAGAAAGATGACGTCCAGCATGGCCATCCCAAGGTGCAGGAGCTGCGCGACCTCAGCAAGTGGAGTGACGGCCACGTATGGATCAGCCCCGAGCAGCACGGCAACTTGGTAAGTCTGCATCGATTGCGATGGACCAGTGAGCTTTATGAAGTGGCTAACCTGCGTCGCTCCAAAGACGGGTATTTTCAAGCAGCAAATCGACTGGATCCCATTGTCATCGGGAGCGGTGCGGCCGACCCAGGGCAGGACTCTTGCCGTTGCGCAGGTCAGTGGCGGGTCGCAGTCGTTCAACGCCGTGAACTCGCTGCGAATTCTTGGTCGTTGGATGCGCATGTTTGCTATCCCCAACCAGAGCTCTGTGCCGAAGGCGTACACACAATTCACTTCTGAAGAGGAGGGCAGCCGCATGATGCCCAGCTCGAATCGCGACCGTCTTGTCGATTGCATGGAGGAGCTGGTCAAGTACACGATTGTCATGAGGCCTCATTTTGACTTGTTTGGCGATCGCTACAGCGAGCGTGAGGAGCGGAGGCTAAAGGCTCTGCAAAAATAGACATTAGTCGCGTAGCAACATGCTTTGTTCTTCAAGGGACAAATCCCCATGTAGTGACCGAAAAGAGATTTGTCTTCGTAGTCGTCGTGGGCTCACTTCATATGCGCTTTAGTCTTTTCTCAGGCCGCTTGGTTTCGTCTCCTGGCAGCTGTGGCAGTAGCATGGCCCCCGAACCTGGGAACCGTGGGCGGCATTGTACGGAGACTGGGACGGTCGTGCAAGCTGTCCAATGAAATCGGAAGAGTGACGCAACTCCGCAATCCCTGACCCGACCCTTTTTTTTTCTCCGAGCCCGGCGGAGTGACACATCACTAATAACATACACGATGTCGTTGTTTTGCGCGGTAAGGAACGAGCCACATGGCAATACAACTTCTCGAACGGTATCGGCATTAGCAGCAACAGTTTTGGGCAGTCCGGACAAGAGACCCAGCTCAGCCAAGTGAAGTGGTCAGTATGCAAGGCCCGCCGCTGAAAGTACACGTACACAGTACTTGGGGTCGTTCCTCTTTAGCTGTTGAAATTGTTGCATCATGCGGTCGTAGGGTTCTTCCAGAGTTGGAGGCATTTCCTCGACCACCTCTAGCAAGTCCCAGCTGCTCGTCATGTGGAGCTCTTCTATGTGGCCATTGGAGAATGTCCTGCTCAAGCGCATTCTGGTCAATGGCGTAGCGACGTTTCAGCTGCAGTTTTATTGGAACATATGCATGACACGTCCGACGAGGACGATCAGATCATCGCTTTGAAGGAAGAGCCTCAGCTTCCGTGGACTGAGATACATTGACGTCACGCAAAACGATATCCAGGTCGATCCAACGGTTCACTTCAAGTACGGTATTGCACAAAACTAAAGTGTCGGAAGCAATCCTAGCATAGCTACGTCTTCTCTAGACCCACTGGTCGAATAGAAGTGGGATTTTGGCGCATACTGATTCAGAATGCGCATTCCAGTGCTGTGCCCTTCACTCTGTGCTGCAAGTGTGGTTGTATGGTCGTCGGATGAGGGGCAAACATCCACGTACACACGGTGCGGCCACACACGGCCACACACATCTCAACGGTTCCAAGGCGCTGGCGGATCTCCAACCCGTCCACGGGATGTAGAGTTGCATGCGTCGTGGACTCCAGTCATCATTTGTGATGAGCCTGGGAAGGTGTTCCGCTGAGGCTGCATTTCGCGTAGAGTCTGGTGAGTGCGGGGCCTCGGCCGGGGCCACCGGCGCCACCACGCGCTTCATCCGACTGTGGCCTGTATGTGTGTATGTGCGTGCTGACAGGGAGCGGGGGGATATCCAATGAGAAGTCGATGGATGAGTTGGAAATGCTGTGCTGCAAGCTTAAACGAACGAGGCTGCGGCCCTGGTCACTCTCCTGCAGTGGACAGCCTATCTAGATGAACGAGGTTACTGGATGGGATAATATCCGCCGCGGCCACATACTTCCCCAGCGCTCGCGTTGGTCGGCGAATCTATCATGGTCCAGACCGCCGCACCGACTTCTGTGATTTGCCAGGCGGTTCCGGCGCGCCTCGGATGTCAGCTGTGCAGGACGGGTCACGTCTTCGAATCAGAAAGGATGCGAAAGGTGCAGATGTGGCGTGAGCTTGTTCGATATGGATTCGAACTTTGTCACAATGCCCGGCAGGTGCGACGCATGCGCTACAATGGCTGCTTTCCCGAGTCCGAATCGTCGCCCGAGTTTAGCCCTTGCCTGCCGGGGACGGTTAATGTATGTAGGGAACAGAGGGGTATAACGGAGGAAAGTCATGCCAGGGACTGTGGCATCTCTATATCATAAAACTGGGTGCATTGCTCGGGTTCCGTGACACAGTGCAATGCACATCTAGTGTTGGGAAACCTCTGACGTTTAAAGCCTCCTCTATCCGTTCACAGAATTATCTCGTCACATAACTGAGAACTCCTCGAGTCAACTTCAGTCCCATCAATAGTACTACCACAGAGCGGCTTCTTACACTATCCACAATGACTCCGAGTCCCTTTAGAGTTATTGTTGTCGGTGGTGGCCCGGTCGGGATGACAGCCGCGCACGCTCTCTCACGCGCAAACCTTGACTTCATCGTGCTCGAGCGCCGCGCCAAAATGGTTGAAGATGCCGGCTCAAATCTTGTTCTCCTTCCCATAGGATTGCGTGTGTTGGGCCAGCTAGGCTTGCTCCCCAAGATCGAGAGCGTCAGCTCACCCATGAGCCGTTTCAGGCGCATGGATCATAACGGACGCGATCTTGGCGACACCCTGTGGTTCACATACTTTAAGGAAAAGTCGGTACGCCCCAGCTGCCGGCTGCCGCAGCTTCCAACTTGTTAAAATCTATGGCTAATGGTAACCTGTGCAGCCACGGGGCCTACCCACGAGTGATAAGCCGACATGATCTTATGCAAACCCTACACGATGGCCTCCCAGCGGAGGCGAAGGCAAAGCTTCTCCCTGGCAAGAAGGTCATAGATGTCTCTTCCGGCCCTGACGGCGTCAGCGTGACTTGCGCGGACGGCACCTCGTATACCGGAACCGTCATCGTCGGCGCTGATGGTGCCCACAGCCGGGTGAGAGACTTGATGCGGACGGCGGCCCTTCAAGCACCGCCCACCACCGAGAACAAAATCAATGAAGCGGAGCCGTTCCTCACTACCTACCGTGCCATGTGGGTACGTTTTCCAACAGTCCCTCCGATCAAGGCCGGAGATGCTAGCGAAACACACGGGTACAATTGTACTCTCCAGCTCTTCGCTGGCGAGGGCACCTCGGTCATCGGAGTGTACGAGCGCATGGAGAAGCCGACGCGCGAAGGGGTGCGGTACAACCAGGCAGACGAGGAGAAGTTCATAGAAAGGTGGGGTCACCTGCCCATTATCGAGGGCGGGTTGACGATCAAGGAAGCCTATACCAATCGGACCCAAGCCGGCATGGTGAATCTTGAAGAAGGCGTCGTCGACCATTGGAGCTGGGACCGAATCGTTCTTGTCGGCGACGCGGCGCACAAGTTCACGCCAAGCACTGGCGCGGGCTGCAACAACGGCATCGTCGACGTTGTGGCGCTCTCTAATGAGATGTACCACGCCTTCAAGGCTGTCCGGGCCTCGGACCCGGAAGCCTTTCCGACCAAGGAACAGGTGTTCGCTGCGTTTGAGGGCTATCAGCTCGCGCGCTTCGAGACGGTCAAGGCTGGCCTCGCCGGTGCAAGCCAAGCCACCGGCGCCGCGACGTGGGCGGATACAACACACAAGTTTGTGGACCGCCATATCCTCTCAAAGCAGTCGCTTCAGAAGTTCTTTGCCAATCGGAACGCGCCGGCGCTGGCCCGTACACCTGTCTTCGAGTATGTAGAAGGCGAGGAGCAGATGGTTGGGAAGTTTCCCTGGGCTCATCCCATCAAGCCGGCGTCCTCCTAGTTGGGTGCTACTGACTTCCTATGCAGTACGAGACGACTCTCATTGATTTCTTTTATAATAGTCAGTTATGACAACACGGATAAGTTCTGGAGACTCCCAAGACACTATGGGTGCATGTATTTGCATCAACCAGCTGTCTCGAGCTCATCCAGTCGGCGGTGCATTGTGCTGTCTCTCCTAATCCCCTACTTCGGCCCACGACAAACAGACATCTTCCTCAAGACCCTTTTGAATATATACTCTGTTTATGTCGGGCGATGGGCATGGTTCGAGGGCCATTGATACCCGGGCCGAACACTTTGATACCCTGGCCGATTCTTACATGGGCGTTGTGGCGGGGCGACATGCGGTAACTCAACGCTCGACACCTCTGTCTCTCATGTTCTTCCTCCATTTCTCTCCATACACCCACTCTAGCCAGGCCAGGGCCAGGGCGATCATACCAAGGCCACCAAAGATTGTAAACGTCCAGCCAACCCCCATGCTGTCTATAAACACTTCGACCAGGGCGGTACCACCACCGGCGAGAAAAGCGCGAACAATGCTGTTCGCGGCCTGTGCTGTCGAGGGCGATCTCGGATGAATGTCGACGAGAAGAGTTCCGCAAATCTATTCCAAGGGGGATGGTCAGTTTCATGCCGGTAACATGTCAGCACGGAAAGGCGGGGCGCGTACATTGAACACGACCGCTGTAGAAAGGCCGATGACGAAATGCAGTACCAGCGGAACTGCCATGTTCTATTTACCAGTGAGCCGCCCGAACGAACAACGCCGAGATTGGTACTGGCAAAACCTACCGCCTTGAGCTGCAGAGACCACCCATATCCGACCAAGGAAACTGCTCCAGCACTAATTACATGCCAAATACTTCGGAACCTTGCCCTTTCGATAGGAAAATGGTCTAAATCATCACTGCCCGGAATATTTATCTCGATCTCATTCTTGCGAGCGATGACACGGTAATCGTGGTCCAGGAGGCTGCCTTTAGGGATAGTTAGAACGCCAAAACCGGGTGCCAGATTCAGGTACAAGACACGAAGCTCAGCGCCACAGGATCTGGTTGAGGGCGTTGGAGCATTTCAAGACGGAGCTCTAACTGACCTGCACAGTACGCGCCAATGCAGGATCCGATGCCAGAGGGTAGGTACACCAAGCCCAACTGGATCCCCGAAATATCGTACACGGTGAGAAAGAGCGTCGAAGTAGATGCTTGGAGAGAGCTGAGGTTCATGTAGAAGATACCAAATATGAGCGTGATCAGCGCACTGTCTTTTGCCCACAGCAGCTTCAGACTGGCCAGTGGGTTGGGCAACTTCAAACGCCTCCCAGTGTCGTTTCCTATCGCGACAGCCGCCTCGCCGCTTGCGCTGCCAGGCCTCCGGTGGCCCTGTCGTAGTGTCAAGAGTTGCCAATGCGACAGAACCGTGCGACGAAAGCCCGAGACTTTCCCAGATCCGTCGCCAACAATTGAACGCGCCGTCTCCGGGAGCAGTAGTGCAATGAGCAACAGACATGCGCCAGACGATATAGCGAGGAACCAGAATATCCAGCGCCAGCCCAAATAGCTGGCTAAAGCGCCACCGAGAATTGGACCAACGGCCGTCGTTATATTGGGCCTTTGCTCTCCGAGGTTAGCCTCGACCCTGTTGTGTAAGAGAAGCAGCCAGAGATTGTGGGCAGCGACGCGACTCAAGCACTTTGCTTATATGTCAAGTTGTCCAATTCAGTGAATAACCTACCCGAGAACCAGACCAGAAACAAAAGTGCCGCGCTTGGATGGCGGAGCTATGTCTGATACTACACCATATCCGACCGCAATGGTGGCTGGTCTGTCAATCAGTTCAAGCACGAGTATGGTGTGAAACGATTGAACTACGCTTGACGTACCCGCACTCCCACAGCTTTGCAACATCCTCAGTAGGAAAAGCGCCGTCCAGTTATTTTGCAGCGCAAGACCAACGTTAGCAACGCAGTACACGCTCATCATGAACAAGTACACCGGACGACGTCCGATCTTATCTGCCAAATCCCCTAGGAGCGCCGGGGCCAATCCAGCCACTATCATGTACGACGTGATGGTGAGATTGATCCGCCCAACTGGAACTTGCAGTGCCTGGGACAAGTCGTCAATGGCTGGGAAGAAGATGAACGATGATAAGGGCGAGAAGCTCGCCGCATAAGAGGCCAGACAAAGTACAAGGACATGTTGTCTCCTTGTGAACACAGAATACGGCGGCGGCAGTGGAATAGGCGCAGTGGATGTAGAGATGCGCTTCGTTACAGCGGGCTGCTGATCGCGCTCTGATGCTAAGAGGTCTTTCGGTGGTGACATCTTCTAACGCGATGCAATGGATCCGAGAATTCGACAGAGCTTTCGAATCGTCTGATCGAGTCTGTGACCACAGAATGACGCATGCTGCGAGGGGTGTTGAATCATCTTGTGAAATAGGGCGTATCGCCCAGCACTGATTCAGCGCACAACCGGCCTGGACCGTGTCGTGTCAGCTACCTATTCTTGGACATTAACACGGGGTCCGTGAAGGCATGAACGGGCAATCCTTTGTGTTGTCCAGTAGCTGCGCTAGGTATATAATTGGCCAGCTAAGTCCGTTCAGATGGTGACAAACAGACAGCACGGATCACCCACATCCACTTCGCAGAGCATCCAGTGTTGAACTTCGGCGCAAGGGCGAGTTACGCCACCGTTAGCAAACGTACCCGATATACCAGACCCCTGCGCACCTTCATTCATGTTCTCATATCTCAGAAGAGCCGCTGCCCTTGTGCGACATTAAGCTCAATGCAAACCTGTAAATCTAAGAATCTCAGTGATGTCTTCTCAGACGATCGCAGTCATTGGAGGGTTGGATGCCGATCTGATCATGATCGCGAGTCGAATCCCAGACTGTGGGGAAAGCGTGCTGGCAAACGAGTACTTAGAGGCGTTGGGCGGCAAAGGGGCGAATTCCGCGATTGCTACCTACCGGACCTGTCACAAAAAGCCACTCCGGGGCTCAGATGTTTGCGACAACATGTCCAGCAACGGGAGAGTCATACCCAATACGGAGGAGCTCACGAATGACGACTCCGCTGAAGACCAAATACGTGTCAAGATGATCGGCGCCGTTGGGGACGACCGATATGGGGACAAATTCATCGTGGAGTTGAAGAAGAATGGCATCGACACTTCCAGCATCGTAACGGTACCCAACACGCGATCGAGCATCTGCTTCGTCATGGTGGAACACCTGACACGGGAGAACCGATGTCTCTTTACGCTAGGTGCGACTGCTGCCTGGAAGAGGGAAGACTTTGCAAACGCTGAACAGCTTGGAGGCGGAACTCGACCGGCCTTGGTCGTGGCCCAGATGGAAATTGACAGAGATGTCGTGGAAACCATGGTTGAGACTGCGGGCAAGGCTGGCATCGATTTTTGTTTGAACGCAGCGCCCGCGACGCCCATTGGCAAGCAATTCTACCGACATCTTACGCACCTACTCGTCAATGAATCAGAGGCAGCCATCATGACGGGTCGCGATAGAGATGAGGTCAATGAGGGAACCTGGTCAACAATTGCCCGGGAGTTCTTGGATCATGGCGTCAAGAATGTGGTCATCACCTTGGGTGCCAAAGGGGCGTTTTACGCCAACGCGACAGGCAGTGGTCGCTGCCCTGCATTCGACGTTGCGGTTGAGGATACTACTGGAGCAGGGTTCGTACTCTTCTGAATCTCTTCTTCCGCACATGGACTAACAGGGATGCTCAGAGATACCTTCACTGGCGCATACGCCTCTGATTATTTGCGCCAGAAAGCCAGCGGGACTTGGGACATTCGGAGCGCCGTCTGTCGCGCTAATAAAGCTGCTGCAATCACGATCCAAAGCGTAGGGGCTCAAAACGGCATCCCTTGGGCTGACGAAATTGAGAACTTCAATGCTCCTACGAGTCCCTGACGTGGCGCGGCGCACTTGCTCAATCACCTACGCCACGAGCGAGCTTTGAGTAGCCACAGCGGTCCGGGATGCAATGGGTACAATTTCGATCAAGGTACCAGGATTATGTGGCTTCTGAAACGCAAATATCCATATCTGAAGATATCTAATGCTCCCTAAGGAGGGCCTTCCATATAACGACCGTGAGTCTCGTACGGACTAAATGATGCCGCAACGCGCAAAAACCCTGTGCGTACTACTCGCCCTTCAGCACCTTGGTTTCAGGGCCTGTGGGACTGCCCAGTGTGTCAAAGTCAATCCAACTTGTCTCCGCATTCATCATGTCCATGTTCAATAGGTCGTCAAATGCGTTGTCCGAGAGGCATATGGACGACAACGCCTCGGCCGGCAACGACGAAGGCCCCCGTGCGCTGTACAGAAAGCGGACTACTTCGCCGCTGCGGCTGGCTCCTGGACACCAGCGCTCCATCTGATGCAAGAGATCCGTGGCTCTCTGAAGCGTCTGATCCCATAATTGCGCCTCTGTGTTCTCTGGCTCTGTAATGAGGGCCAGCAGCAGCACCAGGGCTGCCTGGAACATGTGCCAAACACTGTGCCACGCCGATATTTGGTTGGGAAACCAATCGGCCGCAATGGTGTCGATGGTGTCGACAGCAATATTTCGACATGTTCTGATAAGGTCCTTGACAGCCGTTGTTTCGCTGCTTGGGCAGTCCGGTCCGCGGTTGAGCGCTGCGTTGACGAGGTGTGGGCGATAGAGTGCTAGGCGAAGCGTACACAACCGACACCGAAGTAGCGCGCGGGCTGATCGAAGTACTTCTGGGCAGTGATTTGCGTCTCGAAGGAGAGGATGCAACGAGTGCTGCCAGTTGAGGATCTTTGAATCCAACTCGGTGATCTCTGATGGTGCCAAGAGCGGTACCACCGCCATTCGGTGCTGAATGTGGGCGGCAATCTTGCAGAACTGCTCGCTTGCCCGCAGCGAGATACCGTGATAGTCCTGAATACTCAAGTCAGCATGCTATCCTGATGCAATCGGACTCTTGTCAGTCCGGCTTACAAGTGGTGATGCCAGGATTGGCGATGAAGTCGAGATCGTGCCATTGTCCAAGGAGGGCACATCTGGCCTTCCAAGGGTCGTCCCAGCCCAGACATCGAGGCAAAATAGAGACCACCAGGTTCGAATCCGCGTTTCTGTTCTTTTGTGGCTGTCCGATCCTGGGTCCAACCCACTGGCGTGTTGATGGCTTGAACGATGAAGGCCAATCGCGACGGCCATTCGCAGCGCGGCTCCCATTACCACATGGGCTGTGTTTGGCCGATTCAGGTAATGAAGGTAATGACCTCCCAGAAGCGAAAGCGCTTGGACTGTGTATAGATGTCCCGCCCCCTAGGCATGAGAAATCAAGATGCTTCGATGCGCGACGGTAGTACAGAAGGTGTCCGGTTTGGTTGCCACCAGTATATGCAACATAACCCAGGGCAAGGACCATGTTCATCAACGCAAACCATGGCCCAGTATACTGGCTGTCCCTTACCCCTTGGACCCTGGCTCGTCGAAAATTGGCTTCGTCTACCATGGGTGCGATGGCATGCACGTGGTTGAAGTAGGCATCAATGAACGCTCCCTCCTCCGAGGCGTTGGGTAAAGTCGGTGCTTGGGCCAGATTGCGGATGCTCGAAGTGTCATTTGCAGGCCGGATGTTTCGCTTCAGCTTCTCTTCTTGTAGCATGTTCTGGGCGGAAGTGGAACATCGGAATATCGTTCGAATCATCGTGGGGATCGAGGAAGCTCCTTGGAAAGATGTGTGACTGCTATCCAAAGTGAGGGACAGGCCGTTGACATCATCTTCAACCCGGGGGCCACTCAACTCGCTGTCGGTCATTTCATCCCATTCGAAGTTACAATCGGGTCCAGGGCTTAGAGGGCTGATTGGAACTGAGGAGAGAGTCGAGTGGGCAGTCAGTCTCGATCTTGGTGTATTTGCCTCCGGCGCCGGTACTTCTTCGCCATTCACCAATTCCAGTAGCTGTTTCCGTGACATGGAGGAGAGCTCTTCCATTGAAGACGAGGGGAAGAGAGTGTTCAAAATCCTGCGAGACGATTCGTATGCAGCAGAAAGGTCTGCGTACGCCCTGATCCGCCGTCAGCCGGTACCCTAGGCGACCAAACGAGTCATAGAGGTGTGGACATACTTTAACGTAGGTGCATGACGTCTTTTGCGAGTCGGATAGTGACAAAGGTGCGGCACCTCGTAGTATATGCACTGACGGCATGGTGTTGTTTGTCCCTCGCAGCGGACTCTCCGACGTCGGCACTCGGCACATGAATGGGTTTGCCGGCGGCCTTTCGGACTGGGTTGAGTGGACAGCGAGCTTGGATCAGATTCGGCAAGTTTATCTACCGGCATGTTGAAGGCGAAGGAAGGAAAGACGGGAATAGATCTGGCATGGGCTTAGGCAGGCTGACACCAGTCGCGGTCCTGCTGATCGAGGATACCCACCTTCCTTCGCTGCAGTCTCGTGTGGTACGTGTCAGGCAGGGGGCATTGTTGAGAAAAGCCGGGCCGCTGTCTTATCGACGAGGAGTTGGCTGTGCTGTTCTGGCCTAAGACCCCGCGACAGTTCGCGATGCGACGAGCTAGCGCGGAGATTTGCAAGTCCGCTTCACGACTCTGGAGTCTACCACCCAGTCCCGCCCTTACTCCTCCGAACCCCGGGCCTCTCAACCAAGGGGTATCCGAACAATACGTGACGTTTTTCATGTAGGGCAACTGAACGAGAAACATTACACCTGACCGAGGGAATGGTTCATCTCTACATGTACACTCGCGCACCATTGCCACTATATCTATGCACAGCCAGCCTAGGTCCCGCCGGTTTGTCTTGCAAAACCATTTCTAAACCAGCCCCTCTCTATTCTAAGCCTGGACGAACGAGTCTAGTTGTGGATGATTGCCGTTGCCTGTTTGTACATATCCACATCTGCCAGCAACTCGACCACGATCTGTGACAGGGCTCTTGCCACAATCTCCGTCTGCGTATAGCTGTACTCGGTGCCAGAAACCTCTCTGAACAGTGGTTCATGATTGAAGGCGCAGATAGAGCCGGGCGTGGGGTCGCAGATTCTGTAGTTGGCGTGGATCACTACGCTGCCGGCGCTGAGAAGCTCGTGAGTCGCAGGGTCGACGACTGCAGACTGCGGCCACGAGGCGTCGCTAGAAGCGGGGGCAAAGTCGCTAATCTTCCAGTCTGTGAGGTTGTAATCCGGGGTAGCGAGCAGATTGATCACGGCCTGAGGGAGGTATGGCGTCACCTCAAGAGCAGGGTACTTGATGTCATGAGTGATGCCTCGAGACAAGCTTCCAATGGCCTTGTCGACAACTTTGGCAACGGCGGGGATGTCATGCGTGTATCGCGTCCGCATGTCGACAGTGATGTCGAGTTCCTTGGCGGTGATGTTCCCCGGCAGGTAGAAGGTGATTGCCGAGTTGTTCGAGAACGCGCCAAAGGTCTTGACGGACAAGTCAAGAGCCCCTTGTGTCGTTTCGGAAGCATGGCCTCCAGGACCAGTGATGTTGATGGCTACACCGTGAGAATCGTCCTTGACGACATATGAGACCTTGGGAAAGTTGCTGGTGAGGAGAGAGGCGACTGTCGCGTTGACAGTCGCAATGTCGGAGCCCGCTACACCAAGGCTGATGTTTTCCTGGACGACGTTGACGGCATACACGCCGACATTCTCAATCGATGCCGCTGAAGACGCATTACCTGGCAGTGTGCCTTTGAGGCCCTGCACAACTACCATAGCCTCGTACGCCTTCCGCACGGCTTCCTGGTGGGTCTTGCCGGTGAACCGAGCGAACGAGTTGAGGCGGGAGTTCATGGGCTGGAAGGCGCTTGCGCTCGTGGGGTGTGCCATGATCCAGATTTCCGAATCTTTAAAGGCGCCGCGCTGGTCCAAGGTGTATTTGCCTGCAGCATTCTCCTCATCGGGGCAGCCGAGGACGTGGAGACGGCCGGGAATGTCGTACTTGACGAGGGCCTCGCTGGCCAGAGTGGCAACGGTAATCGCGTTGAGAGCAATGTGGTTGTGTCCGCAAGCGTGGCCAATTACCAGGGCGTCATACTCGGCAATGATGCCAATTGTCGTGAGTTCTCCGTCAAAGCCCTGGGGACGATGCTCATACACCAGCGAGAAAGAGGTATCCATGCCGTAGGCATGTGGTGTGACCTTCCAGCCATTGACGCTAGAGAAGTGGTTCACGATCAAGTCGTGAGCGTGGTGCTCGTTCAGGCCAAGCTCGGGGTTGTTGTAGATGTCGACCGCAATGTCCTTCAGCGGTTGCCAGGCCGAGGTCGAGGCATTGATCAAAAAACCAGGAAGGGTAGATAGGTCGACTGCCCTGGCGACGGCCGCCGTTGCGAGAAGAAGCGTGGAACGCATAAGCATGTTGAAGGCGCTCCTACAAGGACTTTCCGAAATAGTCGCCGCTGCAAAAGGTTCTCGCAAAGGGCGGATTCGCTCTCTTTATTGACTTCGGCAGACAGGCCGACAGACATGGCGTCTCGGCCCGACCCGCACCGGCTTTGAAGAACAAACGAGTCTGATTCCTCAGCAGATTTGGCTAAATGCTCACTAGCTCTCGGTAAGATGTCGATGCTACGCCGCAGAAACCCCACGGACGGTTTTGCGTGCCTAGTTCCACGAGTAAGCGCCGTGTCAGACCCGTAGGGAGAGCTTCGTGCAACTCCAGACAGCTGCAACATAGCCTAGCTGACTGTCCCGGGTCCTGTCCCCGGCACTTGAAAGTCGCCGGACCCGGCAAAACCCACTGCCATACATGAAGCTATGCAATAATGTTTGCGTATCCCGCATGATTCCACAGCAACAGGGTATAGACGACGCTTGGCCGTAGGTATGGATGCGGAATGGTGTTATCGACGACGAAATCCAGTAAGTGCTCTCACACCAGGCGTAGCCGGTCAGTGGCTATGGTGGATTCAACGTCGCTACAGTTTCCCGATGTTCGATCTTTGTAGAAGGGCAGTGTTTCATTTCTATATAACCGTGGTCCGCCCCCACTGGCGACCGTCTTTGAGTGAGAACAAGTTGCGGCGCTTGGATGTGCGTCCACATGGCATCAGTGCATGGCCCCCTTGCGGAGATTCCCACGTGGCCGGAATCCTTGCACATCAGATCAAGTGTGCATGTCCATTGCGCCGCACCAGTACATGGCCAAGCCATGCAGTTAGACGCTCGATTCGCACTGGGATACCTGTCCCCCTGAGCAGGACGCACGAATCACGAACCGCATCAGCACTGCACATTTGTCGTTAGATCGCGAATGAGTCAGCGATATGTTGCGAGATCTCGCGGCGCCTCTCTCATACCTCAGGGAGTCAACTAGTCGTTGTCTTCGGTCCTCATTCTTCTGAGTCGCGCGGGTGCCCAAATGATCTCAAAAAGGCTTTGCCATGAGGTTCGACCGGAGAAATGTGTTTCAGACTGCACGTGTGTATGGAAAGATCAAGGGTATCATTGAACGTCAAATCTTTCCATTCAATATGCAAGCAATCCCAGTTTGACACCAGACCAGACCCGACGGTCTTCAACCTACATGTAAGGGGTCGACCTCAGTTTTGGCTACACTACTATATGGAAGCAGCTCTAAAGACCATTATCGTCTTCTCATGTCTAATTTGAAGGTCTTTGTCCGCAGAGGACTGAACAGCCTCCATCGCTTCCGAGCTCAAAAAGCGCGCTCCACGCCTGGCTTGCGTCGTGGACACATCGCTAAGGCCATGAGATGTCCAGAGCGACAGACGTGAGTTGCGCGGTGGCTGCTGCTTAGTTCAATAGTATTTGCGAGATAGTCCTTGCATCAGCTCAGGTTGGAGTCGAGCACGTTAGGAGCCATCAAGACAACCTCGTTCGCCAAGGCAGGGGAATGTCGAGGCTGTCTTCATACTCAGCCCCCAGGAAGCGACGTTTGTACTTTTTAGGATACATCCGAAACAGTCATGCACCCAAGTACCGCTGCTGTTGTCTCGGATTGGCCTCTCACCGCCCTCATTGCCTACGTGCGACATCAGCGATACGAGGACTACACAGCCTTGCCATGCTGCCGACACGATATCCAGGCCGATTGGCTTCGACCAGGTTTGGCATCTTAAATTGTGGCAAAGGCTGTCCGTGCTAAGAAGACTACTGCATGCCTTCGGAGAACCGTGACTTTCCCCGTTTAACCGAAGCAACCCGGTCTAAGACGCGGCACCTATCACGAGCTAGATCCAGGAGCACCTTCGCTAATGCATCGCCAGCCGCTGACCATGTGAATGTTCCCCCACGCGAGCCAGAAGGATTTGGCCCTAATTCCAACCTTTGAGGCGAATTATTTCCGAGATCCCGAGCCTCTGTGGTGCCAATCCAGGCTCCGAGACAGGTCTTGCTTGTTTGGACCAGCCGCTACCAAGAAAGTTATGTTACATCGAGGTTTATACGTAGCAGGCATCCCGGCGACTTCCCAATCAGGACCACAAGGCGTCAGCAGCAGCACATTCGTCGCCTGGAAGGTGTGCGACCCCATGAGATCTGTCCGGACACACTTCTGAGTCCGCTTCCTCACTGCCTCGAGCACTGCCGAGACTAGAGCTTGCGCTCACTTCAGGCTGCTCGGCTCGTGCCGGTGCGTGACGAGGGGCGCACTGCCCTGAATCAGCCGAAACCGCCATTCTTCTGCAAATTGACGAGACAAGACACTGGACGACGTTGTTGACGGGAGAGAACAGAGGAGGAGACGACATAAATTGATTCGGAGAGCATTGGGCGAGACTCCCTACATGCTACATGTCCGCACCAAACCCGTCGCTGCTAAAAATACGCCTTCGTAGGCCAGCGGCAGAGGCTCAAGAATACGGCCCGAGTGACTAAAGTCCCCGAACGACGACCGCCTCTCGAGGCCGGACTCCGCGAAAGCCCAGACCCCGTTGAGTTCTCGGAGCCTCAAGTCCATGGAGTGGGCGTGGGGTGCTTTACCCTTGACGTAAATCCCCACGTTGTTTTCTCCAACATGCTCGGCGCCGCATTCTAGGACTGTCTCATGATATCTTCCGGTCCGGCTTCTAATTCAGGATTGCCTTTCGATGGAGCTGCTTCATGCCGGCGTAAGCTTACGAGGAAGGTTCTCTACGCGTCGACACAAATAGGACTGTCGGCAACGTTACGATGCTGCCGTGTCTCATGTCGGTGGAGGATTCACAAGGGATTCATCACTGCAGCCTGAAAGACGTCCCGTGCTGCGCTCTTCTAAGCTTCGTATCAAACCAATACACATAGTTAGGCTCGCGGTCATCGTGATGAGAATAGCTTGAAGACGACACTCGACTGTCAGGAGTCCGAAGCGCCAGCATGCTCATTGGGCCTGGCAGAGACATCTCCATCTATCTATCGCGGCAGCATTGAAAGCCGTGAACCTTCTCTCCACTCGGAAGTGCCGTCGAGGGCCCCCGCCACCAGCATGCCCCTGACAGCTCGCGGTCGGCACGGGATTGGATCGGAGAGTAAAGCCTCGTGCCCCAGTCGGACCCCTGAGGCTTTGGTGGCTGGGAGTAGTGTGTGATGAGACGGTTGAAGGAATGGGGAAACGGGCCGTCTTGTCTGGTTGACGGGAAGCTCTGATGTCGTCGTCGGATCTTGCACCATTGAGGTGGAGACAGGACTCTGGAGAGGCATCGCCAAGGAGGACCCTCTTCCCGCAGAGCTCCCCACTCAAAAGGACCGGCGTTTAGCGGCTCTGCTCTCTGCAGCTTCGGGGACTTTCCCCAAAGCGCACCTCCGCGCGAAGCGCTTGAGAGACTGGCAGGGATACTGGGATCTGGAAGCAAATGGTTGAGAGTATAGGACGATAGGTTCAATTAATCGTGACTGATTGATCACAGAGCCGACGTACCTCGGCTCCGACGACGCTCACATAATGCCGTGAGCATGGCATTTGTCTCAGGACTCAAACACTCGTGGTCCACGGCCCAGGTCACACAGATGTCACCTTCTGGGCTGCCTTCATAGGGCTGGAGCATTGGAGAGGGGTGCTACCGGCAATGGAGCGGCGAATGAGTCAAAAAGCATCATAAGGGTACCTACCTCATACGCGTTGGGCGACGAAGCTGTGTCCGTCGGATCTGACCAAGCCGGTGGTCGTATAAGGTGCATGAGCTGGGCCTCTTGCGTCGGGGGCCACAGCGTTTCCCAAGCTCCCACCCGCTGGCGCGCCCCCCCCCCCCCCCCCCCCCCCCCCAGCGGCCGCCTCCTGTGCTGCCCGGGGCCTTCTGTAACTCCAGCGCTAATGCGCGATCGCTGACCAAGTGTGCCCGACTGGGGCTTAGCGCGCGTCGGTACTGTAGCCGGGGACGACACCGAGTGAGACGGAACACGGACCGATCAAAGATGCCCAGCGCCCGCTGGAGGGGGGGAACGCGAGAACGAGGCACGCTTTCGTGAGCGGTGGGGCGATCCCGAGCTTTCACGGGGTGGTGTGGTCGCTGCGATGCGTGCTAGGGGAGGTACGAGTTAGTGCTGGGCTGTGAAGATGACTCCCGCTGCTACCTTGCTGACGGGGGTGCCGTAGGGCTGTAGACGATGAGCGAGGACGAGATGCCGAGTATAAAATGGTTCCGCGAGAAGCCGCCTGGGCGCCGAGAGCGGGATATCCGAGTTTTTACGAAATATCATCTACCTGATTTTGTTCAGACCTCGTCGTCAAGGGCCAAGAATTTTCTGTTTTAACAAGGCACCGCCATGTTTGCAGTGTGGAAGTACGGCACCGAGGCCGACAACGTGCAGCATATTCGGCAAGCAGCGGATCCCGCCGCCTTTACCCGGCTTCAAGCATGCAATAGATGCCACTCAAAAAAGGTGAGAGCTTCCACTATATCTGGGGATCTGAATATCATCAAGGTACATAGGGGAGAGCCCGGTGCTGACTCGTCCTGGCAGATCAAGTGCAGCGGCGACAAGGACGGATGCGCACGATGCGTCGCCGGGGGCCACGCGTGCGACTACAACCGCTCGAGTCTGCGCTTTCGCAAGAGCAAGAGCCCAGAAGGCAGCGTCAAGTCCGCCAGTCCCACTCCCTTTCCTCACAGGAGAAGCACGTCCTCTGCGAAGCACGAGAAGCGCCGTTCGGCGCGCGCAATGCAGCCCACGCCGCCTCCGTCAACAACGGGCTCGCCCATTGCCGGCTTCGCCAACGAGGTGTTTTCGACACATGCGTCCAGCTCAATGCTGGAGCCCATGGACCCAATCGACATGATGTGTCCGCCAATGACGAGGAGTGTGCCGTTTTCGCTGTACGAGACGCATGGGGTGCCTGACGGATGCTACGATGACAATTGGCCCTCGTACACGAGTGGCTATCCGACGGCCGTCGTGCCAGACCTCAGCGCGGAGTATCTGCAATTGCTTCATCCGAGCCGCGACGAGTTAGAGTACTACACGGCAAGCAGGCGTGTCGGCGTCTGGCCACAACAATAAGGCCAGCGCTTTTGTCAGAGGTTCATTTTGGATATTACGACGCATATGTACAGCAGTAGAATACCCATCACGGTTTTAGATTGGTTTATTAGGTAGAGCACAATTCCCCAAGCGAAGCGAAGCTTCAGTGTTATCTCGACTGATTATCTGCGCTGTGTGCATGTGATGGAGTAGCTCATCGACTGATGTGGCATCCGTGCCAACTAACAACGCGACACGGAAACTCATGTTCCGAATAGGCAGCTATAGAAGTCTCGTGCCCATGCAATCTGCACATTAATTGGACACACCGTCGGCACTGATGCTCCGATCTTGGATCTCCTGTTGCGGCGTGACTTCGTGATCATTGGCTACCCTAGGCCGTGTTGGTCGGCTTTCACCTGTGACCGACGACGGCGCCGCTCCGTGTGGAGCCCACCGGCCATCGGCAGCGAGCTCCAGGCGGCATCGGAACAACTCGCGCCACCAGCCAGTTTATTTCACCACCACAACCTGACCCGTCCACCGCGTCCACTGCCCGCGCCCGCCTCGACGACGCTGCATCTACAGCAGCGACCAGCGCCCGCGCTCCTCCTCCTCCCTCTCCACCATGGCGTCCTCCGCCGCCAAGGACCCGGCGACACCGGAGAAGAAGAAAACCCCCAGCGCGCTGCGGTCCATCATCGCTGGGTCGACGGCCGGCGCGATTGAGATTGGTGCGTCACAGGCCCCGAGACAAAGGACGACGACGATGATAGAGATTCGCTGACTTTGCGCGCTCGCATAGCCATCACATACCCCGCCGAGTGTACGTCGAATACGAAGATTCAATTCCGCAAAACGAAGACACTGAGCTAACTGACACACCCCGCGCGCGCAACAGTCGCCAAGACTCGGACGCAGCTCAACCGGCGGCTCGCCGAGGGCCAGAAGCTGCCGTGGCCGCCGTTCGGCCGCCAGTGGTATGCAGGCTGCACGACGCTCATCATTGGCAACTCGGCCAAGGCTGGCATCCGTACGACCTCCCCGACGACGACCGAGCGAACATTGCGGAGTTGAATATGGAGCTGATGGACGGACAGGTTTCGTCGCCTTCGACCAGTACAAGCGGATGCTTGCCGATGCCGACGGCAAGCTCACCGGCCCACGCACAGTCCTCGCCGGCTTCGGCGCCGGCGTCACCGAGTCGCTGCTCGCCGTGACGCCCACGGAGAGCATCAAGACCACGCTGTCGGTTCCCCCACGCTTGAGCCTCTGGCCCCCCCTGGGGCGGCGTATGTGACTGACAAGCGTCCCCAGAATCGACGACCGCAAGGCGGCCAAGCCACGAATGCGCGGGTTCCTCCACGCGGTGCCCATCATCGCCCGCGAGCGCGGCATCCGCGGCTTCTTCCAGGGCTTCGTCCCCACGACGCTGCGGCAGTCGGCCAACAGCGCCACGCGCTTCGGCTCCTACACCTTCTTCAAGCAGATGGCCGAGTCGTACACGGCCCCCGGCGAAAAGCTCGGCGCCGTGGGCACCTTTGCCATCGGCGGCCTGGCGGGGCTCGTCACCGTCTTCGTCACGCAGCCGCTCGACACCATCAAGACGCGCATGCAGAGCCCCGACGCGAAGCAGCTGTACGGCAACACGATGCGCTGCGCGGGGCTCATCTTCAAGCAGGAGGGCGTGCTGACGTTTTGGAGCGGCGCGCTGCCGCGGCTGGCGCGCCTGGTCATGAGCGGCGGCATCGTCTTCACCATGTACGAGAAGAGCATGGAGCTCATGGACCGGCTGGATCCGGAGTCGAGGTACATATAGACGAAGACGGACGGCCGGCGTTGTTGGGAGATATAGATTCGCTTCTGTCTGGCGCAGTAGAGCAATATGCAGCATCATATCGTACACCATGTTGGTATCATGCCTCGTCGCCCCCCGTACTTGTACAACAGACCGTGCTGTGGGTATCTGTCTGTCCCATACCGGTCTCCGTAAACACTTTCCCCGACCGCCTTCTCCGTCCGCCAGCACCGCTACTGCAAGCGAATGATGCCAGACAGGCGCTTCCCTAACCTCTCTAGCCACGTCCTCCGCGGCGCTTCCTCAATCTCGCGCACCAGGTCCTCAAAGTATGTCGGCTGGCTCTTGGGCTCGAGCATGGGGCCCTTGAGCTTATAGCGGTCGCGGAACTTGTTCTGCACGAGGAACTGCAGCGCGCGCGCCTTGAGCAGCTCCTCGGCTTCGTTGGTCTTTGCGCTGGCGTAGCGGTCCTCGACGGCGCGGCGCAGGACGTCCTGCAGCTGGTAGTCGGGGCGCAGGTCCTGCTTGGGCCATTTGGCGAAGGCGTCGCTGTAGATGCGGCGCTGCGGGGGGGACTGTCAGTCAATGGATGATGGAGGGTTCTTTTGGGGCACGCGTACCGCTAATGACTTGGACATGGCTGTGGTGGTTGTGAGCGACGTGCTGGGGAGGGAGAAAGGCCGCTGCCGCGAAATATTTCTGATGGACCCTGCTGCTGAAGCCGTCATCGACGCAGGTACAGTGTCGAGTACGGAAAGCTCGTTCTCTGCACTGTCTCTTGCTCGCCTCTCTTCGCTCTCGCAAGGCGGGTGCCTCAGGCAGCAAATGCTGCAGACGGCCTCCGGTGGAGTGGAGTCTTCAATCAGCAGGGGTCGCGGTCCTCTTGCCTCCAATCCAGGAGCCTGCAGCCCCAACCGGCCAGCGTCCCCGCCGCCGTTCCAGGGACTTCCAGGCGCTGCTCGCCTCTGCGCCGGCGACACCCGGGCCGCCTGCGCGTGCGCGGGCACCCTGGGAACCCCGACATGCGCCCGGCCAGGCTTCGTCAGCTGTTCCATCCAGCGCAGTGGCCTCCTGACAGCGTTGGATCCCGTCACCACCGTCGTCGCCTCCCGTCCCGCTTCCATCTCGTCGCATCATTCGGCGATCAATCTCGCACCCTACGAACGCCCCCCTCAGGGCTCTCTCTTGTCCCTCCCCTTACTTTGCGATCTCTCTCCTTCGATTCTCATTCGGCCATTCGATTTTACGGTACTCACCATCCGCGCTTCTCCCTTGTATTTTCTTTTTCTTGGCGGCTTCCGCACCCTATCTCCGCCTCCCCCTCCCCGAGAGTCCACCGACCGCTGCCAACTCAACGCTTGGGTGGCGAGCGACGCAGGCCTGACTTCTGCGACCGACCCGACAACGACGACTTGAGCATCGCACTCACCGCGTTCAAAATGGCTGGCCGATACGAGAGGGTAGGTTTGCACGACTTTGTGCGAGGGCGCGACCCGCGGCTAACGTGGATGTCGCAGGTGAATGAACACGATGTGGACGACGTCGAATCCCATCAATCCAGACTCCAGAGACCCGTCCCGAACTCGCCGCCGCCGTCATTCCACTCGCGCGCCTCATCTCCGACGCGGAACGGCCAAGTCGATCCTGATCTTGCCGATGCGTTCGATGCCGATGGCGACAGCGATGACGAAGCCGACGACACACAGCGGTTGGTGCGCCAGAGCACCACGCCGTCCAGCGGCTCGGTGAGCAGCGGCCACATCGGCGCGGCGAGCCAGCAGGCGCCGGTGCAGCCTCCCAACCCGACGTCGTCCGGCTCGCGGCCGCGGTTCATGGGCGGCGGCGTTGGCACCGACGGCGTGTTTGCCAACATGTCGGCTCGGCCGGAGCGGACCGAGTCTGAGAAGGACGAGCAGCCACCGGTATGGTGTCCCTGTCCCGCAAGGTTGTCGGAGAATTGTTACTGACATGTGCGACAGACGTACGAACAAGCAGCCGCAGACGCCGCGCCGCCGTACTGGGAGACGACTATTCTTGCACCGGGCTTTGGCGGGTTTGACGAGGTCTACGTCGACGGCATGCCCGTCGGGTCCGTCTTCTCATTCATCTGGAACGGCATGATCTCGACGTCGTTCCAGCTTGTCGGATTCCTCCTCACATATCTGCTGCACTCGACGCACGCGGCCAAGAACGGGTCACGCGCAGGCCTGGGCATCACCCTGATCCAGTACGGCTTCTACATGAAGGGCACGTCGGAGAACGAGCCGCCACAAATGAACGGACCGGACGGGTACGCGGCGCCGCCAGACCCCAACTCGCACGACTTTGACGCGGGCGACGTGACGGAGGGCGGCGGGTCGGGGGCCGTGACGGGCGGCGAGTGGATGGCGTACGTGCTGATGGTGGTGGGATGGTTCATCCTCATCAAGAGCGTTGCCGAGTTCCTCAAGGCGCGCCGGCACGAGCAGCTGGTGATGCAGAGCCCAGACCGGGGGCTCAACGTGCCCATCATTGCCGAGGGCGAGAACCCGGAGCGGGTGGTGTGAGGCTGTGCTGCTGCATAGTGTATACCCCGAGCCAGCGCGAGCGAACACAAGCCTTGTCTGACTCTTGACTCTGCATCGTGGCACTGCGGGCATTTTTCTCCGGCGTTATTGGGATGGACCAGGTATGACTAGGGATGGATGGGCTGGAGTGGAGGGCCCTTTTTACTCTTTTTGGTTTCGCAGACATGACGCGCAGCACGCATACTCTCTCGCTCTCTCATTTATCTAGCCGACGCATAGAAGCCCCTTTGCGGCGCCCTTCAGCGCCGTCCAATTGCGGACGGGCGTCGGAAGCTTGTGGCCTTTGCGCTGCTGCAGTGGTAACGTGAATGGTTGTGTCTGGCGCGGGGCAGCAGCTCCTCGGGGGCAGGTGGGTGTGCATTGGACGCCTGGCGCGGCAATGCTTCAGCTGCCTGTCAGTCTGTTGCAGCGCGTCATCCGATCGTAACCTCGCCGCCGCCGCCGCACGCAACCTCCGCCCGTCGGCCAGTTCCCTGTCTTGACATCACTCGCGAGTCACATCTACCCACGACGCCCATAATAACAAACCGCGCAACGCTGCCGCAGTCGCATTCCCGGTACCCCGCTCGATTGCACCGTCTCGTAGCCGTACATTCTGGCTCAACCCCTGGTCGAGAGTCGCCGCAACGTCGCGTCCGCCACCCCAGCAGGAGACACCGTCCACTCCATCAGCATATAAGTCCAAGCTGGCTTCGCCCAAGAAGCTGCTGCTGCGCCCGCTCATCCTCGTCTCACAACTATCTCGCGCCGTCTCACAGAGACCCGTCGCCTTCATCGCTGCCGCTCACCATCAACACCCCCTCCACCACCAGCAACGCCCCCTCAGCCACGCGCTCCAGAGCCTCGACATGGCCTGGCGCTGCAGCGGCGGGACCAACACGGCCCTCGTCGACAACCTCTGGCGGCACGGGCTCATCTCGGACCCGGCCGTCAAGGAGGCCTTCCTGCGCGTCGACCGCGCCCACTACGCGCCCACGCTGCCCTACGACGACTCGCCGCAGGCCATCGGCCACGCCGCCACCATCTCGGCCCCGCACATGCACGCCTCGGCCGTCGAGCACGTCCTGCCCTACCTGCTGCCCAGCGCCGCGAGCCCGGCCCCGCGCGCCCTCGACGTCGGCTCCGGCTCGGGCTACCTGACCCACGTCCTGGCGGAGCTCGTCGGCGAGCGGGGCATGGTGGTGGGCCTGGAGCACATCAAGCCGCTGCGGGACCTGGGCGAGGTGAACATGGGCAAGAGCGCCGACGGGCGCGCCCTGCTGGAGAGCGGGCGGGCGAGGTTCCGCGTTGGCGACGGGCGGGTCGGGCTGAAGGAGGAGGCGCGGCCCGGGGAGGAGGAATGGGGAACGGGCTGGGATGTGATTCACGTCGGTGCCTCGGCCAGGGAGGTGCATCCGCAGCTGCTGAACCAGCTCAAGGCTCCCGGATGGTGAGATGTCCCCTGTTGAGCGAACAAGCATGACCTCGAGTGACGCTGACACCGGCGCAGCATGTTCATCCCCGTCGACGACGACGAGGACGGCTTCTCCCAGCACGTCTGGCGCATTACAAAGGACAAAGACGGCAAGGTCACCAAAGACAGGCTGTTTGGCGTGCGCTACGTGCCCCTCACGGACGCGCCCAGGGTTTGACGACGGCGTTGATGATGACACTGGAGTTTGGCAACACATGGGCTGACTTTTTGTAATTGTACACGCACCACGGTTGGCAGGCAATGTTTTTTTTTTTCTTGAAGCTCTTTTTGATCTGTCTGTTGACGTTGTGCTGCTACGCTATCGATCCAAGTGCCAGACTCGACTATAGGACATTACAACAACTGGGGTCTCTACCGCGAGACCGAGGAGGACGCCGCCTCGTTCCCCGTACCGTTCATGTGCTCATTACAAGGGTACAATCATTAATAACGAAAAACCGCAGACCGAAACGCCGTCCCAAAAACGCCACCGGGGCCCTCCCAAAATTGCATTTACATCAAGTATCTCTCTCGACACTGCTCCGTCATGACAGGCACACGGCCAAGACGAACGCACCGGCGCAGACCAGCTCCGCAAACCGGCCCAGAGGCCGCAGCGCCGCCCCGGCGTTCATGATGGCCGGCGGGTCGGCAGGCTTGGAGGGGTGGCTGACGGGCGGATCGGCGGGCTTGGAGGAGTGGTTCGCCGGCTTGGTGGTGTTGCTGGCGGACTGCGTCCAGGGGTCCGCGATGGCGGTCGTGCGGCTCGGGCGCACAACGTCGGTGACGCGGCTCATGGTCGTGAGCGTCGTCGTCTGGTCCTTTTGCTTGGGCTTGGGGTCACAGCCGGCCGCCGACCCGCCGGGGCAGACCTCGACGGTGCGCGTGGCGGGATCCTCGATGGCCTTGGTCACCGGCGGGGCGGGGGGAGCAGAGGAGACGACGGCGGCGTGCGTGACGGGCTTGGCGGTGCTGTCGGTGCACGGCTCTGTGACGGTCAGGACGGCGACCTTGGCCATGGTGGTGGGAACGGGCGGCGCAGGAGGGGGAGGCGCCACCTTGGTCGCCGGGTCGGCCCTGGAAGCCGCATCGGCCTTGGACTCGGCGCAGTTGCAGTCCTCCTTGCCGTCCTCGCTCTTGCGGTTCTGCTGCGGCGGCGTGGGAACAGCGGCGACGGCCTTGGCCGCAGACTCGGCGGCCGGGTCTCCGGCAGCAGCAGCAACGGGGACAGGGGCGGCGCCAGCGACGCGCGAGTACAAGTTGTAGACGAACTTGTCCGTGCAGCCACCGCACTTGCCCGCCTGGGCCTCACCCTCACGGCACGGCGTATGGCACTCGGCCTCGTCGACGGGCTTGAAGTTTTGCGGCGGGAGGGCCATCTTGTTGTTGGCGTTGGGGCTCGACGCGGCGGCAGCCTTGGGGTCGTCGCAGTGGCAGCCGCCGTTGCCGAGGGCGGCGTGCGTCGCGCCGGCGGCCTCGCAGGCGGCCTGGCAGTCGGCGGCGGAGAAGGTGCCAAAGGCCTTCATGGACGGGGGCTGGAAGGGGAAGGCGTTGGCCGAGTCGGCGAGGATGCAGCCCTGGTACTGGAACTTGGGGGAGGCGAACTGGCTCTGCGCGGAGGCGCCGGCGGCGGCGAGGAGGCCGGCGAGGAGGAGGGTGCGGGCCATGGTTGTGTAGTTGTGTGTGTGGTGTATGAGTATATGTGTTGTAGATGTGGATGTGAAGTTGCGGCTTCTCGGGGGAGAGAGTGAGGCGATGCTCGATGGCGAGAGTATAAGTGGGAGACTGAGGGTGAGGGTTTGAGGCGGAAGCGAGAGGCAGAGCCGGTCTCAGGGAGGGAGAGATGGAGGACTGTTCGTTCAGTTGTAGCAGTGAATGGCTGAGTGTTGCTGATGATGATCTTGTCTTCCAAACGACTGACGGCAGAGTCGACGAAGATGTAACATATATAGACGATCATGTGGTCGGCACTCTCCTCCCCAGCCGCGAGTCGCTATTCCCCGACATGCCACCCCCAAGGGAGTGCCATTCAGCGCTGGAAGATCGCCCCGAGGAATGTTCTCTGCGTGTAAGTCGGCGGCGGGGCGGGCGGAGGGGCCTCCCGCACCCGCGCCTCCACCGGTTCGGCAGTGGGCACGGGGGGGGGCCTGTGGGCGCGGGAGGCACGCCAGGAACCGTAGTTCCGCGACTGCCGTTCCTGCGACGGGCGCTACGCCGGGCGGACGTTTGGAAGTGCCGCGTGAACAATGGGTGGGGTGGAGAGGAAGTCCCTGCCACGGACACCATCGCTGGCCGATCTTCAAGGGCGGCGGGTGTCTAAGACACTATCTAGGGGGGGTTACTGGCTGACCATGCGCCGCTGAGGATGCCCAACCAGCGATGGGGATGGAAGGTGCGGTGGTGCTGCGGGCGCGTTGACTGGAATGCTGAGAGTGCTGCCTCTGGGCTGGGACGGGATGGCATTGATGGTGGTTGAGACGCGGGGCTGGGGGCTGTCGCAGCGCGAGCGAGCATGTCCGCCGCGCCGGCAGACGCGCGACCTTGGGCGAGCCAGGTGACCGTCGGGTGAGCAGTGCGTTCACGCGTAAAGTGAGTCGGCATGGCGAAACCGACAATCGTCGATGATGTTCCGGAGGCATGTATGTCTTCCGGTGCGAGAGCTTGAGAATAACGCGAGTCTCTTTCCCACAGCTATCGACTCATCGACGATGCCCTTTGAAGAAGAGCACCATCAGTGAAGCAGGGTCCTGGTCAAATGGCAGCTCCAGGCCCGCACCTGATGGTCTTGCTCTGCATCAGGAAGAGCCACTTGACGGAAACGACTGCAAACAGGATAGGGTTCAATAAGTGTGTCCATGTCCAGCTGGCCGTGCGCCAGTCGCCCTCGTACCTGTCTATGCGACTCGGAAATCCCAGGCGCAGTTGACAAACATGTCGTTCCAGTACAGGTGGGACCTGTGCAGTAGACGCAACATCTGACCTAGGGCCTCTGAACATACTGGCTCACAGAGAGGGTTGAGCCCGTGGATGTCTCGGCTCGCACTCTGGACACATCGGACTTCCGTGAACCCCGGGTCTCTGTAAGCTACATTTTCCCTTCCCATTAATTCCTTCCCTTTCCCCATTAGCCTTTAGATGCTCGCTGTAGTCGCTCAGCTAGTTATCGATGTACCAAGCTGAGCACGTCATAGAGCCTGCAGTAACTCGCACGTCTGCTTACACCATCATGCCGAATTAGTCAAAGCCAAGGCCGCGCAAACCTGCTGCCCGCAGCGTTGAACTCATTACCAATAGGCTAAATGAGCCAACGCTGGCCAGTAGCTTGCGCGAGCTCGGATCCGGACATTGTGCTACGTCCGCATTTATGGCTCTGCTTCAGTGTACATAAACTGCTGCTGGGAATCGAGCTAACCGGGCTTCATCACAACACAAACAGCGTTCATCATAGTCCATCATCAATCGACAACGGGATTCAAGCAAATTAATCTCAACTTGACTGCAGCCTAAAGGTTTTCCAGCTATCACATAAACCATCTACGGGATTGAGCAAGCCCGACTCGATCACAACACTAATAACACCGCCCCACCACAATGGTCACCCTTCAAACCGTCCAGGCTTCCAACGACCGTCTCAAGGAGACAGCTGCTGGCCTCGTCGCCGTTTTCCTTGGCGCGACGTCCGGCATTGGTCAAAATGCTCTGAGGCAATTCGTCGAGCGCACTGTCGAGCCGCGGGTATACATCGTCGCCAGAAATGCGACAGCCATCTCACCCTTCATTGAGGAGCTGCGGAGCAAGAACCCAGGCGGAAAATACGAGGTCATCGAGAAAGATGTCTCTCTGGTGAAGAACGTGGATGAGGTCGCCGCCATCGTCAAAGCCAAGGAGACCAAGCTAGATCTTCTCTTCCTATCCGTTGGCTTCTTCTCATTTGACGGCCGTCAAGGTATGCACATCGTGTCTCTCGCTTCATCAGTGCCCATACTCACATATCGTTAAGACACAAGCGAAGGATTGGACGCTTCCTTGACCACCAGATATTACTCTCGGCTGCGCATCACTCAGCTTTTGCTGCCTTTGCTCAATGCCTCCTCAAGCGCGCACGTCATGTCTGTCCTCGCTGGCGGGCTCGAAGGCCCGATCAACGAAGACGACCTCTCGCTCTCCGACCCCAAGAACTTTTCCGTCAGCGCCGGCAACAGCCACTCCGCGACCATGTTAACGCTGTCATTCGAGCACCTCGCTCGCGAGAATCCCACCGTCAGCTTTGTGCACGCGTTCCCTGGGCTGGTATCTACCCCGCTACTGGGCCGAACTAGCAGCGGATTAATAGGCACGGTGCTTCGCTGGGTGGTCATGCCATTGTTGAAGCTCTTTGTTGCAACGCCTGCCGAGGCGGGTGCGAGAGCGCTATTCCACGCTACGAGCGCCCGGTATAGCGTCGATGGCGGGCTCGTCCCTCTTCTCGAAGGCGTGGAGAAAGCCACCAAAAGCAAGGGCGGTGTGTTCCTCGTCGATGCCAAGGGCGAGAGTGCCGACAACGAAAAGGTGCTCGAGGATTTCAGGCGCAGGGGCGTGGATAAGCTTGTCTGGGAACATACGATGGAAGTGTTTGGCTCAGTACAGTAAAAGTTACTTGGGGGACACAGTCTATGCGTTGTGTGACGGGCTTTTGTAAGACTACGAAGGCAGGTCTTGGTTACGACAATAATGGGCATCTGTGCCCCGGGATAGCGGGCGTCAAAAGAGCCAACATTGGCGACTTTCACATCAGTATGCGCTGGCCGTTTATCTCCCTGCCCGGTGATGCTGGGCAGTGCCACAGAGTGAAGATGTTCTTCCGCAAACACAGCTGCCAGTTTCACAGTCGGAAATCGGCATGCCGACGGTGGCCTATCAGCGGCTCGCTTGCCTGTGTTTTCCGTTTCGGCCATCTACTTGCCATCAGGTTATCCCGGTCCCGGCCGTCTCGACCGCGGCACTGGCCTGCTTGCAAAATTACTTTGCTCACAGTCGTTGGAGACTTCTGGCACGATGACGACAATGATTCGAAAGGGTTTGGGCGGTAGTGTAGAGGATTGGACAGGACGAGATGGCTAGAAGGTTTTGTCTTGCAAACATGATTCCGGCTGAGGGTCTTGTACGTTCTGGTGCCAGCACGCTTTATGAGTCTCATCTGGCGTGTCTCCCGGCATCTCCGGAGCAGCTGTCGAGATGTCTTGCGTAACCGCTGCTGGGCGCTACACCAGCCATCGATGAACCGCCATTGCTCTCGCAACAACTATTGGTCGTGCGAGTTTTTCGTCGAAACACTCGTCAGTGGTGGCGCACCAACGGGTTGGAGCTTGATGAGGAAAGGGTGCAGCTGTGAACAAGTGGCAAATATTGCACGGTGACGTGAATATTTATAAAGGCGTTCATGGGAAGGAGACCTTTGGTGGTAGGCTGACGTTTTATGTTCTGGGAATGATGTGAGGGCACGGGCACCATTTGAGAGCACAATTCGCGAGCATAGGATGTATAAGTCATATCCGACTTCGAAGATGACAATGACAGCCCAACAAACAGTCATACCCGTCCCCAACCAGTGGAATACGATGCAGCTCAATTCGTTGAGATACCACGTCACATGCGAGCTGAGGTGGCCGGGTGTAAAGATGCGGTAATTGCGGCGAGACCTCGACAGTCGCCGTGCCCTGCAATTTCGTATACGACACCGAGACCGCCATGGAAACCTTGAGCAGACACTGCCATCGCCGCCCAAACGTTACGATAGGTGGATGCAATGCAGGCCGTTGAATTAAGGGGCAAGGCTGCCTAAACCAATTGGTCCCGGAGCTGTCATCGGCCGCGCCGGCAGCGCCCGGCACTCAAGGTTTTGGGCAACACGAGAAAAGCCGTTGAACTATTGACAGAATCTGGGAAGCCACAACCTTGTTGCAGCGCCACACGTCAAAAAGATGCCCGGGCGTCGCAGCGATCCAATTACGATCCGATTGTGGCGGCGCTCCACCGGCTTGCACCTGCATCGACTAATACTAGTGTAAGAACATGTTCTGGGAAGGGTGTGCGACATTGAGTCTTGCCGTGAGCCGCACGACCTTGAGCTAGAATGAGTAGATGGGCTGGAACCACGGATGCCAAGTATAAGTAAATCGTATTACACCGCTCCCGGTCGAAGCGCCGTATCTTCAGGCACACCACGTTATTCCAGAGACAATCACTGCCCAACCTCTGCTCTTCATCAAGACTTTGGTTACCCACACTCGCTTATACCGTCAGAACCAACCGCCAACATGCGCACCGTTTCTACTCTCTTCGCTATCCTGGTCGCAGCCGCCGTCTCTCACGCTCAAGAGGGCGGCGCCGACACCACCGAAAGCATCCTGACGGGCGTGACCCGCGAGTCAAACATCCCTACCTCCTCCGAGAGCATCTTGACTGGTGTTACTCGGGAGACGTCGATTCCTACCTCCGAGACCGTCCGCACCACTATGACCCACGAAACGGTTACATCTACTATCCATAGCATCTCGACGGGCGGGAGCGTGACTCACGAGACGACGACTCGTACCTCGTCCGAGAGTGTCCAGACTAGCGTCGAGTCGTCGATTCCAACATCGGTTGCTACATCGAGCGAGAGCATCCTGACTGGAGTCACCCGCGAGACGTCGGTCCCGACGTCGGCTGCTACTGCTTCCGAGAGCATCTTGACTGGTGTCACTCGTGAGACCAGCGTTGCTACCGAGAGCATCTTGACCGGCGTCACCCGAGAGACCTCTGTTGAAGTCCCCACTCAGACGGAGAGCATCTTGACCGGAGTCACCCGAGAGACTTCTGCTGAGGTCCCCACTCAGACGGAGAGCATCTTGACTGGAGTCACCCAGGAGACCTCTGCTGCGGTCCCCACTCAGACTGAGAGCATCGTGACCAGTGTCACTCAGGAAACGAGTGCTGCTGCTCCGACCGAGACCGCGGTTGTCCCTACCGCCGGTGCGACGTTGGCTACTGAGAACTCGCTGATGGCCATGGGTGTCGCTGTTGTCATAGTTGCTTTGGGGCTGTAATGGCAGTATACAAAGGGCCTTACGGTGGAAAGAGTACTCGACCAAGGCTGTGCCCAGAGTGATGGAGCTAGCCCAGCCAAGCGTTGTGAGCTACATGTAATGTCTATAAGATGAGCTTCTCGATAGTCTCAAGCTTTTGGATACTGGTCTTCATGGGCTGTGAAAGGCTTTGAGCTGGTCAACATGATGGATGAGCTTTGCCCAAGAGTGCGTCTCTGCCTCGGGCACTTAGAGTCTACTACCCCTACGGCGCACTGTAGCGTAAGCGAACACCCAGCCGCTCTCAGAATGTGAATTGTCGCGCGTGACTTCACCAACATTATCAGATATGACCCAAAACAAGTCTCACTTTTGCAAGTGCTTTGCAAGTACGGCCTTTTCGTGATACGATTGTTGTGCTGCGGGCACTGGGGCCTTTTTCGGTTGCGCAACCTGATGGTGCTAGTTGGAGCATGGCGAAGTGACTCACAATCTATGATGAACGGCTTTGACGCAACTGCGGGCTCTTGAATAAGCTACACTGGCATTCTCTTATGCTGGAACGGCGAGAGTCTGTACCATGACCCGTGACCCTATGACTTGGTGTCGCATCGTGATTCACCAACAGGAAACTGGCAATATAAAAACGCCGGTCTTCGAGAACACTGTCCCCAACTCTGCAACATTCTGCCAAATCTCAAGCTCTGTAATAACAAAAGAACTTTGGCTTCTATTTCCATCAGTCACGATCAAGCATTTCGCGGGACCCATTGAGTCCAGGATTGTTCGAGACCGATTCGCGGTTGCGTTGAAGAGCTGGCCCCAGGCCAACAAACAAACGTTGAGACTATCAGAATGCAAATGGATCCAGATCATCCGCACGGCACCCAGGAGAACAGCGTCATAAAGCTGCTCTCTCAGCCTGAGCCGGACGCCAATGCCCTGAGCCTTGAAGAAACACATACCCAACTTCGCCTTGTTCATGGCGCCGCGAGGCTCATCAGCGACACGTTTCGCAATCATGAGGACACGCAAGCTGCGAGAGACGACAACGAACCCCTTGAAGGGAATTCAATATCTCGCAAGAGCGGCAGCAGTGATCTCGAACTGGCTTGGCTGGAACTTTTGGGTATTTCTCGTCGACGAGCAACACTCTGGGCTCACTTGGCAGCTATTTCAAGACTACCAGCCCAACAGCCGGCTTTGGATAAACTCCCTGTCGAAATCCTAAAGATCATCTTCGAATATTTGGGCATGCCTCGTCTCAAGTCTATAGACGATATCTGGCGTCGAGAACTCCACCATGGGCGTTGGCATTCGACAAATCGTAGAGCCGTTCAGAATCTGCGACTCGTCTGCCGCCTTTTCAACAGGCTTGCCTCGTCTTTATTATTCCCTTATTTATTTCTGTCCATCGATGAAGAATCACTTGACCTGGCCCGAAGGATCTCGGAAACGCCTCACCTGGCTGTAGGCGTGCGCGGCATCGTCATATTCACATCATTCTGCATTCAGCGCTTAACCCAGGATTTCTCTCTATACAGGGAAGTGGTCTACAGAGAGCTACGTCATTATCTGAACGACATGGAATTTCAAGCGTCCTCTGATGAGTTTCAGAACGACGCGGCTCACTTTGCGGCATTGTGTAGCGCATGGGACGAGACGGGCTATCTTAACGCCACATGCCCAGGTGGGATCGATTTGATCGGCGACGAACTATTTCCTCATACACAGATTATCAAAATCGCCGAGAGAAACAGCACCTACCACAGCGCCGCACGCGAGGAGTTCCGAAATGTTTTCACACAGGGTTATCATGCCTACTGTACCAAATATCAGTCCCAGGTTCGCCTCACGGAGGAAGGAACCTTTGTCCAGAACCTCGTCGACTCCATCAGACGCATGCCACAATTCCAAGATCTTGTGTTCACTCGTGGACATGGTACTAGGCGCTGGACTGCGTCCTTAACGTATTGGGGAATGCTGTCAAGCTGTCGAAGAGCATTGCGGAACAGAAGCGCGCTGCTGAAGTTCATGTCTGAGCCTCAGGCCTGGGTCTGGGAAGTGGCATTAATGAACTTCCGGCTTGATTGGCCGCAACAACTCATTACTCAACTGCCAATTGCTCTCTCAGATGCAGGAATACGGCTGTTGCACCTTGACTTGGATCATTTGTCTATTCGACGTGATCCACCGCGACGCGCAAACGACACTGACGAGGATGGTACTGATGAGGATGGCGCTGACGAGGATGGCACCGACGACAACGGCGGTAATGAGGGTGTCACTGATGAGGAAGGCAGTGGTCGGCAAATCCTTGACCAAGCCAACCCTGAACAGGACCATGCTGCCGGGGATGTTCGTAGCGTGGATGGCCCCGATCACCACGTAACCGGCCAAAGCGATACCGAGCAGGATGACCCAAGCCACGACGAAGGTGATCCGGCTCGCAGCATTGAAAACTGCGTGGTATTTGCTGGGGATTCAGACCTCATGTGGCGGCAATTGGGCATTGCATTCCAGTCCTTGCAGTCTGTTCGTCTGGACATGAGCGGCACGCATTTTAGAGAAGCCCGGTTCACGTACGTTTTCCTTGAATGTTATGTCCAGGCAGCCATGTTAAGCAGAAACCTCCGTTGCTTTCACATGGAACCCTCGGGTATTGATATGCTCTGGCAACCAAGGGGGACTGGAATACCGCCCCTTTGCTTCGTGGAATGGCCTCTCCTGGAAAAGCTGTCTCTCGCAGAAGTGGAGGTGACTTCCGAACAGATGGAGCACGTTTGCAATACGCTAAGCAGAGATACCTTGAAGTCAGTGTCACTTGAGTGGGCCTTGCTGACGAGAGGAACATGGGCAAGCATAATCGACATGCTTCGCAACAAAACTCGAAAGCCGACGCTCAAGTCTTGGACACACTCGTCACGCCGCCGGGAATTGTTCCATCTTAGGATGTTGCTCACTGGAAATTCAAGCTCTGGCAGCGATACAGATGAGTCAAACTTGGAAATACCGATCTCTCTCAAGCTCTTTTCAGACGCGGAAGTAGGAGACGCTTTCCGGTCGAGGACAAGGGCTTTTACCGCGGAGGTACTAGCTGAGCTATATCTTGGCAGGGATCCGAGGGTACACGTGAATCCGCTGCTATACGCTACGCGCTTTGACTAGGAGCTCTTTGCGAGCTTCTTGATCTGTACGTAATATGGAAGGAGTCGCTGATAACGTCCGGTCTCCACGAGAACTGATGCACTCGGTATCATGTCCTATTTCGGTTTGCACATGCCGGGGCATACTAAAGTCAGCTGCTATCACGCGAACCGGACGTTCATGTGCCAAGGTACGCGGAGCGCTTCAGAAGGCTGAGAGAACGGGGTTGACAGAGACGGCCGAGATTGAGAGTGTGAAAAGGTGGCCCCTCGCCTAGCTATGGGCAGCCGCGACCTATATCCAGATGGGTTCAGCGTGGCAACAATACACCACAAGATAGTTATGCCAGCAGTCACAACCGCAAGTCTTGTACCCTCTAGCGCTGCAGTGCTGCTAGATGCTGCAGTGGACGTCATTGTGGCATATATGCCAGTCTCACCACCCGCCATGGATCACGAGCCGTCTAGCACCGGTTCCAACTTCCCACACCCTTCGATTCCGCAATTCTTCCAGCAAAACCCCTTTATGCAGCCTGGCCTTGTTGCCGAGCCAGCGATCGCGCTTAAAACACCGTTCGGCATTTTTGTTATTGATCGCTTCCCGTCAGTGAGCAAAACCCGCTACATCCGCTGTTGAGCACCGACAATCAATGGTACCTTGGTCCTCAAGGATACACAGGGGGATAAGCATAAAGATATTTTCAAGGCGGTCAATTCCTCACGATAAATGGGAAGCAAACCAAACGGAAGCGAGATGTATCCCCAAGAAGTGTGTCTTGCAGTCCCCCGGCTGAAGCGGTTCTAAACGAGGTATACGGAAGGCGGGGCAGCCACCGTTCCGTGGAGTGGTAGCAAGTTGGCACATGCAGCGTCAGACACAACTCGTGGAGGACTCCTAGTAGCAATTTAGGCAGCAACCGAGAACAGTTCATCAACCCATCAAGGTGATTTCTTCCTTCCACTTCCCACATGTTAGCGTGCGGGCCAGTCCATATTAGCACCACGATGCCTGTCGTGAGTCTCTTTCTCATCCAGCTCCAACCTGGGGCTCGGCTATCCCAGCCTTCAGTCTTGGCTGGGCTCGCTGCAGTCCAAGACTTGTATTCCACCCCATCAGACACGACATATCCCTGTCAATGGCTCCAGCAAACAGAAGATCCCACAATCTTGTATCTGCTGTGCGAATGGTCGGACGCTGCTCTTTGTCGAGAAGCGTTCAGCCAAGCTTCCGCCTCGAGGCAACACTTGAATGAGCTACTGGATGGTTATATCCAATCCACGACCGCCCGGCTATTTATTATTAACGTGGCCGCTCGCGACATTCCGTTGGAGGCACCCATCATAAGCATAGGGTGCCACACCGTGTTAGCCGAGAACCAGGATGCACTTGAGCTTTTCTTCCAAAGCAATAGAAACATACTGGATGACTATGTCACTTGCGAAAAGAGAGCTGTTGGTGGGTGGCGCCTAGAGGGAACCAGCTGTGTCCGAGAGGAATGGTGGCTGTTTGTCGGATGGGAGAGCTGGAGGCATCATTATGACTTTATAACGATTGAAGGGTTCAAACAGTACGGGAAGATTCTGAATCTGTTGAGCGGGTACGAAAGTCGGCATGCAAGAGTCTTGCACCTCTCTCCGGAAGACAAGGAGTAGTCTACGCTATAGTCGTAGCAATTCGCGCTCGCGGTATTTTTGTCTCATGTGCCCCCGACGAACAATGCGGACAGTTGCTCGTCATACCTTCCATGAATCTGGTTGCGTAATATGGCTCAGAAAGTATACGTATATGTTATGTCCCGCTTCATGCCCGTTGCCTGGCCCTTTGCCGATACTTCCCAGGCGTGGTCTAGAGCTGCCACAACATCCTCAGGTAAGGGACCGCTCTCAAGACTGCATACATTCTGGTCGAGCTGACGGACGCTTGAGACACCCAGAATAATCCCGTCGTTGCCGTCGTCTATTCGTAGATCCGAGTGATGAACTAGCCATCGCAGAGCCACATCTATCATGTTCAAATTGTGACGCTCAAGCGCGCGTCGCACGGTTGCGATGGACTCGAATATGTCGTCCCTGAGGTATCGAGACCGGTATGCGCTCCCTATCGCCGGAGAGGTGTTGGAGTACCGGCCGCTGTCCGGGACATGGTCTTTGTTCTTGACTTGGTCCGAGAGTAGGCCGCCGGCAATTGGGTTATAAGCCACAAAATCTAGGCCGTACCGTCTGCAGACGTTGAAAATATCCGGCTCAACGTTCCGCAAGAGGAAGTTGTATCTGCCCTGATACACTGTGGGACAGATCCAACCTCGTTGCTTGCAGATCATGACGACCTCTGCCACCTCGAATGCTGCGAAATTGCTCAGTCCGAACTTTTTGAACTTGCCAGACTTGTGTAGCTCGTCTATGGCCTTGAGTGTCTCGTCGAACGGCACGGTGCGATCTGGTCTGTGCAGGTATAGCACCTATCATGTTTGTCAGCAATAGTTTGGCGGATTTGGCGCATCAACTTACGTCAACTGTATCGGTGCCTAGCTCTTCGAGGCTTTTGTCGACCGAGGCAACTACCTTGACAGCTGCATTATCCCCTTTGGCGGAGGGAGAGTGCACTTTGGTGGCCAAGTGAAGGCCTCGTTTCCTCCAGTCTACGGCACGGGTGAAGGCCTCTTGCGTGCCTCCAACGTACACTCTCGCAGTGTCAACCTCGTGGTAGCCTTTCTTCTGAAACAAATCAAGCACATCCCCGAAAGTGTCGAGATCTGTTATCCGGGCGCCATCCGCTTCCGACGGCCCAAAATTCATTAGTCCAAGTATCAGCCGAAGCTGCGGTGTTCGTTCGGGGGCCGACATGCTAGAGATCATTGACAAATCCATGTGACGATATAACCCAGCGCGTGGCATTGCTCGCTCGCTATATAGTCACGCCGGTCCTGGCAGCCGGACGATATATCCGGATTTTGTGTGGCGAATGACTCCATGGGCTGAACCAACAAATCGCGTTCACTCCCGAGTATGTTGTATGACTTAACTCCGTTGCCGCCCGGTATGTCCAAGCGCTAACAGTCTCAATACGCCTCATCGCCGATCGCGACGGGCTGCACTGGCTTGTCAAGCCAGCAATGGAACGCCCCTGGACCAGTGCGGTCGGAGTTGAACCTTTTACAGACGGAGTTTATGGACGTCTGGCATCATTCGAGTGACTTTGCATTAGCGCTACGCGTCGTTCATTCCCCTTGGTATCGGATTCGTGCTACTCCATTCCCCGCATCGCTCTCGCGCATGGATTACGGCTCCCTTGCTCGGCTGACGTCCGCAGTGTGAGGTACAACTACTGCCGAGGGTGCTCAGCTAGCTGAACTTTGTCCTTCTGTCATTCGCGGTTGGTCTTACTTGGTATCGGGAGCGTTGGTAAGCCGTGGGCACGTAAATCGAGTGACAGCAGCACCCCGGCCAAGAGGTCAATGAAAAGACGGTAGACTCGCTTTTGAGCACGGAACCTGAAGCTACCACATTTGTCCCTTCTCCCCTGGCTGCCATACCTCCGTTGTGCGGTTCGGAAAAAACGTGACCACATCGCCAGGTCCCACGTTCAGTGCCTCCCCTGTTTTCTCGTCGACAACCAATCCTCCCAGCCGTGGAATCGCGGTTATTGGACTGCGATACTGAAGAGCGGACTGCTTGTGGGATATATAGTCCTCCATCTCGTCGTAGTGCGGAAGTAGCACCAATCCACGTAAGAGGTTCAAGCCTTTGGTGCTCTGCAAATCAAAACTGTTTAATGTCAAATCAGGATCCGCCAGCAAACAGTCTGCAAGTGCAATGTCTTTGCCAAAGATGCATGCGGCTTCTCCTGCTGCAAAGACTTTGCCTCCCTTGTCGACAAAGTTCCTCAAGGCCTTCAGCAAGTCGAGTCGATTGATCTGTCGAAGTAAAACGAAAGGATTGCCACCGCTTATGAAGATGACATCTGAATTCAAAAGGCCAAAATTGTTGCTCTCGGAGCCGAGTGTGACTGTCGGAAAGTGGCCATGAGCATGAAGTCTGTTGCGGACTTCCTCAACTTCCCCGGGCCAGAACTTTGTTGCCTTTGCTAGACAGCAAACTGAAACTCGTTGACTGGATTGGAAACACTTGTCCCACAGAACAGGGCTTTCGCAATCAGTGTCAGGTAGGTTGCCACCAAGGTAAAGCATTATAGAAGAGTATCGATTGTCGACTTTCGTGGACAAGAACATCACCCGTCTTTATAAACCCCCAGGAGGTGGCTCAGCTTTCTATGAAGCTATCGGCCACATGTTACGCCGGCTGACGGAATGACTGCCCAGGATTCTGCCTTGCCTGCTACCTGAAGACCAGAGCGACGACAATTGGATCAACCCATGGTTGATGGAACGCAAGACTCACCACCACGCTGAGTGAAAGGATGGGTAGCTGCATCAGTTGTTCAAAACCCGAGTCTCGGAGGCGGTACGCGGTCCGGCGGGGCGATACGCATCGAGCACTACCAGAATTGATGTCACAGGCAGATTCGGCCCGGTTCAAGCTACGATGAAGCCAACAACTACTAGGGATGAGCACTTCCTCGCTAACAACGAGTTTCATGACTCTTACACGGGTTCAATTAAGTAGCCGTGACCGTTTTGCAGGCGCACCTAGTCCATATCATACCTGTAGCGGTGGGGCAACACCATTGCTGGCGTTGTTTGGACTGAGACTTGAGGTGCCTACGCACTATTCCTGCCCACCATGCTTTTCGACGAGGTACGAGGAATACGTTTCCTGCCAAGGCTCGGTCCAACTCTTGGACTCGTCCACAACGGCGAGGCGTGTCTCCTTTGGCAACGCCCGCATGACGGAATCTGTCGTCGCCAGCACGTCCTCCGCGCCGCGTAGACCGCAGTACCGCTTCAACGCCTGCGACATGACAACCGTGGAGATGGACACTGGCGACGCCTCCATCACTTGGAGGAATATGTCGACCGTCGTCGCCCGCTTGCAGACTGAGCTTCTGAATGCCGCAAGTACCAGGTCGCTAAGCTGTTTTTCGAGGGTGGTCGACTCGCTGCCGTCGCAGGACGTAGTAGCCGAGTCCTCGTTGCTGCCTGCCTGTGGCGCTATCCGCGGTAGTATCGCCGCGGCGAGCTCAAAGTCCCACCACCCGGGCGTTGCGTACGGTTCCGAGGGCGGCTTGATGAGACGGTCGAGCGTCTCAAGCTTATCCGCGTTCTCGACCGCAGCGCCGCCAGCTACCAGCAGCCGCACAAACTCGGGTTTTCTGTTGCGCAGAGCGGCGCGCAACGGGGTAGCGAGATGGTGATTCTCGGCTCGCGCGTTGGGATCGAAACCCATCTCTAGGAGTCGGCGGCCAATCTCAACGCATCCGCACCAGGCTGCCAAGTGCAGACATGTCCTGCCATCGTCAAGCGTAGCGCGCACGTCGGCTCCCGCGGAGAGCAGCGCCTCGAACGCAGAAATGTTGCCTTTGTCTGCGCTCCTCTGCAGCGGCGACATCTTGGGGGGTGGGGGGCCCCAAGATCCGAACATCCCACCCGAGTCCTGAGAGGCTGAACCAATGTCGGCGCCGTGTTTGACAAGTATCTCAATTGTCTTTCCAGCCTGGGTGCATTTCGCGTTAGACGCATGATGGACGAGTGTCCAATTCTCGGAGGGAAACCCGTCACTGCTCACGCAGCAGTTGGCATCGAAACTCTGCTCCAAGATAAAGTCGAGAACATCATGGCCATCGTTTATGGCGGCGTGCATGGCCGCGTTGCCAAGCAAAGCCTCTTCGGTGACGGGAAAGAGAATCCTGGCCGTGGCCAAGCAGTTCTCTCTTGCTGCCCTCGCCAGCGCAGAGTTGAAATGATGGCCAGCTCTTCTGTCATACACCGAATGATTGGCGTCAAACCCAAAGTCAAGTAGCAGTTGAACCACCTCGCAATGGTCTTTTCCAGCAGCCAGCTGCAATATCTCCGCCGTGTTTGGTCCGGCGCTCTGTGACGACTGGAGTGGATAGCGATCATGGACGGGTCTGTTTGCCAGCTCTCTCGCCTCCTCTGCTTGCGCCAGTCGTTCATGCTCGAGCACGCGCCGGGCCAGCGCACTCACAACTCCCAAGTTGTTAGCCTCTACGGCAATCCGAAGCGCGCTCATCTGGTCGGCTGGCGACGGGTGAGAGGTCTGCAGGAGAAACCGCACGACGTTCGCCTCGCCCTGCCCCGCGGCGGCCTGCAGCATTGTCCTCTCAAAGTCGTCATCCCATTCGGCTTCAGACTGATCAGACACTTCAGGGGTCTCTTTCTGTCGCGCCGTGTCTCGGAGGGTCGTGGCGAGGTCACATATAATTTTGGACATTGCAGCGCGGCTGATGGCGGAAACAAACGAACTGTTCTCGCTCCACATGCTCTTGGTCGACAACAAAGACTCTCGACTCGACCCAGATGAAAGGATGCTTTCCCATTGCCGCCGGCTCGTGTCCTCTGGGGACGGTCCGGTTTCGCGTGTCACTTCCATCGGGCCAGCGAAATGGATCTGATGCGTTGTGCGCTGGCCGCACGCATCGCACCGGTTGGGCTCGTCGTGATCTGCGCTGGGCTGAACACAGTTGCTACAGAAGACGTGATTGCAGGGGCGGAGTCTGTTCCAAGTCAGTCTCGGTCCGGCCGTCACACCGAATCTGCTGCCTCACATGGTGTTGGCGAGCATGGTCTCGCACATGGCGCACTGAACTGGCTTCACGCCGTGCAGCACGTTGCTTCTGATGACGCCCTTGCGGGCATCCATCTCTGACACGGAGTCAAGTCTGCGGATGGCTTCCGAACCCAAGACGCTCGACCTCGGTAGAACATGGTGAAAGGGGATCCCGCGGGCGACGTAGTCGCGAAACGAGATGGGCACGCCTGGGACCGCGAACCCGGTGAAGGACTTGAACGCAACAGCATTCAGCAACAACACGTTCAGCAACCGTGACCTCTTCCAGTTCCATCTCGAAAATTCCTCGTCCACGATGTAATCTTGATAGATCCAGCCGCCGAAGCCCAAGCCCAACTCCCAGCCTTTGGCCTTTGTTGGCAGCGGGGACACCGGCGGCGGCTTCACCCCGGGCCAGTCATCGCTTCTCTCCGGCGGCGGCGCGTTTGTGTAGATGGGCACGTCACCCAGCTCTGAGACGGTGATGATGTCGCCGTCCTTGGCGAACTCATGTAGCATGACCGGACGCTGGACGCCAAGGACCCGAGCAGGATGTATCAGCTGCAGCCTCCTGGCATACCGCAGAGGGGCAATTTCTCTCATGATGATTTCGCGCAGCCTCTCGTCCGTCATGAATGGCGAGATGGACCAGGTATACGGCCCCTGCGGTTGAATGTGGGACTGGCTAAGGTCGCCGAGCTTGATAGTAATCGTCATGTCAAAGACGGGCTCCAGGACCAGAGGCTGTACGGGCTCAAAGCGTCCGAGGAAAGGCTGAAGCACTTCGTGGGCTTGAAGAGGACGAATGCCACAGAGGCTCTTCCGCGAAGTGTTTTGGCCAATGGACTTGCCGCATGCGCTCCACGATTCACTGTCAAGCCGGTCTAGGGAATTCTCATGTCTCTGCCGCCACAGTTCTGTCAGATCCTTGCCAGACATGCGCAATCGCATCCCGGCAGCGAGCCCCATTGACGACGATGACTCGTCCAGGCGACTCAGTTCGACAAGGCGCCGCCCACTACCCTTGTCCAGCCAGAACTTGCAGGGCCCGATAAACGGGGGCGCAAGAATGAGCTGGAGCCCGTTGTACTTCTCCACGCCGGTGATTTGACCTTCGACTGAGTAGCCCTCCCCGACGGGCATGCTCACGAATTGCCTAACCATGCCTTGTCCGTCTTTGGAGACGACGTTGAATCCATCCAGTCTTTGTTGAGCGGGCACCGTGATGTGGTCCTGTCTGTCAGAAGCGACGCCTTCTGTCGCGGGCAGCCCAGAGATGGCGTTGATGCCGCCAGTGAGGACTTTGATCGCCAATTTTTGACCGCCAGATGAGCTTCCGCTGTAAATATAATGCCTTGTATCATCGGATTGACACCGGAAGCTCAGCACCAGCGCCTCTCTAGGGTACATCGGCACTACCATTCCCATTTTCCGTATCATGGATTCGGGAAGCTTTCCTTCAAGATGTTTCGTGTTCACAAGGGGGAAGTCGCTGATCCTGGCGGGGGGATGGTACGTGGTGCCGTCCTCTGGGACCCTCAGCGTACGGCTAAAAGTTACGGTTGTCGTCATCCCGTAGTTGTTGTCTCGAACCGAAAGTGAACCTCCACCACCTGCTTTCAGCGAGATGTCGAGCGAATTCCTGTCTTTTCGATAGTGTCGGATGACATTGTCGTAGAACTCGTCGAATCTCTCATGCAGGTTTATGGCAAGCCAGTCGAGGGAATAGGACGACGGCCCGTCAGTGATGTGAACGGCGACAGGTTCGCCGAGAGGAGCCAGAGGAGCTAGCAGCTGCCCCTCTTTTCGGAACCCTCGAACGTTTTGGAGTCCTGATTCGATGGGTTTAGCAAACACGAAAGCTGAGAGGAGGCGAGGGGGTTGGATCTCGCGTGGGGAGCTGACCTCGTTGGTGGAGGGCGTCTAGTGCCTCGTGGATGAAATCCGTCATCTTCAACTCTATCGTCTCGTCGACTTCAGCCGTTGAGCTGCTGTTCCCTATGCCATTGCCTCCCACAAAAGTCTTCACACGTACCCGAACGGAGCTCTCGCTAGAAAGAGGTTTCTCGACGCCGCGGTCCGGCAAAGCAGCGGCATCCGTGGCCGGCGCCTCAGAGCTGGGTGAAAAAGAATCGAGCCAGTCCTCAAAGGAACCAAACGACTTGACCTTGTCCACGTCGTCGGTCTCGGCGTCATGCCCCTGGGATGGTAGACCGTGCACAGCTTCGGGGTCCGCATCCACCGGTGCGTCGTAGTCGTACAAGGCGAGCGTCCTCCTCCTTGGCGTGTCGTTTCGTCGCTTCTCAATAATCGTCTCACTGACTCCGAGGTACTGCTCAACCGGACCCGGGAGACTGAGCGCCCTCAGCTGCTGGCAAGTCTTGGTCAGGTCGTCGAGCGTCTCCGTTGTTCGAGAGTACCCGGCAGCCTGCTGCTTCCTGGCGCCGTCGTCAGCAAAATGTTGGGAGGGAAGCCTGGTTGGCAGCATGGAGGGGACAGCGCCAAAGGCCACGACGCAGACGGGACTTACAATACGCGCAGCTGTAGCGCGACAGTGAGGCTCTGCTTATACGCGTACAGGCGGCCCGTGGCCACCTCAATGTCAGACATGAGCTCCGTGAAGCGCGACCTGGACAGAAGCCTGGTAAGGCGGCCCTTTGTGAACATTTCCCGCAGCGAGTTGAGCTGCTGCTCCAGGCTCTGGACCGTCTCGTCGCAGCTGACCGAGACGGATCTGAGGGCGTCGCGATCGACATCGCCCTCGTCTCGAAGGTGACACCGGAGCTCAACCAAGACCGCGTGGAACGTGTCCAGCTCGTCGGTGAGTCTGGCGAGAAGCTGCGGCCCCTTCTGGACGGACAGGTACAGCTCACGCGACACTTCTGCGACTTTGCCGACGAGGGCGATGAGCCCGGCGACGGAGGCGGCGATGCTGAGCGGATCCATGCCGTTTGGGCTGGCGGGCGGCCTGGCCGCCTTGCTGCGGCCGAGATGTGCGCCTCGGAAGCTGCTGTGACGGGTTGTGCGGTTGCTGAGTCTCGCAGGCAGCAAGCCCCTCTTTGAATCGCGATGAAACGCGAGTCGGGAAATTATTAAGCGCGATTGCTGGTCTCTTGGCGGTAAGCAATGTATTGACCCGTGGCTTACATGCATAGCGACGATCAACTACCTAGGGCTAAACTAGCCAGCGTAGGTATGTGCTTGCAAACCACACGCTCCGCAACGATGTTCTTTTACTTAGCAACTACGCCGCACGGCTTGATTTCGGTGTCCAGGTACGCGAATCGCGAACAAACCGGACTGACCAGGTCCGCAGCGGCTGTTTTCAGCAACCTGCCTGGCTCGTGAAGTGGCAAAGCAAGTCTCAGCGCCAGTTTACCCTCGCCGTTTACCAGAGGCCATTTTCGGCCCGGTCGACAGCCGTACCCGTCACGGACCATAACGGCGCGTGTTTGCAGCGAGTACTATGCAATCAGGCCGGATACGACGCCAGTCATGGGTTGAGTCTGCATTGAGCAAGTTAGGATACCCTACCCATCCGCAAGTGGCTTCATGTTGTGAGCAACCTCCTTTGTCACACTGTCCTTTGGCGATTGGGCAAGCACGATAAGCTTATAGCGGCTGAAGCGTAGCTATCGGTCGATTTTCTTCTTTACAATGGTTGTCCGATCTAGAGTAATCACTTGATGGAGGCTAGCATCGCCGTCGTCAGACGTCGACCGGCGCTGGCGCGGACAAGAGCGGCATAGCCGTGCATCCTCGTGAGCGTTGGAGGCCTGACAGCATACACTGCCACGTCTCACACTCGGCAAACACTGTAAGATCTGATATTCACTGCCTGGGCAAACGCGGGGTGTCAAGCTGTACTTACATACTTTACAGTCAGTGCCGATTGGCGCTACACAATAACGCCGCGCGCCGTATCACCACAGCCCTGACAGCGCCTCCTGTTCCATAGCACAGCATGAACATTCCAGGCGTTTCTTATTCTCTGGGCCCCGCCCCGTATCACCCCTGTATCACAGGCCTCCTGGGGGATGCCAATTACTTCAACCTTAGAGCCTGTCGGCGCAAACAACGGCCAGCGCAGTAGCTCGCCAACCCAGCGCGTGAGCAGAAGTTGCTCTTTCACAGATCGCAAACAACTAGTCACGAGGTCAGACAAGACGAAATTTTCAATCACTCTCAGTGTTCGCGCCGCGGAAACGATGAGTATAAATACGGGTGTTCTGTCGCCGGGTTTCTCTCCACTGCTCTCAAACACACACACACACACCTGCACCATCTCTCGTCCTAGACAACTTTGAGAATCGGCTTCTGCATCGCAACCCTGCTCCATGAACAACTTCTTCGCAATGAGCTATTCATCTTACCCGCACTTCAGCACAGGTCCGGGGTACGATGACCTCGCCTACATCGCCAACTTGGAAGGTCTTACCGGCCGATACATGCCCGCACTACCAACGGATCGTCGTCTGAATGTCATACTTGGCGAGGGAACTCTGGCTAGCCGAATCAACAACGTCTCAACATGGAAGTATTTCGAAAAGGGCTGCGTTAAGTGGCCACACGGCTTGAGTGACTATCGCTCCATCTCGAAAAATGTCGGTCGTCTTCGCGATCAGAAGAGCCTTGAGGACCGAAAAAGTATCTCTGTTCGGTCCGCGTCGGAGCCTGCAGAAAGCAAGCTCGCCACCCTGGATCGAGCGAGGCGGGTGCTGGACAGAATCGACCGAACATATGGCTTCGCCGACCAGACGGAGACCTGGGAGCAAGTGATTGAGGGGCTTCTCCAGGACTCCATAGTGGAGGAGCTAACGATCATGGTGATGCAGCAGACGGCAAACTATTTGGGACGATGCAATCGCAAGCTCGATGGTGTGCCTAAGAGCATCATGGAATGCGAGAATCTACTGAATAGAGTCTGACAACGCCGGAGATTGACGCACGGGGTGTAACAAGCCCGCGGGGCATGGGGCTGACATGTCGAGAGCAAAATGGACAAAAGAGCGGACCGGCTTGACGTATTGACACTTTTCAGCCTGATTCAACATCAGCTGTACATAGAAACTCGCCTCGGGGCTTTCAATCAATTCACCACTCCCCTTTGCAGAGCCACGTAAACGACATGGAACCACGCTGTCAGTGCAGCTCAGACTTTCGATTCAACGCTACCTCCTTGTCCCTCCATTCAACTCTCACCCAAACATCTAGATTAAAGACAAAAGAAAGCCAGCCAGTCGCAGGCTTATTGTAGGCGCGGGTATCTCCAAGCACCCCCTTCAACTTCAAAACTAACTCCCCAAATGATGCAGCCCATCCAGACAAGTAGAGGCCGTTTCCGCGGCCTATGCAATTTGAGAAAGGAAAAAAAAACGCCGTAGGAGCCACACGCATATGTATGCTCGATGCTGTGCTGACACAAGGAAATAGGCAGTATTAAAAGTGCGGCCGGGTGGCCCCAACGGTGCTGCCCGTGGGTCAATCCGCCGATGTGGTGGCCGTGGCCCGTGTGACAGAGCTGCCTCACTCCCGCAGGCCTTCGTTCAGCGCGTCGCGATCGATCGTCTCGGCAGTTACTTTCGCCGGGGCACCTTTGCGCTTGTGCGCGGCCCAGTACTGCTGAAACCCTGGAATCGCCCCAGCTTGGTTGATACCCGGTGGACGATTGACGTCTCGATCACGATCCCGTTCGGCAGTCTTGGGCGAGGGACTGGGCGCGCTGGGACTTGAGGCGCCCCATGGTCGCCATCCAGCCCACTTGCCAAACGGGCGGGACCGCGGCGCCGGCGAGGCTCCCGGCGACGTGGCCGCTGCCATAGGGCTGGACACGGACCTCGGCGTTTGGAAGCCAACAAAGTGGTCTCGGAGGGCGGCGTCGCTGCGTTTCCCGCTGGCCCGAGACAGCGTCGGTTGGGCCGTGACGCCCGTGACGACTACGTCGGCTCCGCCAATGGGCCGGAGAGTCATCTGACTGGGTCTCGCCTTGAGCGTGTGAATCTCGAGTCCTCCCGTGAGAGACATGATGGACTCGTGCGACGGAGCTCTGCGGAGCGGTGGTCGGGATATCGGATGCTCCAAGAATGAGTCGAATTCATTCGCCGATTCCTGCACGGCCGGCGCAGTCTCAACAACCAGCGCTGGCCTGTCGTCCAGAGGCGGCAGATCCTCGACATCCTCATCCTCCTCGTGAATCGTGTGGTCTCCGTGCGAGCGATGAGTAGCCGGGTTTCCACATGGTGTGTCCGGCACAGAGTCCAGCAGCGACGTGGCCATGGAATGATAGCTTCGAGAAGACGCCACAGACGTTCGCTTGCTATGCGATGCTCTCCAGGTGGGCGACATGGGGTCGAAGCTCGTCGTTGGTGATTGAACAGCATCAGAGTCGCCAAAGCTCGTGTCGAACACGGCGTGGCGATGGGCCGACGGCGGTGAGCTCGGGGCAGATGACGAGAACTCGGAGGGCGGATTCGAGCAACCGGCCCACGAGTTGCGAGCCTTGGGCATGGTCGGCGTCATGTCGCCTTCGTCCGTGTGCGACAAGAGAGCAGGCGCGGTAGGAGATGGAGCGATGCCGCCCCATTTACCAGGCCGCCTGGGAGAGGAGGGTGCTGAAAAGACTGGCGGTGTTGAGGTGCCGGACAAGAGCCCTTGCCGCCGCTTCTTTGGCTTCTTCGCCTCTGACTTGGGGGTAACGTGGTAGTGATGATGGATGTGCAACTCCTGAGACAGCCGCTTCTTCGCGTCGCTGGGCTCCAACTCGGCCTTGAGCGTCGACATGGAGCCGGATTCCTGGGTCTGCTCGTGCTCGACAGGTTGATGAAACATGAGCTGCTCTCGTAATGACTGGATCTCGTCGTTGGAATTGAGGAGCATTTCCCTAAGCTCCGCGATGCCGACCTGGAGATTCGCGTTATCCTCGAGAAGGTCGCGTACAAAGTGGCCGACAATCTTGTTGTTGCTCTTGGGTTCCTGGAGTTGTTTGCTGGCGGCGGCACCCTTCAGGCGGCCAGCTGCCATGTCGAGCTGCTTGTCAATCTCGCGCTGCCGCTCCATCCGCTCCACCACCTCGGAGTGCCGCTCACGCTCCTGGCGTGCCTCCTTTTCCATGCGCTCCAGCTGGTCCTGCATATCAGTGAGCCCGCGCTGGGCTTCCTTGAAGCGCTGCGCGTGGGAGCGAGCATCTTCCCGGCTCGACCTCAGGTCCTCATGCAGCTTATTCTGCTCGTCTTCCAGAACGGCTATGTGACGCTCGGCATCGGCAGCGCGCGCAGCAGCAGCTTCCAGGCGACGCACGCTCTGTTGCGACGAGAGCAAACTGGCCTCGAGGCTTTTTATCCTGGTGTCGGAGTCGGAGACGGTGTTGTTGAGGGCCTCGAGCTGGTCGAGGAGGTTGCGGTTCTCTTCAATCTTGGTCGCGTTGATGGATTCGAGGTCCAGCTTGGCCAGTTCCAATTCGTGTATGCGGGTGTTCAGCTCGATGCGGTCTCGCTCGGCATCGGCCATGTAGGCCTCGTGCCGGACCAACAAAGCCTGCAGCGAGAACGTCAGCGACTCCATGATGGTGGCCTGGCGCTATGACCCGAGCAAAGACGAAACAAGAGCCAACTAGCGGAGGAACATTCTGTCGTGATGCCAAAAACACGAGCAAAACGGCTGGCACGCAAAGACATGAGACGGTGGGGATCGCGGCAGCGAAGCCGGCGCTGGAATGCAGCGGAACGGAGCGAGGCGAGCACGCGCGCGCTGGCGCGGGCCGGGAGCACGTACCTGGCCGAGCTGTGCGGCGGTGTGCACATCCTTTTCGACAGACTCGAGGATGGAGCAGTTTCGCTTTAGGAGGATGCAGTCGGGGCGGCCGCAGCAGCAGTGCAGGGACGACGAGGAGGCCGGTTCGCGGCGGGCGCGGACAGAGCTTGAGCGCGCGAGGGGGTCGAGCGTCCGCGACGGAAAGGACATGGCGGCTACTGAGGCGCTGCTGCGCGGGCGGCGGGTTTCGAGGGTGACGGCGAAGGCGCAGTCGGCGCGGCAGCGCTCATGGTCCAGAGGATCGTGTGTAGGCGGAGATGGTGGAGTTGAGGAGGGAGCGTCGTGTCGAGAGCGGGTGCGCCCGGAGGACGGCGGCGGCGGTGGCTTCGGCGGAGAGGCCTGGCCTGTGGGAGAGGGCGCGCGACTTGGGGCGGTGGCACTATGGCATGTCGTCGAGGAATGAGGTTCGGCGTCGGCGGGCGCGAGAGGAGAAGGCGACGCGACGCAGAGAAGGGCTGCTGCGGGCTGCAGGGACGGGAGATGGTGGATGGATCTGTTAATTAGCATGTCGAAGTGGGGATGGGCGGCGGGCGTCCGTCTTTAGATGCCAGACCAGGGCTAAAGTGCTGCAGCAGCGGCTGCCAGATGCGGTGAGGGCGGGGGAGCGGGGCGGGGCTGGATGCGGCCGTGGCTGGTGCTGGCGCTGGCGCTGGCGCTGGTGCTGGTGGATGATGGACCGCATCAGCCTCTGGCTGCCCTGGGAGCCCGTGATGCTGTGGTGGTGGGTAGTGGGTGGTGGGTGGTGGGCCTCCCATCCGTGGCGTTCTTTGGCGGGCGGCCCCAGTGCCTGGTTGCGCCTGGAGCCGGCGCTGTGATCGTCCAGGCACCTGGCGGCCCCGGGCCCGTATCTCCACTGTCGAGTGCCCGCTATCAGCACCAACGCCCGCGTCGGCGATCGTGACGGCTGGACTGGCGCGGGCAGGCGTGTTCACTGGCCCTCTCGTATACGAAAAGCAGCAAAAGCAGAAACCACAAGGCCGTCCATGCACACGGCTCGGCGGACCGCCACGTGTATTTATCTCTCTGAACCGCGGCACCGAATAACGGTGAACCTTGCTTGGGCCGTTTTGGGCAGCCTCCCCTCATCGCAAGCCATTGGCCCTCGAGGCCCCAAACCGCCCGGCACCAAGGCGTTGGAGGGTGCGACCAACCTCCCGACTTGCTATTCGCTCGGGTTCACGGCTTGGGGGCGGCGCGGCGCCGGTGGTTCGTGAATCTTGCATGGACGACGCGCGCGCCACTGGGACGATTTGGGAGGCGTGCTTTGACAGGCTGTCGTGCCATGTCTCACAACAAACAGCGCCAGGGCCTACGGTTGAAGCCCAGTTTGCGGGGAGACGGACGCGGTGGTACAGCGTCGTGAACAGTACGACGACGTTGAACAGACAAGAGGCGCATATGGCTCTAAGGGCGTATCATTGTTGGAGATCGTCTGATCAGACCCATCCTCTCCATCTACTCACATCCTGCAAAGTAGTGCTGAGGAGTTCAACGCGATTCGCGGTTGAATGAATGTCGAGTCCCGGGTAGCCGATGGGAAAATAGCTGGGCCAAACGACGGCAACTTCGCGGGTGACGAGCACCTCAGCATCTCCCAGTGCATCACGTCAGCGCATCCCCCGCTGCAGTGTAGCCGATGCCCCTCCAACTCCCCCCAGTCATGTCGTCATTGGCGCGCCCCCAGCGATCGAGCTCCCGCTGCAGCTCCGGCCACTCAGCATCGCCGGATTGTCATCGCCCAGTGCGCCCATCGCAAGCTTCCTTCATCACCAGCGCGTCATGCAGTCCATCCCTTGGATTCTCCCAGATAACAGTACCTTTTCTGCTCCTCCGTGCGCCATTGTGTTGCCTCGTCAGCCCGCCCGTCCCTCGCCGCCGCCATCCCTCCGTCACATGCCCAATCGGCAGCTGTATCGCTTCACCTGCCACGCCGCATCGTCTTCACTAAACGGAACCAGTACCTGCACGGTTTCAAAGCTCATCGTACCTTGACTTGTGCCGTTCATCGCCGCCCAACGGCCCCTCTTCCCGTTCCCTTCCCCTCCCCCTCCGTAACTGCCGCCCGGCGATTACATATGCCCCCTCCTCGGACCTCCCGTCTCCTCCGCACCCTGCGTCTCTCACATCATCTTCATCAACCAACACGCCAATTCTCTCTCAGCACACGAGCCATGGCCAAGGAGTACAAGCTCAAGGACATCTCGTCCATTTCCCTCTCTCCCGGCGCCAAGCGGGAGGTCGAAGTCGAGGGGATTCAAGACGGCAAGGTCCTGCTCGTCAACACCGCCGGCAAGGTCCAGGCCCTCGGCGCCAAGTGCACACATTACGGCGCGCCGCTCGCAAAGGGCGTCTTGACCAAAGAAGGACGCTTGACATGCCCGTGGCACGGAGGTGAGACTGTCGCCCATGACTGCGCATACACGACGCTGACCATGTCGATAGCCTGCTTCAACGCCAAAACCGGCGACATTGAAAACGCGCCCGGCCTCGACTCGCTCCCCGTCTTTGCAGTCGCCGAGCGCGATGGCGCCGTCTACGTCACAGGCGACGAGTCCGCCATCAAGGGCTCCCGCAGGCGCCCCAACTTTACCTGCAGCGCCGCCTCCATAAGCGCTGATCAGGGCAAGGTTGTCGTCGTGGGGGGCGGCTCCGGAGCGCTTGGTGCCGTTGAAGGCCTCCGCGAGGCGGGCTACAAGGGCGCCATAACCGTCATCTCCAACGAAGGCTACCTGCCCATCGACCGCCCCAAGCTCAGCAAGGCTCTCATGACGGACACGGCCAAGCTGGCCTGGCGTGACAAGGCCTGGTTCGAGAGCGGCAGCGTGGACTGGGTCGACGACGAGGCCACCAGCGTCGACTTTTCCGAGCGCAAGGTCTCGACAAAGGCAGGCAGCAACATTTCCTACACCAAGCTCATCCTGGCAACCGGTGGAGCGCCGCGGTCACTACCTCTGCAGGGGTTCAAGGTCTTGGAGAACATCTTTGTCCTCCGCAATGTGCACCACGCCAAGGCCATTGTCGATGCCATCGGCGAGAAGGGCAAGAAGATTGTCGTCATTGGGTCGTCCTTTATCGGGATGGAGGTGGCTGTGGCAACGTGCGCCGACAACACCGTAACGGTCGTTGACATGGCCAAGACGCCGCTGGAGCGCGTTCTCGGCGAGCAAGTCGGCGCGGGCATCCAGAAGCTCGTCGAGGGCAAGGGCGTCAAATTTTACAACGGCGCAAGCATCGACAAGGCCGAGCCGTCGGGGTCTGACCCGTCCAAGGTTGGCGCCGTGTGCCTCAAGGACGGCACCCGGCTCGAGGCCGACCTGGTCATCCTCGGTGTCGGTGTTGCTCCCGCGACCGAGTTCCTCCGGGACAACAAGGTGCTGCGCCTCGAGCAAGACGGCTCTGTGGCGACCGACGAGAACTTCCAGGTCACGGGCCTCAAGGACGTCTACGCCATCGGCGACATCGCAACGTACCCATACCACGGCCCCGGAGGCGACGGCAAGCCGGTACGAATCGAGCACTGGAACGTGGCGCAAAACGCCGGACGGGTGGCTGCGGCGCATATTGCCAATACCTCAGGACGCGACCTGTCGTTCATCCCCATCTTCTGGTCCGCGCTGGGGGCGCAGATGCGGTACTGCGGCAACGTCAACAACGGGTGGGACGACTTGGTGCTGCGCGGCGACCCGGCCGAGGCCAAGTTCGTGGCCTACTACACCAAGGGCGACGACGTGGTGGCCATGGCGAGCATGGGCAAGGACCCGGCCATGGCGCAGAGCGCGGAGCTGATGAAGCTGGGCAAGATGCCGAGCAAGAGCCAGCTGCAGGGCGGGTTGGACGTGTTGGACGTGGGCGTACCGGCGTGATGCGAGAAGAAGAAGTTGGCGAACATGGTCGGTGACGATGGACAGGCTTGCGGGGCAAAGTAGCCGCGGTGGCGTCAGTGGTCGGCACGGGTGACCAAAGGCTGCACTGACTGGGCCAGATGGTTGGGCCTTTGAATGAAAGCTGTATGACTACCCCATGAGCCATCAATGAAGGACGCCGCGTCGCCAGGCACTCCAAAGCCCTCTAGGGCTGCCTTTAGGGGCTTCTGGCTGGGTGCCCAAACGGGTGTTGGTCGAATTAGCTCAGCGCCGCCAGCGGCTTGGGCTCAGGTTAGGCTGTAGGCCAAACTTCGTCCCCTCCCAACACCTTTCATCGTCCTTCCGTCGCTCTAGTTACTCGTCGCTCGCGCCGCGCGTGCTTTCCCCGACACCGTTGCCATGCCGACGCTCCGATTGTCGCATTCACCGCCGCCATGACGTGCTCTCACAACGACGGGCATGACGCAAACCTCTTCAGCGCATCAGAGCAACACGTTGGCATCGACGCTCGGAGCGCCTGCCGCGACTCGGCTCCCAAGCCGCCTATCCTGGGCCGGGGGCTTTCCATACGCGACTCAATGCGTCGCCGTCCCCGAGAGAGAATCGTTGTCGAGCCCCTTCTCTGGACAAAACTGCAACTCGAGGTTTTGCGATGCTCTTTCCACGGTCCTTACCCTGCTCCGCCGGCAGCGATGAAGCTTGAATACCCGGGTGATGATCTTCTACTCAAGCAGTTTGAGAAGTGGTTTCACGATGGGGAATTCTTCCAACGAGAATCCATTGTTGTCCGTTTTCTGTCCGGGGGATTCGTGGCTCAAGGCCCCTTGCGACTGTTGTGCGTTTCTCCATGCCCCGTTGGAGTTCTCTCAGATCTGACCGTCTGCACCAGTGGCGAGCTATACTTCCACCTCGGCGGATATCGTGCCATCATGCTCCCCTGCTCATGCTACTACTTCCTCAAGGAGTGCGCAGCGGGCTACGCTGGGTCTGCCGTTCCTGTCGCTGCTCACATCGACCACGGACACATCGCCTACCTGCGACAAAAGAAGCTGCCCTGCTTTGATGATGTCTATCTCAGGTACAGCCGACCGGTGGACAATATCCTCGCTATCAAAGAGAAGAGGCTTGTCTCCGAGAACCAACTCCATGACCCCTATCTAGTCGCCCTCTTGATTGCTCTAGCACAACAGCAGTGGAAGGGGCTTGGTGTCGAACGTCGGCAGCACGCCGCGGGCGTAACTGTAAGTTTCTCGTCCTAACATTGCTGGCTGCTCCAGACGCCATCCGATACTTAAACGGTCTGCAGCCAAAGGTACTCTATACGTCTGATGATGGCAGAGCTATGCATCTGTACTCAACAAACGTGTCGGCAACCATGATTCGCATGTTTGATGATCCAACGTTCTCGCCACCGATGCCGCAGTCACTTTCCGTGGGTATCATTGCTATTCCCTATGAACCGCTCGAGACGCTGCGGGACCGCATGATGGCGCTGTTGCTGTCAGCCACAAATCTCGACGACGTTGGCACGTCAGAAGAGCTTGTCACGTATCAATAGACCAGTCCCGGTGAAGGAGGATGTCATTGCCATCTGAGCGGCCGGAAAACATCAACATTTATTAAAGCTCGTAATATGGTGACAACGAATGATTCCTGTGCATCGTATACAAGACTGGCCTGATCGAGCCACGCTCCCGTGCGATAAAGATTAAGCTCCCACAATAGGTACCCGCAGATCGAAAGTATTTATAGTGAATAGTACTAGCCGGCGGTAAAGCGCCAAGCCGGCGGACCAATTTCCGTCGTCTTGAGTTATCCCTACGATGAGAGGTGCGTCGTTTTTCCACGTGGCTCCTACTGGGTGCGGCCACCCCTTTCCGCCATGATGGATCCAGTCATGCCGTTCAACGCCGCCGTCATGCCGTTAAGGGCCTGCGTGAGGGCCTGCACGTCAGGCACACCGGCCGACGCTGGCGGCGGTGCAGCGACGGGGACGCTGCCCTGGACGGGGGTGGAGTTGGTATTCACGGGGGCAGCGTTGGCGTTGACAGGTGCCCCGTTGGTGTTGACCGGCACTGCATTCGTATTGACCGGTGCCCCGTTGGTGTTGACGGGCGCGGCGTTGTTGTTGACCGGCACGCCGTTGCCAGTGACCGAACTGCCGGCGCCTCCATTCCGCTGTCCGTTGGAAGCCGAGTTTCCGTTGAGGAAGGAGTTGTCCTTGGTCTGGAGACCGAGGACGTTGACGGGGACGGTGATGGTGTTGCCGTTGGCGTTGATAGGGGGGATGAAGCTGGCTGGGGGAGTGCCCTGAGGAGTGCCCTGAGGAGTGCCCTGAGGAGTGCCCTGGGGAGCGGCCTGCTGAAGGCGTGTTAGCGCCTTGCACTTCAACGCGCGTGATTTCGCCTCATGTTGGTGGACGTGACGGCTGGTTACTTACGTCGGGGCTGGGAAGGGGTGCGGTAAGCGCAGCGGTAAGGAGCGAGGCGAGCACAACGAGCTTCATTGTGGATATTGATATCGAGAATTGGATTAAACGAATGTATGATGCAGCAAAGACACAGTGAATAAGCGAGTGACGGAATGGAAGAGCTTGTAGAATCATCCCTCTTAACAGCAGCATGGCTTCACGGATACTTATATAGCCACGAATGCCCGTGATAGTGGCCCTTACTTGAGAGTATTATCGCGAATGGGATTTGCATGCTGCACATCTCACAGACAGGCTAGCAGGTCAGTCTAGTCTTCAGGTGTGCATGCGCAATGTCTACCTGACGTGCGGTGAGCACACTAAGAGCCTGCACGAGAGGTCTTAGAGTGGTATCATTTGACCTCGCTTCCTCGCAAGGACCTCGACTGCTGCAGTCGCACGGACGCAATGGACAGCGCCCAGCCCTGTAAGTGGACTGATGGCTGGGGGAGGGGGGTGCTCTTAAGTCGCCATCAGATAACGTCAAGCCCACCATACCTTCAGATTGCTGGACCCGAACCCTTCCTTTGACGGGATGCCCTGGCCGGCATCACATCACACCACGATCGTCAACGTTATCGTAATGAAGGAGGATGGGGCGATCCATCGGCAGTGACACAGCAGTGGTGGTGGTCCTGGCTGCGCTGGGTTCCCTGTGTTTCAGGCGGCCTTGGGGATAGGGTCTGTCCAGTCAGAGGCCCCAGCGGCGGCTCCAGATTGCCGAATCAGGCAATCACACAGCTGGAGACCCTGATGGACGGAGGGGGGCCGCGAGTTTGAGTCTGCCCGATCCTCCGTTCCTCCGTCACTCTGTACGGGTCTTTCATTTACATCTTCAAGTGTACTTGGTTGCAAGATGAACCTCTTCACCATGTGGTCTTGGAATGGCTTCAGATCGGGGTCGAACGAGGACATCGCCCAAGCAGATCCACCACGATCATCACCTTTACAAGAATCGAATTGAAGTACCTCGCGTCAAACCACAGATTTAACCACCATTTTGCGCTTATCGCCGCCACTTGCTCCGCCACATCCACATAAACAACCCCCTAGCACCTCTGGCAGGCTGTGCCGGGGCAGTACCCGTGGCTGCACGAGAAGCTGCACAGGCCCTTGTACCCGTCGCCCTCGCCCGGCAGCGGGCACCCGTTGGTCCCGGACTCGGGCGGCGGCGGCACCGCGGCGCCGTACTTGGTGCACTTGCAGGGCCCCGGCGGGCAGTAGCCGTAGTGGCACGAGAAGCTGCACAGGCCCGAGTAGTTGCCGCTCTCGCCGTCGGCGTTGGTGCCTTCAACGCAGACGTCTGCTTGGAATGTTAGCGCACGTGTTTATGAATCAAAAAAGGGAAAGGCATATAGGGGATACGTGCTTCCGCCGCCTGGAGGGCTCGTGACGGGGGGTTGTGTCGTGGTTGTCTTGGTGGAGGTCGGAGGCTGTCCGGGCGTGGTGGTGGTCGTCGTGGTGGTCTGGCCGGGAGGCGTGCTTACGGGCGGATTGGTGCCGAGCGAAGGCTTTGCCTCGCATGTCGAGACGTGCAGGCCGACGGTCAGGGAGGCGAGGCCGTGAGGCTGCAGCGGGTCCGAGAAGCCGGCCGGGAGCGAGCCCACGTAGGCGTTGAAGTTGTACAGGCCGCATGGGCAGACGTTGGAGATGTCCATAAGCGACGTGCCCTCGAGCACCGTGGCCGACCCGCGGCTGAGCTTGAACTTTTGCTGGCCGACACCAGCGGGCACAGTAAAGATGTTGGCGCCGGCTGGCACGTTTTGCGTCTTGGACTGTCCCCCCGATGTCACGGTCACAGTCCCCGCCTCCTTGAGCAGAGTCGCGACGTAGACGACATCCTCCATCGTCTCCCACCCATTAGGCCGGCCCATAAAGTAATTCCCGCTGTCATTGTTGGCGGGCCTTCCAGACGTCGTGTCCGTGGCGTCACAGTCCAGCGACCTGAGCGTGCGGCGGTACCAGTACACGACCTTTTCATCAGTAATGTAGTTGTTGACAGACGACGCCTTGGCCTTGTACGCGGCGATGAACGGCGCCGACAGGTCCAGCCAGCCGTCGTGCGGCATGTCATTCACCCACTTGGAGTTGCCGTCGTCGTAGTGCGGCGAGTTGAGCGGGCCGACGTAGTGCGACTCGCCGTAGTCGTTCCACGTCACGATCTCGAGCATGGGGAAGCCCTTGCTGAGCACCTGCTGCCAGCGGTCGAAGATGAGCGCGCCGCCCGGGAACACCCAGTTCTTGCTGTACGACACCTCGGGGCCGAAGTGCGTGAAGAACCAGGGCGAGACGGGCGCCATGTACGCCTTGCTGCCGAGCCAGCTGGTGTAGGCGTTGTCGCCGTCCTCGACGGTGACGGTGTGGCCGGGGGTGGGTGCCTTGTTGTTGCCGTTGTTGTCCCAGCCCTACAATCGTCAGATTGATCCAGAAAAGCACACCGTTATGAAAATCGGTGTCTTACCAGCCAGTTGAGGGCGCCGTCAATCTTGTCCGGAGCCGACTGCCCCGGGTGAAAGTTGGGCACAAAGTAGACATTCTCGCCGGCCGCGCTCCGCATGGCATCGACGTCCAGTCCGTCGCCCGCAAACGACGACGCAAACACACGCCCGTCGACGCGCAGCTGCGCCGGCTTGCTCGCGTACTGCTTGATCTTGGCACCGACGCCGCCCGCGTTGCCGGGGCTCCACCAGTTGAAGTCGAACGAGATGAAGACCTTCATGCCGTTCTTGGCGGCCGAGTCGTATGCGTATCCCAGCTGCTGGTCCGTGTAGCCGTCGACGCCGATGTTGAGCGCAAAGGCGTCGATGCCGGCGGCCTTGGCACGCTTCATGTCGTCGTCGTAGTCGTTTGGGCTTGTGCGGTCGCCCACGATGCCAATCTACATACATAGTGTAAGTACAGTCTGAAGAGTGCAACCAAAAGGATCTTGGGGTTGTACCATGAAGTGGCAGAACACGAGGCGGTCGGCGGCGGCCGCGCGTGTGGCCAGAGACGTGTCGTGCACAGGGGAGCCGCTTGCCACGGCGGACAGGGCGGCAGCGCATAGCCATCCCACCCCGACGTGGCGGAGAGCCGTAGAAAGAGAAAACATGTCGACAACCAGAGCTGGCTTCTTCAAGAACTAGATTGAACTCCGAATCAGGAGAGACCTGCTCGAACACCTCAACCCCATGGGGTCGTCCCTCGCTTCTTTATACTGCCATCCCGTGCGCCTCCGCCGCACTCTGCCGCCCTCTGCCGCCCTCTGCCGCCCACGTGGGGAAGGGCAAAGTCGCATCTCCCGCGCGAAGGATCGCGCGTAGCATAGTCTCGCCCGGGTGTTTTATTCGGGAACCTCTGCAGGAACCGCCGCCGCATCGGGCCGAAGCCAAACAACGCGGGGCTGCGGCGAGGGTGACATCGATCACCAGCACTAGGCCGCGAACGCACATTGTCGGCCGGTCGGGGTCGCCACGCGCCGGCGTTTCGCGAAAACCGATTCGCACCAGTGGGAGAGGGGAGAGACGCGCCGTCGAAGGAGCATAGGCGCGGGTTAATTTCTCGGGACGCCACCTGTGCTACCTGGCGAGCAAGTCCTTTACCTGGCTATGTTGAAGACAGAGGGAAGCTCACGCCTGAGGAGTTGAGTCCGATAGTCCGGGATCACGGAGTTGTGAAAAGCCGCTGGACACGAGTTGCCGCAATACCCCAGTCCCCCGCAAACACTCCGCAGGGCACCGACTGCCGAGTCGTGTTTCAACTAGCAAGCATCTGTGCCGGCTCGACCGCGGCCTATGTTTGACGTGGCGCAACCCAGAGCTGAATGACAGTGGTTTCACGAACAGCGCTGATCCTATCATTACCAGTCGTTCTACGCGAAAATATCTTCCGAGCGCAAATGGCCGCCCGCTTGTCGTGAGAGCCGGATTCTGTCCGGGGCCAGAGGCGTGTGTTGTGGCGAGTCTCGGCGGAACATCGAAACCTCGGGCTTTCTAGGCAATGATTGACTCATTCCTTAACCATCACTTGAGGTGACGAGGGCGGTTTACGGACAATTCATGTAGTTGCCGGCATACTGGACCCGAACCGGTCTGTAGTCCTCCAAACGTAGCTTCGGACATGGCTGACCTTGCATTAGCGATCACACTGAACGTATGCTCTTGGTTACCAGACCGACGCCACAATGTTGTATTCCGTGGAGGGGCTTGGCACGCCGTGCTGTTCATGAAGCTCATGATGATTGCAAAAGTCACCGCACGATCCCCCTTTGCAGCAAAGGCCCTTGCGCGTCAGGCGTAGAGGTTTTGAGAATACAAGTCATTCTATGACAGCGATCTGGCACCTAACCGCAACGCAGCGCACAGGTGCATGGCCTTTTGACCCGTTGATATGCCGCAAGACAAGCTAAACTCCTTGACAAGCGCAGGTTCGCTAACAAAGTGTTCGCTGCCACCCCGCCCGCGTCCGAGGTTGTACCTCACTCATCTGGGTACGCTGTTTCTGGGGTTAAAGAGAGCAATCGACATAGAAGTAGCCCGGATTCTCGACCACGCAGTCAGCGGTGCTCGGGCTCCGGATTGCACGAAGTATGCAGGTTCCGCTAGGACAATATCCGCGCTGCCCCGTGTTGTTAGCGCATGAAGGCGCAACGTGAATCACGGGAAAATACCGGTCGTGCTTCAAGCAGGTTCATGGGAAGAGAGCAGGCGAACTTCTTGCCATAGGTCCGATAGGAAATACGCCCATCGACCACGTCCCAAGTCTTCCATTGGACTATGCAACCCCCCCTACGGTCCATGTCAGCGCAGACCTTCTACGCTGTTAGCATTGCGAAACGTCTGGCCCGAGAAAAACGAAGCACTTACCCCGGGCCGCAACGAGTTGTCCAGGTTGCACATTCTAGTCGCATGCTGCTGCTCCTCTGTCGTCGGCCCATCATTTTGCTGCACGTGTTGCGCCGCGCCGAGCGAGAACAAGACACACAGAAGCAGTTTGTACATTGTATTTCGCGTTGGAGACTCGAGAGTTGCGATTATGACTGCGTCATTACTGCGTGTGAGGAATTGAATCGAGAATCTGTAGCGGTTATATCGGTCTGCGGGAGTCGACGCACTGACTGTCTGCCCGGAATACCTTCCGTGGGGCAAGACCGGTTCCCTGTCTCGAGACCAACCTGCAAGCCGTGCGTCCGCCCAGTCACAGAAAGTCACAGCTGAAACCTGGGCCGAAACTAACCACTACGCAAGCGACGTGAAACTGAATACTTTGAAGTGTATAAATGGCAATGGTCCCAGTGAGCGAAGGAAGCTTGAACCAGTTCGTCATCTGACTTGCTTGGGATTACAGCTCTCGTCAAGTGACGACGCGTCTGCGCGGACACTGATACGCCATGACGTGTTGCAAGGAGTTGGGAGGCCGTGCCGTCCCCGGAGCCAGCACATCGCGGGTGCGCAGCTGAAATATCCCCAATGGACTGATTATAAAGAGGTACCTCGGACTCGAACCAATCGAAGCCATGCGAGGAGTGCAAATCACAAACCGCAATCATTATCTGGCACTTCATGAGTGTCAGTTCGCAGTAACCCTGTAGCATACTCTCGTGATCTCGCGATATTGAACCAGTGTCTAAGAACGTCACAACTTGATCCCATGTCTTCCTCCTTGCACTTGACTCGCGACAAACATTCCACTGAGCCGGCTGAGTTGTTCACCGGCCTTCAAGAACAAAAGACGTTATACAGGCTATTCAACGCGAAGCTATTGCTGTGGGGAGGCCCAATTGAACGAACCATGCAAGTTCCGCTGCGCAACTAAGCTCAGGTGTTAGCATACATCAATGGACTCAGCCGAATCGCAAAAGATGAGAACTCACGTTCATTTTCAAACCTTCCGTGCATTCAAATCTCTTCTCATAGGTTCGGTAGAGTATCGACCCATCTTTCACTTGCCAATCCTTCCACTCGACCAAACAACCACAACCCTCAAGTTTCTTGGAGTCGTAAGCTTGATAGAATATAGAATGTACACAGTTGGCGAGAAGACTTACCCCGAGCCTGAGAGAATTCTCCAGGTTACAATTCAAATTTGCAGCGGCAAGCTCATCAAGAGTAGCAGCTCGTCGCAGCACTGCTGAGGAACCAACCGAGAACAGGCCGAAGAGACAGAGTTTATGCATCGTGTTCAGACCGACAGTCGTAGATCTCCTGTCTCGGCCTAGATTGTACCGATGCCTGTAACGAGCAGTCATGAGTGAGGAAAATTGTCATGGATGAGAAGTCGGCGGCAAGATATATATACTGAGCCTGACGCGAATGGTGGCGAGTTACGTACACGAAATTTCCCCACGAGGCAACACGTGCATTGTCAAGAAGGTCTCAAGATCAACGTGCAAGCCGTGCGTTTCCGCTTCACCGTGGAGAATTCGAATGCAAAACATGAAGTGGATCTTGCAATTACGCTATGGAGATGAAAATTGACAACTTGTAATGGCTTCTGAGAGGAAGATTTTCCGGCCGTGTTACTGTTGCTGCCACTGCCGTCGAGCGGCGCTTTTCGTTCTGTGCATTGAACCCGGGCGATTACGTTACTGATGCGGCGCATCTCACTTGCCGACCAGGTGCGCTGCCGCTTCAGTTGGTCACTGAGAAGCCACAATCTTCAACCAGGTCGAGGCGCATCGGCAACAACACGCGGGCGCTACAAAGTAGTCAGATGACAGAACTTGCCCTGGGCCTCTGGCAATAAGGGAAGAGCCGACGTGAACAAGTAAAGTCTTACCCATTGTGCCACGAGTTTCTGGCCATCATTGGTCGTCAAATGGGGCCCATGAGGGCCAAGCGAATCTTACACTGCGCGCCGGCCTGGCCGACCTGTACCGCCCCCAGTACACTGCACGCCAGCGGTCCCGGCTGCCATCCCTGCAACAGAAGTTCAGGGACCCTGGTCGTCGTGCATCACTATCACAAAAGGAGGCAAGGTCCAGCCTGGCCAGCACATCGTATGAGGGGTCGAGCAACCGCGGGGTCATTGTATACTCAAGCTCTTTCACAACAAACGACCGTGATCATGGCGCCTACGGCATCTGTGGAGCGAATGGCGACGCTCGCGCACGAAATTACCGAGAAGACCAAGATCATTACCGACTACCTCTCCAGAAATGGTCTGGAAGCTGCCTCCTTTGATGTCAATGGGCTCGCCGAGTTCCCCATATCTCCAAAGGACGAGGAGCCGTATCAGGCCCGACTGGAGTTGATATCGCTCACCAAGGAGCTCCATGACATCTCCGTCGGCCCCAAGGAAGGTCTGCGGTACTTGGCCTGGGATGTAGGTGCATCACTGTGAACTCACATGTGCAGTGCGAAGCAGCCGAACTGATTGGAGACTCGCCGTGTAGTGCGTCAACAACCTATCGCTTCAAGCGATTTGGGACTTTAAGATCCCACAGGCAGTCCCGTTAGATGGCACAATCACATACGAGGATTTAGCAGCCAAGGTTTCCGAGCTCAACGGCTTTGACATTCCCATGCTGAACCTGCGTCGTCTCATCCGACATGCCATAACCAACCGCATCTTCATCGAGCCCGAAAAGGGTCGCGTGGCGCACACGCGCATGTCACGGCTGGTGCTCGAAGATGCACCCCTGAGCAACTGGGTCGGCTTCATGTGCAATGACCTGTGGCTGCCCATCGCCAACGTCGTCGGCGCGATGAAGAAGTGGCCCGGTAGCGAGGAGTCCACCGAGACTGGTGTCAACTTGGCCTATAACCAGTCCCTTCCGTGGTTTGACTACCTGCAGCAGGACGAGGACTTCGCCAAGAGATACAATCTCGCCATGCAAGCGCACGGTGGGGGCGAAGGGTACTCGCTGGCAGCTACGGTAGAGGGATATCCATGGGGTGACTTGCCAAAGGGCGCAACTGTTGTTGATGTAGGTGTCGCCATGGAACACCGCAGGATATCTGTCGCTAATGCCGGATGCAGATGGGCGGAAACCAAGGCTACGTTTCTTTTGCCATTGCCGAGGCGTTTCCAGATCTGCGGTTCATCGTACAGGACACGGCTGGAATGCGCACCGACGAGACAACTGGCAAGGTACCTGACGCGCTGCAGTCCAGGATCCAGCTCACGACGCACGACTTCTTCACGACACAGCCCGTCGTGGCGGAGGCGTACTTCTTTCGCATGATCTTCCACGGCTTCGCAGACAAGTACTGCGTGAAGATCCTTCAAGCGCTCATACCCGCGCTGCGGCCCGGTGCCAAGATCATAATCAACGACGGCGCCCTGCCCGAGCCAGGGACAGCGGGGTACATCGAGGAACGGACGATGCGGACGCTTGACCTGTTCATGCAGGTGACGGTCAATGCGCGGGAGAGGGAGCCGGACGATTGGCGGCAGTTGTTTCGTCGTGCGGACGAGCGATTCCAGTTTAACAAGATATGGAAGCCGGAGAACTCGCGCATGTGGTTTATTGAGGTCGAGTGGACGGGCTCCTGAGGTGGCTTGTCCGTGACAATGGTGCATTAATTGCAACCGCCGACCTACTTTGCAAATTCATCCACAGGAAAGGACCTCAATGCGTAGCGAAAATGTCACTTAAGTTAGCACCCAGCGTGTGAACACGAGGCCCGCAATCACAGTCAACCGCTCTCGCATCTGACCTTGATGGCCACGCCGCGGCGCCGGCCCCGCGTGGTCGGCCTCCGGTGCGCTCAGGGCCGGAAAAGTGGAGCCTGCCACCGTCTCCCGGTCCGACCTCCTTGGCCATGTCCAAAACACCCATAAGAAGAGAAGAAGGGTGGCTGCCGTATAGCCGGCGTTTCCCGGCTTTAATTGCAGTAGACGATGAAATGTCGTTGCTAGGCGGCTGGCGGGCGGCCCGTTGTTGCGCGGAGCAAACCGTCCGAGTCAATGACGTCGTGCTGATTGCAACGCCGATGCCCGATCTCAGCGTGTACTCGTCATAACCTCGTCAGGCAAGCTAGCGGTACAACGTGCTATAAGACTCATCTGAGGCGCATAGAGAATGCAGAGGGAATAGAATAGTAAAGTAAATACCTACTATTCACGGTACCACAATGGCAGCACAAGCAGCATACGCGGCGGAAAAGGCCATCGGCCACGGCGACAATGCCGTCACGCAGCAGGATGTGGCTGACTACTCAGAGACCGGCAAGGCGGGCCAGACGATGAAGGCTCTCGTCTGGCAGGGAAAGAACAAGGTCGAGATGGGTGCGTACGCAGGACACACCCTTCATTCACGCGCCAGCTGACGCTTTACAGTCGACGTGCCTCGACCCAAGATCCTCGAAGACCGCGATGTCATCCTCAAAGTCACCGGCTCCACCGTCTGCGGCTCCGACCTACACCTCCTGCACGGAGCCGTCATACAAATGTCCAAGGGCGACATCCTGGGCCACGAGTTTTGCGGCATCGTCGACGAGGTCGGCTTGGGCGTCAACAAAGACAAGATCAAAGTCGGCAAGCGCTACGTCGCGTCGTTCCAGATTGCGTGCGGAGACTGCTTCTTCTGCAAGCAGAAGCTGTCGTCGCAGTGCGAAAAGACAAATTCCAACACCACGGAGCGGGCGATGTACGGCGGTCGGACGGCGGGCATGTTTGGGTATGCGCACTTTACGGGCGGTTTCGCCGGCGGACAGGCAGAGTACGTGCGTGTGCCGCTGGGGGACGTGAACTTGCTTGAGATTCCGGACGATGTGCCTGATGAGAAGGGTAAGTCTGGCCAGCCCTGCATGTGACTATCCCGAGCCAACTGACACCTGCCAGCCCTCTACCTTTCCGACGTGCTGGCGACTTCATACAACTGCGTCAAGGACACGGCCGTGTACCCCGGCGACGAGGTGGCCATCTTCGGCGCCGGACCGATTGGGCAAATGTGCGGCGTCTTTGCCCTCCAGGAGGGTGCCTCCAAGGTCATATTCGTCGACACGGAGCCCCGCCTATCCTTTATCAAAGAGCACTTCCCAACGCAGCACCAAGACAAGATGGAGCTGGTTGACTTTAAGAAGCTGTCCCACGGCGTGACGTCGGCCGAGACGGTCGTCAGCCGGCTCAAGGAGCTGTGCGGCGGCCGCGGCCCCGACGCAGCGCTCGAGTGCGCGGCGGGCGAATACGCCAAGGGCTGGATGCACTGGCTGGAGATGGCCACGGGCGCCGAGACGGACACGAGCGAGATCATCAACGAGATGGTCGAGGGCGTGCGCAACTACGGGCGCTGCGGCGTCACAGGCATCTACGTCGGCTACGTGAGTCCTTCCACTTACCACCTCGACTCATCCCAGCGGCAGTCTGCCATGAGACGAGACAATGCAGTGACTAACACAGGCCCCAGACCAACCACTTCAACGTCGGCTCGCTGATGCAGCGCGGCATCCGGCTCATCGGCAACGGCCAGGCGCCCGTGCACAAGTACTGGGAGGAGCTGCTGGAGATGATCCGGCGCGGCGAGCTGGACCCGCTGCAGATGGTGTCGCACCGCGTGCGGCTCGAGGACCTGGACAAGGTGTACTACAAGTTTGAGAAGAGGGAGGACGGGATGCAGAAGGTGTTTGTCGAGACGCGCTTCTCGCTGCCGGCGGCGAAGGGGAGCCCGTCGCTGACGACGTATTGATCGCTGAGGTGCGAGGGCTGAGAGAGGTTGTGATGGTGGGAGTTGAGGAGTAGCGTGTGAGTCGACCGGTAGAGTAATCGGTCCGGGATCAACTTGAGTTCGGTACTATCACAAAATGCTCGTCGTTCAGAATCCTTGGTCTTCCTAGGCTGTGTCTTGAGAAGTCCAAGTTCCATGAGTGAGGCTATGGAGACGGAGGCACCCAGCCTTGACCTTTGAGCATCCTAGCAGGGGAGTCGGGCGCTAATTCAGGTACCCGCTCGCTACAGCGGCGGCCCTCCAGCCCCCGACGGACGGAACAGGGCAGCGGTTCGCACTGCCCCGGGTGGAGCCACTCAGCAGCAACTCCATTGCAGCCCACCCATTCCGATTAGTGGTCGTCAACGGCCACCTCATCAACACCATCACCACCGCCTCACCTCACCTCACACCACCACCTCTCCCCTCCCCCTCGCACCCCGCATCCCCATCCCTTACCATGGCGCCCCAGGCCTCCATGGTCCGCGGCGCCTCCCTCCTCATCCTCCTGCAGCTCCTCTCCCGCCTCGCCACCTTTCTCGCCAACCAGCTGCTCCTGCGCTTCCTCACCGCGCCGCTCCTCGGCCTCGCCACGCAGCTCGAGGTCTACTACCTCTCCGTCCTCTTCTTCGCCCGCGAGAGTCTGCGCGTCGCCATCCAGCGCCAGGCCACCACCGCCACTGCCACTGCGCCAAAGACCTCCCCCGCAGCCACTGATGGCGCGGCCACTGGCACCAAAGACAACAGCAAGGCCAGCAGACAGCAGGATGCAGCGACACCATCCGACTCGGACACGGAGCGTCGCGACGCCCAAGCCGTCGTCAACCTCGGCTACCTCGCCATCCTCCTCGGCCTCGTCGCCGCCGTCGCCCTCGGCTGGACGTACCTCGCCTACGCCCCCGCCGCGACCCTCGCGACGCCCTTCCTAGCACGCAGCCTGCGCCTCTACGGCATCGCCGCGGTCGTGGAGCTGCTCTCGGAGCCGTGCTTCGTGCTCATGCAGACGCGGCTTCGCTTCGGCACCCGCGCCGCCGCCGAGTCCGCCGCCACGTTTATCCGTTGCTTCGTCGTGTTCGGCTCCGCGCTGTTCGCGACGCGGAGGGGCGTCGACTTGGGCGTCTTGCCGTTTGCGCTTGGTCAGCTTGCGTATGGGGCTGCGTTGCTGCTGGTGTATCTCGTTGCTGGGCAGGGTCTCGCGTCGTCGCTTGGCTTCTCTCTCCTACCTCGGCCGGTTGCCGTGCCGGCTGGTCAACGGAAGCAGGGCGGCGATGGGACGAAGGGTGAATTCCTGTGCTCGTACTTTTACAGACCGACCATGTCACTTGCGGGCAGCATGATGGCCCAGAGCGTCGTCAAGCACCTCCTCACCCAGGGCGACACTTTTCTCGTCTCGCTCCTCTCCACGCCCCAGGTCCAGGGCGTGTATGCCCTCGCCAACAATTACGGCGGACTCATCGCGCGCCTTCTCTTCCAGCCCGTCGAAGAGAGCAGTCGGAGCTACTTCTCGCGCCTTCTCTCTGATCAGTCCGTCCAGCGACCTGCCGAGAAGAAGCCCAGCCCGGAGGTCCAGGAAGCGAAACGCAGCCTGAGCACGCTTATGCGCCTGTACATCTTGCTCTCTGCCGTCGTGGTCGCTGTCGGCCCCTTTGCCGCGCCGTCGCTCCTCGCCATCGTGGCGGGCAGACGTTGGACGGGCGTTGGCGCGGGGGACGTGCTCGGCGCGTACTGCTTCTACATCCCATTTCTCGCTCTCAACGGCCTGTCCGAGTCGTTTGTCGCGTCCGTCGCGTCCGAGGGCCAGGTGCACCGTCAATCTGTGTGGATGGGCGCCTTTTCCGTCGCGTTCGCAGCGTCGGCGTTCCTCTTCATGCGGGTGCTCCCACTTGGAGCGCAGGGCCTGGTGCTCGCCAACTCGGTCAACATGCTCTGTCGCATCGTGTGGAGCGTCGCCTTCATCAAGTCCTTCTTCGCGGCGCACAACACGGACTTTGCTGTGGCAGAGCTGATACCCACGGCTACGGTGACGACATCACTCGCGACTTTTGCGCTCCTCCACCAACTTCACGTCCTCGACACGGCAGAAACAGAGCCCGTAAAGACATTGGTTAAGGTCGCGGGCACAGCAGCGCCGTTGCTTCTATTGATGTACGGACCCGACTCCATCTCCGTTTTGATGTACTGACAATCGCAGACTCTTCTTTGAGCGCACATTCCTGCTCGAGTGTGCCCGTGCCGCTCGCGGCCGGCGAGCCGCCAAACAATGATGCCGTAACGCCATATAGACATGTAAATAAACAACACGCAAATACCGTAATAAAGCCACGCCGTCTAGTCGAACGTAATCTTGGTCGCCTTTTGGTTCATGTCGACGTCCTTGAAGAAGGAGCCGTACATGTCGTGCGTCTTCTTCTTGACCGTGGTGCCAAACTTGAGCAGGTCCTCGGGAATTTCTTGGTTGGCGCCCTTGAGGATGTTGACGAGTCTGCGTTGGTTAGCGTGCTGTTGCATCACTGCGGAGGACGGCAAGACTTACGATCCAGAGTGCGCCTTGTCCTGCGCGGTGAAGAGGGTGATGGCCTCGCCCGTGTTGCCGGCACGGCCCGTTCGTCCAATGCGGTGGACATAGTCCTCGATGGTCAGGGGGAACTGGGGGTGTTAGTGATACGAAACGACCATGGTTTCGGAGCTGCAACTTACGGTGACGTTGATGACCAGCTTCACCTCGGGAATATCCAGGCCACGGGCGGCAACGTCCGTCGCCACAAGAACAGGCGTCTGGCCCGTCTTGAACGCCTCCAGGCTGCGCGTGCGCTGCTCCTGTCTCAGATCGCCGTGGATGCCGCCGACGCGGACACCCTTGCGGGCGAGGAAGCCCTCGACGCGCGTGGCCTCCTTCTTGTACAGGCAGAAGACGAGGATGCGGTCGTTCTTGGCCTTGCCCTGCTGGTGCTGCTTGAGAATCTGCAGCAGGCGGAACTCCTTGTCACGGCCGTCGACGACCTCGACGCGCTGCGTGATGCGCATGTTGGCCTGCAGCTCGACAGAGCCGTTCTCAGTCTCCTTGCCGCCGGAGCCGATGGTCACCTTGACGGGCTCCACCATAAAGGTCGAAGCCAGCGCCTGCACCGACTGCGGCCACGTCGCCGTAAACATGAGCGTCTGGCGGCTCTCGCGCGCGGGGCACGCGCCCAGGATCTGCTTAATGTCCTCCTCGAAGCCCTTGTCGAGCATGCGGTCCGCCTCGTCGAGCACGACGAACGCAGCGCCGCTGAGGTCCACCGTCCCGTCGGACATGAAGTCCTTGAGGCGGCCGGGCGTGGCGACAATGATGTCGCAGCCGCGGCCGAGCAGGTTGCGCTGGTCGTCCTTGGAGGCGCCGCCGTACAGGCACACGCACTTGAGCTTGGCGAGGGCGGCGAGGCTGGCGAGCTGCTCGTGCGTCTGCATGGCGAGCTCGCGCGTGGGCGAGACGATGACGGCCTTGGTGCCGCGGGTGCCCATGGCGGAGACGGCCTCGACGCAGGGGAGCGCAAACGCCATGGTCTTGCCGGAGCCGGTCTCGGCGACGCCGACGACGTCGCGGCCGCTCAGCGTCGACGGCCAGGACGCGGCCTGGATGGGTGTCGGGGCCTTGAACTTGGCAAACGGCGAGGGCTTCTTCTCGAGCAGGTTCGTCGACGGCAGGTGGTCGAACTCGGTGACGGGTCGGAGCGGCGCGTCCTTGTTGCGGGGGTCGGTAATGGTAATTTGGTGCTCGGCGAGGAAGGCGTCGATGTCGGCCTGGGGGACGCTCGAGAGGCTCATGGTCTGGACGTAGGCGCCGCTGTTGCCGGCCGCTGCGGCGGGCTTGGTCTTGCTCTTCTTGTCCTTTTTGGACTTTTTCTTATCCTCGACGGGCGCCTCGTCGGCACCATTCGCATCGGCCATGGCGACGTCCTGGGAGTCGGAGGCCCCCTCCTCTTGGGCCTGCAGCTTCTTCTCCTTCTTCTCCCGCTTCTTCTCCTTCCTGGCCTTCTTCTCCGCCTTGCGCAGCGCCTCCTCGTCGGCGCTGTTGCCGTTGCTGTCGCCGCTGGCCGCAGGCTCAGACTCCTCCTCGACCTTGCGCTTCTTGTCCTTCTTTTCCTTCTTCTTGTCCTTCTTCTCCTTCTTCAGCTGCGCCTTGTCGGCATTGTCGCCGTTCTCGACCTTGGTCTTCTTGGAGGGCCGGACGGCGACCTCGCTGTCGGCAAGGGAGTGCTTCGTGGCAGCCATTGCGTCGGAAAATGCAGGCGTCTTGTCTGGCACAGGGAAAAGACAGACGACAAAGTGCTGGCTGTTGCCGCTGGAAGAGGCGGTCCAAGGCGGTGGGCGGCGGGCAGTGGGCGTGATGGCAAAATTTGGCGGTGGCACAAATTTTATCTTATCGATAAGCCACGCCGTCGCGGCGAATGGCCCGTTCCTGGTCTGGGCCCGTGGCCGTCAACCCGTATTGGCGCAGGCTAGTAGTCCCCACCACCAAGCTGGTGCCCGTTGGTGGCGTCCACTGGACGGGCCACTGGAGACCGGCACTGCTGTTGCAACGACTTTGCTTGACTGACAACTGTTGGCGATGAAAAACGACGTATAAAGGCTCTCTGACACAACATTGTGCCATTGTGTAAACTATGTAGAGAGCGCTCCTGACGTGAGCCCGCTTTCATCTACGTATGAACAGGACGGCTGATATGTGGGCTTCACGCAGCTAGCATCACGCGATGGCACATGGTAGCCACCGACAGCCCGAGACTTTCAAAAAGTATTTCAGTCCAAGTTGATGGACGCTATTGTAAGGAATGCCAAAGGGAGGAACAAGCCCCAGATACTCCTCGCTCGCTTGCTGCACCGGGCCAGACCACAGCCTTGAATCATAAAGGAGGCCGACCGGATCGAGATAAATTTGAAAGGCTCTGTCGCTCAACATGATACGCCCGAGTCGCGCAGGTACTGTGAGAACTGGTCAAACACCGCAATGTCCTTGAGAGTCTGCGCAAAGTCAGCCAGTGGTACTTCTCGAATACGCCTAGTGACGACTCGGAGAACCAGACTTACATCAGACACAAGAAGCAGATCGCCCTTTTCCATCCCCGCGGGCCACTGCGCAGACGTCGGCACCGCGGCCATGTGCGGTGTGATCTTGATGGTCGGGTCTTGTTGCCAAACCGTGTACCAGTCGTTGCCGTCTTTGGCGTGGACCGCAAAGACGCCGATGCTATCTCTCACCAGCTGCATCCCGCACAGACTGCGTACCGCGGGCACCACATACCCAGCTAGTGACTGCTCCGGCTGCGGCGGCTCGTCGTGGAATCGAAAGTCGATGGTGCGAAGGTACTTCATGCCGACACGGAAGCGCCGCCCAAAGTTCATGTTGTCCACATAGTATTCGCGCCGAACCGTGAGGAAGCTGAGGCGGAACGGCCATCCGGGGCGTAACGATGCCAGGGGCTCGGGCCGCGGCCGCTGTAGCTTTGGGCGTTTACCGTCCAGCGGGTCCGCCTCGAAGATGTCCTCGACGGGAATGAGTAGCAACGTGAGTAGGATGGACGAGGCGTTGGCGCGCACGACGTCGTGGTTCGCAGTGTGCGGAAATCGCGAAGGCCCGCCGCGTCGGATGTTGCGCAGCGCTTGCGCGACGCGGTCCACACGGCTGGGGCTGTCTGCTTGGGCAAAGGGCGAGTCCGGCCCGGCGGACACCGACGTGAGTAGGCCTATGACCTTTGCCCAGAACCTCAGCGCCGGGTTCTCATTGTTCGTCGCTTCTGACGGATTCTGCAGCGTGGTCGAGACGAATGCATGGAAGCGCTCCGGGAGAGGGTAGCGTCGCAACCCGGCGAGCAGGACGGGGCTTTTGATACCCTCATCCTTGAGGCCCGCACAGAGCTCCTCGAAGCGCCTTTGGGCGTCCGTCTCGGCACTGCTCGTCCGATGCTCGAGGTCCTCAGCGTCGAGAGTGTGGTCGACAGTCACGTCAAAGCGGTCGGGCGCTTCACGGAAGCGGATCTCGGGCAAAAAGGGGCTCGCGTCGCGCGCGCAGTCGAGGAAGCCATCGAGTTCTGCGAGGGTGAATTCCGTCTTGCCCCAGAGTCGCGCGACGACATCCCAGCACGCGGCGTGCACGAGGCGCGCCTCCTCGCCCTCGAATGTGTGCGAGCAGAGACCCGGCGGGACGAGCGCCTGGGGGACTCGCGGGGCGGACGGTGAGGGGTGCTGCAGCGGCTGGGCGTAGGCCTTCCACGACTCGGTCGGGCGGGTAGCGTACGTGAGAGAAATTTCGGAGCCGCAGACGACGCAGTGGTGAAATGTAGCGAACGTGTGCGTGAAGTCGGTCATGATCGTTCAGGCGCTGTAAGCCAGCTTGATGTCGATGTCGGGTGCGCCAGCGCCGCGTATACGCCAGTGTCGCGATAGAAACGAAAATTCACTGCGAGCAGCACGCCAGGCTTAGGCGCCGTCGGACGCACATGATGCGGCTCGCCTTCAGCGGTGTAAGATGATGCTTCGTAATGGGCAGGCTAGCTCTTATAGCCAAGCGTGCGCGGCCCTGAACTCCTGGATCAGGGTCAGAGGGCCTAGGCCTGAAGGCAGGGCTCAGGGATCGTGTGGGGGCCGTTGAAAGTGCCTGGGTCAACGATCGTGGCGCATGTTTAGTTTCGCTGCAGGGCTGAGCTCGATGCAACCCTTCCGGCAGGTCGCCAGCCTGAGCTAGTACGGCGATACGAGAAATACGGCAAGGTATAAAAGGGCTTCCGTGCCCGCGGCCGGTCGAAAGCGTTGATGGACATCTAATAGCGGCGATGGCCTCGAGTTCGTGGACTTGATCAAGCGCTATGGGGTCGGACGGAATGATGACTTTCCCAGCTTTCGAGTTGCGTCTTGAAAAGCGCGACGTGGTATTGGCACACCTTCAAGCGAATTAGCAGGCTGTGACGTGGTGGAGGAGCCGTTCCTTGGCCCCTAGCTGAGGCTGCTCGGCGAGTCGTTTGGGTTGGACCGTTGGACACGCGGCCGTGCTCGGGCTGCCTTGCAACTATGGCCTAGCACCGCACCGTCAACGGGCGCTAGACCCTGCAAGTCGTCGGCTTTGAGTGCTGAACGACGGGAAGCGGATCCGCGAGGCACTCACCAGTCAGCACAGCCCAGCGGCAGCGGCAGCCACTTCCCGTTTGGCATTTCGGTGTGAAGAAGGGGAACGGCACATTGTGAGGCACGTTTTGTAGGGATGTTGGTCTTTGAATCAGAGAAGGGCTTGAGGACGTTTGGAATCAGAGTACGGACCTGGAAGTGAGCGGGACAAGGGGAGGTACTTGGATGCTGGCACTGTGCTGGTTAAATTGCCATCACCCGTCGCCACGTGACTGCGCGCCAGCATTGCCGCCTGCCCAGGCGCGTGAATCGTTCAGCCGCAAGCTGCATCTCCCACTTCCATTCCACCCACACATTGGTGGCAATTGGCAGTTTCACAGCAAAGGCGACTCTAGGCTGAAGTTCTCAACATGTGTGGACGATACGCCCTGGCCCTGGTACGTCAAGCCGTGTTGCGTGCTCCCGGTGAACCACGGCTTGAAGCTATTCACTGTGCTGACATGTCCCCACCGCAGCGCCCCTCACAGGTGAGGCAGATGCTGGAGGACGATGACATGCCCGTGGCCTATGCGCCGGATGACGACAGTGCTGGTGCACCTAGACAATCGTACAACTTCGCCCCCGGTTACCACGGCATCGTCTATCGCGCAGACACGCCGGACTGGGGCACCGGTCCCGGTCCCCGCTCCCATGCCGGAGCCGAAGACGCCCCGGAGTCTGCCGAAAAGGACAAGGATGCGCTCGACGCAGCACCAGCCGGCCATGTCCAGTACAAGCTCCAGTCGATGAAATGGGGCCTCATTCCCTTCTGGACCAAGCGGAACCCAGACTACTCGACCATGATGCGCACCATCAACTGCCGCGACGACTCCCTCAGCACCCCCGGTGGCATGTGGGCCAGCATGAAGGCCCGGAAACGCTGCATCGTCATCGCGCAGGGCTTTTTCGAGTGGCTCAAGACCGGTCCCAAGGACAAGTTGCCACACTTCGTGAAGCGCAAGGACGGCCACCTCATGTGTTTTGCCGGGCTATGGGACTGTGTCCAGTACGAGGGTGCGCCGCCGTGTGCTCACTTACCCTCTGCACCGCTGCTAATGCTGCCTAGGCTCTGATGAAAAACTCTACACATACACCATCATCACCACGGACTCAAACAAGCAGCTCAAGTTCCTGCACGACCGCATGCCCGTCATGTTCGACCCGGGTTCTGACAAGATCAAGCAGTGGCTCGACCCTAGCAAGCACGACTGGGATCGCCAGCTGCAGTCGCTGCTCAAGCCTTTCGATGGAGAGCTCGAAGTGTACCCTGTGAGCAAGGACGTCGGCAAAGTGGGCAACAACTCGCCGTCCTTCATCATCCCCCTAAACAGCAAGGAGAACAAATCCAACATTGCAAACTTCTTTGCCAACGCCCAGCAAAAGGGCGGAAAGGCCAGCAAGGCGGCCGCCCCGGCAAAGGAGGCCAAGGCGGAGGCCGAGAAGCAAGGCCCCTTTACAGCAGTCAAGGAAGAGGCACCGGAATCGAGCCCGGCAGAGAAGCGCAAGGCTGTTCCGTCTGGAGGCAGTCCGCCCGCCAAAAAGATGGCCACGGAGAGAAAGAAAATCAGCGCTACGCAAAACGAGCGGAAGAGTCCGGTCAAGTCAAAGGCGCCGGGATCTCAGAAGATTACCAAATTCTTCGGCAACAGTGCTTGACCCAGTCCATGGTGGTGCGTCGCATGGTTGTCTCCGCCGTATGAGCTGGAGGACACATCACCCGGACATAGGAACGGGCGCGAAGTATCGGCCGGGCAAAGATGCAGTACGATGTTCGGGCGCTGCGAATGCCGGGAAGCCGATTCTTCGGGGTAGTTGAGCGGTACGCCTGTCTGTCCAACCCCGGGCCACGTCAACTTGAACGTGGAGAGCGACGTGCGTCTTCTGCCACCAGTCCATTTTGGGTAACCGAGCACGGCGCGTGCCAGTGGCGTCGAGCGTCCGTTTCGGGCAACCGAGCATAGTGCGTTTCGCCCGCCTAAACTTTGCCTACTCAGCCGGTGCCTGGCAATTGCTAAGTCCGAGCCTCCGGGGCGGGCACCGCGCCGCGATGGGCAATGGTCTTACCAGGTCAACGAGCTACATCGACAATGGCAACTTTGCAGTGCCAGATCAAACGGAACAAGACCTGCATTGAACCTGTTGCGACAAGCCGCGCCATCGCGGCATGGTAAGCGCGTTGCCGGAGGCAAGCCCGTGGACCCGACCGCCGTTACTGCCGGCGCCCCACTTTGTCGGTCCCGATGGCGGCTGGTGGACTCTCCATGCTCAGTGGCCCGGAGTTAAGAGTGCTCAAAGCGCGACACGCCAACCCCGGGCTCTAAGACCTGGCAGACATCTACAGTCGAGTCGATGATGTCGGAAATTGGAAGAATGCGTCTCGATTGATGATGCGTTGAGCGTTGGCGTGCTCCTTGCTGGAGCCAGAACCCAAGGGCATCCGGATGAGTATATAAACTGGCCCTCTCATGACCAGACTACATGCAATCCAAACACACTCCCAAACTACAATCACAGACACGTTTGCATCATGACCGTCCAAGTTACTGGCAAGCAGGTTGGCCCTATCGGCTATGGGCTTATGGGTAGGCAATGCCATCCATAGACACGAATCCCAGCCTCGTCTAACTCGGTACAGGGCTGACGACCGGCGGTGCTCAGACCGACGAGCAACGGTTCGCGGCCATCAAAGCCGCCCTCGAGTCTGGCTGCAATTACTTTAACGGTGGCGAGTTCTACGGCACCCCAGAGGAAAACTCTCTCACATTGCTGAACCGATACCTGGCCGCGAATCCGGCGGACGCCGACCGCATCGTCCTCAACGTCAAGGGCGGCTTGGGCCCAGACATGAGCCCCGCAGGCTCCAAGAAGGATGTGGCCAAGAGCATCGACAATGTATTGCGAATGCTTGGTCCGCAGGGCCGCATCGCTCAGTTTGAGGTTGGCCGAAAGGATCCCAAGGTCGACTACGAGGAGGACACGTTGGCCACGATTGACGAGTACGTCAAGAGCGGCAAAATCGGCGGCATCTCCCTGAGCGAGGTCAGCGCCGCCACGATCCGCAGCGCCGCCAAGCGGTTCAAGATTACGGCTGTTGAGACGGAGCTCTCGCTGTTTCATACCGATCCCCTCACCAATGGCATCCTTGAGGCATGCGGTGACCTCGGCATTCCCGTGATAGCATACTGTAAGTGTCTGCTCAGCCTCAGCCACGCTCTCACTAATAGTTGGCAGCACCTCTTGGTCGAGGGTTTCTCGGCGGGCAGCTCAAGTCGCTCGACGACCTCCCCGCCAACGATCGCAAGCGCATATTCCCGCGCTTCCACGAGGACAACTTTTACAAGAACCTCGAGCTCGTGCGCGCTGTGGAAGGTATCGCGAAGCGCAAGGATTGCACTACAGGGCAAGTTGCCATTGGGTGGGTCGTAGCCATGTCTCGTCGACCAGGCATGCCCACGATTATCCCGATTCCTGGATCGTCCAAGGCCGAGCGCGTGCGGGAGAATGCAAAGGTGGTGGATTTGACGGATGCCGAGCTGAAGGAGATTGATGGGATTCTCAAGGCGTTTGTGCCTGCCGGCGAGCGGTATCCCGAACGGTTCATGGCGTATGTTGAGGGATAGGCAAGTAACCAGCCGCGCTACATGTACGATATCGAACCCCCAGTCCAGGATAGCAAACATGAATCAGGCCATCGATAACAGGATTGACAAGCGTATTGTGCCAATCGGCTACGCACTGTTCGCAGCGTGGCCTTGTGTGCCATGAGCGAAGCACCCACACGCAAACGCCCCTGACTTGAGAGCTTCTTGGATCGCGGCAATTCGCCAATGATACGACATGACGAAACGCGCTGACGCGCCGACCAATGCCACCACGCGCGAAAGGGTCAAGGATAGCATGATTGGCCTTGAAGGTGTGGCACAGGCAGCACTTGAGAGATGCCTTCTTCCAGGAAGTGGTGATGAACAGTCTCAAACGCCTTCTATTAACTAATGCTATCCCAAAACCTTGTCAATTTCATCTGCAGTCGCCAAGACAACGTCCCAGTCAAAAAAACCCATGCTCTCGAAGGGGGCTCGCCTCGAGCTCAGAAACATCCACGTCGGGTACAGTCTTGGGTTTCAAGGCCTTGGACTCTGGGTAAGACGGAGGAGGAGCCAGTAACCTCACTTCCACAGCTGGCAGCTCCGCAACAGCAGCATCTCTTTCCGTGCCTCTCCTGTTGAGGAACAAAAACACGCCAAACCCCAATATGCAGCAAGCGAGGGGAACTCCCGCCCCGACACCGACCTTGAACGTCCAACTGCCTTGTCCGTCCTGGTCCTTCTCCGATCCTGTATTCTCTGTTGGTATTGCCGTCCGCATCGATGATCCCGTAGATGATCCTGTCGACGATCCCGTTGGCGCCGCCGTCGTCGAACGCCTGGTCGTCCATGTGTATGTTTGGGCCGTGGGTGAGGCAGAGGGAGGGAAAACGTCCGGAGGATCTGGATTGTCCACAGAATCGCCTCCCTTGAAACCATCTGGCTTCTTGCTGGAGCTGAAGGATTGCGTGCTTTCTGGTTCGTGCACAAAGGCCTTCACGGCGTCCTTGGTTGTGACGAGGCCGTTTTCGTCGAGAAATGTGCCTTTGCCATCTGCGCAACATTGGCGGTTGTCGTTGCAGCAGAGGGACCCATCGGAACAAACATATACTCTCGGGAAGACGCCCTGGACTTCGTCTGGGATATAGAAGCGTGGGTGTTAGCAACGCCACTCTAGCTGACGATATCTCCCTGTCCGGAATAGAAAGTGTCTTCCCACGACCGGGCAAACTCACCATAGACGCATATTTGAGCGCACGTGTCAAAGTCGTACGGATTCACAGCACATGGCCCCCTCACCAGTATGCCAGCTCCATCTTTCGGATAGTGACAAAGACGATTCGGCATACATGTTGCCGAAGGCCCGCAGCACGCGTTCGAGCCGGGGCAGCGGGTGTTGTTTTGGTATGCCAGGCCGTTGTGCCCGTAGCACTCGACGAGGCCTTCGGCCCTGGCTCCCAGGGCGAGCGCACTATTCAGCACGATAAATGTGAAGCTCCTTAGCCAACGCATGTCATGGCTCAGCGATGACTGCTGGTAGAGACAGCTTCTTCATTACGACCAAAGGCAGGAAGGTGAAGCCGGCCTGGGCGCCACAGGCAGCGACAAGACGGCCTTTATCAGAGGGCATGTCCCACTCCACGGAGGAGGCTGGGGTCTGTGTCACGAATTTCGCCGAGACTAATGCCCCAAGGTTTCAATGGGGAGGCTGTGCCTGCTTGCTGCGTGGGCTTTTTTTATCCGTCCATGTCGCGAGGTGCATCAACAGTGATGAGGCTCTTCTGCTGTCGGTGGGCGCCGACGATCCGGAACCTGCCGAGCTCGCGCGCCTTGAACTATATTCAGCAGTCTCTGTTGACTGATTGATGCAGACCAACTGGGCACTCGTCCAACGAGACAGCCGGTTGCAGTTACGGAGCAGTCTGAAACCGAGACCAGACTCTGGCAGAAGAGATGGATGACTCCCTCCACTGCAGCCCCGGGCCCACCACGGTGCGATGCAAGCTCCCTGCAGTTCTGCGTAAGACCAGGGACCGTGAGCGTGGAATACACGATTCCATTGGTGTTCAGTCCGTCATGTACACGAAGTTGTTTGCTCCAGCCGTGGTCCGTCCGTAGTGCCTTTGTTTCGATCCATTCTCGGCATGCCGCCCAACACCACCATGAATGGTAGCTTGATGTGGGTGGTTGGGGGCACGGCCAGCCAACAATCCAACCTCTCTTCTCCTCTATTCTCGTATTTGTTCCCCAAACGGCATTGGAGGTGCTTTCCTTGCACTCAGCCGACACTGCCATCCTGCAAGTCCCATCTAACGTTACATTTCGGATGTTTCTGATCCTGGGATGTTCCTTGTATGGGACAGTTCATGTTCCTCCCGACTCAATGGCTTCATTTGAACCATCCGCATGGAGATGCCTTGCATCAATGATAGTTGAGGCGATGATGGCAGACTGTTTCCTAGCGTGGATTCCGTGTCTAGCTGATCGATCTCTGCCATGATAGCCATGACTGGGGCGGTAAACAATGTCTCATTCGTGATTGTGACGCGAAAATTGACCGGCAGAGTGAAATCCTGGTCGCCCTCTTGGAATCTGGCCTGGAGCAACTGCAGAATGGTCGGAGTCAACTTCATGTTGATTGCGGCAAATGTGTCGTTGGATGACAGTATCGAGTAGCAATCAGGCCAGGTGGGCGGGACTGCTTGTAGAGCACCCGGAGTAAAGGGCGCGAACTCCCGCATTAAGGGCTCTATCGCCAACAACGGTCGCGCCACGAACTCTTGAATGTCAATCTCGCGCTCTGTGCCGTGCGATGCGGCCATGGCTGTTCCGGGCTGCGGTTCAGGCGCGTTGTATTGTGCTGCAACTGCGGCTTGGAGAGCCTCGGGGGTGGATTGAGTGAGCCACTGAGAAGCGCCAACAGCGCTCGGTGAGTCGTGCAGCACGATTTCCAAAGCTTTCGACATCATATCGAGTACCTCGTCCCTGGTTGGACAAAAGTCTTGTTTCGAGGCAACGATGTTGGCCCTGACAGCACGGTCTGCTTCGGTATCATGGATTGCTTCGAACATTACCTTCGCAATGCGTCCAAGATCCGCATATTCATCGCTGGTTAGGTGGACTGTATGATCGTTATTACACATCCATATCACAGTGCTGAAGGGCCATGGATCGAGGACATGAACATACAAGGGGAGCGAGGCTCTCTGAGGTCAGGAAAATGCTCCTTTGGGAAGATGATATACCACACCTCAATAAAAAGGGCCTTCCAGTATGAGTGCCAGTCGTCCCAGTTCCGAGGGCGCCTCTTGTACGACCTGATCTTCGCCTGAACGTCCTCTGTTTGCCGAGAGTCCATGTAGAATTGAGCGTGGTCTGTTGCACGCGAGCCGACATTCCTGGCGCCTGGGGAATGATGCTTTACAAGATGAGACCTTGGGCAGATTAGCACAGAACATGCAGGTTGGCTTGAGGATTTGGAGTTCATGCTAAGACTTGCCTCCAGAGATGCACCTCAGTCATGTCACCGGGCGACCTGCAGTATTTGAAGGATGCGATCTCGTTGATACTGGGGTAGGCGAGACTGTATGGGCAGATCCAGCAGCGATTCTTATCCTGCCTCGTCTTCTTGGCAGGCGGCGTGCCGCCGCCGCCTGAGCGGCCACTCCCTCCGCCTCCAGCATTCTCTCCACAGCCTCCATCTTTTCCCTTTTCGCTCCCTCCAGACCTGCCAGCTGGCGGTTTGCCGATGTTGTCGCTTTCGTTCGAAGGGCCGCCCGAGCATCTCTGGCGCTTTTTGGAAGATCCCGCTGACGACTTTGGCTGCCCAGACGCTGATCTACCAACGCACTCGGTGTCGGCGAGAAAGAGGAGGCTCCGCTTGTCCTGAGGTAGCTGGCCCACGGCAAAGATGACATCTTCTGCATATGACGGATTGGAGGACAGGACTTGGCGAATGGTAGCAAATATGAGAGGATCTGGTGCTTGAGGCAGTGTCGAAGGAGGCTTTCGTTCCTGTGCTGCCACTGCTGCGGCAGCCGTGGCAAGCGCTTCCCGCAAAGACAAGGCACTGGATGTACATGTATCTGATCCCTCTGCGCTATCGTCGTAGTCCCAGGACGAGTTTGACGTAGCGAATGTGCGAGGCTTACCAAACCCGAGCAGAATTCGGGAGATGGGGGGCCCAGACGAGACCAAGCGGTTACGAAGCCGAGGATCGTCCTTCAAGAGAGTCAGGGAGGCCAGATGCGTAGATGCAGGCAGGGCAGTCTCGGCATAGCTCAGGCCCTTTAAGCCGCCGACAAGCTCCTCGACACCGCGGTTCTAAGAGAATTATTTCGTTGGTTAGATGCACGAGAGCCGGGTATTACGGAAGGCATACTCACATGGTAGCGGCCGGTGGCAATCGCACGCTCTACCGCGTCGATGCAGTCTCTGGCGGATACCTCACGGTGCGAGTTAACCCAGGGTACGTGTCCATTGCTCAAGGCAAAGAAATAATCGCTTGGCGTCTGGTCGTGCAGATAGAGTTGGAGGGGCAACGGCTAAAGACACCGCCCAAGTCAGGATCAGCATGAATGACTGTAACGGGACGACTGTAACGGTCCCGCAGTTGTACGTGCTCTAGCAGGAGCCAATGACGAATGTGTGAAACGGACTGACATCTGCGGTGGATGGCATGATTGGCTTCAATTCTGGGAACGGTACTCCGTGGTATGCAGGCGGCGAAAATTGGAATTTGAGACTGGGCACAGCTGTATCGTGTCGAACAAGTTTGGCTGGCGGTAGAGGTTAGAGACGGATGCGGGCAGTGAGATGGAACGCTTTTATTTTCCTAATTGTCTGTCGCCAGAGACAAAAACCCCTTGTCTACGGCGTTGAGCGTGATTGTCGCCGCGTTCCTGATGGTACTCTCCAGCTCCGCCAGCAAACAACGGGGATGGATGGTGGGGCTAATGAGCCACGTTCAACTTCTGAAATGATAAACCTGGTAGAGTATGCCATTCTGACAGATGAACATAGGGGATAAAAACGTTCAAAACCGGGGTGCGGCTTGTGCAATTGAGGTTCAGCCTTGAACAAGATGAGCATGAAGCATACGAACGCGAGATGCATAACAAGAATCAAATGAACTGAAGTGATTGAGCATGGGAAAATCGAGGCTTCGTGCTGCACTATCCAGCTCCGTGAACTTGAAGCAGTGCTTTCCACGGGCTGCATATGCACATTGGTGTAGTGGACTGGATGCATTTGATTGGGCCGTTACGGTTGATGCCCGGAAAGCCATCCCGTTTCTCTGCAGCTGCACAGAAATTATTTGTAGCTGAAAACATCTCTGCGGAGCCTACCCGCCTGGCCCTGGCTAAAAGTGTATTGTTCTCGCATCCATGCCAGGTGCCGACGCCCGTGTAGCCGGGACACCTGACACATGGTCAGCCCCCGAAGTACCGTACACTAGAGTAGGTGTCAAAGACCACAACTTCTGGGGTAATGCCTTGATGTTTGCCGTGGTCTGATACAGGCGGATACTTGATGGAACCGGCTGAAGATGGTCGTTGGCACCCGCAATACTCGGTACTGGACGAGAAAGGCGATTGATAAACCCAGCCAATGCGGGGACCAGCGAAAAAATGCAACCCTTGAGAGACAAGACTGGCGGTGTAGGCTGAGTGCCGGACTGCGCCGCCAAAGGCTAGGTAAACCGTCAGGCCTCAGGCCATTCGAGAGGTAAGGTCTGGGAAGCCATATTGAAGGCAATGAAGCATGAAACTTACTGAACCACAAGACGGGAGAGACGTTACTATCTCAAGTTAACATGAACCCGAAGGAGCGCCCGTGATCATCGGTGTCGACTGGAATTGATCTGAGACGCTGTGCATGTCTCTACGAACGCGAAGGGTTGCTGCACGCGCTACCCGGAGCCTTCAATGTTGTTGGGACATGTCTACGAGGTATTACCACCTTACAGACACCCTTGGGGCTTCGCTCGCTCGTGGTTGTACACCAAGTACGATGTTGCATTCACTAGAATGCCAAGGCTGACGTTCCGTAGCACTGAGTTGCCGGAGCTCATCCGGCATACCGGGTGTGACTTCGACGGACTACTCTTTCGGCCGAGACGATGCTGCGCTTGTGAAAACGCACAGTTACAGGTGTTGGCGTCACGACGAGGTAGGACATTGTCATTGCAACCGGCATTAATTTGTGCTTCGAATGAGCCTCTAGTACAGCGTTCCGATTTTGTCTCGTTCCGCAGCATGCATACGTTTGCACATAGCCGCTTATATACTGTTCACCAGCAATCGCGACGGTTTGTCGGCACTCCACGGTGGCTTCGGACAAGCAGATCGGCGGGGTCCAGCTCAGTTCCTGTGCAATTCGTCCCCGATCTGGCGAGCTGCGGCGCCCGCCTGATCCAGATCCGGCAGTCAGCCATTGGAGGATTCCACGACTTTAGCCAACGTCCCAAATTTCTCGTATCGAACGTCCTGGTCACGTCGTGCAAAAGTCAGTCAGACTGCCATCGTCTCCCGCCCGCCTCGGATATGACGGCACTGGAACACCGGGTGGGCAAACAAACGCACAGGAAGCCAAGCCAGCGGCTTTGTAGTCTAGTGTTTAGCGCTTCTCCGCGCGGGCGGGCCGCTCTGGACCTGGACCCTTGGGTGGACAGGCAACCAACGTGCGGGGGAGGCTTGAGGAGGAGACGGGAGAGACGACAGGCCGGCGCGCGTCATAGGGTCGCAGGCGCTCGTGTTTGCCGGGAATAGGGCGTCTTGGGCGCCTCGCCCGCCGAGCGAACGGTGCAAATCCCGTCTTGGCGGCGGCGGCACAGAGTGGGGGGTTAGCCACATCCCACGCCGATGGCAATTACACCGTACGTCATGTTCATCTCTCTGGGCGGGTGGACTCAACTAGCAGTCGGTCAGTCGATGTTGCCCGGCCCCCTGCAACCGCCTCGGGCTAGCTGCTGCGAGATGGCCTCACGAAGGCGATGGGGTGTGCTTCTTGGCTGCGTCCGGAAACGCGAACAGGGCTCGGTAGGTGGAACGGCTGGGTGGCACAGGTCCAGTGTGACGTGCGGTGCGATACGAGGTGAGGCGGGGTGACGATGGCTTCAGTGCCTGCTGCGTGCGTTGACGTCGGGATTTTGCATGGATGGAGGAGGGAAGAGGATCGTCGTTGACGGCGTATAAGAGGCAGGGGTTCCTGGGCCCTGCAGAGATCGTCTTTCCATCTCATCGACACAGCATTACACCCGCCCATCATCAGATAAACCCGGTCACACGCCACCTCTCACACCTCTCGACTTCACACACAAAAAGACACACGCCAAGTCAAGCACACAACCCCATCCTCAACATGAAGACCGCCGGCATCCTCTCCCTTCTGCTCTCCGGCCTCGCCGCCGCCCAGGACGTGCAGTCCAAGCCCTTCAACCTCGTCCTCCAATCCTCCGACAAGTCCCTCAACGGACAGCAGCTCGCCGCCTGCCACTCGGGCGCAGCCATCGAGTCGCTCTGCCTGGCGGGCAGCTCCGGCGCCAAATTCTTCCTCAACACGACCCAGGGCTCGACGTCGCCGCTGAAGCAGTACGAGCCGGCCGGCGTGCTCATCTGGAACCTGCCCATCGGCGGCGACGGCGGCGTCGAGTCGGAGCCCATGAGCTTCTACACCGACCCTTCCACCAACGTCGCGCTGCCGCTGTTCGAGCCCGGCTACGGCAGGCAGTACGTCGCCGCCGAGAGCAAGACGGGCCGCCTCGCCGTGCTCAGCTACCTCGACGACTCGCACACGCCGCCCACGGGCGACAAGGTCCGCGCCCTCAGCAACTGGTACGTCTGCCAGAGCTACTACACCGGGTACCAGTACCGCACCCTCAACTGGGTGCTCGGCAACGGCAGCCAGAAGCCCCAGAACCCGAGCTGCGTCAAGGTCGAGGTGCAGCGCAAGTTTGTCTAGGGCATGTGTCCCAAATGCGAGTGGACGACGGTGGTGACGGTGGCATAATAGTGACGACCCATGAGACAAGCTATGGCGGGGTTGGGAGTGGGAGGACGAGAGCAATAGACGGCACGCAGCGCACCTTTTCGTCATACAGATAGCGATAATACAAGCATCCCCAGAACCCAACTTATCTCAGCGAGCTGCGCTTCATCTCAGGGGCAATGTCTTTTAAAGACGCCTTTTCGTCCATGGCTTCCCGCAGCTGCCAGTTCAAACGCTCCACCGTCTCTTTCCAGCTCGCCACGATCTCAAGCTGCTGGGTCGGCTCCGGAGCTGGAGCTTTATGCTCTTGTAATTCTCTAAGCTCTCTACGTTTTATACGCTTGACCTGCCCACGCTGACATCATATCACGGCGGGGAACGGCACAAAGAGCTCACACACACGCACATAGTCATTCCACTAGGCATACACTGACTCGTTCGACACACCCCAAGCAACCGGCCTCAGTCGTCCAGGTGACGTTGCCGGCGTATCTGCTCGAAGAAGAGGTTGAACCTCTCGTTCTGAGCCGCCACGTCCTCGACGTCGTCCGCCCTAGACTCAAGGGCCGCGTTGGCCTGCTCGCCCTGGTTCTCCGGCGTCGCCTCCGACGTCGCCTCGCCCTCATTTGCAGCAGCGCCTGTCGTCGTCGCCGCCGTCGCCTGCACGGAGGTGTCCGCCTCCTCCAGACCGAGGGCCTCCATGTTCTGAAGGGCCTTGTCCGCGCCATCCTCGTCCACCCCGTCCTCCTTGTTAGCCCGTCGACGGGCACTGGCCATCCGGGACTCGGCAGCCATGTGCTCGCAAAACTCCTCCGCAAACTCCTGCTCGTCGTGAAGCAGGTAGAGGGAGGCGCGCCACTGGGTATACTGGCACGAGTAGCCATGCTCGCGTGGGTGAAACAGCCACTGCCCCTGGGGCGGGGACGGAAACGGCCACTCGGGGCGATTCTCCTCGTCTTGGACTGCGGTCTGTTGTTAGCGAGGCTTTCTTTGCAGATGAAGCTTTGCGTCTGTGTGTGTGTACGTACACATGAGGGCCCACGTCTCGTACTCGGCTCGGTATTGGAGATCCGCCGGCGACAGGCCTTTACGCGGCTCATGTCGATGCCAACGGGAACAAGCAAAGACCCGGGCGTTCAACTCCATCTCTCGATACTTGAAGGGGTCGAGGTCGGGCTTAGCCCAACGGAAAAAGGCCAGAATGTGCTTCTCCCGCTTCCTGGGCTCGCACCAGCCATCCACCTGCAGGGCCTCTGTGAAGCGCTCGCCCTCCCTACCCGGCGGGCTGTAGTCGCGGTAGTTGACCGGGGGCATGGTGGCACAAAGGACGATTTTGATGTGATAAGTACTGCCCTTGTTGCGTCCGATGGCGTTGCTTCTCCTGCTGCTGTGGTCTGGTGGTTGTGACAGGATTGTTTGGTGAAGGTGAAGGAAGTATTTATGTGCGCCTTCCTGGCTGCAGCTACGGGATGAACAGGACGAAGCTGGAGCAATCAGACAATGAGTCACGTGGTGAGCAGGGCCAGTGAACATGAAGGACAATGAGTGAGCGTGGAAGGCCGCCGAATCCGTTGGTAACTAGCCAGGTTCAGAGTCCAGACTGGACGGAATGGAGCGTAAGCGTAGCTAACGTTTGCGTGGTAATCTCCGGCTGTACGCACCAGGCGCCTTCATGTTGAGTTACCACAACTGGACCCAGGTTCAGGCCTGCCCTGGGCAGCAACCCGGCGTGTGTTGTATGCTTCCTTGAGAACGCTTCAATGTTATGGCCTCCCCATGACATGAAGGCCCCTTGGCTCGATTGATTATCCTCACACAGCAGGCCTTTGCTGTTGACAGCCAGAGCGCAGTGCCAACCATCTTGAATCCAAAGTAATGCCAAGCCATGGCGTAAGTTGAGAGATCCAACGCGAGCAAGCTTGAGTATGCCTGCCTTGAGGGCGTACCTTTTGCACCAGACCCCAGCCCACTGGCGGGCGCGGTTGGGACGTGTCCAATCAGCGACCCTTGCACGACCGTAATGGGAAGTCCGTTGTGGGAGAATGGGGCTGCCCGTTCGTCACGTGAGTCCTGCCAAGGACGGAGCTCAAATTCTACACCGGACGTTTGGCGTCCATTGTGCAACATTAAGTGACAGCAATGGGCAAGAAGGACGCGTCACGGGGAAGCGCTTGCCTTGGAGCGTGTCGTACATGAACCCAATTTGCAACGCGTCTGTTGTATGCGTAGCGAGTGAACAACGCTACCTTAGGGGGCCGGGGAGTGGAGGGACCAGAGTCACCCGACAGGCGCTGGCGGGGCTCAAGGTCAGGCTATGAACAGGCGCGCCCCAGGGCTGCCCGTTGCTCAACTATAGGGCGCTATAAGGCTGAATGTCAGGCCCAGTGTCCATGCCGCACTACGGGGCTTAGGCGCCGCAAGCGAGGGGTGCCTGCGTTTCCAGGCACCCTCGCAGCTGCGGGCAGCTGTCAGCGCTTGCCCGTCCTTGACGCGTGCACGCAAACAGCTAGCAAATCTACGCACACAATACATCCCGCTACCGAATGTTGGACTCGCCAGCCACCAACGATTAATTGTCAGCGACACCGGCAGACATCGCACGACGCCGACTACAGTCACGTACTTGCACTCTGGAATGGCATGATCATGAGCAACAACGAGCAAGCCCCGCGAGGAAGGGGAGGACGGCGTGGCCGGCCTCCCGTGAGAGCAGGTCTGGGGAGAGGAAGAATCACCGTCTCCGGCAATGCAGCTGGGGCTGAGGGCGAAGGAGTCGTCACATCGGCGAAGCGACCGCGAGGACGTCCACGCAAGGAGGAGCTGCTGGAGGAACAACGGCGAGAGGAAGAAGAGGGAAAAGAGGGAGAGGAGGAGGACGTACCCGCTCCGAAGCGACGTCGAGGACGGCCGCGAAAGGAGGAGCAGCGGAGGGCCGAGAGCCCGTCCTTCTTTCCCGCCCTGAGCGATGACGACAAGGACGAGGACGAGCAAGAAGACGAGGATGAGAAAACGGAGGATCAGGAGGGCCCCGAGCAAGGCCCTTCGTCAAGCACGCACACCTTCCGGGCCGAAGAACAGATGGCCAACAATGCTGCCCCTGAGGGCCGCCGATTCGAGGCCTTGATGCGAAAGAACCTGGCTGTGGCCATCGACGCTGGGCTCGAGAGCGCTGAGCGATACTACAAACGGGTCAAGCCGCGGGTTTCCGTCGGTACAAAGGACCTCATCGACCGCATGGTAGGGCCTCCCGAACCAGCAATGCGCACAGGCTGGACCCAGGCCCTCGAGGACGAGGTCCAGGCGCAATGGGCCGCTTCAGACGAGAAGAGGTCGTTGGAGGCGGCGTCTTGGATAGAGCGGGTTATCGCCTTGTGGAAGGTGAGTCTGCAGCTCTTTAGATGCTCACCAGTGGCCATCATGTCGCCGGCCTACAACCTCTGGATCGATGCCTCCAACCCGGGCGAGGTCTTCTGGCCGGTAACCTTTTGCGAGGCCCTGAGCCACCTAGTCGCCCATCCCATCTGGCGCGGCAACAAGGCCCTGCTCAGGCGCGCCATCCAGCTCGCCGTCGCCTGCCGTACCGATAACCGGGCCAGTTGGACCATGGACCAGCCCGAGATGTGCGGCGCCATTGTCGCGATTGCACAATTCTTCTTGGTAGACAACCGCGAGCACGCCCCAAAGCACTGGGTTGAGCAGGCGTTCAAAGAGGTCCCCAATGGCAAGGTGGCATGTCCCGAGGCCTGCTTTCTGCGCCACCTCGCCACCGTCTGTTCGCCCAAGAAGCCTCAGCGCACCGACGACACCAGGTTTCTCGTGCGGAGGAAGGACCTAGTAAATATCACCAAGGCCGTCGAGACGTTCGGGGAGGGCTTCTTCCCGTCCACGAATAGCGTGCCAGCCATGTACTATGCCTACTTGGCCGCTCGCTCCGGGCACACGGCTCCTGTAGGGGAGGCTCGCACGAAAGAACTCCACGGGCTGGCGTGGAAGCACGAGATGCGCCGAGCGAAGCGCCGGGAGCTTGGTTTGCCGTTCGACGACGCATCTATGGCCTTGGACAATCCCGAAGGGCATGCTGCGTCATCCACACGACGACATGGCCCAGTTGTACATGGCAACGCGCAAGGGGCCATGGGATTTGTCCCGCAGAAGCAGCCCCCCGCGCCCCCGACCACCTCAAGCTCCGACGCCGACGAAGAGACGAGCGAATCTGGAGACACGATTTTTATGGACGCGCAGGAGTAGCTCGGCGACGACGAATGAGACGGCTCCACGGGGCATGTCGACGCCGCGGCCATCGGCGCATCCACGTCCAGGGAGGTAAACGAGAAGGATCCACGGCGTCTTCGGGGAGCACAGCTCTCCACTGGCCGAAGAAAGCGTGGAGGCCGCCGACGGCGACGATATAGGCTCGGATCTCATTCAGTCTGAGATGGACAAGAACACACCCATGGATTCCACGATGAGCCAATGGCCCTTCCAAAACTCAGACAGCGATCAACTGGGCATGTATCTGACCGCGCCGCCCGCCCAATACTACCCAAAAGACGACGATTGGGAATAGGGCTTGTATGCATAGTAATATGGTGCAGCGCCAAGGCGGGAGGACTGCATTGGATGGCTTTAGGTGACGTATATCTCGGGGACTAGGGTTGGCGAGCGACAGCGCAGAAGGCCCATGTACGAATTTAATGAAAAGGTTAAGAATAAAGCCTGCTACCTAACGGCTCTCGCATGCGCACCTACGTGTCGCGGCACGTCACGTCCCGCCACCACTCACCTCAATCGCTCGACGCGCGCACCGTTACTGTGTTGCAAATGCTCCTCCAGAAACACATATACTCACACACGCATGCACACGAACCGTTCGTATTTCTCCCGTAAACACGCCATGTCCATTCACGCCCCTGTGCGGGACAGCGTGAAGCGTGCCCCTGGTCCGACGCCACGCCGCCCGCCGTGCCGACTCTTCCAGATGCGCCCACCCACCATCATCCACAGTGGCGTCAAGGGGGCTTGCAGCGCAATCGGAGATAGCTCGGACGCCGACTTACACGCAGAAACGTCGGGCCTTTTTAATCAATGGTCATCAAAGTTGCGTCCACGGTTCAAGCCGTCGACTTCACCTCATCGCCATCTCAGCGCCGTCCACGCAACTCAGCTGAACTAACGGCCTTCACACGCCGCAAAGGACGAAAAGCAACCACAGCCATGGAACCTCCAACACCCGCAGAAGCGCAGCCCGCGCCGCCGCGAGAAACACTATCGCGCCGCATCCTCTCCGAGCTGGGCCTCCTCTCCCTCGCCCGCTCCCCCCTCGACGTCAAGCTCCTCATCGCCCAGCGCCTCGTCCGCCTCTCCGCCTACGGCGCCTCCACGCTCGTCCTCGTCTCGCTCCTGCGCGCGCTCGGCCACTCGCGCGCCCAGGCGGGGCTCTTCATGACGCTGACCCTCGCCGGCGACGTGCTCGTCTCCCTGCTGCTCGCGCTCGCCGCCGACCGCCTGCTGGGCCGGCGCGCCGTGCTGGCCCTCGGCGCGGGCCTCATGGCCGCCAGCGGGCTCGTCTTCGCCGCCGCGCCGCGGTCCTACGGCGTGCTGCTCGCCGCGGCGGTGCTGGGCGTGATTAGCCCCAGCGGGAATGAGATTGGGCCGTTCCGCGCCGTGGAGGAGAGCGTCGTGGCGCATTTGACTCCCAGGGAGGATCGCGCCGATGTGTATGCGTGGTATAGCCTGGCGGGGACGGCGGGCACGGCGCTGGGGATGGTGACGTGCGGGTGGGCGGTGGAGGCGGCGACGGCGAGGTTGGGGTGGACGCTGCTGGATGCGTATCGCGCCGTGTTTGTCGCGTATGCGGCGCTCGGGGTGGTGAAGCTGGTGCTCGCGCTCGCGCTGTCCCCGGCTGTCGAGGCCGATGAGAAGCCCCAGCGGGAAGCTTCTGCTGCTGATGATGTCTCTGCCGAGGAGACGACGCCGCTGCTGCCTGACGGCACGCCGGAAGAAACCCAGACGAAGAAGGTCAACGCGGCGCGACGCTGGTGGACGGCCATGCTGCCGCAGCTCAGCCCCGAGAGCAAGGGCATCACCGCCGCGCTGTGCCTCCTGTTTGCGCTCGACTCGTTTGCGTCGGGCCTCGCCCCCTTGTACGTGCCTCCCAAGCCCCTTCACTTTGAATATGTCCACTCACATGTTGGTTAGGTCCTGGGTCACCTACTACTTTCGCTCGCGCTTCGACCTCGACGAGGGCCGCCTCGGCTCCGTCTTCTTCACCACGAGCCTCATCTCCGCCTCGTCCGTCATTGTCGCCTCCTCGCTCGCCAAGCGCCTCGGCAACGTCAAGGTAGCCCTCCCTCTTCACCCTTCTGTTTCCCACTCCAGGCCATACCGGATACGCCCCCTACGCCTGGTGGATGGATGCTGACATCTCTTGCAGACCATGGTCTTCACGCACCTCCCCTCCGCCGTCTTCCTCGCCCTCATCCCCGTGCCCTCGTCGCTGCCGCTCGCGCTCCTCTTCCTCATCCTGCGCGCCTGCACCCAGTCCATGGACGTCGCCCCGCGCTCCGCCTTCCTCGCCGCCGTGCTGCTCCCCGGCGAGCGCACCGCCGTCATGGGCGCCGTCAACGTCGTCAAGACTACCGCGCAGAGCCTGGGGCCGCTCATCACGGGCGTTCTCGCAGAGAGGGACCTCTTCTGGGTCAGCTTTGTGGCTGCTGGCTCCCTCAAGGCGTGCTACGACCTGGGCTTGCTGGCTGTGTTTAAGAACCGCGAGCATCGCGACAGGGAACCGAGACACCACGAGGAGGCGTAATAAGGCTTCATGCCGCGACACATCATGACTTTACATAGACAGCGATTCAATAGACCGTAGACCGTGACTGAATGTGTATCATTATACAAGATGCTCATGAGGGCGCCTATACTCTCCGCCTTGCCTTTCGCTTCAGCGCCATCTCCTTGTTCCACTCGTCCTCAAACAACGTCTTCTTCTGCGTCAGCTGTCCCGGCTGGATGCCCAGCCGCCGCACGACTTGGAACGCGCCGGTGCCCACGCCCATCGTCTGCCCCATGATGATGCACTCGCTCACGCCCTCAATCTGGTCCGTCTTCATGCCCGCCGCAGCGTCAAACAAATGGTCCGGCGTCTTCTCAAAGGACGCCAGCTGCAGCACGCTGTCACGCATCTTGGACAGGCCGAACCGCGTGATGCCCAGGACCTCGCCCTTGTACGTCATCACGTCGGCCAACAGCTGCATATGCCGCGGGTCGATGCCCATGTCGCCCATAACTTCGCCGATTTCGTTGGCAATCGTCGTCCGCGCCGCTTCGATGCCGAGGATGTCGCGGCACTCCATGACGTTGTTCGTCCGGGTCTTGGTCCCGATCACGCCCTCTGTCGTCATGCACTCTCGCAGGCCATAACCTTCCACGAGGACGGTATGGGTGTTTTGCTCCGACGTCTGGATGATGGCTCGGGTCGCATCGGAGTAGCCCGACACGGGCACGTTGGGCAGCGTGCGTCGCAAAAAGTTGGCCCGCAGCAGCATGTCGCCGCTGTCAGCGTCCGTCTTTCGGGTCGTTGTTCTCTTGACCGCCATCTGGCTCCCATCGCGGACTCGAATCACAATCTTGTCGCCGAAAATAGACAGATCCTCGCGCGCAACCTTGAGCTTGCGCTGCTTGCAAATTGCCTCGGCAATGTCGTAGATGCCGATGCCCAGATGCATGTCCGACAGCGCGCCCCTGTCAATCTGGAGCACCACGTTTCCTTCCTCCGCGCGCCACTCGTCCTCGACAAAGTGCAGCACGTCCGACACGTACGTCTTCTCGATACGCGCCTTGACCACCTTGGCAACCTCAATCTGCTCATTGTTGAGCAGGGGGCAGGTGATGACGGGTGTGCTGATAGTCTTGGATGCGTTGATAATCTCCTTGATTCGCGGCACACCCTGAGTGATACTCATACCGGCCACACCAGCAAAGTGAAAGGTCTTGAGCGTCATCTGCGTACCAGGCTCACCGATGGACTGCGCACCGACGGCACCGACGGCGTGACCTGGCTCGACGTGGGCCTTTTTGTACTTTTCGAGACACATCTTGATGAAGAGCTGCAGCGTTGTTACTGTGACCTTGGCCGTCCGGTCGCAGTGCGCCTGAGAGTCTGGATAGAGGGGTGTGTCGCCGTCGAACCCAGCCAGGGCTCGCACGCGCTCTAGCTTGGCAGCAAGGCCCTCGACGTGACTCTCAATGGTCTTGATAAACTTTCGGGCACTTTCGTGCTCGTCAATGCCATAGTCGGTGGTGTCCTCGTACTCGAGTCTGTCCTTGAGGAGGCCAATTCTCGGGAGGCGCTTGCGCTCCACCTCGAGCATCGAGTCGGCAAACTTGCGAATCTCCGTCGGCGTCATGGCCGGCTCGCTGTTGTCCCATGTCAAGTTCTCGGCGTGACTCCAGGTGCGCAGGAAGTGCACCGGCTCAGCAGAGCCTTCCATGTCCACTGGATCGAGTTTGTCCGCGCCAAACTGGAACTGCACGATGCCGCCTCCAGATGTCCTGACCGTGTCGTCGTATTGCGTTGAGAGATCCTCGAGCGACTTCATCAGTCGTCGCGACATGTACCCCGTTTCGGCGGTCTTGACGGCCGTGTCGACCAGACCTTCACGGCCGGAGATGGCGTGGAACAGGAACTCGGTCGGGAACAGGCCAGTGTAGAAACTGTTCTTGACGAATCCCTTTGACGGCGGCTGTCGGGCGTTCTTGTGAAAGTGCGGAAGACTTCGGTCCTGGAATCCATCAGGCACACGCTGGCCGCCAATAATCTGCTGTCCGACGACAGCCACCATCTGCGCGACGTTAATGTCCGAACCTTTCGACCCGGACTTGGCCATGATGAGCGGAGCATTGTTGCGGCTCAGGGTGTCGATACAGTATGTGCCGGCCTGCTGTCGGACTTTACTAAGAATACCGGAGATCAGATTCTCCAGCGTCTGCTCCATGTTGCAGCCCGGGGCCTTTTCGAGCTTTCCCTGCTTGAACGTTTCGATGAGGTCGTCGCACTGCTTGTACGCGGTCGAAACCAGGCTCTCCTTTTCGACGTTGAGAGACGCCGTCGGGAACACATCACCGACGCCGATGGAGAAGCCACGGTTGGTGAGCGCTCTGGCGCACAGCTTGGCCAGTCTGTTCATGGCAATGACAGCCTCGTCTGGGCCAAAATCTCTCATGATGACGTAGAAGATGGAGTCCTTCTTGCCAGAGCCGACCGTAGACTTGTCCATGCGACCGCACATAACCTCGGAGTTTCGGACAACCAGCCAGCCGTCATTGGGGTCCATGTCGGGGCATTGGCCGGGACGCGCCTTGTACGCTCTGCATTTGGCCTCCAGGTTGACCTTGACCGGAGAATCCTTGTTCGGGCGCATCATGACGCTGAAGACCTGTTTGCCGGTCCACATGCATTGGGGCGCGATAATGGCTGGCGGCGGCAGTTCGAGCGGCGTCTTGCCGTCCATCATGTGCATACAAATGTAGGTAAAGGTCTTGCGGTCGAAAAAGTTGTCCTTGCTGCTGAGCAGAAACGCGGCCGTGATGAAATCCTGGGTGGCGGCAATGATGGGCTCTCCGTTTTTGGGAGTCGCCAAGTTGTATTTGACACCCATCAGGTTGATGGCCTCGGCTCTGGCCTCCTCAGTCTGAGGGACGTGCAGGTTCATCTCGTCGCCGTCGAAATCGGCGTTGTACGGGTTGCAGACACATTCGTTTAGGCGAAACGTTCTCCAGGGGCGGACCTTGACGAGATGGCTCATGATACTGAGCTTGTGCAGTGAAGGTTGGCGGTTGAACAGCACAATGTCGCCGTCCTCGAGATGCCGCTCAACAATGTCACCGGCCTTCAGCTGTCGCGCCAACTGCTCGCGGTTGCCGAACTTGAGATTGTAGCGATAGTGGCTGCCGTCCTCTTTCTTCATGACGGCCTGTGCACCCGGCCAGACGTCGCAGCCGTTCGAGACGCATTGGCGCAGCTTCTCAATGTTTTGTCGGTTGACTGATTCCGGGTACGTCAGGTTCTTTGCCACGAGAATGGGCACGGCGACCTGGTCGATGCCCAGGTTGGGGTCAGGCGAGATGACGGTACGTCCGGAGAAATCGACACGCTTGCCAGACAGATTTCCTCGGAAGCGGCCCTGCTTGCCCTTTAACCGCTGGCAGAAGCCCCTGGTTGATTTCCCGAAACCAGGCTGCTGGAGGCCAGGGACGTCGCTGTTGACGTACATGGCAATCTGGGTTTGGAGATACTCCCACTGCTCCATGATGGTCTGGATGGGGGATCCTCTTTGGAGGGCAGATCGTATCATGCCGCTGACCCATACGATATCCGCCAGCTTGGTGGTAATGTCATCTTCGGTACTAGCATTGTCCTGCGCCACCGACGGCCTGATGCAGACTGGGGGCGCGGGCACAAACTGCCAGATGAACATTTCCGGCCGGCCCTCGGCAGGGTCCAGCCCCAGCAGTTCACAGTCGGTAGGGCTGATCCTCTTGAAGAGCTTGAGCACCCGGAGCGGGTTGAGATCCTCCATTGCCTTCCTGAGGTGCTTCTCCAGCTCGGGGTTCTCGCGCCGGGCCTCGGCGAACGAGTTCTCAAACTTGACCTTGGCCTCGGGAGGCACCTTCTTAACGGAGGTGGACTTGTTGAAGGCAACAAACTTGTCGTGGGCCAGCTTGAGGACGCCGGTCTTGCGGATCTGGCCGTTGATGGAACCGCAGTAAGGGCAAGTCTTGCACTTCCGGCACTGCTCGTTGATGCGCTTGCAAATCTGGGTTCGACGGAGGTTGTCGAGGAACGGGCGGCGGAGCTCTTTCAAGAACGACCGTCGCTCAGGCTCTTCTAGTAGTACGCGGCCGCAATCCTGCGCTTGTAAGCAGCCGTCGCCAGAGGGGCGCAACCGCGACAACGTACCTTGCAAATCTCCTGCAGAATAGACATGACGAATCGCAGGTAACCAATGTGAAAGGCCGGCAGCGGGAGCCGCACATGGCCGAAATGGCCCGTGCAGTTTTGCAACGAGTCTTGACATGTTGCGCATTTGCCAATCTTGCTTGACGTGCCCTATGACGACGGATTAGCCACTGCGCAGACGGGTCCATGAGGCTTCACTCGTACCAGTCGCGGGTCGAGGGGTCCGTGGCGATACGGCGCACGGTTGTTTTCAATGTCGTAGAGCAGTCGATCGGAGACTTCGAGGACAGCCTGGTTGGCAATATCCTGGTTGGACCTGGCGCATGCAAAGTCAGCGACATGAATCATCGCCCCTCGTCCCCAACCGCAGCACGCACTGAATGCCAAACTTGATGCCCTTGAAGCGCTTCGGCAGCTTGTCGACCAGCTGCTGCTTGACGGGGTTCTCGATCGAGTTCGCCATGGTATCTGTTTCTTAGGCTGCCGGTGGGCAGCGTCGTATGGAGGGGGGCGGCTTTCGCGGCGGTGGTTGAGCGGCGTCGGATCGCCGTCGAGTCGTCGAGTCGTCGAGTCGTCGGGCCGGAGGTCACAAGCGGCCGAAATCCGGTGCAGATGGCTTCTCGGCGGACTCGGCCAACATGACAGGTTGCTACGCGGGCCCACGCGCGGGCTAGATGGATGCTCCGGGCGAAGGCAGGTGTTGCGGCGTAGCGATGCGGGCGCGAGAGGATGATGTTCTGGGTGACAAAATTTCGGGCGCCAAAGATTTGCGATGGAGGGACTTACTAGCTCGGTGGATGAGCCATACCGAAGCTTGCGGTGGGCGCCATGGCGTGGTGGGGTACGAATTGGACCCCACCATTTGACGCTTGCTGTGCTTCCAAGGTTTGCCCGCATGAGACGGCGGCGGTGGTCTCCAGGGCCCTCTTCCCAAAGCGGCAGTGGGGGCCTGCGGGCTGAAGCGCTGTAAGACCTGCAGCGAGCTCCCGCTTCCTCCACTCCACCCGGCACAACATCAATGCATGGAACGACAATCAGCTGCCCGGCAAAAGAGGTGACGATATAAGACGGGGATGCCCAGTTTATGATACAGCTTCTTCATTGATTCTACCGTCTATGCAAACTCATCGCTAAACAGCCAAACGCAGCCCGCCCAGCATGGCGGCCCAGCTCGATCACGAACTCATTGCTCTCGCTGCATCCTCCCTCTCCGCCATCCCTGACAATGACGGCGATCACACCGTCACGGCCGCCGCCCGCACATCCAACGGCCTCGCCTTTGCTGGAGCAAACGTGTTCCACTTCACCGGAGGCCCTTGCGCCGAGCTCGTGGCCCTCGGCGTCGCCGCAGCCCAGGGCGTCCTCGCCAAGGACATCACCACCATGGTCGCCGTGCGCCGGGACGAGGGCAAGATCAGGGTGCTGAACCCATGTGGGAGGTGCCGACAGGTTCTTCTCGACTACAATCCGGATATAAACGTCATTGTGCTCGACGAGACGGGCGTCCAAAGGACAGTGCCGGTTCGGGAGTTGCTACCGTTCGCATACGTGTATGGCGCTGGGGGAGAGACGGTTGAGGAAGTCGCCACTGCTTGATCCTGAGCCGATCAACTCAATCCATCTCGCTGTCTCTTCTTGCTTTTGCGCCTGTTCGACAGAAGTTGTGAGAGCACAAAATGATTGACGTCCTCGTCCGCCCAGTACCCCATGTGCGAGGCGATGGTGTTGATGGGGTTGAAGTCTAGGGCGCTCCTGCGAATGTCAGCACCAGCCATGCATCATTCACAGTTCGGACCTACTCTTGTATGCTGTAGTCGACTCTGCCGTTGCGGTTCAGTGCTCGAACCTTGGTCTCCTCGGCTCGTAGCCGTCTCCCCTTCTGCCCGTCCACACCCGTGGTGGGCGTTTCGTCTCCTTTGGACATGTTCTCGCGGTTCTTCTGGAATGTAGAGAAGAGCGTCTCCATCTCTTCGTCTATGAGAGTCACGTTTTCTAGGCCAGCCGCCGTTGAATCGGCCAGCTGCTGCTTTCGCTCGTCAGTATTGCCATCCGCCGCCTGTCCGACAACAGATTGGGGATTTTCTGCCATTCGGGCGACCTCCTCGCTCGTTAACCCGAGGCTGCGATTGATGAGGTTGCTTGCGATTCCGGCACTGAAGCTTGACCATAGCCCGCTCACGCTTTGGCCAACCTTGGCACCGATGCCCGTCAGGCTCTGTGGAGCCACGTTGCCGAATATTCCCTTCTTTGTATACGGCAGCACCTGTGGCTTCAGCACCTTCATTGCAGGCGATATCAGAGGCTCGAGGCGATAGCTAATGGGGTCCGACGGATGGAATATGTTGAACAGCTGAGCGACCTTGGGGGACGAGATTGAGTAAGGCAGGCCGCTGACTGGGGAAATCTCGTCGGCAGTCGGAGCCGGCGCCGTGAGAAAGGGGTCGTCGCCCTCATCGGGATGCAGTGGGCTTTCCGACGGAACTGCGTCAGGTGTGTTGCGGGCAGCAATCGTCCTGCAGCACGTTAGCAAGCAGTCATTCTCGGCGTGTATCATCTGCGTACCGCCCCTTGAGCATCTGAAATAGGCCGACGGGCGACCCGAGGCAGAAAAAGTCGTCCACTTTAAAGTCAAACTGCAGCTCGTGGTCTTTCAGCTTGCTCTCCTGTCGGTTCTGCGAAGGCCAGAAGCGAAGCGGGTGCCGGTGCTCCTCGGTCTGCTCCCTCTGCCGACACAGCACATCAAAGAAGATGGCAGATCCCAGCGAGTGGCCCATGAGATGCACTTTGCCCTTGAACTCGGGGTTTCGCTCTCGGAACAGTCTCAGGATGCGATTCGTCTCTCCCACGACGATTCTGGAAATCTCCTCGCGGTAGGAGCTCTGATAGAGCAACACGTCCAGCGCGAGATCGGAGATGAGTGACCGCGCAAACGCGACGCCCTCGACAGTAATGTCCTCGAGTGCCGGATCTGTATCGATTAGCACCAGCAGGCACGGCTACTAGCGGGCAACACTTACAGTCGTCCTCCTCTCCGGCAACGTCGCCGAGATCGTGCTCGCCCGTCTTCTGCCGCCGCCTGGGGAACTCAATAAGATGCCTCCAGCAAACCGGCAGGACTTGAACCCGGCAATTGCCATGTCCCGCACCGAGCTCGGAATTAAGTGCCTTGAGATCTGCCGAGCCGGAGTAAACAGACTTGAGCGTTTTTCGCAACACATTGACGTCGTGTACAAAGTTGACGCTCTCCATGCTGAGTAGTGTCAGTGTGGCCCAAGAATGGGTTGAAGGGCGACTCACCGGAGGCCCAGACGCTGGCCAATACCGTGGGTGACCAGTACGAGATGCTCAATCTCACGGCCTTGAGTCTCGCCGACTTCCACGTTGTAGTCGTCTTGAATCTCCTGCTCCTCTCTCTTGCGGATTTGCTCTTCCGTCTCGGCCGTGCTTTTCCCGTCGCTCTCAAGCAGGGACGAAATCTGTCGCTGGAGCGTCGCATGCCGATCCTGTGCCTCACTTTGCGGGTCCTTGCTGTCGCGCCGGACATCGTCGCTAGAGTCTCTGGTCGTGGGTGGTGCGGATCTGCGCTTGAGTATCTTCTGCTGGCGCTCATCTAAGCCAGGAATGTCGGGAAACTTTTGGGCCGCAGACTTGTCGTCTTTCTTGTCCTTGTCCTTGTCCTTGTCTTTGGCCTTGCTGGGCTCCGAGTACCCTCGTATCAGCTTCACACCGCTCATGTAGCCCCCACCGGCGAATCGCTCGTATACCGATGTTGTCACCCATGACATGATGCCATCAGTGGAGAGCCAGGCCGTGGTGGCATCTTGGTATGTCGCCACATTGTTCATGTACGCGCCGAAAAGCCGATAAGGCTGGGGTTGGTTGGTGGGAGTGCTGGTCCCTGGTTGATTCGGAGGTTTCGACGCCGTTGCCAACGTAGATCCAGGATCCTTGGGGTGCTCCGCGGCGGATGGCGCTTTGCCGTCCTTGGTAGTGTCCTTCTGCGGTTCCTTTGCTGCTGACTGGCTCCTTGATCGTGCTGGGCTGAGCCATGGCTTCATTTTGAGGTACCCCTCCTCGAGTTGAGCTGCCAGGTTCTCCTCGCAGGGCCGCAGGTTGGATCCCTCTTGGAAGAACCAGGTGCCACGCCGCACCTCGTATACGGGTCCAAGCCAGTACACCGGAGCAAGCTCCCGCTCCTCAATATCGACATCGAAAAGAAAGTCCTCGTTCACCGCCACGCGGATGCCAGCTTTGGAGGTGAGTCCAGCTTCTTGGCTTCGGCCGGCCCTGTCGGCGTTGGACCCTCCGGCTTGGGCCGTGTATGGTTGAGCCTCGGCGGCCTTGTCATGGCCTTCCTCCGTTGCCTCCAACAGCTTCTGGTAGCGCCCCTCGAGCCGCCGGGAGTCGGACGGCAAGAAGGCCGTGTACTTTTTCGGTCGCGCGGGGGGTTTGGCATCCTTGACGGGTTCCTTGCGACCCTTGACGAGCTGTGGCTTCCGCTTCGGCACCTAGCGCATACGTGTTAGCAGGTGAGCGCGAGAGTCTTGGGAGTCGTGGGGGCGTACATCGACAGCGTGAAACCACTGGACATTGAGCGGCGGGCAGTCTTTGGGATACGTGCGGAAGCTCTGGCCGTACAGCGGCGTTATCGAATGATCGCCTGGTGCCGCTGCTGGCGCCGGCACGGGTGCAGCCGCCTGTGCTTGTTCATCGCGCTTGTTATCCGGTGTCGGCGTCGTAGTCCTGCTGCTCGCCCACGGGTTGATGGAGTCGACGGCCGAGCTCAGGTACGACTTCTCGGCCTTTTTGTCGCCAGCAGCTGGAGGCATCTTCCACGAGCCAAAGGACAGCCATGCGACCTGCGCAGCACAGTGACCGCGTCGAAGTTGGGGTGGCGTCCGGAGCCGTTGGAGCAATGGGCGCGTTTGGCGGGACAGCTGCAGGTGCGCGAGCGGTCGCCCGCGCCGGACGCTCGAGCGGGCCGCCAACGTGGCACGGGATATTGTTGTCTTATGCGTTTGCTGCCTGGCGGTGACAGGGTTCAGCAGGCAGGAGATGAAAGGGCAGAGGAGAGTGGGTGCATAACAATGCGACGAGCCGGGGCACGCTGGTGTTTGTCGGAGAGCGGGCGTGTCGGTGTGTAACGGGGCGGCCTGGAGCTCGAGATGCAGGCGATGCGGATGCTGTCATGATTGCATCCAATGCAGGCACGGGTCCGTTGCCGAGGACGTCACTGGCTGCGTGACGTGGGTGGCAGGGATCTGGGTGGGCTGTCTGCAGCGGGCTGCTTCACTGACACGTGCTTCCCACAGGGACCAAACGACCTACAAACAGCGGACACAACCTCCACCATCCCACCTCTGTGAAGCAGCCCCGAGAGGTCGGCACCTTTCACAGCCTACATCATTCACTTTCCGAGGTAGGCATTTATCTGAGTGTCCAGACATTCACCCCACAAGCCTTGTCCAGCCCCCTGTGTCTAAACCTTCGTCTCCTTTTCCGTGACGAAAAAGGCGGCAATGGCAATGAGCCCCCAGTCGGCCAAAAGCAAGACACCCTGGACCCTGAACCACCCGCGCACCACAGCCGTCTCGTCAGCTCGCGTTCAATGTCTCGTCATCTCACATCACTCTCCATCAGCTAGCACTCACCAGTGAACCCGCGCGTCCACAATGAGAAAGTTCAGCAGCAGCACCGTTGCAAACAAGCTCACCACCTCGAACCCGTCAAACACGAGCGTCACCTGGTCCACGCCCAGGCACCACGCCAGCAGCACAATCGTCGGCGTCACCAGCAGCGCCGTCTGGATGCTCTTGCCCACCGTCGACGTCACCGTGTGGCACAGCTTGTCCTTCATGGCCAGCGCCATGGGCACGTAGTCGCAGCTCGACAGCGGGAACAGGATCAGCCCCACAAACGTCTTGGACAGGTGCGCGTCCGTCGTCAGCGCGTCGATGCTCTTGACCGTGAAGTCGATGTGGAAGTAGAGCAGCGTCGTTGTCATAACGACGATGGCGACGGCCACGCTGAAGCGCAGCTGCGGCCCTTCCTTGTCCTCCGTCTCGGCGACCTCGCTCTCGGTGGGCACTCGCGGCGGGTACATGAGCATGCTGGAGAGTCTCTCGTTTTCCGTCGTGTCGGGCACCGCCAGGCCTATCAGGCCACTCGGCATGCCCAACCCTCGTCTGATTGCGTGTTGCGAGGCTCCCGAATCTCTGGTGGGCACCTTTTCGGCCTCCTGACCAAAGACCTTTCTGTGCGTCCAGTGCTCGCAAAACACAAACGAGCCGTAGACGACGAGCAGGACGACGGAAGCGCCCCTAGACTGCTTGAGCAGGTCTTCGGCCGACGCCTGAGACAGCAGCCGAGACGCAGTGGGTATCAAGAGGCTCGTCGAGGAAAGCGACAGCAGGTTGGACGCCATGTGCGCCGCCGTGCGGTTCAGGTTCTGGTATGGCCGGTTGTGGCAGCCACAAATGATGCTCATGCCGAGCAGGAACAGAATGTTTGCCAGGATGCCGCCCACCAGCGACGTTTGCAGGACCGTAATCTCCCGGTTTACCAGGAGGACGACGCAAGATATAAACTGCACAAAGTTGCTTCTGCAGTCAGTACTAGCCATCCCAGCTATTTGCCAAGGACGCCTACCTCGTGGACACGGACAACAGGTCCGCCGTGAGCTCCCCCAACCTCAGCCCAATCTCCGTCATGGCAAAATCGCCGAGGAAGTTGATGGGGATTGTGCTGATAAAGTTGATGATGAACGTTTCGATGGAGGGACCTATGGTGAAGTTCAAGCAAAACCCCACGGGGCAGCACAGCAGAAGGAGCTTCATGACAATGGAGAGCCGATACAGCCGACGCAGTTGGCTTCCAATTGTCAGCGGGGCTTTGGGCTTTACTTCCCTGAACGGCCACAGGCGCTTCTTTGCCTTCTCTCCCTCCTCTTCCTCGGGGAGGGACTCTACAGTCATCCTGGAAGGGATATGGATGGCACGTCTGAGTGCATGGCTGGAACCACTACCCTGCACCGGTCCGATCCCATCGTCTTCGCCCTGCGGTGGCGAGAGGCGGACTGCGGGAACGGCATGTACAGGGCTCGGTGTCGTATCATGACCGGTTGCCCCTACGGGAGGAGCACTGACAGTGGTAGTCAACTCACTCAGGTCCGGTGCGTCGGCACTGCCTTCGCCGGCCTCTGCCTGTGACGCGGCCCATGTCCCGGTATGCCGAAGGGTGTTGCTGCGACTGATTTGCGCAAAGGGGTCCCACGGCGAAAGGGCGTGAGCCTCGCGCTTGTTCCGGAAGTGGTTGACTGTAGAGCCGTATTGGTCAGTTGAGGTTGTGCAGTGACATCTCGCCCAGGAGAGTTGACGGAGTGTGTTTGTGTCGTGGTGCGTGGGACACTTACACGACATTGCAGACGTCCCCACGACGCACCGTGTGACAGCCAAGCGTGCAACGACGACGTTGCCAAGGCGGGAGAAGCACCTCCCTAGGCTTGCGCAGCACGACCCCTTTATTGCCTCTTCGTCAACGATAGTCACGTGTAGAGAGCTGAAAATGCATCTTTTGCACACTCCAGGACAGGCGTTGTGGCGTTGTGCTGGGAGGTCGTACAAGCTTACGCCCGGTGAGCAAGATGCGGGGAACCTTGAGCTGGGGGGGAGTCAGGAGTTTTACGAGATGCGGCATCAAGCAGTGGCCGTGCTGGACGGGACTCTCGTGAAGCATGCTGCGAAGGAGATGGGCAATGAGGACATGGAAAAGGCGGCTTGTAGGGTAGCGAGAACCATTGCCAACTTGGAGGCTGCCTTTTGCCCCTCGTAGCTGGCCTGACTGGTCCGATACTATCAACTGGCAATCTCCAGACCGTTGCAGAGCCGTTTATGACGGTTGGCAGCTAATACGGGAGGAGGGCAAGGGGCAAGGGGTGGATGGTGCCACACATCTATGACTTCGTTCGGCCACAATACCGTTCACGGCAACACCGAGACTGACCAGGGGCCTGAAAGGATAGTCGATTTATGGCGACAGCGCACCTGCTTCTAATAGTATCCTCCATGCCTCAGGATCGTCCTGCGCAACACTCTCAGCCGTGCGACCCTGCGCGTCTTTCAGCGCGCGAATGTCCGCGTCAGGCTGTACGCTCAGCCGTCCCAGGCCCATGGACTCGGCAACCTGCCTCGCAGGCGGCGGGAAAGACTCGCTCGGCATCGTCGACGAAAGCCAGAGCAGAAGCCATACCGCCTCCTCCTGCCTGTTGGCCACGGCGAGATGGAGACCGCTCCTCATCTCGGCCAGGGGGTCCTGGTAGCGCACCAGCGACCCGACGTCGCTCACCTCGTCGTGGACATCGCGCAGCAGCTCGACGATGCCAGCAACGTCGCCCTCGGAGCACATGACGTGGAATGCCCGCGCCGGTCGAGCCTCCGGGTTGTTCTGGATATAAGCCTCCTCCGTGATTGAGGGCAGGATGTCGAGATTCTCCTGAACGCCGCCCTCGTTGCTATATCTGGCCAGAATAGGCGCGCCGGACGCAGCTTCAACGAACTGGTTCGAAGACGACGCGCCGGCGTTGTTGGCTGGGAGGTACGCCTCGCAGCTGGGGCATTTCAATGAGATGGCAATGGACGAAGCCTCGTCCATCAGACACTCCCTGGTACTCAGGTCAGCTGCGTACACTACACTCTCTGCCACCAACGTCCCCTAGTTGTGGGACTATACCAGTGAAAGTGGCAGCCGCATTGGAGTTCAAGGTCATCGGGAACGGTCTGGTTCTCGTTGTTGGCGCCCTCGTCCTCATCCTCGTCCACGCGAAGGACGAGGGGCTCATCGCACGCCTTGCACGTCGACATGGTCCGAGTGGAGCTGGGCTGGCTGGCCACCTCTAGCTTCTCGCGTCTGCAGGCAGACTCGTTCCGAAACAAGCCAAATGAGGCGACGCGGCTCCCGAAACAGGCAAGAATATGGCAGCCTTGGGGCGGACGTAAGACGCACACGCAAGACGTCGCGGTGGGTGTGGCTGGCGCGCGGCGGGCTTGAAATTTGCGACGAGACGACGGGGGTCCAACAAGCGACGGTTTTGGAAGCCCACTTTGGAGGGGTTCTGGAAGGGAACGGGGGAGCACTGACGGGACGACGGGCGGTGGATGGATGGCATGGATGGGAATTTCGTGCATGGATGGCCCCGCCAGCGGGCCAGATGCATTACATCATCATCGTCCCGGCCGGCCAAGACCCTCCAAATACCTATGCGACGTTCGCGCCACGACGTCACCGTCAATGCCTGCAGGGCCTTGATGCCCGAGAGTATCAGCCTGGCTCAGGCACAGGCGCCCGGCGACTCAAGCGCGCCCCTGCGCGAGCTGGTCCGTCTGGGAAAGGAGTCGTCAGCGTTGCGCGCGGGGGCCTCGTTGCGGTCCGAGGGTGCCGGCCGGTTGGCGGCCAGCGGGGGACGGGACGCTGACTCTCGAATGGAATGGGGGACGCCCTCCCCTGCCATCAAGCCTTGGGGCGCTAAACCAACGCCTAACTGAGGTGCTGTCCGTAGCCCTGCGCTCCACTAGAGCGCCAGCCCACCCGAGCACCTGTCGGCTGCCCGCCCGTCGTTGCGCGTCAGCTCCCCGTCGTAAGCTCGCCCGCCCGCCTCTTCAACAGCACAAGCACCCGACCTCACAGCAACGCCTCGAGGTGGGGTGGGGTCGTCATTTTGCGCCCACCCGCCACCAGCGCTCTCGTGCCTGCGCCAGCTCCTCCACCCACCTCGCTCACGGCTCGCCCTCTCGTCCTCCTCCGTCATCTCCATCCGCCACCACCCGCGCCAGCTTCACGTCGACGTTGGCTTCTCCCTCTCTCATTCGCGCGTCTCCACGCCCAAATACGCACTGAAGCTGCCTCCTTAAGCTGCCGGCGAACCTGCCGCTTCCCCTCCTCAACAGCTGTCTTTCGCGCAGCGTCCTTTCCATCCAACGGCCGGCGCTCCGACCTACCCCACCATGAACGTCCTCAAGTTGCAGAGGTGCGCGGCTCCCAGATTCCCCGACAGTGCCCGCGCGACGACGCTGACGGCTCCGCAGGAAGTTTCCTCAGTTTCCCCAAAACGAAATCTTCTCCTTGTCCGACGCCTTCCAGCGCCTCGACGTTGACGACAAGGGCTACCTCGACGAAGCCACGGCCATCAAGGCCACTCAGCAGAGCGAGAACCAGCCCTACGATGTCGTCCGACAGGCCCTCAAGGAAGTCGAGCTGGACTCGTCGCGGCGCGTAGAGCTTGAAGACTACGTCGGCGTAAGCTGTCCTGCCAGCCGTCTGGTCGCGGCCCTCCCCTGCTAACCCGTCGCAGCTCATCGCCAAGCTCCGCGACGCTTCCCCGGCGCAGAAGCGCCTCTCGGCCGGACCCACGCCATCGAGCCCCGGCGTCGTTTCGCAGCGCACCGGAGGCGGCGGCGGCCATGTCTCCAAGGGCAGCGTCGGCGGAAAGATTCAAGTCCAGGGCTCCAGCGCCAACGTCACCCACACCATCAACGAAGATGAGCGGACCGAGTTCACGCGCCACATCAATGCCGTCCTCGCAGGCGATGCCGACATTGATAGCCGCCTTCCCTTCCCCACCGATACCTTTGAGATGTTTGACGAGTGCAAGGACGGTCTGGTTCTCGCCAAGCTCATCAACGACAGCGTCCCCGACACCATTGACGAGCGTGTCCTGAACGTGCCGGGCCGCAAGATCAAGACCCTCAATGCCTTCCACATGACCGAGAACAACAACATCGTCATCGAGTCCGCCAAGGGTATTGGCTGCTCCGTCGTCAACATTGGCGCCGGCGACATCATTGAGGTCCGCGAGCATCTCATCCTCGGCCTCATCTGGCAGATTATCCGCCGCGGTCTGCTGGGCAAGATCGACATCAAGCTCCACCCCGAGCTCTACCGGTTGCTGGAGGAGGACGAGACGCTGGAGCAGTTCCTGCGCCTGCCCCCGGAGCAGATTCTCCTTCGCTGGTTCAACTACCACCTCAAGGCTGCCAACTGGTCGCGGAGGTTTGTTGGACTCGCCGATCTCAGCTTGAAACAATGCTAATCAACTGATCCAGAGTGACCAACTTCTCTAGCGACATCAAGGACGGCGAAAACTACTCCGTGCTCCTCGCGCAAATAGGCCACGAGTACGGCTGCACCCGGAAGCCGCTGCAGACGACCGACCTGCTCCAGCGGGCGGAGCAGGTTCTCCAGGAGTCGGAGAAGCTCGACTGCCGCAAGTTCCTGACGCCCAAGTCGCTCGTCGCCGGAAACCCCAAGCTCAACCTCGCCTTCGTCGCCAACCTCTTCAACAACCACCCGTGCCTCGACCCCATTACGGAAGAGGAGAAGCTCGAGGTGGAGGACTTTGATGCGGAAGGCGAGCGCGAGGCCCGCGTCTTCACGCTTTGGCTCAACAGCCTGGACGTGCAGCCCGCGGTGGTGTCCTTCTTCGAGGACCTCAAGGACGGCACGATCCTCCTCCAGGCGTACGACAAGGTGATCAAGGGCTCGGTCAACTGGCGGCACGTCAACAAGCGGCCCGCCCACGGCGGCGAGATGTCGCGCTTCAAGGCCGTCGAGAACACCAACTACGCCATCGAGCTGGGCAAGCAGAACGGCTTCTCCCTGGTCGGCATCCAGGGCGCCGACGTCACCGACGGGCAGAAGACGCTGACGCTCGGCCTCGTCTGGCAGCTCATGCGCAGGGACATTACGCTCACCCTGTCGTCGCTCGCGCAGAAGCTCGGCAAGCGCGAAATCACCGACGCCGAGATGGTCAAGTGGGCCAACGACATGTCGCGCAAGGGCGGCCGCAACTCGGCCATCCGCTCCTTCAAGGACCCGTCCATCGGCTCCGGCGTCTTCCTGCTCGACGTGCTCAACGGCATGAAGAGCAGCTACGTCGACTACGACCTCGTCACCCCGGGCCAGTCCGACGAGGACGCCTACATGAACGCCAAGCTCAGCATCAGCATCGCCCGAAAGCTCGGCGCCACCATCTGGCTGGTGCCCGAGGATATCTGCCAGGTCCGCAGCCGCCTGGTCACGACGTTCATCGGTGAGTTTCTCTTGTCCATCTTGTGGCAAAGTTTGCTTCTAACGTTTGACACGTGCAGGTTCTCTCATGGCCACTTACGAGAAGATGTAGCTTACGTTTCGGGTCTTGTGGTTTTTCTGTTCCAGGTAGTGGGTATGCAGGTGGCGCCGCTTGGCGGGATGAAGAGAAAAGCGTTTTTCAAAGTCGTCGTCCTCAGGTGGTGTGAGTGAAGTTGTCGTCATTCCTTCTGCCTTGGCGTCTACCTGTGAAAGCCCCGTGTCTCCAAGAAACCCGCGTTACCCGCCCCAAGAACTCCCGCAAATGTAGATTGCGTCCCGAAATATCGACATATGAAGATGAAGATCTGCCAGGCATATCCAATGCCTCCCTGCATACGCCAGTTAGAGAATAAAGTATAAGCTGCACAGCAAGCTCGGCCCCGTAAAGACGCCCAACCAGAACAGCACATTGCCGAGCGTCTGGCGCCCGCGCAGCCACTTTGTCCGGCCCAGGCGCACCAGCTACAGCCTCTTGTTAGTTTGCTCTTCAAGACGAACGGAGGAACGGCGAGACGAAAGCGGGAAGGGGTTGGACTCACCGGCAGCTGGAACATTTGCAGCGCCAGCAGGTAGCCCCTCAGCTTCTTGAACAGGCACAGCATGACGAGCTCGTGAACGCAGGCGGAGAGGAAGAAGGTGATGAGCGTGGCGGTGTGCTTGTTGACCTTCATGGAGGAGATGGAGCTGTGGTAGACGTGCCGGAGGAGGAAGAAGTGGACGGGCTGGTTCCACAGGCGGGCGAACTGGTCCCAGGAGACTGCCATACCGTCAGTGCCCACCCCAAAGACGCGCAGTGCGGCGAGAGGAGTTTGGCGTATGGTGCCGCGACGACTTACCGCAGTTCCACCAGGGGCCGTAGAAGCTCCGGTCCGCAAAAAAGGTGAGCTCGGCGAGGATGTTGAGGACGGTTTCCCAGATGAGGTACCACGCAAGCTATTAGCGTTAGACAACGTTCCCAACGTCCAAGTCTTCGGGTGCGTCACACATACCAGATACTCCATCATCAGCGGGAAAATCAGGTCCCCGTAAAGCCATGGGAACTCCTTGAACTGGTCGGCGAGCGACAGTCCTTGCTCCTTCATCTGAACCGTCTTCAACCACACGGGGTCTGCAGCCTCGTCAGCGATGAGCTGAAGCTCCGAGGGAAGGGGGCGCACATATGGCGTATTGCGAGACCTGGATCATGACAAAAATGACTCCCACCAGTGCAGCCGTCTTTTCGGCCACATACGCCCAGTCAATCGAATCCGTCTGCGGATACTCAATCTCATACACCACAGTCGGCAGGGGAATCCACTTGTAATGACTCAAGAACGTCAGGTTGTTGGGGTAGGCCTTGCTGGCATCCCGCGCTGTACCGCGAAGTTCATCGGCCAGGGCGTCCACCTCCCATTTGACGACGCGCTCGAACAGGCGAATCTGCTCGTCGTCGAGCGGCTGGCGCGAGGCAATGGCGCTGGAGATGCGATCGATGTCTCGCTCGGTGTTGGGGAGCTGGGCCAACGAATGCCGGCGCTCGGCGGCCGAGGGCGGCGCGTCGAGCCGCGTGGTGTCAATGGTGCTGGCGGCTGGCGCCGTGGAGCACTCGTCGGGGGACGGATGGACGCGCTCGAGCTGCTTGAGCTTTGCGAGCAGGTATAGTCGCTGCCTGTAGACTGTGGAGAGGTGGCCGTTGTAGAAGGCGTAGGAGTGTTGTTTCATGAGCATGGCGAGGCCGTGCAGGACGAAGAAGACGGTGTGCGTCCAGGGCCAATCGCGGATGAGGGTCCAGGCGACGACTCCTGCAAGAAATGTCGTTTGCCAAATCTGCAGATGTTAGTTGCCTACTCCAAACCGAGGTGCCATGGGATGAGACGTACGTTTTGAACGATCCAACCCCAGCCGTCCCAGTCCAGCCAGCCGCGGAAGACGAGCTTCTGGATGACCCAGCTGACGCCGGTAAGGCCGCACATGACTCCATCTGAGAGAAGCAATACAATAACTGGGTAACGTCAGCTATGGTTTCTCTTGCAAATTAGCTCGTTCGCCGTACCATCACGGGAAAACATGGTCCTCAAGATCTCCTGAGACCCCAACGGCGTGCCATATTGCCTCCAGTTGTTGGCGGATATTTTGAATACAAACAACCCGACGGAAAGCCAGAAGAGCGTGTAGAAGCCATGAAACGGGCTATTAGTTGCAACAACGTTGTGAGGGTCAAAGACGGAGAGTTGCTGCGTATAGGTGAGGTTGCCAAATTTGGTCAGCTTCTTGGCCGACTTGGGGTCCTTGGAACGGAGGGGGCTTCGCCGCAGCAGCTCCTGGATGCCTTGGTCGTTGTCTGGAATAATGTGCAGGCCGGACTCATCGCGGATGATGTTGGCAAGGCGCCCTTTCTTGGCTGGTGGAAGCTCTGTCTTGGTGGCGTCCTGCTTCCTTCGTCGCGTCTGCGGGCGGGAGGCGGCGGCAGCAGAGACGCCGCTCGCGTATGATGGCCGTATGTTTTCATCGTAGTCCTCTTCGCTGGGAGTTTCTGAGCCGGCCGTGGAGGATCCGTTGAGATGAACGCCCGCCTCGTGCAGAGCTTCGGCCAGGGAGTGCGGCTGGCGGTCGGACGCGGTGGCTGCATGACCATTGCCGTGACCGTTGGCACGGCCGGTGAGCGGGGCCATTAGCGGCCGGTCCTCGTCGGCTGTCGCTCCGTCGGTGCTCGCCATAGGGAACCCGGAGCGCAATGCGATGGATGGCTCATGTGTCGGTAGAGGAAGCGACCTTGGCCTTGATGAAGAGGACAGAGATCCAGCAGACGAGGCCCTTTTAATTGTATCGGTGGCGGTCGAGACCGAGGTCGCATGTCAGAGCTTGGCTGATGACGTTACAAAGCTGGAGAATCGGCAGGTACGGATACGGATTGGGCGGGACCTTCCAAATGTCCGACGGGCCACCAAATAATAAGGTAGGTGCCTAATAATGGCTCTATTTTCCTTCTGCTGCTTGTGCGCCCGTGTCATTATCGCCAGGGATCGTTCGCGGCTTGGCCCCGTGGCCAGTTGCAGACGTCGGCGCGATTGTCCTGGCCGAGTCGCGAAGCCCCGGTGAGGCGGACGGGATCTCCGACAAGTGCCGAGGTGGCGGTCATCCGAACGAGCCGCCATCGTCCAAGTATGGCAGTGTGCGCCCAGCTGTTGCTGGGATTCGCATCATCATCAGGATGGGCGTTCCCACGGCAAACAGGCTCAACCTTTGCAGATACAGATACAGGCGATTGCAGACACCGGACCGCTGCATGCCGAGAGCATTCTGGGCGGGTCCCGGACATCCATGGCCAACAGTGAAGACGCCTTTGATGAGTGGCGACGGGGCCATGGGTCGAGGGACCCTCTGGGTGTGCCGAGGTCGTGGGCTGACTTGCGGTTCGGGACGAAGCCTCGCATACAAACGGCAGCTGGCGCAAGCATGCATGATCAGGCTGCAGTGGTCCTGCGTGCTCAATTCACTTACGTTGTACGGGGGACTCGCGAAGCACAGCTACTTGGGTTGGGTGAATGATGGAGGCAGGGCGCAGACACGTCAGTTCCCCATCGAATGGTCTTGCCATATGAATAGAGTGAGCATCACTGATGAGCCCGTTGCGCGTCACACGCTCAGCGCCCCGAACCGGGCGGGGACCCAGCTCCAGCGCATGGCAGCAAACGGGCGCTGTTGCACCGATTAACAGACGAGAGCTGTCACGGTTGACGGGATCCACTGCCTGCCCCCAGAGCGGACCGTCGACAGTGACAGACCCGTCCCGCCGGTCCGTCGAGCATCGCCTTGTGCATCGAACCAGTCACGTGCGCTAAGCGCGGTGCCGCCCAAGCACTGCCAACGCCGTGCAGCCCCAGCGCAGTGCCCCAGCGCAGTGCAGTGCACTGAGCGCTTGACGGCCAATTACGTCAGCAGGCAAAAGTTTCTGTCACCTTCTTCTTAGCAGCCTGCCGGCCACCACCACCACCACCTCCCTCTCGCGCGCAACACAGCTGCTGCATCCACCAGCCGTTTGCTCTCGTTGCACCTCTCCCCCTCCATCACCATTCTATCCGGGACTGCTTCATCGGTCTTCTTCAGGCACGTGGCACGAGGATCCGCCTTTTGAGCCCGCCGCATCTTCCACCTCACTCTGCCCGTCGCGCCGTCGCGCCATCTCGTCGCCCACCATGTCTCGTGGCGGCACCACCCTCTACGTGACCGGCTTCAGCCACGGCACCCGCGCTCGCGATCTCGCATACGAGTTCGAACGGTATGTCAACTACGCTCGCGCCATTTCGTAATCGCCTCCGCCCCCCCGTCCTCCCCGCCCTCCTCCGCCCTCGCCCTACGAGCGCGCCCCGACGATGAGAGAGAGAGCTCCCGCCATGCCCTGCTCTCCTTGACGGCCACCTCTCGACCTCTCGATACCGGGACTGCGAGAAAGTCTCCATGACATTCGCCCTTCTCCTCGTCGTCGTCATCGTCGCCCGTCCTCGCCCTCGCCCTCGCCCCCGCTCCCCCGCCCCCCAGACGTCAACCTCTCCCCGTCCAGCTACCCCTCCCAATCGCTTGACACGTCCGTCGGTGCGTCTGCTGGTTCGCCTCGCTCGCCACGGCGATTCGTTCGAGTCGACGTTATACTAGCACGTTTCGTGCGTGAGAGCGTTCATGATATCATTCATGTCGTTGGGAGGACAAAATCGCCGTGTTTGGGGAGCATTTTCCTTCCGTGGTTCCTTTGGCTTCGTGGCCTCGGGGGCGTCGCTGCTGGTTCTTGAACTTTGCTAACGCATTTTCGCAGCTACGGTCGTCTCGTTCGTTGCGATATCCCGGCCCCCCGCTCGTCGTCCAGCCGACTGTGAGTTCCTCCGTTTGCTCCAACGCGAGATTCAGAATGCTAATGGACTGGTGCAGCTTCGCTTTCGTCGAGTACGAGGACAAGCGCGACGCTGATGATGCGTATTATGAGATGCACAACAAGCGCCTTGGCCGTGACGACATCCTGAAGATTGAGGTCAGTCAACTTGCCGCCTGCTCCTTGCCCGGTGTGAGCAAACCGCTAACGCGCGAGACAGTGGGCCAGAACTCCTCCTTCTGCCTCCTGGCGCTTCGAGTCCGGTCGCGACCGTGACCGCCGCGGCCCCCGTTCGCCCCGTCGTGGCCGCTCCCCCTCTCCTCGCCGCAGCACCCGCGACTACTCCCCCCGCAAGGAGGATCGCCGCGACCGTGACCGCGACTACGACCGCGACAGCCGCCGCGACCGCGACCGCTCCCGCAGCCCCGATCCTCGGTGCGTCCCGCCTCCTCGAGACTACATGTACAGATGCTAACTCCTCGTCAGTGACCGCGACCGCGACGTCAAAGACGAGCGGGACGACCGTGACCGAGATGATCGCGACCGTGATGACCGCGACCGCCGCGAGAACGGCACCAACGGCGAAGGCCGTGATCGTGACCGCAAGGGTACGACGCTCTAGAGCCGCGTTCGTCCCGAACCGCTGCTGATCGATCTGACAGGCGATGACACCCCTCCTCCCGCCGCTCACGACGAGCTTGACGTTGCCGAGTAGACTGGCAGTCGCGTGTCGTGGGCGCAGGTGAGGCTGGATGAACCAAAACGGGACCCAAGGTCCTGCCTTCTCTTTCGGTTGTTTTGTTTCTCTCTGCCTGCCTGTCTCGCCCCCATCTTTCGTGTTGCACTTGTTTCACCGGTCGGTCAAGGCGGATATAACGGCGTAGAAGTTTGCGATACACACGGCGCGTGGGACGCGCCGAGGGACCACTTTCCATTTGTTTTTACTGAGCAGCTCGGATGGCACGCACTGCGGGAAACGTTCTTGCATTCGAGGTAATTCGACAGCTGTATGTACTCTAGGTCTTGATCAATCAAGGAGTTGCCTTGCAGACATGGTATGAAGACGCGAGTGAGATCTGGTCACACGCTGGATAGCGTCCGAGCAGCAAGTGCTCCTACAACCTTGGGCTGGACGATGAGGGATCAGTCGGCCGTGTATCACGCAAGGTATGGTGGTATATGCATCTAGGTCTATCACGCTGACTGCCTGAACTTGTACAGAACGGTCCGAGCCTACACGCACGCGAGAGCCTACACGTACGCGAGAGTGATGCCTGCAATCGCTCCTGACCCCTCGTACAGCTTCTTTCGATCTCCCCCATCCAAGTTCAGCCGGTAGACGGTGCCGCCCAGGTCGGTTGTGTAGATGTGCCTGTTGGTCGGGTCCAGCTTGATACCGATGGCCTCGTGCATGTCGCGCGCGATGACCTCGTAATCCTTGCCCGGCCGGCTCGGGGCTTCAGCCGGGTGGACCGTCTCCAGCTTGGCGCGGTTGATGCTGTTGCCGAGGGGCAGCTCGCCTCGGTCCGTCCAGTACAGCATGTTCTCCGCCTCATCGACTTCGAGGTCAATCGGCTCCGGCAGGTTCTGGAACAGCAGCTCAACGTCACTCCTCGACGCGGCTGTCTCGCCCGCGCGGAACACCATATCGGCGCGGAAGATGCGCCCCTTGCCGCCCTTGGAGGGGCCCTTTTGCGTCCAGTAGAACTTGCCCGTCGCGGGCGACACCGTCACGCCGACGCACCAGCGCGTCTGGTCGGCCTGGTGGCTCTCGTCGCGCCAGTCGCCCGTCTGCACGAGAACCTCGAGGCCAGAGCCGTCGAAGGCGCAGCGCATGACGCGCAGGCCCTCGCGGTCGCTGAAGTACAGCTTCGAGTTGATGCTATCGACGGTGAGCTGCTTGGGCGTGTGGACCGCGCCGCGGGGGACGATGGCCGTGACGTCGCTGCCGTCGAGGTTGGAGCTGTACACGGCGCCGTCGTTTTGCGATGGGATGCCCATGCTCGTCCAGAAGAGCTTGCCCGCTGAGAGGGAGATGTCGATGCCGTCGGGGGTGTGCTGGTTCGAGACCAGGGCCTTGAGTGGTCGGGCGTCCTGCGAGCCGACGAGCACGCGGCCGGCGCGGAAGGCGTCCTGGGGGTTCTTGGTGGAGAGGCCAATGTCGAGCAGGTAGAGCAGCGGGGAGTGGACGTTGTCGTGGTCTCCGTGCGAGCCGTTGACGGCCCTCGTCGTGCCGCCCGGGGGGAGAAGCCCGCCCTTGGGTGACTTGGCGCCCAGCTTGCCCGCGTCGATGTAGCTCTGCAGGAACTTGACAGGCGCGTCCGGCAGCCCCCTCTCGTCGATATAATGCTGCTCAATGAAGGACACGGTATCAAGCCCAACCGCGTCCATCATAGCCACCGGCCCAGAGTGGTTATTGACATACATCTCCTTCCACATGCGCTCCACCTCCTCAGGCGTCGACACCTCCTCGGCCAGGATATTCAGCACCTCGCGCTTGATGGCCGCCCAGAGCCGGTTAAAGATCAAGCCGGTGCTCTCCTTGCGCGCCACAAACGGGTGCATGCCAATCTCCCTCAGCCGCTCCACGAGGAACGGAAAGATGCGCTCGTCCGTCTCCCCATCCGTCATGAGCTCCACGATGCGGTTCCCCGGCGGCATGTAGTAGTGCATGTTGAGCACGCGACGACGCGTCTGCGGCCGCAGCCCGCCCACCATGTCGCGCGACTTGAGCGACGACGAGTTGCTGCACAGGATGGCGTCCCCCGGCGCGAGCGTCTCGAGCTCGGCAAAGGTCGAGATCTTGAGGGGGAGCTTCTCCGGCACGGCCTCGATGACGAGCCAGGCGTCGCTGACGGACGCGGCCATGTCTTCAACGGCGCGGACGGTGCCGCGACGGGATGAGTCCGAGTACTGCGGCATGCTGGTGTCGCAGTAGTGCTTGGCGGCGATTCTCTGCTCGGCGCTGGGGTCGCGGATGGTGACGTCGAAGCCGCTCGCTGCCCAGGCGCAGGCGATGCGTCGGCCGAGCACGCCGCCGCCGAGGACGGTGACGACGCGCCCGTGCGTGGAGGGTAACGTGAAGGCAGTCATTTCGCGTCGAGCGTGTGTGTCTGTCCGTCCGTCTGTCTGTGTGTCTATACGTACGGGGTCTTGATACAGATCTGTAAGAGGGAATGCGAGGCAACAAAGACGCTGTATATGGAGCAAGTTCCGCTTCTCTCTACATGTAGCAGCCAAGACTGGCCGTGTGCCTGCCCGCTGCTCTATGTACTATATAGCATCCGGTCAGGTCAATTGACTTTTAGAACCAGCCTTCTAGAATCCGTTGTACGTCAGTCATCGGCGGCGGCGGCGGCGGCGGCTCCGGACCATGCCCGGCCGGACCCTGCTTCGCCCGGAGCGCTACCAACCAGTCCGGATGCCACGGGGCGAGCATGAACCTGCGGGACCGTTTCGGCAAGCGAGCTCGATCATCGCGCTGGGCGATCCAAAGGCGAGTTTCACCTCTAGGTAGCCGCTGCGCCGAGATACACGCAACTTCATCTTGTAAGGCGGGGACAGACCGAGGCGCGGGTGTGGGCTCACTCGACTGACCGCCCGCCCCGGGGATGCCCGAGCCCGCGCCCGAGGCCGAAGAAAAAAGAAGTGGACCGGAAAGCTGGAGCAGACTGCGTAATTAATTAGTCGGTGTTGCTTGCAAGCCTGGTCTTCGAAATACCAGCATCTCCCACGGACAACTTTTCGACCTGATCGCGACTTGTCTAATAGCCTCTAAGTGGGCGACACCGTGCACTGACGGCGAAACCTGGTCTGGCGTCATGCCGCGTAGAGGGGCAGCTCGGCACAGCAGGCCGAACGAAGCCTCCAGTTCATTATCAGACGCTAGTAAGATGTGCCTCGCCCTGTCTAGTTTAGCTGCCTTGCTGCTATTGTGGGCTCCGGTAGTTGGGCACACAAGGGCTCGGTCCCCATAGCTGTCCATCTGCGCCACCCGGTCGGACTGCCTGGACCGCCACTGACGAGCTGGATGGGACAGGGAGCTCAAAGCGCGGCGCTAGGGCAAGTGGCGTAGGGGGTAAGGGAAATCTCCAAGTACCGGCTGGCAGCCGCCTCCCTGGGACCTCGGCGGCTCGACTTACACGCAACGAGCTCTTCTTTTTTGTCGGTCATTGATCGTCAGCCATTGAGTCGAGTGCTCGTACAGAGGCAAGGAGGAAACTCTTGCAGCGCGATTTGTGTCCCAAGATGATTTATTACTATAACCATTGTCACTAACAGACCACTTGTACATGTAGTCTCCAGCGTTGAGTTCATACTCCCAACGGTCTGAGCGATCTGGCTGAGAGAACAAAGACCTTGGCACAGGGCTCAACGTGGTTCTCAGAGAGTATTGACCAATGCGCTTTCCTACATCTTCAAGTACATAAACTGCCTCGAAGACATGGGAACGAGATTCATACATCATTATCGAGAGACCAGGTCTTGTTTCGCCCATCATCTACACCGAAATGATGCTAGCACGTCTATGTGATCTGCTGTTCACCCGGATTGAAGGTCTACACTCGATCTGCGCATGTGCTTTTGTCTATGTAACCGACCTGACTATCCGCTGCCAGTCCTCTACATGCACCCGATCATCCATGTCACCTCGCTCGAGCCTTGCCCCCCAACTATTTGCACCTTAGAAGCAGAAAATCTGATCCGTGGCCTTCGCCGACGCCCCCGGCTGCTCGAAGCCGAGGCTCACGAGCGACTTCTTGGCCGCGTTGACCATGCCCGGCGGCCCGCAGAGCATCATCTTGGTGTGCAGCCCCGGCGCCGGCAGCTTCTCCTGCATCAGCTCGCGCGTGACGTAGCCCGATCCATACTGCCACTTCTCCGGCGGCTGGTCCAGCAGGTAGTACACTTGCAGGTTCTTGGGGTACCGCCGCGCAAAGGCGTCGAGCTCCTCGCGCAGGAGGATGTCCTCCTCGGTGCGGTTCGCGTAGATGAGGCTGACCTGCGTCGTGTCGCGGTCGTCCTCGCAGATGGCGCGGATGACCTGGAACATGGGCGTGATGCCCGTGCCGCCGGCGACCATGCCGATCTTGCTGCACAGGCCGGGCCGGTACCGCATCGCGCCCTTGGGGCCCCGGAAGAGGACCTCGTCGCCGTTCTCGAGGCCCGCCAGGTAGCCGTTGGTGAGCTTGCCGTCGGGGTACACCTTGACGACGAGCTCGAGGACGCCGCGATCGGCGTTGTTGGACACGGGAGTGTAAGACCGGGCGACGCTCTCACCCGCGACGTCGGCCTTGATGACGACGTGCTGCCCTATGGGCAGGCCCAGTACGGTGCTCGTGGTGGGGAGGGTAAAAGTGAGGCGGTAGACGTTGGGGGCGATGAGCGTCTTGGTCTTGAGTGGCAGCGACGAGTACTTGACTGGGTCGAGGAGCCCTCTCTGCAGCAGCGTGTCCTCCTCGACGCGCTTCGGCACCTTCATATGCGCAGGATAGCTGGTGAAGGACTTTTTGCTGCCCCATACCAGCTGCGCGAACCTATGTGCGACAACCGCATCAATGGCAGCAAACACGCCGCCCCCGATGAGGATGCCTCTGATGAAGCCAGGTCCGCCAGACGACGTGTTGCCGCTGCCGCTGTGCTTTAACAGCGACGCAACCCATCGAGGCGACTTAAAGCCCCAATGGCGACCCGCGTAGTACAGAGCCACCACGCCGAGCGAGAACAGGCTCAGGTTGACCATCTTGGTGACGGAGCTGCCGCCCCTGACATCGCCGCCGCTCTGGCCAGGCTGCGTCGTGGGCGGCGTGACAACGCCGACAGGCTTGCGCTTGGGCTTCTTCTTCTGGAAGCCTTGCAGGGTACCTACCAAAAACGACTCCATAGCCTCAAAAGCATCCTCAGAGTGGCCAGCGTTGTCAAACTCATCGCTGGCGTCGGCGCCCGCAGCTTCAGTGAGCACCTCGGCGCCACCAGGGTGGTCGTGCAAGTACTTGGTCACATCATAGACTGTATATTTGTCGCCCCGTCAGCTCTTTCTCCCAACTGATGAAGCACTGCATGTAACTGTAGGGGCCTGTTGTGGGCAGACTAACCTTTGCCGTGGATGGTGAACCACGCATCTTGCGGGCTCTTGTGCTCGGCCACCTCCCTGGCGGTAAACTCCTTCATGGCGAAAGTGCTTTCTCGACAGAGTGTTTGGACCTGTCTAGCCTGGCGGTGGCAGAATCACGGGAAGACACCGAATAAAGGGGGCTGCTGTCTAGAACGATCATGGATCTATTGCTCCGCTGCAAATGTCGATGAGGACGAGCATGCCCTTATGATCAATCTTCATCACGAGCCACGCCACCGCGACCAGGCATTGAACGTACTCTGCCCCTTCCGCAGTCTCCTGCCCGCAAGAGCGAATCGAGCTCCGCACCTGACAAGAGAATGAACCGAGGTTTGCTTGCTGCTTGACGAGCTCATCCGCCGCCGCGCCTCATGAAACCGGCCGGCGCGGAGGTCCACATCGGGGGACACGAGGGCCCGGCCCGTCAAGACGTCAACGTCATCCTCGCGCCGCTACGGGCATTTCCGCAGATCGAGCTCTGCCGGAAGCGCCGAAGTCAAGCTGTCACAACCCGACAGCGGAATTGGGTTCCGCTGACAGTAGTCTCTTCCCATGTCCCGTGTAAGCGCGACTCATGCGAGACTCGAGGGTCAGGGCAGCCCAGGGCCAGGGGGGTTCGAGAGCTAGGGACGCGGAAGCGTTAAATTGGGGAGGATGTTGGGTCAAGCCTCGGCTGACGATCCTCAGTGAGAGCTTGCCCCAAGCTAACGGCGAAAAAAAGGCTTGGTTCTGCGACGACTTGATCTGCAACAAGTGCCGCACCGCCATCGAGGGCCGATGTTAGCGGCGGGTCTAACAGACGCCACTCGCGCCCGCTGATATGCGAACCCTGGAAATGGCCGACGGAGAATTGTGCAGCGCGCTGCGCCCAATGAGCGGGTTGCAAATGGCATCCGTCTCGCACGCACTTTTCGATCGCTGCGGATGCGATGACGATGAGAGCGTGGCGAGTGCATTGACGGCTGGACGGAGCGCGATGGGAGCGAGGAGCGATGACAGCTACGGACCACGGCCACGGATCTTCCATGGACCCCGAGGCAGCCCAGCCTCGGTCTGGAGCGAAAGAGAACGGAGGCTGTCGGGGTGTAATCTTGACGTTGTCCATGCATTCACCCCCTTGGCGAAGCTAGATGGACCACTGTGTGACTGGCGTGTGTCCATGAACGTTCTAGCTGTCGTGTGCTTGCAGCGAGTTATATAGCCGACTCTGAAGATTATACGACTCTACACTGCATGCCATTTCGAATCGTCGACTGTCCAACAGACACAAGGCTTTCTTCAAATATCCATACTCACCCTGTCAGTCGGCCCTCTGCCGCTCTGCCTCAGCTTGAGAGCAGCCCACCCACCATGTCCGCGAAGCAGTTCTACCTCCTTGGCGAGACCGCCTCGACGGCCAGAGACATCGATATTGACGACTCTGCAGACTTTGAGGAGCTGCAGAGCATCGTGGCCTCGCACTTTGCCATAGTGGACCCGAGATGTAAGTTGAGCAAACTGCCTTATAGCTCACGCCGGCCAAATTGGCTTCGACACTGGAAGAGGACGAATGAGAGCAGCCCAGCTGACGAGCATTGCTCACAGGCGTCGGCTTCATCCACAATGACCGTAGACTTACGGCCTTGTCTGACGTGCTCAACGCAGAAGACGAGCCCATAGCCGTCTCCATTTCCGGCAGGGCGGTTCGCGACGTGCCCGGCCCGTCGGGCATCCCCTACTTTGGCAACTACCTCGAGATCTACCCCGACCACCTGGGCAACCACCAGCGGCTGTTCGAAAAGTACGGCCCCCTGTTCGTCACCAACAACATGGGCAGCCGCGTCTACCAGACCAACGACCCGCAGCTGTCGCAAATCTTCTTCGCCGAGGACGACTACTTCACCAAGCGCATCGTCCCCGGCCACCCGCTGCACCCCATCAAGTCCACCGAGGCGGGCGTCTTCCTCGGCGACACCGACACCGACGAGTGGCGCCAGGCGCACAAGTTCCTGCCCCCCGCGCTGGGCCCCAAGGCGGTGCGCCACTACGCGCCCACGATGCAGAAGACGGTCGAGCAGGCCTTTGCCGTCTTTGACGAGCTCGACGAGCGCGAGGAGGCCTTCAACGTGTATCAGTACATGCTCAAGCTCGGCGCCCAGGCCGTCGGCAAGCTCGTCCTCGGCATGGACTTTGAGCATTTCAGCGGCGTCGACGCTCCGCTGCATGAGATGGTCCTCAAGATTGCGCAGAACCTCGAGCTCAACAAGCGCGTCTCCACCATGGGCTCGTGGTATGCGAGCATGCCCTTTGGCGATCCCAAGAAGCTGCGCCAGACCAAGGGCAGGATCGAGGAGATGATGATGGAGTCCATTGCCAAGGCTTCGCGCGGCCAGGAGGACCTTGAGCTCCAGGACGCTGCGCTCAAGGCGGAAAACGTAGTCGGTACGCAGGCCCGGCTCCCCCAGTCACGCTCATATACCCGAAGCGTGGCTATTGCAAATATATGTCATGAATGAAAGCGCTAACACTGTTCCCAACACAGACTACTTCCTTCGCGCAACCGACAACAAGGGCAACAAGTTGCCACCGGCACAGTTCGCTCCCGCACTACTAGTGGCCACCGGCGCCGGCTTCACCACCACATCCTCACTCCTCTCCTGGCTCATCTACAGCCTTGTGCAGTACCCGGGAAACCAGGAGCGTCTGCTACAAGAGCTCATCGACCACGACTGGGACGAGGACACGCAAGTGACGGCCGATCTCACCAACAGCCTCTCCTTCCTCGACAAGTTCATCAAGGAGACGCAGCGCCGGCACAACCCGTCGTACCAACCCGGGCGCACCGCCAAGATCGACATGATCCTCCCCGGCGGCTACAAGCTGCCCAAGGGCTCCGTGGTCATCCCCGCCCTGCACCACATGCACAACAACGACAAGGTCTGGGACAACCCGGCGCGCTTCGACCCGGACCGCTGGGACACCGAGCAGGTCAAGAACCGGCCGCCCGGCTCGTACGTCCCCTTCGCAGCGGGGCCACGCATGTGCGTCGGCTTCAACTTTGCCCTCCAGGAGATCAAGGTGTTCTTGCCCAAGCTCGTTTACAGGTACAAGTTTACGCTCGCCCAGGATGGGCCCATCGAGTACGACCCCTACTTCCAGCTCATCAGGCCCAACAACCTATACGTGCGGGCGGAGAGGAGGGTCAAGTGGCCGCCAAAGTCGGAGTAGATGCTACGTCGTTGGTATATCTTCAAGCCTACGTGTGTCTCTGAAACCTACGCGTGCTTTTGAGCGTGGCAATGGACGTTCTATGTATGCTCGGCGTTGAGGTGGGTGCAAATGGCAGTAGAGCACGCACCAAGTTTAAGCAAGCTCAGGGGTTCACCGATAAAAGGAGTGGTGCTGGCCATGAGAAGATGTATTTAGACAAGCAGGCTATAGACTGTATGTACCCAAATCGGACGTCACAGGACCTAGGCAAAGCCGGCGCTGATGACGTAGCTCACGTCGTCATTGAAAGATACGGTGTTATCCCAGGCGAAAGGCCCGCCGTTGCTCGCAATGTAGAGTATCCCGTTGAAATGGCGCCAATAACGGGCAGGATAGCTCCAGGACCGCAGAGAATTTCCCTGGGAGTTGAGCCCACCCATAGGACAAAATGTGGCATCCTCGTGGAATATCTTTGTGTTATCGTTGGGATCAAGTTTGAGATGGTAGCCAGCGTGACGGATGAAGCTTCCGGGGGTGTCATTTGACTCGAAGGAGAAGCAGGCGCTGTTGCCAAGCCCGGTGCGCACCGTCCAGCTAGCTGCACGCTTGAGGGCGTCGCTGCTAGAAGACGAGACGACTTGAGTATTGACTGTATTGCCATCATGGGTGACATAGCGAGTCGTGCAGCACGCTGTCGTGGCCCTGAGTGAGACGGAGGAACCAACGGTGAGCTCCGGGCCGCTGGTCAAGCTTGTAGCAGCGTACCCAGCGTCTACAATATTGGCCTGTACCTTGTTCTCGGTCTTATCAGATGGATACCCCTTGGTCATGACTCCCTCGTAGAACGTGCCCTGGGCCCAATTGCTGTTATCACCACCTGTGCCAAGAATAATAGCACCTTCTTTGATCATCGGATCGTAACCGTTCGCCGGGCGTATGCCGTCATAAAACGTTGACAAGGTGCCGGATGCAGCATTGCCGCCGCGGATGGCCCACTGATGCGGCTTCCCCTTGACGATTGCGGTAACGAACCGGTAGTTTATGGTCGGGTTGGCCGGGTTGTTGGTAGGACTATAGCCGCTGAATAGCCCGTTTTCGAGGTCAGCCATGATCCAAGGGCCGGAGCCAGAGCCAGTGCCGCGGACCGAACCATCACCGGTGCCAAAGTAGATGGCTTCCATGTGTCCGTTTCCAGGATCCTGGGAGTTGGTTTCGGCATTACCATAGTCGAAGCAGCAGCCTGTGTTGTAGTGCGTGCCGTCAAAAACAGCGTACATGCCCTCCGGTTCGTCACCGACAGCCGTGCCGTTGGGTTTGTTATTGCGATAGCCACTGTAAGGTGAAATGAAGACCCCATATGCCTTCTGGCTGTTGAGCTTCACTGGTGCTCCAATGGCGCTCGACAGGTAGTCATAACCATCGGCCTCGGGGCCTCTCGCAGCACCGCCCGGCGGAGCTTGAGTTAGATGGTTCCCACGGCCCGACTGGTCGTAAATGATGGTGATAAGGCAGGTCGTGCCAGCACAGAAGGAGTCTTGCACGCTCGAATGAGCGACACCGCCAGCTTTCAGCGGCAAAATGTCGACTTTGGTGCCATCAGAACCTCGGGAGACTTGATAGAGAGGACCGGCGTAGGCGCCATAGAGAGCACGAGTGGTGCTATGCGCGGCAACGCAGGGTGTGCCGCCGCATGCGTAGATGTCACAGGGCCCAGCGTTGACGAGGCGACCTGTAGCAACAAGGGCTGCAGCGAGGATGCCGGCCTTGTCGAAGCCTGGTCGCGGCAACATGTCCGATGGCGTGCGATAAGCAGAAAGAGGACGTATATGATCGCCTTGAGTTGTGAGACGAGTTCAGACTGTCATCAGAGCAGTGGCCGATGTCGAAAACAGTTGTGTCTGGTCTGGTACGACTCAGGGTGGTCTCCATTGTCTTATAAGCTATCAATGAAAGGGCTCCCTTCTTTGTTCAGGCTGCGCTCGAGCAAAGAGAGACACCTCGTCATCGTTGACGCCCAACAGAGTATGCACACCTGCAGATGCCGCCTCTTCCATATCATGGGGTCTTGCTGCATCTCGAGGTGATTACTGAAGCGGGCATGATCGGCCGAGGTCACGCCGTAAGATGGCGCGCCGTCGCGCCCCTATACCATTGGTTGTCCTCGTGATGTTTGGGAAGCCTCTTTCCGCGCGAACCAAGGGCAAGGAAACCTCTAAAGCGCCTCTCCAATCATTGGTTCGCAAGTATTCGAATGGGGAGTGTATGTACGTACGGACTAACATGGACGCTGAGTCACCCGTCCAAGTGGCTGGAGGCGCTTGGCAGGGGATATGCAAACACCAAACAAGACATCCGTCCAACTGACAGGAAACATGATCCAGAGAGAACGGGCTCAAGTTGTGGGACTCCTCAGGACGCCTGAAAAGGCATTGGCGCGCTTGACGTATAGCACAGGCTTTGTCTGATTACTCACAGAGATGGCTGGGGGGACTTTGACGAGGTTGAGCGACTACAAGGGAACTGTCTTCTTTTGAGTTGAATGATTCCTTTAATGCGGCATCAGTGCACCACTTCATCATTCAGTCCAAAATGTATTGCAAAACCTAGACGTTGAACACTGCTCGCTGTTTGTGGGCGAGATCGCGGCACCAGACGGTGAGATGAATCCTGATCGACCAGATTGAGTGCACAGAGTCCCTAAAAGCTTGTTGAAATACTACTCGTGCGGCTAAAAGATCCGATCGAGGGTCATGCATCTTCTGACAGGTCATGCTGCATCTGCTGCACCAGGCGTCAAGTGTGCACCAACACCCTCGCGATCGGGCCGGGACCGTGCGTGGTGCCTATCCCCGAGGGCCATCTTAGTCCGAAGACCAGCCCCAACTCGGGGGCCTCGTCTTCGCTGGCAAGTATCGCACTATACTGCATCGTGCCGTACTGTAAGTGCTTATCTGGGTACGGTCTATACAGCGCAAGGATGAGCTACCGCATTGACGCGGACACAGACCGCGGGGAGGGCGCGCACAACGAAGACGTGTTGACCAGCCTTGCCAGCTTTGAGTTGACCCACTAGTGTACGGGGCCTCCTTTGGTTAGAAAATGGCTTTACGTACGGTTCACCATCGTGGTCGTGGCGCTCAAATGCCGTGGAACCGACCGCTTCTTGTTGATGGCGGCAGTACAGAAACGTTAGCGTGTCAGGGTATCATTGGTCCTGCCCGTTTCAGTTGAAGCGCCGTGCAGAAGCCACGAGACTGCAGATCTTGGGCACGCGAGCAGGCCCAGGTGACCTATGGAGGGCTGAGGTCACACCCTGGGTAAAAAGATTATAACTAACTACAGCACGCTCTTTTCCGGGCGGGCGGTCTCTGGCGTCAGCAGTTCAGCGACTCAATCGCGATGCGATTCATTTAGCACAGCACACAAGGCATTGCAGGTCTTCACTGTGAACTCGTAAATGCATGTGCCGAACGCCGTTTTGAGTCTGTATGGGATGAGTAGTTGGACTGTAGCGACAACGACCACTCGTTTACTCTGAGGTATTGTTCTGAGACCTTGAACGACTCCGTCTTGGGTACCCATGACATTGGGACATGGAGTTGACAAGACCCCGGATTGTAATACAACGCCCTCAAAGTGTGACTCGCGCGGCCACATCGCATGCGCTCAAAGTCCTCATCCTCACAAGCTTCACCATACAACTCAACATCAACTTCCGATTTGTCCTCCCGCACCGGGACCACCGAGGAAAAAATAGCTTCCCCAAGATCCGTTGTCGAGAAAGTGAGCGTCGATGCTATATCGCTGAGGGTCATCCACCTGCGTTCCCTGTGAGCCGTCGTAATTCTGATCGTTGCCTCCCATGTCAGTGTACGTGATGTTGTGCATGTATGCCGCTCGTCCGTAACCATCAGCAGCATAATGCCCACTACCCATGTCCGTTGTTGTCTCTGCAGACTCTGCTTGGAAGATTTCACCATACCAGTTGATGCGATCTGACTTTGTCTCAAGGGTGGCCTCCGCGCTATTGCCATTTGTGGTGAATAAATTGGCAGGATAATACCCAGCCCAACGCCCGTTGACCCCGAGCCACCAACTGGCATTGTGGAGTAGGTACCGAACATGAAGCTCGTGCTGATCTCCGCCGACGACCGAAAGCGGTGCCAGCTCGATTCCGGGGAAATACTGCCTATCGACTTGGACCCAGCCCTTGACCTCGGTGTTCCACCCTGCCAGATAATCGCCGATGGTTCGATAGTTGTTGGTGTTGAAGAACGTGAACAGGTGTGGGCTCTCCTTTTGATCTGGGTAGTTGATCCAACCAGCTTCGACAGTCTGAATGCCAAAATTCGGTATGCCGCGTATGACGGCGGTTTGCAACAGGGAAAAATCATCATTCTCCGCGACAAATGCTTTGAACATGCTCAAAAAGGCGCTGCCGCCCAGATTGTCGGTCGTTTCCGCGGTGCTGACGTACCAGTGCTGGCCGGAATACTGACGCCCGGTGATACGAGGCCCGACCGATGTCGAGGTGAGCGGAGGTCTTTTGACACGCGCGTTCTTTGTGCTGCTTCTGAGTATCGGCACCGTGCCCTTCGGACCTATGGTTGTCTCGTTAAAGACCGAACGCATTGGCCCGCTACCTCCGGGCAAAAAAGGCGGAGGGCTGGCAACCAGCCCCTGGGAGTCTTTGTAAACCCAGTCAATTACTTGACCGTTGTCCAGCGTAACGGACTTGGCGACGCGCAACCTGCCAGTCTGTATAGCTGCTTCCCCAATAGATTGGCAGAAGATTGCGACAAGACCAATTATGCTTGGAATGCGCCACATGATCACGATAATGGTGTTTGTCACTGATGCGCAAAGAGATGAAGTTGTCAGCATATTTCATCGAAAAGCTCGAGATAGGTCGATATCTATAATAGAGGCGAGCAAGATATATATACGTGCATAGCTTACAATGTCAAAGCCCCGCTCCACTCTACTCAGTTCTGAACCGATAATCTCGAGATGTCTAGGCCTATAGAACTGGCTGCCGCAGGTGTACCATGTCTGTTCCTTTGTACTGTTCAGGAAGGTTGCATCTCCATCTACAGCACGAGTGGTAGCTTTCCGAAAGATTACAACCATATGTATCAAATTCAAACGACCAAGGTGTGGTCCGTGTAAGTAGGGCCGAGTGCTCAGGCACAATTCGGCTTCCGATTGTAGAATGAGTTCACTTGACTTCCGGTTCACTCGGAGCATCTCAGCTGACGAATCCCGGGTGCCGACATAAACATTTATACATTCGGCATCAGAATGCCGCAAACACCTCCCCAGTCCGTTTTGGGCGATGCAAGTTTGGGTCAACCAATACTGTTTGGGCAGGTCCAACGGCACAGACCTTCTTGTTACAGCCGTAGGCTTCGGCAGAACCTTGGTAGAGGGAAAGGCTGCACTGGTATTGTGTTTAGTCGTTACATTCCCGAATGGAAGCAAAATCGCCGGCGTTGATCGGCAAACTACACGACTGAAACGGCCCTCGCATCAGAAGAATTCGAAGTTGGTAAAGAACCTTCAACTCCAGGCGCAAAAGAGCTGTGTAGGCTAATGGCCAGGCTCAACATAGCAAGAGTCAGGGAATATACCTATAAAGACGCTGTGACGAAGATCAAGCTTGCGAGGAGCGGCTCAGGGTGAACTTTTTGTGAGCCTCCTGGGTTTGACACTGGAGCTTGCACCCTCGTACATACTTGTCTGTTGGAAGGTAGACTGTTCTGGCTTGTTTGTCTGTTGCAGCAACTTTGAGTGGTCGACCCTTGCTCGCCCCTGCAACCGGCGACGCAATGCTTTACATTACCCGTAGCTAGGCGGACCGACTCGTCCTCATCGTGGGCAGTGGGGTCAACCAGACGCGGTACGGCTTCGATTCTTTCGTCTGACTGTCCCATCTCGTAGGAGTCCCGATACTCGGAACCATCTTTGTTGATGTCAATCTTTCAGTGGCGCTTCCCAAGCATGTGCTGCTGCGCCGCTTGCAATGTCTGTCGCGGAGAGCCGCAATATAGGCATTCAAAGTAGCCGATATCACAAGGTGGGGTATTCGATGAAGGTCTCGAGGTCAACTGCCGGGTCATTATCGTTCGGAATGAGGAAGCTCAGATGGGTAAAACGAGCGAGTAACAGCTGCGATTTCAAATTTCCAGGTCAAGCAACAGAGATAGTTGGACAGCGGCCTCGAATTTGAAAACGCGAAGCGATTTCCTCTCAGGATATGGTGCTTGCCAGAAGCCACATAATCCAGAGCCTCAGAGGGGACGAGACGTTATGCACAAAGCGGGGGGGCGTGATCACTTATGAGCTATGACCTGGTACAGTACAACCGTACCGGGCATGTATCAGTACAATGTTGCCTTTCTGAATTTTACACTGTGTGTTGGTCCGGCTGAGCAAAGAGTCATCGGGACCTTCTGCCGCTGCGCCGAGAAACGAAAACTCGACTCGACAACCAGGCATCGTCGCATGCGGGGACGAGCAGGATGGTGACGAGCAACAACATCGGTCCCAAACTTCGCGAACCCCAGATCGGCTCTCGGACTGGCGCGAATACCATATCTGGATATTCTGTGTCTTAGCTACCTCTCTCGGGAATCCTGTGGCGTGGGCTGACTATTCTCATGACGTGACCGCTTTTTCGACTGCTGAACATAGGCAAGCCATGAATCGCACTTCTGCCTCGGCCGACGCTGCTTTCGGACCGCAGCTGACTGGCCAGTTCGACTTCACTCTCCTGTTTGAACACTCTGTCCTGTCTATCGGTCCGTCGCTAGTGATACTTCTGGTCTCGTCAGCTCGTGTCGCGCTCTTGTCCAAGAGCTCGCCCATCTTCAGTACCAGCAGCCTGCTATGGACCAAGCTCGTGGGTCATTCCATCCTCCTCGTAGCACAATACTGACGCGTTGCTGATCTCGGCCAAGGCTCCTCTATGCACTCTCTTGGGCCTGCAGCTGGCCATCTTGGCGCTATGGAGCACCAGCCCTTCCTCCGTCAACACGCGCGCCGCCATCGCTGCCGCGGCACTCTCCGCCGTGGTTGACTTGGCCATTGGCGGTCTGTGTATGCTGAGCATCGACGGTCCTATTCGCCCTCCACGCTTCTGAGTCTATACCTCTCTGCGACCATCCTCGTCGACATTGCCAATGTGCGATCGCTGTTTCTTCGCCGGAACCTCGACACCATAGGGGCTGTCAGCACCGCAGCGTTAGCCCTCAAACTCCTCATCCTCGTCCTTGAGGAAGTGCCCAAGCGAAGTCCATCCAAAAGGCGTCATTTGCCCCGCAGGGCGGTGAAGACCCCATTCTCAAAGACGTCGACCTCACTGTTTGGCCATCCAAGCTGATCATGGTTGTCGGACCAGTTGGCTCGGGCAAATCGACACTCCTCAAGGCTATGTTGGGTGAAGCACGGCTGCTGAGAGGCCACGTGCACCTCGCTCGTGGCCCAGTTGCGTACTGCGACCCGACAGCGTGGTTGAGGCTGGGTTCTGTCCGTGACAACATCCTGGGACCTAGCAAGTTCGACGAGAAGTGGTATGCCACGGTGCTACGGGCATGTGCCCTGGAAAGAGACGTTTCGCAGCTCGACGACGGAGATATGACGTGTGTCGGGAGCGGTGGGAATGCCCTCAGTGGAGGACAGAAGCAGAGAGTGGTAAGTAATCGCAGAGCATTCGCGAGCCGAACCTAACTGCTGTGTTCTAGAGCCTAGCACGAGCTGTCTACAGTCGCTGCCCTATCCTGTTGCTCGACAACGTCTTCAGTGCGCTCGATCAGCAGACGGCGCGCGGCGTCTTTGCTCGTCTGCTGGGCGCTGGTGGATTGCTCCGTGAAGCAGGTAGAACTGTTGTGTTGGCTACACATGCGTGTAAGTCCCATCGTTTGTTGCAAGGGGTTGTCTCTGACTGTTACCAGTGGAATACCTTTCCTCGGCCGATATCGTTGTCGCGCTCGATCAGAATGGTTCTATAGTCAGCCAATCGGCACCAGGTGACGTCCACCTCAAGAAGGAATACGTGGAGGCCCTAGAGGGGGGGGCATGGTATAACGGAAACCGGTGACGCACAGGAGCCGCCTCCAAAGGACAAGATTCCCACAAAGACCTCCGCCCAGCAGCCCGTCACCCCCGAACTGACGAGAAAGGTTGGAGACGTGAGCCTATACAAGTTTTACTTACAATCCTGCGGTTTTTTTCGTCTTCGTAGTCTGGCTTGTTCTCGCTGCAGGATACATCTTCTCCGGAAAGCTGCCGCCTGAGTATCGAAACCCCGTGCCCTCTCACACTGCTGACTCTTGGGGCCACCACAGAGATCTGGCTGAGGATCTGGACCGAGCATGGGACCACGAGTCACGCCGAAGCCTACTTTGGGACATACTTGGGTTTTGGCGTGATCTGCACTCTCTTCTCGGGAGCCTGCGTATAGTGAGTGCTCGTGATGCGTCGAGGCTGCGCTCAGCTAACTTGTCCAGCTTCTTCATGGTTGTGGCCGTGCCCAAGTCTGCACAGCATCTGCACTGGCTGCTGCTTGAAGCTGTCCTGGCGTAAGCTACTCCCTATTGACGTTTCGACTGCGTTCTGATTGCAATTGGCAGCGCGCCTCTGTGGTTCTTTACCTCGACAGACACTAGCAGTGTTCTGAACCGGTAGGTTCCCTTTGTAGAATGTAGTTGTTCAAGTTGCCGACACTCATTCCTCAAAGATTCAGCCAAGACATGACGCTGGTGGACCAGGTCCTTCCCATGTCTGTGTTCACGACAACGTTCGGTAAGGGAACCGCCGCCTCAGCGAGGCTGTCCAAGTGCTCACATGCTTGTCATAGATGTGTACAATGTGATTGCGGGAGCGGCGCTGATTGCGTCTGGCTCAACGTATGTCGCAGCCATCATCCCGGTCTGCGTTGTGGCCATTTACTATATTCAGAAATTCTATCTTCGCACTTCTCGCCAGATGCGGCACTTGGATCTGGAGGCCAAGTCACCGCTATACCGCCTCTTCACGGAGGCGGCTGCCGGAATCATCACTGTGCGGGCATTTGGGTGGAAGACGGACATGGCCAACGAGAACCTGCGGCTCCTGGAGCATTCTCAAAAGCCGTATTACACCATGTGAGTACTGACCCTACCCGGTCGTGTTGTTCGGTGACTGATTTGTCAAAGGTATTGCATTCAGCGCTGGCTGAATGTTGTCCTAGACATCCTAGTGGCAGCCATCGCCATTGTGCTCGTCGGCTTTGCCTTGGGCCTCTCCAACACGGCTACCCAGGGCTCCATTGGATTGGCCCTGATCAACGTCATGGAGTTTAAGCAAAGTCTCTCGATGCTGATTAACTCCTGGACAGGCCTTGAGACGTCGCTAGGGGCCATTGCGCGCCTCAAGAGCTTCATCGCCGAGACGAAGACGGAAGGACTGGAGATTGAGGATGAGGCGCCGCCGGCAGATTGGCCCCAGCGGGGAGTGATTCAGATGATGAATGTCACGGCCAAGTACAAGTAAGGAGCATTTCACAGGCAGCACAGAGACAATGGTACTAACCCGACGATAGCGCCGAAGACGGTCAACCGCAGTCTCCTATCCGTAACGTCGACTTGGATATTCAGCCAGGCCAAAAGGTGGCCATCATCGGCCGCACCGGAAGCGGCAAGTCGTCTCTCCTTCTCACGCTGCTGCACCTGCTCGACATGGAGGCAGGTCGCGTCACGATTGACGGGATAGATCTGTCGCGCGTCCCTCGCCAGGCGCTCCGGTCGGCCATTGTGGCGATCCCGCAAGATGCCGTGGAGCTTCCAGGCTCGGTGCGTGAGAATCTGGCTCTCGACCGGGAAGGGTCTGAGCGCGACGACGAAACCATGCAGCAGGCCTTGCGCCGCGTCGGCCTCTGGGATCTGGTGAGCGAGCGAGGAGGTCTCGGATGCGACCTGGACGACATTGGGCTCTCGGCAGGGCAGAAGCAGCTGTTTTCTCTGGCGCGTGCACTACTGACGGTGCAAAGGAGGCAATCGTCTGGCGGCATCGTGTTGATGGACGAGCCAACTAGTAGCGTGGACGAGGAGACCGACGCCAAGGTGCGTGGCATCGTGGCGGAGGAGTTTGCACGTTACACCATCCTCACCGTCAGCCATAGACTGGATGCGGCGAGAGACGCAGACGTGGTGGTGCGGATGGACGGTGGAGGCGTGGTTGAGATGACACGAGGATGAGTGATGCTGGCTGGGCCTCTGATAAGAGTCTACGGTAGGGTACCTGGTAGGGCGCCTGATACGGTACAGGTACCTCGTACAGTGTAGGGGCGCCTACTGTGAGACGCTCCAGTCCCCGCCTAGACAGCTCCCAACCTAACCAACGGCGACAGTCTTGACAGACGAGCCATTTTTATCGCTTCTTGACAACCGGCAATCTTCCATGGCTTTCATAGAGCATTATTGGATACCAAGTACCCCATTATAAAGACTAATCGACATTAAATTGCAGTGAGCGGCACAGGGCATTTGGGCGGAATCGGCACATTTGCGTGGCTTAGTCATTTTGCAGCTAAGCCGCGGCTTCCCGCCCGCTCTCCGGGGCTGTGACGGGCTGGACGGCGAAACAGCGCGCAGTAGCGCCAAGGCACAGGGGCATGCAGGCAGGTACCGGTACTGGCAGCCGCTGCGAGGTGCTACCGGGCCCGTCCAGGCTGCAGCCTCAGGTGGCCCCGGGCCTGTTGGATTGGCCCGAGTCGCATCCAATCCTCAGCGAAGGAGCCACCTCAGCGCCCGCGCCCGCGCCTGCGCCGCCCCCGTGGGACACTGGGCAGGGCCTCCACTGAGGTGACCCCGGCTCGGCCTGGCCTGCTGAGGTCCAGCGCTCACGCCCGCCGCAAAAAAGTCAGTCATCTGCCACTCCGCCAAACAAACGTGTGCCAAGCTCACACGCCAAACAGCCTCACCCTTCTCGTCCGTCCAGCCGTCCGCTCCCGATCCAATTGCGCGGCTCCTCGTCTCCGTCACAGCACAACCCAGCATCTCCTGGTCAGCGTCCCCCGAGACCTGCGGCCTCCCACTTCTCTCGACCGTCACCGGACGACCGGTGCCCGCACCTCTGAGACCCGGTGAGCGGCGCTTAGCGGCAACGCTCAGCCAACGACAGGCGACGACATCCTCGGCTCGCCGAACACGATACCAGAGCGATATATCGCCCGCGATCCCTCGTCCGAACGACGGCCCCATCCAGCCCCCGCTGCCTGCGATATCGAGCCTGCCCTTGACGCCCAGCGAGCCTTTGACGCAAGTTTTCGCCCTCCCCGCAAACTCGACCCGAGCGGCCAGCAAAGGCGGCGGCGCAGCCTCCTTGTCCCACGCGAGCGCGCCAACGACTCCGAACCCGCCCAGAGCACAACATTTAAATGCTATTCGAGCGGGCTGCGGAGGAATCCAGGCTCAGCGACTTGGGGAAGAGCCCGTCACGCCCAATTGGGTCAACGCCGACGCCGTCGTGGTAGCAATCGTTTTCCGACATCATGTCTGCCGTCCGCGGACCGCAACTGCAACCCGCCTCACCAGCCACCACGCCCGCCGCCATGCCTCCGGAACCAGACGTCATCGGCCAGCCGGCCAGGGAACCCGAGAAATTCGTTGCCCTGCGCGAGTGGGTCTCACAACCCGTCGTCGCCGCCTTTTGCGCCGGCGGCGTAGCCGGTGCCGTGTCGCGAACCGTCGTCTCGCCGCTCGAGCGGTTAAAGATCCTCATGCAGATCCAGAGTGTAGGCCGCGATGCGTACAAGCTGTCTGTCGGCCAGGCGCTCGCCAAGATGTGGAGGGAAGAGGGCTGGCGAGGCTTCATGCGCGGCAACGGAACCAACTGCATTCGCATCGTCCCGTACTCGGCTGTTCAGTTCAGCAGCTACAACTTTTACAAGAGAGTACGATGCTCAGTCGCAACCCTGTCTGGAGAACGGTGCTGACATCTGAAAAGAACATCTTTGAGCCATACCCCGGTGCCGACCTGGCACCCCTTACTCGCCTCGTCTGCGGCGGCGTGGCGGGCATCACGTCCGTCTTCTGCACATACCCCCTCGACATTGTCCGCACGCGCCTCTCCATCCAGTCTGCCAGCTTCGCTGAGCTGGGCGACAAGCCGAAACAGCTGCCGGGCATGTGGCAAACGCTGGTGCACATGTTCAAGACAGAGGGCGGCATCCGGGCTCTGTACCGCGGCATCGTTCCCACCGTGGCGGGCGTGGCCCCCTACGTACGTACAATCTCAAGGCAGTCTTGGATCCCCTTGCTAACTTGCAGGCCAGGTTGGCCTCAACTTCATGGTCTACGAGTCCGTGCGGAAACATTTCACCCCTGAAGGCGATAAGAACCCTAGCGCCGTTCGGAAACTAGCAGCCGGAGCCATTTCCGGAGCCGTTGCACAGACCTGCACATACCCCTTGTAAGGCGATTGTATCCTCTTCCTACCCTCATGAGCTTGCTCTGACTTCAGCAGTGATGTGCTGCGACGCCGATTCCAGATCAACACCATGTCCGGTATGGGTTATCAGTACAAGGGCATCGGCGATGCCGTTCGCGTCATTGTCCGCCAAGAGGGCATTCGCGGCCTTTACAAAGGCATCGTCCCCAACCTGTTAAAGGTCGCCCCCAGCATGGCCTCGAGCTGGCTGAGCTTCGAGATGACACGAGACTTCCTGACGGGCCTCAAGCCGGACGCGGACGCAGAGTCTGCGTCCCTGTAACTATGTATAAAGCACAGCAAGTGTTGAGTGGGCGCACTGCATGGCTTGGTGTCTCCTTGACATTCTTCGTTTACTCGTCGTACCCTTCCATACCTGATTTGTTTTGTCCTTGCTGGTTCTGCTGGGCATGGGGCGGCGGAGGGTGGTCTACTTACTAGAGCACGAAAAACGAGTGGAATGGACGGAGTCGGGCTACAATCTAGAGCAAGGACGCTTCCCCTTGGGAGTGAGTCCTGGATAGCATACAGCAAGGGGGCGTCGCCACTGGATAGCACGCGACGTAGAGGATCCCGCCGCTGAGAATAGACGAGCGATTGCTCATAAGTCGTCCATGATGACTTGGAACACTGCGTTGTCACGAGACAACGCGACACGGTCAGCGTTCAGTATTGAGGTCTTGAACATTCATGAGGTTGCGCTGCCGAACCCCGCGATCGGAAGGATTCAAGGATCTCTTGTGACAGGACACAGGCGGCCGACTCCGCTACCTCGGCCATGGTCGGTGACCCGCATTCCTGCTGACTCGGTGAGCTCACCGAGACTCCTTCACCGAGAGGTACGTACTCAACGGCCTCTGTCCTGCTCACGTGCCCCACATCTGCCACTGCCACGAGTGTGCCCTAACTGCCACAATTTACCGCCTTGGTGCGAACAGACCACAGCCAATCAGAACACACCACCGCGCAAAGCCCTGAAATTTCTCTCCATTGCCTTGGGTCTCGCAGCACCACTCCATCACGAAGGAGAAGATCGCATCGCCAACTGCACCTCAGCGACAACCACCGCCGCCATGGGTACGTGAACAACCATCCGGATTCAGCCAACGTGTGCGAGTGAGGAGAGAAATTGCGAAAGAGGCAGACGTTGCTTTCCCTCCCCCAATTGTTTCTTCTCCCAGCGAAGCGCGCAGCTTCCGTTGGGGGTGAAGAATCATGGGCGAGGGAGTCTGCAGTCTCCTCGGACGTCTTTTCTCTCCTTGCGTCCTTTTGGCGCCGTCTCGCCCTCGCGGCGAGATCTGAGCTGCCGAATCTTGAGCATACTTTGAACCAAGTGGCTGACGATGGTTTTACTCTCTTCCAGGTATCGATCTCGACCGCCACCACGTCAAGGGCACGCACCGCAAGGCGCCCAAGAGCGACAATGTCTACCTCAAGCTCCTGGTGAAGCTCTACAAGTTTCTGGCCCGTATGTCAATTCCCCCCGATCTCCGCGCACCGCACGAGTTTTTTCCGGTTGCGACGCGCTCTGCGTGAGGGAGAGAAGAAACCATGGAATGGTGCTGACGAGTATTGCAGGCCGCACGGATTCGTCCTTCAACAAGGTCGTCCTCCGCCGGCTGTTCATGTCCAAGATCAACCGCCCCCCGGTCTCCCTGTCCCGCATCGTCGGCAACATCAACAAGGAGGGCGAGAAGCGCATCGTCGTCGTCGTCGGCACCGTCACCGATGACAACCGCCTGTTGACCTTCCCCAAGGCCACCGTCGCCGCCCTGCGCTTCACCGCCACGGCTCGCGCCCGCATCGTCGCCGCCGGCGGCGAGGCCATCACCCTGGACCAGCTGGCCCTGCGCTCTCCCACCGGCAGCAACACCCTGATCCTCCGTGGCCCCAAGAACGCCCGCGAGGCCGTCAAGCACTTCGGCTTCGGCCCCCACAGCCACAAGGTGAGATTCCGCCGCCGCCAATTGAGTGCGAAACCCGAGAATGAAGCTGACGAGCTCTCGCGCAGAAACCCTATGTCGAGTCCAAGGGCCGCAAGTTCGAGCGTGCCCGTGGTCGCAGACGCTCGCGTGGCTTCAAGGTTTAAGGCGGTGGTTTTGGGAGTTGTTAAGGGATGGCCTGGGCCGGACACGGTCACGGCAGCGGCCGGAGGAGCGGTTGATACCGGTGTTGTGCTTAACAACTGGTTCTTGCATGGGACAGGCGTGGCTCGGTATCTCACGACAAAACACCAAAATGAAATTCTTCCAACGCAACTGCCTTGACGCCTCGTGATTATACTCAGTGGTGTATGCTACGTATTGTACAGCCAGACGCGTCTGACGGGGTATCTCCGTATGGTCAGTCCTCTTTGGTCACTCCTCTTCCTCGACGACAACGCCATGCTTCCTCCGCAATGCAATAAAGTACGCTTCCTTGCTCTCCTAGAAGACGCCAGTGTCAGTGAGCACGCATGCCGGCTCACGGATACCAGGTAGGGATCTCACGCTTCTCGAAGACTCGGGCTTTTCCCTGTGCACCTTGGCAAAGAGCCCCTTTAGCCGCTTCTCCAGCTTCTTGTCCTCGGCGCCCTGGTAGAACTTGCAGACAAAGTGACCTCCCGGCCGGAGCGTGTCACTCGCAAACTGCAGCGCCGCGTTGCAGAGATCCTATTTCCAATTAGCAAACGACGGACGACATTCTCTTCGCAACATTTGCCACCGATGGCGCGGGTGTTGAAGGAGCAGCCACAGCAACTCACCATGCTCCCGGCGTGGTCGCGAAAGGCGTTGCCGCTCGTGTTCATGAGCCTGTGGTAGGGATTACTCAGAGTGTTCGTGGTGTAGCCGTTGGTTTGAGGCCAGGGTTCTGACATGTCACTTAGAACAACCTATGCCGGTCGGTCGGTCAGTCAGTCATCCCGTGCAGTGCATAGAGCGAGTGAGTGAGTCGCATGGGCCGCCCATGCATCGGCGCCTGCAAGTCGGCAACTCACATCTACAATCGCCATGCCCGACGACTTTGCGGGCGTGGCATCCGAGTTTGACTCGGGCGCCTCGCCCATGTGCCGCTCCTGGTCGATGTAGCTCGGCTGAGCCAGAGCTTCCCCAGCTGCAGCCGCGTCTGATACCTCCCCGACGTCCGACGACGAAGACCGCCCATCGCCATCCTCAGCTGGCTTGCGCTTAGGTGGCGGTCCAGATCGAGGCTTGTGCGTTCGCAGGATAAAGTCCCGCACGAGGGCCTGCACCTGCGGGGAGAGAAAGTCGCCCTGGAAGGTGGCGACGCCGCGCGGGGGCTGCGCGGGGATGAGGTCGATGCCGACGACGCGGCCGTGCGGACGGGTGCGCTCCATTGCGACCTGCGCATTACACAAACATTCGCACATGGTCATTTTTCTCTTTGTTTGGGCAAACCGTGAAGGGAAAGGACGCGCGTCATACCTGGGACCAACTTCCGGGTGCGTAGCCCTGATGATGGACGTCGCTCATTAGAACAATCGCCTCGGCGGGATACCTAGAGTGTCACGGAAGGGGGGCTTACCAGATCAACGACGGTTTGGCCCGGCCGGAAGAGCCTATACTTGGCGTCCATCTACGCGGTGACCATCCATCAGCAAATTGTCGTGCTAGTAGTAGACCTGTAGTACGAGGAGACTCATGGCGGCCCGTACCTCGAGCAGCTTGAAGGCGGCGCGGCTCTTGAGCCCCTGGACCTTGGCCTCGCGGGCGTACATGTCGCGGCCCTGGCGCTGCTTCCACCGCGTGGACCCAGACGACGAGGACGACGCTCTGTTTGCCGTCCATGGCTGTGTCCATCTCGTGAGTGCTGCGATGCTGTGCTGTTGTGCCACGCGCAGGCACACGTTGACGTTGACGCGTTGAGCAGACGCGAGCACAAACGGCGTGCGTCTCATCACCACCAGAGACAACATGACAGCCTACTGAGCCGTCCTCTGGTTAAAGGACCCTCTGCAAAGAGACACAATGGGAAAAAGGGAAGTACCAAAAAAAAAGAGTCATAAGAGCCGATACGTGCAATCACACAAGCATGCAACGAACCACTCAATTCGGCCTGCCGCACCGTTCCGTGATCACGAACAAACGACTGCCGGGTATGTAACTTAACGGTCCTTCTCTCTCTCCCACCACAGCACAGCGCCACCACCGCAGCAGTCGTCGTTTGCGGAAATTTGTTAGCGCAGGGGCGCTCTGCCCAATCGCGGACATGCCGCCGAAAAGCACAGGCCACCGGGGAAATGCCGGCTAGTACCGCGAAATACGACGCGCGACGATGGCTCAGCCCCCCAAGGATGGATGTCTCACTGCGGTGGCCGGTGGACATACGTAGTACGTAAAAACGAGGCGGTGGAAGGATTCCGTCGTTCTTTGGTGGTTCTTGACCGAGAAGGGGCCGTTGATCGCGTGCCCTTTTCCCTCTCTTTCTCACCTCGCCTTCTTTTCTTCACCTTCATGGGCCGTCGGCAGTTCCCGCTCAGCGACGATGCGACATTGACGAGAGCGCTTGTTTATCCCTTGCTGCTTGCTATTGCACGACGGATTGCAACCGGCAGGCTCATCATTTACACGCACAGACACACAGACGCGCGCACCATCATGGACGTCGAGAGCGCAGCGCGGGACATCCACGCCCTCCCCGGGCTCGTCGTCCTCATCAGCGTGCCCCTGGTCGTCACCATCCTGAGCCTCGCGCGCCTCTCGTCGTCGCTCGTGCTGGGCAGCGGCAGCGGGCCGGTCCGCCAACGGCGAGGCTACTCCATTGGCGCGTGAAGCGAGAGGCCAAAAGCAAAGGCCTTATTACTACCGACCAACTTGGCCATGCACCCAACCATGGCAACGGGTGATGGTAGCACCAATTCTGTCGGGCAGAACGATCGACAGCGATGAAAGGGGGTCCAAGGCCCAACCGGCTGGGGAGGGGGACAGGGGTTCCGGCACCCGCTTGACAGGGCTGAAGCGCTGGGATTCGGCTGTCCGGCAACGCCAACCGCGCGCAATGCTGGGGAGGGAACGAGATGACGACGCAACCGTTTTGTCGTCGAGATCCGTCCTAGGCCGACGAGCAGCACGCCTCAAAGCCCATCGCTTTCATCCGGCAGCCACTTGGGAATGCCGACTGACCCCCTCCACCTATGCGGGCGCATAGTCAACTCGCGTCGACGCGCTTAAACTCTGAAGCATCTCGCGGCCCAACATCCTCACCTTTGAGAGACATCAACGACAAGCACTACGGGCCATGGCCATAACAACGAGCGCTGCAATCAAGCGGCAACCGTGTCTCCGCTGTGGCTGACGGGAATCAAGCAACGTTTCACAGCGCGCGGAGTTGCAGATACGAGGTACTGTCGGACCGAACGCAGTGCGAGAGGATCCTCGCCGCTGCGATGTCAAGCAACGAGCGGGTTGACTTATCACAATATCGATGCATGCTTGATGCGCCATCTTATCCAACAGGCGGCATACGGCAACGGCAGGACGCGGCTGGGCAAAAGTCGCATGCTGCTGCTCATCCAACTCAGAGCGGTTGAGACATCGCCTAACCCTCAGACGTATAAAGGCAGGCATCGTCAGCCTTGATGGTCGCTCCGCCAGGCATCCCCTCTGTGCTTCCTACGCTCCCGCCCCAGAGACAAGCACAGAGTCCAATATGCACCTCTCATGCATTCTCGGTCTGGGCATGGCCGTATTGGCCGCGGCTGCACCCCACGGCGACGCACGTATGCAACCGACCACTTTGCAAACCAGGAATGACAGAATCTGACAAGCACACTATAGGCAGAGCTGCGGAGGTCAACGGGGTCCGACGAAGTGGTGATAGCACCACGACCATGCAGTCAACGAGATCAGAAGTCGAGAGGCGACTACTCCGTGGAACCCTCTACTGTTCGGATACGATGGGTTGGGCAGCGGCGAAAAGCTGCAGCGCCACTTGCAACACCTGGGATGAAGTCGTCTGGAATACGTCCCGATGTGCACGCACAAGCGACCTTGCAGAGGATCTAGGCGAATACTGCATGTGTCTACCAGTTTGCGTCCAGCCGAGGTGCGATGCCACTGAAGGCCAGGGGCAGGGCAACAAAGGCGGAAATGCGAAGACTACCTAGTCAGTGAAGAATGAGCAACCATGCCTTAACAGGCACGAGGAACAGCCTCTATAAATATCTCGCTGGATATTGCCCGCACAATCCAACAATTGCAGCTGCTCCGATGTTATCAGAAATTGTAGCCAGCTATGTCTGATATTCTGTGCCTTGGTAGGGTGACATGGAAGAACTGAGCTCCTCGTCGTGTAGCCCTGGAAGCCCCCTACCACGGTGGTGATTCCAGTGGCCCGTTGACTCCAGGTATCACATGTCTGATCTGCATTCGCAACACGGGCACTTCGTAGGGTGAATCTTATTCAATCCGTCCAAATCCCAAAGACGCCAAACCTGCCTGCCTAGCCGTAACAACCCAATTACCCAAAGACCAACGCAGTTAAAAGCAAGCAAAAGCAGAAAACAGAAACACCACTGATGCATGTAGTCCTGTACAGTGCTCGATAATCCCATATGCATGTCCCCAGTGTGCGTGCGCCCGCGCGGTACCCCCCAGAGGCCAAGCTCGATATGCCCCGTCTCGCCGCTAAGCCAGGAAGCTGGCGTTAACACCCCTCCTGTCCCTCTTGAGCGGCGAAAACGAGCTGCCGGCAAACGCGTTCCTCACGCCGCCTCCCAGCTGCGTCCGCACGCGCTTGCCGGCCGGCGCGGCGGGCTTGGCCGGCTTGGAGGCGACCGCCTCGGCGTCATCGTCGTCGAACAGAGTCGAGTTGGTGGCGCCGAGGAGCTTCCGCCGCTTCTTCTTGACGTCGCCCTCTGGCGCCTTAGGCTGGAGGGCTGGCGCCTTTCGAGAAGCCTTGGCGGTGGTGTTCTCCTGCTCCAGGGCCACCGACACCACAGGCGCCGCCTCGGTGGACTTGTCCTTCTCCATGGAGGCGTCCCCTGCGGACTCGGCGGATGAGACGTCCGCCTTGGCGATTGTCTTATTCGCCTGGGCGGGCGCCGCCTCACTCAAGCCCTTCGTCTTTGGCCGCCCACGAGGCTTGGGCGCTTCCTTTGGTGCCGCCTTGGACGCAGCCGTCTTTATTGCGGCCTTGAGCTGGACCTTTGGCTTGGGTGCGGGCTCTTCAGCCTCGGAGGCAGACTCTGGGGCCTCGGGCTCGATCACGGGGAGCGACTGCTTGCTGTTGTCGCCCTTGTCGGCAAAGGTCGTGTCTGGCCCGAGTTCGGATTCATCGTGTGCCGACGCCTCCAGGGACTCATCCGAGACGCTCTTCCCTGTCCGGTTCAAGAAGGGCGTGATGGAGAACGTAGACTTTTCACCCAGAGCTGCCTTGTCACCACGCTTCTTGGCGGCGGGCCGCTTGCTGGCCACGTCCTCGTTTCCGGGCGTCTGGATGGTGATATCCTCGAAGCTCATCTCCTGGGCACGGCGTTTCCGGCTGAGGCCAGACTCGATGGCGGCACTCGCGACGCTCTTCTTCGCAACCTCCTTGGCGCTAGGTGCGCGAGAAGTCTTCTTCTTGGCCTGCTCAAGTTCCTCTTGGCACTGTTCGAGTTGTGTTCGTGTCTCCTTGAGCTCGGTGTGGGCCGTCTTGTACTTTGTCTTGAGAGACTCGATTCTCTCCTCCAGCCGTTCGCTGTGGGCCTGCGCCTCGGAGAGCTCCCTGTCGTGCTCCTTCTTGGCCTTCTCGCGCTCCCTGGCCTCGGCGGCCAGCTTCTTCTCGGCATTGACTAGCCGCGCCTTGAGGTCGCTGATGGTGGGCTCGTCCTCCTTGAACTGCACTCTCTGCCGCGACCGCTTCTCGTTCTCGAGTTCCACTTCGACCGAGTCTAGTTGCCTCCGCAGGTCGTTCTTCTCTGCCACCATGGCCTGATAGTTGACGAGCTGTGACTGTAAGTGTTCCATTTCGGGCCGGAGGCGGTCGAGTTCTCGCTTGAGCGCGAATTTCTCCTGCAAGGCCTTGCCAGAGTCTTGCACCGAGCCATTCAACGAGTTTACTTCGGCCTGGATCATCAGTCAGATATCGTAGCCCGAGATAAATCACGCAGGTCGCGTACCTGGAGGTTGGCCAGCTCAATGTCCTGCTTCTTTAGTCGCGTCTCCTGCGCTCGCGCAGCTCGCTTGGCATCATCGAGCTCCACGCGAACCGCATCGCTCTGCTTCTTCAGCGCCATGATCTTGGCGTCCTTTTGTGTAATCTTCTCCTTCAACGCCGCGGTGTCGTCTCGCATCGCCAGGGCGCGGAGTTTCAGCCTCCGCGCCTCCTCATCGCGACCGATGCTCTCCGTCTTGTGGATGTTGTCGCGGCGCCGCAGCTCGAGCTGATGGATGCGCGTCGTGCGCTGCATGGCAGTCAGCAGATGCACAGCCTGATTCGGTTCAAGCATTGGAGGAAGCCTACCTCACTGGAGTTGGCACCCATGATGGCCGTTGAGCTTGCTCGCGCAAGCGGGACAGTGGTGACGCGGTGGGTACAGGCGCGTCGCGGAACAAGCACTGCACTTGCAGCGATGGGAAATAGAAATGTTCACGGACGCGAGATCTCCCCTTGACTTGGACAAGGAACCCCGGAAGATGGACAAGGTGCGTGTCGGTCACTGGGTGGATGGCCAGAACGATGAGGCTCAACCAGGGCAGTCGACAGGAACCGGTGTGTTTTGCTCGGGGCTCGGTTCCCCCGCCGGGGGTGGTAAACAGTATTCCAGATCGGGACTAGCTCCGCCTGGGGCCGTTTTCCGAATTCCAAGCAGGGCTGCACGTGACGTCGCGATGGGGTCTGGCTCAAGCTGACATAAGCTGCTTTCGCCCAGAGCTCGTGGCACCCTGTGGCCAGTGGGTGCTTCAGGCACTGGCACAGACAGCGAAGCTGCCCCTGGCCAGCAGTCCAGGTACGTACCGCGATCGTTCTGTGAGGCCACCTCAGCTTCAAGATATCTTCAACGCGGGGAGCTCCACCACGTCAACCAGCTCCCTCCGCACACAATCGCCCTCGCAACTCATCAATTGGGGTCCCGCGGCACGTACCCGCCGCCTGCGAAACTCCACGAAGAACGCCCCCGTCCCTTCCTTCACGATGCGCTTCCTCTCGACCCTCGCGTCCGCGTGCGCGCTGGTGAGCGGCGCCCTCGCCGCCGCCGGCAGCAAAGCTCCCAAGACGTCGGAGCAGCGCTTCTCCGAGTTCCGCCAGCTGGCGCGCCACTCCTCGACGATCCAGCTCAACGACGTCTCGTACAAGTCGCTCACGGCCGCGCCCCGCGACTACAGCGTTGCCGTGCTGCTGACGGCGCTGGACGCCCGCTTCGGCTGCCAGCTCTGCCGCGAGTTCCAGCCCGAGTGGGATCTCGTGGGCAAGAGCTGGACAAAGGGCGACAAGAAGGGCGAGGCGCGCATGATCTTTGGCACGCTGGACTTTTCCGAGGGGCGGGATATTTTCCTCTCGGTATGCTCGGGCTTGGTCCTTTCTTGAAGCTTGGATGCGAGGTGCTAATGATGTGTCTGTGCAGCTTGGCCTCCAGACTGCCCCGGTCTTGCTCTTCTTCCCTCCCACCGCCGGCCCCCATGCCGTCGCCTCTCCGGAGCCGCTTCGCTATGACTTCACCAGCGGGTCAGTATTGACTCTCTCCTATACAGCGCATGCCTTGCTGACATGACCGGCTACAGACCTCCCGCCGCTGAGCAGGTGCACAACTGGATTGTCCGCCACCTCCCCGGCCGTCCTCACCCAGAGATCAAGCGACCCATCAACTACATCCGCTGGGCGGCTGGCATCACCCTGCTGCTCGGCGTTGGCACCCTGATCGCCACCGCCGGCCCCTACCTGCTGCCCATCGTCCAGAACCGCAATCTCTGGGCCGCCGGCACCATGATTGCCATCCTGCTCTTCACCAGCGGCCACATGTTCAACCACATCCGCCACGTGCCCTATGTCGCTGGCGATGGCCGCGGTGGCATCACCTACTTTGCCGGCGGCTTCCAGAGCCAGCTCGGTCTGGAGACGCAGATTGTCGCTGCCATGTGTAAGCACCTTGACCCCTATACATAGAGTCATTCGCGCTGACATGCATTGCACCAGACGGCCTGTTGTCCTTTTCCACCATTGCCCTCGGGTCGCGCATTCCTCGCATCACCGAGCCCAAGAAGCAGCTCGTCGCCGCCATCGCCTGGATCAGCGTCATGTTCTTCCTCAACAGCTTCCTGCTGAGCGTCTTCCGTATCAAGAACAGCGGCTACCCCTTCTCGCTCCCTCCCTTTATGTGAGAGGCGCGCGCTTGGTAGCCGTCTCAGACGGTGGACGAGCATGGACAAACTGAAAGCCGCGTCCGACGGTGTAGGGTCTTGTGTGAGCCGGGCAGGACCTGCAAGGGAGGCCACGGTGTCTCGATTTGGCGAGACACCCGATAGACACATAGCAGCAAAACGGTGATAACATGTACACTATGGCGTTTTTGAATGACAACTTGGAAGTCATGCATCGGCTGGGCGCCGTTAGACAGGTAGCACGCAGAATGAAGCACGACCTTGCACATAAAGGGTGTTGTGGGGTAGAGCGTGAGACGGCGCCAGCGCCTTTCATCTGACCTTGACAGCTTCAATGTCTTGGATCAACACGTGGAAACAGGTTGCGGCCACATGTCATCACGGTGCAAGCACATGTGAATGTCGAGTTCTTTATTGGAAGAACAAAGCATGATGCCCAGTTTTTGCCTTCAGAGGCTGCCCAGCCAGCAATGCGTCATGCCTCGTCAGATGTGTTTTGTCCCCCCCGTGTCCTTCGCATCAATAAAGACCAAACGAGGAAGCCAGCCATATGACGCCCCACCAATGATCTACCATCTTCCACAACGGCTCGGACCCCTCTCGGGGCCCTCCGCTCATCCGCTGCTGCTCTCGCTCCGTCTACCACAGCCTGCCCATTACCGTGACACCGCTGATCCGTGCGCGCAGAAAGCCGACGAGGCGTTTATGCCCGCGACATGACACCCCAGGCGCGGATGATGTTGTCGGTGTAACCGGCGAAGAGGGTCTGGCCGTCGGCGGACCAGGCGAGGGAAACGCACTCGGGCTCCCGGCTCTTCTTGCCGACCGAGGTGAACTCGGGCTTGAGCTCGTCGACCTTGGACTTCTTCTCGAGGTCGAAGATGATGATGCTGCTGGCGGTGGCAGCGCAGAGCCAGTATCGGTTGGGGGAGAAGACGAGGGCGTGGATCTCGTCGTTGGCGTTGAGGGAGTACAGGTGCTTGGACTCGTTAAGATCCCAGAGCATCGTGGTGCCGTCCTTGCCACCGGAGGCGCAGAGCGAGCCATCGGGGGAGATGGTGACGGTGTTGATGTAGCCGGTGTGGCCGATGTGGTCGGTCTGCAGCTTGCAGGTGGAGAGCTCCCAGACCTATGACGGCAGGCATGTCAGTCATGTTCCCGACGTTCAGGGCGGCCACGCCCAGCGCAGTGCCAATGCCGCTGTGGTTGATTCAATCAGGGCAAAGGTGTAATGATTGTCTCATGGCCCGAGGGCTCTGAAGTAGCAAATACTTGAGGTTGCAAAACATCATGTTCATGTCGAGCAGCAGGCACCTGCGCCGCGTGGCCAAGTTGATCGCGAAAAGGCTTTCATCACGTACCTTGACGAGCTTGTCCCAGCCAGAGGAGACAATGACGGGGTTCTGGGGGTTGGGGCTGAAGCGGACGCAAGAAACCCACTCGGTGTGGCCCTTGTCGGTGATGGTGAACTTGCAGTCACCGAGGGTGTTCCACAGCTTGATGGTGCGGTCGCGCGAGCCGGAGACGATCTGGCGGTTGTCGGCGGAGAAGGAGACGGACAGGACGTCGTTGGTGTGGCCGACGAAGCGGCGGGTGGTGGTGCCGGTGGCGAGCTCCCAGAGGCGGAGAGTCTTGTCCCACGAGGCGGACAGGGCGTAGGCGCCGTCAGAGGAGATGACCTGTTGCGTCCATTCCAGTCAGCCCATTTCCCCCCGTGTTCCTCCGGTCATCGAGGCAGATGGATGTGTGACGTACGCAGTCCGAGACGATGTGGGAGTGGCCCTTCAGCGATCGCTTGGGGTATCCGTACTGGGTCTCATCGCGAGTGAGGTTCCAGATGATGAGCGTCTTGTCACGCGAAGCGGACAGGAGCATGTTGGGGCTGCAGGTTGAGGTGCCATGTTAGCATCGTAATCGGCGAGTGGGAGGCGGCGGCGACGTCGAGCGTCGGTTTCGGGTTCGACGTACTTCTCCATGGAGGTAGCCAAGCTGGTGACCCAGCCATTCTGCATCCAAAGTCAGCACTTTCTGTCGCGACCATGCAGCGGCGGGAGTCGTGGTGCTTGTCGTCTGCGGTCACCGGCTTGCCGCCCCCGAGGGGCATCAAGCCAGGACCCCGAACGAGGAAGGCACGACGCGGAAGGGGGAAGCAGAAACGTACGTGGCCCTCGAGAGTGCCCTTGAGGATCAATTGTTCAGCCATGGCGACGGTACACGGAGGCGATGCTGCGGGAGGTCGAACGGTGCGGTGCGGAAAAGAGGAAAAGGAAAATCGAGAGAAGGCGTCGGCGGGCTCGTCTGCAAAACCTTTGGGGGGTGCGGCGCACACAATGGGTCTGGCTACAGTGGTCTTGAGCGCTGGCTGGCTCGGCAGAAATTGGGATAATTTTTGTGTGGGCGGAAAATTAGGGCCGCCGCACGTTGGTCTCGCCCGAGCGACTCCGCCGGCGAGCCGCTAGACCTCGGTGAAGGTACGTACCTTGGGCTTGTTCACCGAGCTGACCTAGGGAAAAGTGGTGGGCCAAGTTCGACATCGACTGGACACCAAGGCCTGGAATTCCTCCGACCGTCTGGAGCGGGTCAGAGCTCACGGACTGTATCAGAATCCTAGTTATATCCCAAAGAGCTTATCTACATGCACTTTGGCTTCGCCGGGCAACTTGAACTGACCGTGGCGTGCAGCCTCGACCATTTGGCGGTCCGTACAACAGCCGTTCTAGTCTGGTACATTTTACACAATCGGCGCAACTCGCACCAGCACGCTGCATCTGACGATGATCGGGCGTACTCTCCCATTGTAGCGCTTCATGTTTGCTCTAGAAATAATCCCGAGTGACAAAACATGGATAAGACTCTAGGCTGGCATTGCTCTCGTAGTGATAGATACGCCCTACAATGGTGAGGTGCCTCTGTGCGTTTGTCAATCATGTCGCAAGTATAAATGCAGAGGACATCTCTCTCTAGAGAAAGCTGGGCATCGCCGTTTCTCGACTCCTCTTGCTCATCTTCTTCTCACCAAATTCAAATAACAACCCCGATTCAGCAACTGCACAGCAAGCGCATCACCAGACAGTCCAACATGCAGCTCAATGCCTTTGTCGCTGTCATTGCTTTCTGCTTGACCGGGGCTGAGGCTGCCGTACAGGCTTGCAAATGTATCAAGAACGGCGCGAACCTCGCGGATGCATCCCAGGCCTGCTGCAATCAGGCCAAGGCCAGGGATGGGGCATGGCTGCCAAAGACGCAGGATTGCTTGAGGGAATGGATCTGCCCGACCATGTTCGATGACTGTTGTCGCACCTTCGGCGCTGAGTCAGACTGCCCTGCCCTCCGACGTACGGGGTCGCTCTAAGACCAGTCGCAAGTGGCCATTGCCATGACTATTTTGCGATGCAAAGAGCTTTTGATTGCGCAAAGCATGGTTGAAGACACGACGGCCGAGGAGATGGTGGACGCTAGGTGTTGTCAGAAGGGCTACCCTGTACTAGGCACCACAGATATAGATAGGCACGCAAGTCGCAATTCCGCCTCGCGTCGACGCGATATGGTGCAACCCATTCTATTGACATCAGTCATGACTGCGCTGACTACGCGTTTTGAAGTACCTTGGCGACGGGTGGAAGCTGTCGATGTCCAATGGAGCAGACTTCTCACGAGCCTAACATGACGAGACCATCACCCACGTCGCACACCCAAGGCGCTGCGGCAGAGACAGGTCAATCAAAATTCCATTGGGTGACTCCAAACGCCTTGCAGGCAAAAATCGGCAAAAGCCGATCTGATCTAGGGTATCATCAACCTCCTCGTCCACCGCGTCTTTGCCGAGTGAGTTGGTAGCATCATCAGCCTTCGCTCTAGTCCTCGTCACTCAGGTCTACCTTCTTTTCATGCCAAATGGTTGCGTGGGGGCTGCGCCCGTTGACGACCTACCTCCCGTTCGCGGAGAGCCCGCCGACACGCTTCCCCATCCGAGCCACCTCCTTGCGCGCAAAGACGGTGTCGCCGTTGACAATCATGCTGTGGTCGGCAATCTCTACCTGGTCTGCGGCGGCACCGTCACTGCGCAGACCGGCCTCGGCGCCCATGAACCTCTTCATGGTCGCCTCCCAAAGTCGAAAGCGCTCTTTGCCTTCGGTGTCACGCTCGACGAGCGACTTGACCTCCTTTTGCTTGCGCATTTTGGACGCGCGAACAAGCCTCCGCAACGCATCTTCGCCTTGCTCGGCGGTGCGGGCCGCCTCCTCACGTATCTTCTTGGAATCGCGAACGCTCGTGTCTTCCTGAGGCGTGAAGCGGTAGGTGTGGCGGCTGGGAAAGTCGGGGAACGACGAAGGGATGTATTGCTTGGCGTCCTTGTCGGCCTGACCACTCAGTTCGTCGCTGAGAAGAGGCAACGTCGCGAGGGCCTCGTTGTCGGCGGTCGGGAGCACCTGGAATTTCGGCGCGACTTCGGACTGGGGGAGAGGGTTCTTGAGGTGGGGTCGGAGCGAGCGCGTGGTGAGGTTGTAGTAGCCCATCACCAGCTCAAAGTCGGTGGGGATAGGATGCTCGCGTCGGGCGGCGAGGGCGAAGCGCTTGACTTCTTCGATCATGGATTCAATGTCTAGAGGTGTCAGGTGGGTGCGCACGAGCAGGGAGTGGGCCGAAGGTGGCTAACACGTCTCGACGATGCCCGTGAAGCTCTCCATGGCTTCGTCGGTGGCTGATTCGAACCCATCGTGTTTGAGGACGAGGGCTATTGACCGCTGCAGTCCGCTTCTGGCGTTGGAGTGGTGCGTGGGCGCGAGTGAGGCCACAGCCTCTTCGTGCTCGTCTGCTCGAGCGCCGAGCGGGGCGCTTTGACTCAGGCTTTCGATGCCATCGGTACTTGATATTCTAGGGCGTTTGTTCTCGGACTTGGGCATGTCGCTGGGGGACAGGCTTCTCTTGGACGCCATGATTGCGCCTCGTGCGTGGATCGATCGGATTCCACCCGGGGTAAGGCTCGCGCATGCGGCCGTGGTGCGGCTGAGAGGCAACGATTCGAGCCCGCAAGGATTTCAGTTAGTCGGAGCAAGCATCTGAACAATTAAGCGCGACGCGATGCGGCCGAGCTCTGTGGTGGAAGATGTGCGATGCTTCGGCTGTCGATGGTAGGTGTGGTTCAAGTGGGAGGCCGGAGCTTCCCGTGGCGGCGTGACAGCTTGTGCCGGCAAAAGCTCGGCCCTAGGTCCCAGCAGGGGTGGACTTGGTGGAAACACCAACATTACGACTCACAACTCACTGGATTGATTGCTAGAATTGACGCAGTGCGCATTGTTGGCTTCTGGCCCTGCGCTTGGCCAACCTGTATTTCGCGATGCAGCGTGCTGTCCTTGCCCTCCACTTGATCCCGACACCACCTTGCCTGCCATGGAATGTACTGGTAGATGCAGTGGTAGACGCTGTAGCGTCCTCACCCCTCGGCCAGCTGGTCACCTCAGTGACTCGGTGTCATCCAGTGCCTCCTTCCCTATCAGCGTAGTGCTGCCGAGTTCCAACCCAAGTCTCCTCGGCGCCTTCCTCCAGAACCCAAGCGAGCCACGCTCCTGTGCCAAGCAAGGCACCTTCCCTGCCGGGCCTGGACGGTCGTGTTCCTTCCCGTCCACGGCGTCATTCTGTCTTGCCGGACCACGCCAGACATCCGGTGCCCCTTCCGTGCCCCTCCCCCATCAGCGCACTGCTGCCAGTCCAAATGTTCCCGGTGCCTTCCCTCGAGGTCCCAACGGAGCCAGGCTGCCGTGCCAAGCACGGTACCTCCCCTGCCGGACCTAGACGAGTCGTGTTCCTTCCCGTGCAAGGCGTCACCTGCCTCCCTCAACACGTCACCTCGGCCCATTGCATGACCCCCATCAGGTCATGCGTTGTCTCGCCCTCCGTCAGTGCCGTGCTCATGGAAGCTGCACCTGCCACCGATCCGACTGTGACTCTCAGGTCGCGAGCCGCAGACAAAGGCATCTGTGCACCGCAATTGACAAGCCGCCGCTCCGTCCCTGGCGATCGTGCACCCATGCCACGGTAGGAACTGCATGGCGCACTCTTGCACGCTCTTACCTTGTCTGCTGTTGCTGTCGGTCAATTCGCTTCGCTTCTTGTTTGGAAGTGGCCTCGGTTGAGGCTGTAAGGAGGAACGCAGAGTTGGGCGTCGATGATGCCGTCTTGCGTCCCTTCCTCTGATATCTGCGAAGACGCCGCGTAAAGTTGGACGTCCATAATCGCGTCGTCCATCGCTCGTCTCTCGTCCTCTTCCCTATGTAGATGAACTGGCCCGTGTACATGCACTCCTTGGCATAGCTGCGCTGCTCGACGCTCAAGCATGTCGAGCCTGTGTCCGTGGTCGTCTGGTTCTGCTCTGGGCGATAGCCTGCCGTCCTGGGCTGCGCTGCGAGCATCATGTCGTCGCTCCTTCCCCAGAAACCGCAATCGCGCTTCAGGTAGGAACTGCACGGACAGCCTGCCTATGCCCTTGCCTTCTTTGCTCTTGCTGTCCGCGGACTCGCTTCGCTTTTCCTGTTTGGTTGTGGCCTCGATCGAGTCTGTGGGAAGGAGCGCAAAGCTGGACGTCCATAAAATCTCGCGTCGCTCGTCGTCCGTTCTTCTCTTCTCTTCATGCCCATCTGCGAAGACACGCGTAGCAAGGTAAAAGTCGTGCTTCTCGACCTCACGAATGTCGAGCGGCTGCTGATGCATGGGGACCCTCTGCGAGAGGCACTGCGAGAGGCAACTAACACCCCCATGCGCAGATGGCGGGTTGTCACAGGTAAGTAGTACCGCCGCGGCACAATTTTTTGTTGCGTCTCCCTTGTCCCTGGTATTACACTACCTCCAGGTGACATCTTTTTTTTTTCATTGCATTGTCAGCTTGCCTGGCGCTGCGAAGAAGAACTTGTGTCGCGAGAGCATGTCTGCGGGTCAGCGCGACGTCATGCGGCTTTTGGAGGGCGGATGATCGTGCATGGTGGTTGATTCTGCGAGCGTTGGGGTGGAGGGGGTCGGGCGACTTCATGTCATGGTTGATGCTGATGAGCGTCGTGAGGGAGGAGGTCTGGCGGTGGTGCGTCGTGGTTGATGCTGCGAGTATCGTGGTGGAGGGTCCATTTTGCAATTCGGCCAGTCTCCAAAGAACATCACGTCCTTCATCTGCCGTCGCTGCTCTCTATTGTCGCCTCATCATGCAGCAGTAGTATTGCCAGGCGAACCTGGGTCCCGCTGTGCTGCTCTGACGCGCATGAAGGTCGAGGCCCTGCGCGGCCGCTGACGACGCTCAACCGGTGTAGGCCTTCAGGTGCAGCAACCGCATCGTTCTGCTTGCTGGCCCGCTTTCGCTTGACCGTGGTAGGACCTGGTGGTGAGAAGTCGGCGGTCTGGGTGTGGTGAGCACGGAGGAGCGTGGATGGCAGTCAAGGTGGAAGAGGGGAGCTCCCTTTATACCCGACCACGGGTCGAGTCAGCCAGCTTGGGCAAGGTTTGATGGTGAGCAATCCTGCCAGCCGGCTTCGGCAAAGTTTGATGGTGAGAAGCCCTACAGACCGGCCCTCGCAGTCGAGCAGATTGGTGCAAGCCACGGTCGCCGCGGTGCCTACTTTGCACTTTGGCCGGAGTGGACGCAGCGCAGCGGATCAAACTCAAGGCTCGTTCGATGCGTCACCAAGGGGCGAATCGCACCGGACGTCGGCTGCAAGCCCCTGAATCGACACGTCAAGGCTGTCGCGTTTCCTCCCGCCATGGATGCCGCGCACTGAAAGTTGCACAGTACCGAGGGCAGGCAGTGGCAGTACGTACATGGCGAAGCATGCTGACGCACTCCCTCGAGACTCGAAATGACGTGGGCGCCGCCGCCGCATCGGCGTTGACCTGCGTCTTTCGTCCCTTCGCGGTGCACTCGCAAACTTTGTCCCTGACAGGCGGCGGGCGGTCATCGACTGGCGTCGACTGTCGAGTCGCTTGCCAGTCGTGTTCGGGCCATGGACCAACGACCAGGATGGCTCTGCGCCCAGGCAATATAGCCCACGAGCAGCTGCGAGGCGTCAATGTGGGACTACAGGTGCCTGCGCTTGTCTTATGCTCAAGTCCGCGAGTGTGGATGGAATCGAGGTGACCGTGCCGCGGAGGCATCGCAAAGCGGCACAGACGGAATGGGTGCTCGCACGGCAGCTAGAGAGAAATGATTGTAGGAGCCAAAATGTGCGTTGCTCTCCCGGTAGCTAATAACATTTGCTCAGGGTCGATGTCGATACTGCTGGCGGCCCTTGGCCCTGATCGTGGCCTCGTCGCATTGGCCTCAAATCCAACCGCCCGACGGCTTGGCCCTTCCGCGTTCAACCAACATTCGCGACATCCCCGGCCGCGATTTGCCAATACTTGACCGGCCTCTATGGCCTTGGCTTGACTCGGTTCATGCCCGTTACACGTCCATTGAGTAATGATTACTCGGTACTCGTCGCCCGGTCCGTACATGGCGCACTGGCCTGCCCGCGTCGATGATTGTCCACTATCACGGGTTAATAAACCACGCTCTGCTCCCAGAAAGGGTTCAATATCGCTACGTCCCGTCCCTTTACTCCGACAACTAGTCGCGCTTGCATTCGACAACAATACCCCCCAAAAAGCACAACGAAAATGGCGTACTCGGCCCCGATGCAAAACAAGCTCTCGAGGGCAGGCCGCGAAGCCGGCATCCAGCTGTACACGGACCTGTACACCGGCGACGAGTACATGGTGCACATCTGCAGGATGCTGCTCAAGTCGGGCGGCCTGGAGCAGCTCGAGCAGATCAAGCAGCACTGCAGCAGCCGGATCGGACTCTCGGACTTGATCATCACCGCCAACGACCCGATGTTGCAGCCGGAGACGTACGTCGGCGCGGGCGGCAGGGAGCATACACGATTCGTGCCGGTAACGGACTATGTCGGACGCAGCGTGGCCATTGGGCTTCCTATAACCCAGGCCGAGCGGAGCTACGACCTGCTCAACTGTCTTCTGGAACTGGGCTACACGCCGGAGGTGAAGATGCTCAAAAAGGACAGGTGGAGTTTTTGGCAACACAGGTGTCGCGAGCGCCGCAGGGGCAGGGAGTAGGCCGGTACCTTGTGGACGGCTCGCATCAGGAGGTGGTGCCGGCGCTGGCGTACATGAGATGATGAGAAGCGACGATCTAAAGCGTGGCCTTGGCTCGGCGCCTTGCGAGCCAGCCTGTCTGGAATCAGTCGCCTTGTGATCTAGACCCCGTTCCTTCCGAGCAATTAAAGAAGTTGGTTAGGTGCTCAACACGTTGTGGGCGGTTGTTGTGTCAGAGGCTCGGCGCTGCCTGCACATCACCAGGGCTAGTCGGCCTCCACGCCGACAGCCCCAAGAACAGCGGTCGTCTTGTTTCCCTTGTCTTTGCCTAGCGCTTCCCCGCGTTTCAGTTGCTCGTCCGATGTTTTCTGCGCCTCCAGCCTGACGATGACGCAGGGCAACAAAAACGCGGCATATCCGACGCCGGAGCCGCTTCACCCCGCCATGCCGGGCTCGGATTTCCCGCGGGGCTCGGTGGCCTGGAAACGCGCCAGCAGCTCCGGTGCGCCGGCCGGGTGAGCCGGGTGAGCCATGCAGGTGCGGTCGCGCGACGGCGTTGCGAAGTCTTGTCGTCCTCGCGGTCTGTTAAGTGACGAAGCGTGTATGTGCCAGCCCAGCCGACTTCTCCATCGACGACAGAATATGCGTCGAAGCCGTGCTAGGCGCTCCGGGTGCATGCCGCCGACCAGGAAGCATGGTCTCTGGCGCAGCGGCACCAATGTCTTTCTTGTCTGCGTGCCATCCGTTCACTTGGCCGATGGTTGGGGCTGACCCGAAGCCGTTCGCGCCCATCCTCACCTTTGCGATCGAGCAGCTCGTCTACTACTCAAGGTCCGGTCTGATCTTCAACAACCCCACGGGCATTCTGCTGTGATGATGCGTTTGTCGGAAGGATCGTTAAAATGGGTTCCCGCTTGGCCGCAATTAGGGCCAGATCCATGCAGGGCCTGTCAGCTCCTTCGTGCTCTGCTGCGGGGAAGCATGAATATCTGCGACGCTGTGTTCTGTAAACTCGGCCCCAGCACTACGAGCACCGCGGCACCAGACCGCATGTGTAATTTAATGCTACAACTGGACCCTTGACCTGCGATATTGGTCGTTCTCATGGACCCCCTGTCCGTTTCTGCGGGCTAGAAGTCACAAAGTCACTCATCGAGTTCTACAAAGCCTACAAAGACCAGGATGCAGACATTGCCCACACGATCAGCGAACTGGACCGCCTATGCGTTGCTTTGGTAGCCCTTGATGAAAGCCTTAAAAGCCGCAAATTCAGCTCTGGCGAGCAAGACCTCGTTTCCGCGATCGAGGAGGCAATTGGCGAGTGTATCGACTACATTGAAGAGCTCCAGCATCAGGCGGAAAAGTTCGCAAAGCATCAGAGCAGAAGCGTGTGGGCCAAGGCTGCCGCAGGTGCCCGTCGCCTGGCGTACCCGTTTAAGAAGACGACTCTTGAGAAGCTAAAAGGAGACATCTCCGAGCTCAGATCGAGTGTCAGCTTCACGCTCCAGGTCCTGCAGAAGCGAGACATCGAGGAGATGCGCGACGACATCGGGAGCGTAAAGGACATACTAGAACTGGTTCACTCTACCGCCCTCTCCTTAGCCACTACAAGCTGGCTGAAGGCGCCCGACCCCACGGACCTTTACAACTACGCTTGCAACAAGCGGCAACCGGGAACCGGGCTTTGGTTCGTCCAGGGGAAGGAATTTCAGAGCTGGCTTACAACCCACAACTCTTTCCTCTGGGTCAATGGCTTTGCGGGGACTGGCAAGTCACTGCTATGCTGCACGGCAATTCAGCACGCTTTCCGCCATCGACGCTCCAACCCACGCATTGGTTTAGGCTTTTACTTCTTCAGCTTCGCGGATACAAACAAGCAAACCGTCTCTGGCATGCTGCGCTCATTCATATTGCAACTATCGAGCCAGCAGGAGGACTCGGGGTGTCTAAAGAAGCTTTACGACACGTATAGCACTGGAATACCTCCATTGCACGCGCCGCATGACTGTTTCCATAGTCTCGTTCGATCGTTCGATGACGTCTACTTATTCCTAGATGCCCTGGATGAATGTCCTCATGACGCCTACCAGCCCCGCGACTCACAGAGGGACGAGCTACTAGAGACAATAACCTCAATGCGCAAATGGGGCGAGCCCGGCTTGCATCTTCTGGTCACGAGCCGCGATGAGTGGGAGATACCACACGGGAATCTCTTTGTAGTGTGCCGACCGAGGTCGTTTCGATGCACAATGACTTTGTCGACAGCGATATCGCAAACTATATCGACTCGCAGCTACGGGAAAGGCGGCGTCTTCAAAAATGGTCCAAAAGCCATACGTTGATCAGAGAGCAGCTGATGCGGCGAGCGGATGACATGTATGTCGTTCCTTCACAGACGGTTCGAGTATGACTGACACGATGGACTGCAACTTGTCTACAGCCGAGTCGCCAATATCAACAACCAGGGCGCCATTCAAGGAACAGCTCTTCAGGCAGCAGCCTATGAGCGGAAGGAGACTGTTGTTAGGCTTCTCCTGAGTCGCGGCGCAGATAGCAACATCCAGGCTGGCCAAAGTGGCACGGCCCTTCAAGCAGCGGCAAGCAACATCCCGTCAAGTGAGCCGGTCGTAAGGCTGCTGCTCGATCAGGGCGCTGATGTCAACGCCGAGGGCGGCATATTTGGCACGGCCCTCCAGGCAGCTGCCTGGCGAGGGACAACTGACGTCGCCAGGCTGCTTCTAGATCGAGGCGCCGACGTCAATGCCCAGGTCGGCCCATACGGGACGGCGCTCGTCGCGGGCACAGCGCAGAATAGTGCAGACATCGTGCATGTGTTGCTGGAGCACGGAGCGGATGCCCGTGTGCGGACAGAGACGTATGGGACCGCGTTTGAGTTGGCGTACGGAAACGACCTTCTTCTCGATACGCTCGATGTCCTGTTCCATCACGGCCTTGTGCCCGCTTCCAAGAGGGCCAAAGTTAAAAGGGAGTTGCGGAGGTGGGTCTGGCCGCAACTACCCCGTCCGCATGTCGTCGTGGAAGACACGGAGCTGCTTGTTGGGCTATCTTCGCTGTATGCATACGAGGAGGAGTATTAGACTTGGCCATGGTCGAGACAGAAGAGGGATTCTGTCTTCATAAGATGAGCAATATTCGTATTTAGCATTACGCTAGATATTGTGCAAAGTTCCATGTCGATCTACGGCTAGGGTTTAAGCTCTTATTAGGCACTCGTAGATCCTTACTGCCCGGTAGCAGCCTAGTGATGCTTCATGTTTTGAAGCCTGGTGGGACGCCCGTATACATGTACTCAGGGGCGTTTCTTTCGCACCACTGCCTGCCTTCTTGCATGACTTGCGTGTAGCAGAGAGCGAGAAGGTAAGGCTGTGGAGACAGTGAGAAGAGCTGCTCGCTGCTCAGCTCATTCAAGCTTTTGTTATTTCCGCGTCTCGAGGTCAGGATCACGATCCATCGTGCTGCAATGCGCCGGGGTTTTGCAGCAGATGTAGGGGCCCGTTCGTCTCACGCGCTTTAGTGTCGTTCTGATCCCCACATCCCGGGCTCTGCTGCGTTCAGGGTCAGTACACCGGCCAGCTCCGTGGCAGAGCGTTATCGTCGAGGGGTTAGCCAGCAAAATCACTCGTGTCAATTGCTGGCACGTCCGACAGAGCCGACAGCCCTGCAAGGCTTACCGGAGCACCATCGGGGTGTTGGCAAATGTTCAGGTCCCTTGATGTTGGTGGTGTTTGGGTATCAGAGGAGTGTCGTGAATGCCTCCCGTCCCAAGTGCCCGATGGAGCGCTAGCCGTAGCCGCACAGGAGACCGTTGGACTACTCCATGCTTCGGGCCAAATTATGCACCGTAGTTCTTCGCGCAATGGTGCCGCCGTCAGTTTCTGGTGTTCTGATGCCGGTCTTTCAGTGATTCCGCATGACAACCTCGGACCCGACTGTCTGCTCTGCCATAGCTATTCCGGCTCGGGTCTAACTACCAAGTTGCGAAGGGGATGTTTCCAAAGCCTGCCTCGACATGCTTGCTGCCGGGAAGGGGGTGCGTCAAAGAGCACGCAGAGCTGGTGTCAGACATCAGTTCATGCTTGAGCACTCGAGACGCAGAAAACCTGCATTGCTCAAGCACGAAGCCGTCTCGTCTTTCGCGTACCAGCAGGCGGTGGAACCCATTACACGGTATCAGCCAGCACCGCCAAGTCCAGATTGTTATGCGCCGTCGGCCCGAACCACTTGCCCGACCCAATCCAGCATGAACTGTTCTCATCATACGTGGCGCTCGTGCAATTCTTGGAACCTGACCAAAAGTTGTAGCTCGCACAAAGGTCGATGCACTCATCGAGCGACGAGACTCGTCCCTGGGCGATATTCGTGTTGCCTTGTATGCCTGTCCCGCAAAGCTTGATGAATCTGAGGCCATTTCTGGCGCCGTCGGGCACATCGCCGTTTCTTCCGCTTGAAAATGCTGTGGAAGTGTATGTGGTGCCGTTGGAGCCGGGGCAATCGCTGAAGTGTCCGGTAGCACCAGGGGATGCGGACGGGGAAGCTGAAGCAGAAGCTGAAGCCGACGTGGATGTGGATGCGCTCGTCGCAGCGGGGCTGCCACTTCTATTCATGATTAATTATCAGAGGTCATAACGGGCGAAGGCACATACGGTGACGGATCGCTATGTGTTGAGTCGCTGTGTTGTGTTGAGTCGTTGTGTTTCGACGATAAGCCCCCTCCCAGCCCGCCGCCTAGAGCACCCGCGATAATGATCGCTAGCGCAACTATGACGGTGATGAAGAAAGTGCGCCTCTTTATACCGCATATCGTTGGTTGAGGCGGTGGAGTTGCCGGTAGTGGTGACGAGTCGTTCACAACTGGAACCTTCTGCGATGATACGTCGTGGTGATTGCCTGGCGGGTAGTATGCCTCTGGCTGGTTGCCGTAGTCCATATTGACTTGAAGGCCGTCAGAGCCATGGCCCTGGAATCATGGTTAGCATAAGTCGCGTTTGAGCCTCAATTGCTTACGGCGGTTGCCATTATGGCCTCGTGTTCTGGAGAGTGGTTGTGAGCCAGACGACTGGAGTCGCCAGACGAGTTGTCAGACCAGAGCCTCACGGGATGCTACACAACTTGATATCCGAGGCGTGCTAACTCATGTACTAGTATTTCTAAGCGACTAATTACAAAAGCCCACACGACAGGGTCATGGAAGGATTCATACGCTCATGAGCCGCTTGAGCCGCTTGAGCCAATAACTCACGGCGACTGGCTCCGCCGACTGAACAAATGTCGGCGACCTAGCATGGGTACGATCCCTGTAAGACCCGCGACGGGAATTATGAAGGCGCATACAGACGGTATGAAGGCATTCAGATCATCTTCGTCACATGAATCAAGACTGAGGTTGTTATTGGTTCCTTCGTGAGATGCTTGAGGGCCGTGTAGAATCCCGGCACTCGGAAAAATGCATCTTCCTCCTCCTCGAACAGCGACAGCATCGTCAACGCCAGGCTGTGCCGGGTAAATCGCGGCCGTCGTTGCTTACGCCGTCTTAAACAGCGGTCTGTCTGCGACGGCCGATGAACGCCGTACTGTGCCGTACTACGCCGGGTGCTAATATAGTCGGGAGAGGGGAAGCCCCAAGCCGACGTGGTGTCAAGGCTTCGATTGGTGTCGCTTCTCGATGCTTACTTGGACCACATCATGGACAAACTCTCGGGGAACGATGCGGGGAGGCGGTCGAAACGGCGGGGTGAGGAGGGATAGCCGGTTTTTGATCGCCTTTTCCGATGACATGACTGGTAACGTTGTATTTCGAGATCAGTCTTGACCTTTAACTCGACGGCTCGTGTAAGTTATAAGACGGGCTGCGAAGTCGGGCAGGGCGGTGATAGTCCGTCCTCAGCAAGTGGTTGCCTTTGGACAGCAAAAGTAGCCATGATGCAGGTGCTCACGACTTTGGCACTGCTCGGCAGTGGTGTTCTGCCAGCGGGTGTCGTCGCCGCCTCGGCGAGCACAAAGCCCTTGACGTCCAAGGCCGGACAGTCTGCCCCGATCCCCAATTGGCATTTCCAATCCTCGGCGAGCGTCGACAACAACCTTGCCGCGCTGTCCCGTTCGGGCGTCGAAACCTCGTCATGGCACTTTGTCGACGCCCCCAGCTGCACGCTGATGGGCTGCTTCCTCAAGTCGGGCGTTTACAAGGATAGCGAGCTGTGGTTCTCGGATGCGCTCAGCAAAGTCAACTCCAGCGTGTACAACGTCCCCTGGATTTACCGTAACGAGTTTACTCTGCCAAAGGGCCGCCCGCGCCAGCACTTTTTGCTCGAGACGCACGGCATCACGTCCAAGGCGGACCTGTATCTGAATGGACACGAGGTTGCCAACTCGAGTTTCCAGTCGGGCGCGTATGGCGGCCACTCGTACGACATTACCGGCATTGCCCAAGAAAACAATGTCTTGGCTGTCAGAACGTACAACACCAGCTACGACTACGACTTTGGCATCAGCTTCGAGGACTGGAACCCGCCGGCCCCGGACCACGGCACGGGCATCTGGCGGGACATTGACATTAGGCAGACCGGCCCGGTGGCCATGAAGCCGCTGGCTGTTACCACTGATATCGACTTGCCGATTGAGAAACACGATGCAAAGGTCACGGTGTATGCCACGGCTCGGAATCTTGAGAACCGCTCGGTCAAGCTGTCGGCCAAGTGCACAATCTCGGACCCCGAAGGGAAGCAGGCAGCAGAGGACGAGGAGCATGTCACTCTAGCGCCGATGGAGACAAGAACTATCCAATTCACCAAGACGTTGAAGAAGCCGCAGATTTGGTGGCCGAAGCAATGGGGCGAGCAGCCGATCTATAGCGCCAAGGTGGTCTTTTCCGTCGACTCGGCTCTCTCCGATGCCGCGCAGACATCCTTCGGCATCCGCACCGTCACGTCAGAGGTCAACAAGTACAACGACACGAGCTTCACCGTCAACGGGTACCCCTTCCAGGTGCTCGGCAGCGGCTACGGGGCAGACATGTTCCTGCGCTGGGACGCCAGCCGGTTCACCACCATCGCCAAGTACGTGCTCGACATGGGCCTCAACACGATTCGCCTGGAGGGTAAAATGGAGCAGCCGGAGCTGTACGAGATTGCCGACCGCATGGGCCTCTTCGTGATGCCCGGGTGGGAGTGTTGCACCAAGTGGGAGGCGTGGATCTACAACACCGAGGACTTTTCCGACCCCCCCATCTGGGACGACAACGACTACCAGACGGCGCAGTCCAACATGATCCACGAGGCTGCCGCGTTGCAGCCGCATCCCAGCATTCTGGCGTACCTCGTCGGCAGTGACTACTGGCCCAACGACCGCGCGACCAAGATCTACGTCGACGCGCTGCGGGCCGCGCACTGGCAGACGCCCATCATCTCGTCGGCCGCCAAGCGCGGCTTCCCGCAGCTGCTCGGGCCCTCGGGCATGAAGATGGACGGGCCATACGACTGGATCCCGCCGAATTATTGGTACGACGTCGACCCTTCGGAAGATCGCCTCGGCGCGGCTTTTGGGTTCGGCTCTGAGCAGGGCGCCGGCGTGGGCACCCCTGAGATCGGCAGCCTGAAGAAGTTCCTCAACGAGTCCGACATGGACGATTTGTGGAAGAGTCCCGAGAAGGGGCTGTTTCACATGTCCACGGCGGCTTCCAAGTTCCATACGCGGACGATTTACAACGCCGGGCTGTTTGGTCGATATGGCCAGCCTACGTCGTTGGAGGACTACCTCATGAAGGCGCAGCTTACCGACTACGAAGCGACGCGAGCTCAGCACGAAGCCTTTTCGGCGCATTGGACAACTGAGCGCCCTGCAACGGGGACCGTCTACTGGATGCTTAACAACGGCTGGCCGAGCCTCCATTGGAACCAGTTTGACTACTACCTGCACCCGGGTGGTTCGTATTTCGGGACCAAGACGGGATCGCGCGTCGAGCACGTGGCGTATGACTACGTTCAGAAGGAAGTCTGGCTCATCAACCACTCGTTGAACCAGAAGGGCCGTCGCAGCGTCGAGATTGAGCTCATCGACCTCGAAGGCCGGGTACTCTCCAGCAAGACTGTCAACGCCGACACGGTTGTCAACGGGGCAAAGACGATTGCCGCCGTGGACAAGGTCGACGAGATCAAGGACGTCGGGTTCCTGCGTCTCAAGCTGACGCACGGCGGCAAGACGCTGAGCCGCAACGTGTACTGGCTGGGCAAGCAGATCGACGCGCTCAACTGGGCCAACTCGACGTGGTACTCGACGCCCGTGAGCGACTACGTCGACTACACGGCGCTGGGCGACATGAAGAGCGCCGACGTGGCCGTCAAGGTCGGCGGCAAGACGGGCGAGTCCCGGTCCGTGGTGCTGGAGAACCGCTCCAAGGTGCCGGCGTTTTTCGTGAGCCTCAACCTCGTGGACGCAGAGGGGGGAGACGTGACGCCCGTGGTGTGGTCGGACAACTACGTCACGCTCTGGCCGCATGAGAAGCTCGCGTTGACGGTTGAGGACTGGGAGGGGAGGGGCGCGGCGGTGCAGGTCAAGGGGGTGAATGTTAAGGCGGCGGAGGTGAAGCTTGGTTGACAGGTAGCTCGGGAGAGAGAATAGAGTGTCTGTAACTGGGTGATTGACCTGCGACGAATGCGGGCAAATGGCGTGGCGGGTGTCGTCCGCTGAAGGCGGTGATGTGAAGCGTGGTTGTAAGGGTCAAGTGTGAGAGCTGGGGTTGTCACCTGTGGACTGGCAGCCCTACCTGGGCAGTCTCCCATACGGGTATCCATGGATGGATCGGTGCATGGCATTCAGGGGTGGCGGGCTGCTGTCAGGTCCCCCACTCCACTGTGTATGCAGCGGCCGGCTCGCCTACAGCAGCGATCAGTTGCTGTACTTCGCACCCGAGGCGATAGGACCTTCTGTAGGTAGTGACACTCACTGGCTCGCTCTCCCCGTGTTACGACGGGCTGTACCTCACCTTCTCGCCCTACCTGAACGCGCGACTCTGCGCCTGCTGTGCGACCCTCATCGAAACCTATTCTTTTCCGCAACCGAGAAGCTCGCGCCTCATCCATCAGATCCTCACAAAGATGCAGCATTCGGCCCGTCCGACTGCGCTGCGCCGCCGCCCGCCCGGCATGCCCCTGGCCTGCTGGCCGTGCCGTGCCTGCACTCACTCGTACCCGCGACGCCTCCGGCTGAACTGCCACGGCGGCTCCCGCGTCCCGTCCAGGGTCTCTGCTGTAATAGGGTTCCAATGAGGGCTGGATTCTGTCTGGCGGCCATCAGATATCACATCGTCGTCGTCCTCCACCGCCGCCGCCACAGAAATTCTCGCCAAATGCCCGTGGCGATGAAATAGAGGCATTGATGCTCACCCGACTCTCCGCGGGAACATACAGAGACACACAGAGAGGCAACATCATGTTTCCGTTTGACCTCGCCGCCCTGCCGCAGCTGACGACGCGCAAGGCCCTGCTCGTCGTCGACTTCCAGCGCGACTTCCTCTCCGTCGACGACGGCGCGCTGCCCGTGACCGAGCCCGAGGGCTTCGCCGCACGCACCCTCAAGCTCGCCGAGGCCGTCCGCCGCGCCGGCGGGGACGTCGTCTGGGTGCAGTCGCGGTTCGAGCAGCGCCGGGACCACAACGCGGAGCCCCTCGTCGCCTCGGACGCCGCCCTCGCCGCGCGGCCGAGCCACCAGCACCGCGCCCGCGTGCGGCTGCTCGAGCACCAAGAAGATGACGACGAAGCCGACGAGGAGGCCTTCCTCAGCCATGACCCGCCCCGGTGTGTAAAGCCCTCGACCTCGGGCGTCGAGCTGGCGTCGCCCGCCGCCAAGGAGGACTCGACGTTGTGGAAGAGCCACTACTCGGCCTTCTTGGGCACGTCGTTGCTGCGGCTGCTGCGCGCCAAGATGGTCATGGAGGTTTTCATCTGCGGCTCGCTCGCCAACGTCGGCGTCTATGCTACCGCCCTTGACGCCGCCGGCCACGGCCTGACCATCACGGTCGTCGACGACTGCTGCGGCTTCCGCGTCGCCGCCCGCAAGCGCAAAGCCCTGCGCAACCTCGACGAGCTGACTGGATGCGAGGTTGCTCGCTGCGCCGACGTTGTCAAAGCGCTGCATCCGTCGCCTCCGCCGGCACCAACGTCGCGTGTCAAGGCAAAGGCGCAGAACAAGACGACAACGACATCCTCGACCAAGGCAGCCGGTGCCAAGCCCGAGAGTGGACGTCCTGCCGAGTCAGAGCTTGTGCGACAGATTGCGGGCCTGCGCTTGGCCGAGCGATCGCCCTCGGACGCGGGGGTGGACGAGGCGCAACGTCAGGACGCTGCGCCCACAGCTGAGGCTGACTCACAGTCGTCGCAGAACGCCCAGCCGAAGCTGCAGGAACGGGCTGGAAATGGCGACGAGACAGCACGACGGAGTACAAAGTCGAATGGAAAAGACGGATTGGATGACGGCCAAGGCAATGTTGCAGCAACACCAAAGCCCCATCACCAAGCGCCAGCAAAAGCTGCCCCTGTGGCTTCACCCAAGGACAAGACGGAAAAGGCACCACGGCCAACCCAATCACCCTCAACATCCTCACAGCCTGACAAGTCGTCCTCTCGTTTGGCTCGCGGTGTAATCATGTCTGGTCTAGAGGACAAGATCGCCGCCGCGTCTGAGCCAGACCACTCCGACGACGAGCAGCCCACGCAACATGCCCCCCAGAAAGGCCTCGGTGCGGGCGACACGGACATTATTGAGAACCTCCTGCCGCCGGACCTCGAAGCCACAATGTTCGATAGACTGCGCGACGAGGTCCAATGGCAGCGAATGTCGCACCAAGGCGGTGAAGTACCCCGTCTTGTCGCCGTTCAGGGCCAGGTTTCGGACGACAACGGAGGGTCCATGCCCGTCTACCGCCACCCGTCCGACGAGTCTCCTCCGCTGCTGCCATTCTCACCAGCTGTGCTGGAGGTCAAGGCCGAGGCAGAGAAGCATCTCGGCCACCCGCTTAACCACGTCCTCATCCAGTACTACCGTGACGGCAACGACTACATCTCCGAGCACAGCGACAAGTCTCTAGACATTGTGCGCGGTTCCTATATAGCAAATGTGAGTCTCGGCGCGGAGCGCACCATGGTCTTGCGAACCAAGAGACAGCACAAGGACCCCTCCCGCCAGGCGCCGCAGTCCAATTCTCAAGCATCAAGCACCTCCCAGCCCGCAGAGGCATCGCCAGAGACAAAGCGCCAAGCGCAGCGCCTGCGCCTTCACCACAACTCCATGTGCCGCATGGGCCTCGCGACCAACGAGCAGTGGCTGCACGCCATCCGCCAGGACCGCCGCGCCGAGCGCGACAAGACGCCCGCGGAGCTGGCCCGCGCCGGCGCTCGCATCTCCCTGACCTTCCGCCAGATTGGCACCTTTCTGAGCCGCGACGAGTCCCTCATCTGGGGCCAGGGCGCGACGGGCAAGACGCGTGCCGAGGCGCACCCTGTGGTTAATGGCCAGGGTCCCGAGGCCGTCGCCATGCTGCGCGCCTTTGGCACGGAGAACCACGCCTCGCGCTTCGACTGGGCTGCTCACTACGGTGCGGGCTTCGATGTGCTGCACATTTCCAACTCGCCTAGGTTCTTTGCCAGCGCGACTGACGCTATCGTGAATATGCGAATAGCGCTGATGCTCGCCGAGTATGGCGTCAACTACGCCAAGGGCAGCATGGCGCCGACCCTCGCCAGCGGCGGAAAAGGCAGCGAGGCGACTGCTGGGGAGGACGGGGATGGCAGCCAAACGTTGGCATCCGTGCCGGTCAAGTTTGTCGACAACGATGCCGCCAAGTCGGTCGTACAAGGGGACTTGGCCATTATGCTGTACCTCGACGCCGTGTACGGGCAACAGCATCGAGGCAAGACTGACACGAAATCTGATGCTGCTGCTGCCACTTCTCAGTCCCAGCTCGCGGCCCAGTACACGCTTTTCCAGCGCGCGCTGCAGCTCCTCAGTACCGTCCGCCGAAACACCGCCACCGGCGTCACCCGTGAGGGCACGGGAGCGGGTGCGGACACCACCGACGCACCGCCGGTCTCCCGAGTCGTCCGGCACGAGCTGTCTACGGTGTGGGATCCGGCCGCGAAGGACGGCGCCCTGTGCGGAACCGCCGCCGCCGACGGCAAGACGCCCTCGCTCGCCGACTTTGCGCTCTGGCCCGTGCTGCACGCGCTCGCGGACGCGCACGGCGGGCCGGCGGCCGCGTTCGCTGGCATGGACCACCTGCGGCGGTACTACGAGGCCTTTGCCAAGAGGCACAGCGCGAGAGTGGTGCTCGGACGGGGAACGGACGAGGGAGCGGACAAGGAGACGGCGTCGACCGAATGACCGCAAGAGAGACATCTGAAAAGCGCCCGGGATGCGAAAACGTCGTTGGCTGTTTTGGATCAGCGAATTACCGCCTGTTATGCTACCTTTCCCCCTTTCCCCCCTTGTCCCAGCCGAGCGTGCGCGACTCTTGGATTCAGAATACACACATATATGCCACCTAACCCTCGCGAAACTGCTCGCTTGACCTGACCTGGCTTGACCTAACTTGACCTGACGACTTGGAACGTGATGTGCCTCGGAGTTGATCCTCGTATTGGTGACTACCTATCATTGTATATCATCCCATGTAAATGTTAAAAGAAACCCAAAAGCAAAAGCCACCCCTAGCCCAAACTTGGGAAAAGACGCAGATCCAAACAGCTCAAAGCAGCCAACTCGCAGAAAAGGGAGGCCAAGGCGCTCCAGGCAAAAGAAGGGGCTCTTGTGACGAAGCCCCCGTGTACGCAAAAAATGACGATGCATAAATGGTTTTGGTTGGTTGGTTACACGCGCTGCGGCACGTACTCACAGCGTCCATACTTCCATCCGCTGATATGAACCCCCTCAATCTCTCTATCCAGCGCTTGCTGTGCGCAGATCCTGCAACTCCCAATTCACAGAGAGGGGACGGTGCGCAACAGGGTGGCTTTACTCGGCGCAAGCTCTTTACTTGCCCGACTCCCAGGGCAGCGGGTAGGTGCCGACCCAGTCCTCGACCTCGCTCCGCAGCTGGACAATCTCGGGCTCGTTGTCGCCGTTGCCGAGGTGGTCGAGGAAGAGCTTGAGCTTGCCGGGGCTCTTCTCGCCCTTGTCCTTGGCGGCGGCGCGGACCGTCTTGTCGACGCGGGCGGCGATGGCGACGGCGCGGTCGACCACGTCGGCGACGCGGACAAAGTCGTCCTCGTTGAAGCCGCGCGTCGTCATGGCGGGGGTGCCCATGCGCAGGCCGCCGGGCACGAGGGCGGAGCGGTCGCCGGGCACCGTGTTCTTGTTGGCCGCGACGCCGACCAGCTCGAGGACGCGCTCGACGCGGCCGCCGTCGACGCCGTGGGGCTTGAGGTCGGCCAGCACGAGGTGGTTGTCGGTGCCGCCCGAGACGATGCTGTAGCCGAGGCCGCCCTTGCCCTTGTCGTCGCCGAGGCGCTTGGCAAAGGCCTTTGCGTTGGCCAGCACCTGCGACTGGTAGGCGTGGAAGTCGGGCGACTGGGCCTGCTTGAGGGCGACGGCGAGCGCCGTGATGGTGTGGTTGTGCGGGCCGCCCTGGTGGCCGGGGAAGACGGACGTGTTGATGGGGCCCTCGAGGTTGTACATCTCGTCCTCCTTGGTCTTGGGGTTCTGCCTCCGCACGCCCTTGCGGAAGAAGATGAGGGCGCCGCGCGGGCCGCGCAGGCTCTTGTGGCTCGTCGTGGTGACGATGTCGGCGTACGGGAAGGGGCCGGGCATGACCTTGGCGGCGACCAGGCCCGAGATGTGCGCCATGTCGGCCAGCATGTAGGCGTTGACCTTGTCGCAGATCTCGCGCATGCGCTTATAGTCGATCAGGCGGCTGTAGGCGCTGGCGCCGGCGACGATGATCTTGGGGCGGTAGAGGAGGGCCATCTCCTCGAGCTTGTCGTAGTCGATGAGGCCCGTCGACTCGTCCAGGCGGTACGGCAGGGTCTCGAAGTACTTGGAGATGAAGGAGATCTTCTTGGTGGGCGTCTGGTAGCCGTGCGACAGGTGGCCGCCGTGGGGGAGGTCGAGGCCCATGAGGCGGTCGTGCGTGTTCATGAGCGCCGAGTACACATAGAGGTTGGCCGGCGCACCGGAGAGGGCTGGAGTTGTGACGGTCAGAAATGGTCTCGCACGAATCAGTGAGGGCCATCGACAGACTCACCCTGCACGTTGACGCCCCAGTTCTTGGGGTCCAGGTCAAACGCCTCGAGGGCGCGCTGCTGGCACAGGCGCTCCGCCTGGTCGATGAACTCGTTGCCGCCATAGTACCGGGCACCGGGGTAGCCCTCGGAGTACTTGTCTGCCGCGGGTCAGTCCTGGGAACCTCGGCCCTTTGCGCTGAGGCTGTTGGCATCACTCACTCTGCATGACGCTGCCGAGCGCGTCAAGCACGGCCTGGGAGGTGAAGTTCTCGGAGGGGATCAGGTTGATGAAGTGCTTCTGGCGTTTCTTCTCCTGTACGTGGGTGGTCGGTCAGCACAGCCGGCCAGCTATGATGCTCGCCTCGCACGGGCTTGCGATTCGGGGCGCGTGGCAAGCTGCCGCGATGGGAGAGAGAGAGGACGCACATTCTCAATGATGTCGAAGACGGCCGGGTCCGCCTTCTGCAGGTGCGCGGCGAGGAGCTGCAGAAGCGGAAGCGTCAGTGACTGAACGACCGGAGGCTGTACGACGGCCAATGGGTATCGCCACGAACCTGCTGCTGGCCGTCCATGGCCATGGACGACTTGGCCCTCCTGCCGGCGACGGGGAGGGTCGCCGGCCTCGCGATGCCGCGGAGGGCACGCGAAGTGCCTCGCAGACCAGGCAGAGACATGGCTGGTTGGAGACGAAGCTGTGTGTGGTGGTCGGAGGCGCAGGTATCACAAAGAGAGAGCAGAGGCTCGTCGTGCGGTCGTCGATGGCTGCCAATGCCACCTGGGGGAGCGCAAGGATACAGCAGAAGAGAAAAGAGGAAGAAGCAGAGGAGGTTGCGGCGCAGGTGGAGGAAGGTGGCCCGTCCAGAAGTTTTTGGCGCGAGCCGCGGAGGAGGGCGTGTGTCAACGGCGATGATACCACCAGACCTTCCTTCCCAGAGAGAGACGGGGAGTGTCGCATCTGAAATCTGCCCATCCGATGCGCTCCGACCGCCGATACCCGCCACGCCTCCCCCCGCACTGGAATGGCCCGGAGGGGGGCGGCGGCGGCGGCGACGCCTGGGCCGGGGGCGCGGTCACCACCACCAGCACAGTCGCCTGGGGTTCGCGGCGGCACCTGTAAGCCAGGGCAGCCAGCAGTCGGGCAGAAGCCCAGCGCAGCGCAGCGCGCGGGGGGAGGGGAGGGGGGCGGCGCAGGCGCTTGTCCAGCACCGCACCGGCCGGGGCCAGCGCGGCTCCAGCAGCCCATGCCGCTTGGGGGAGCTTGATGACCGCGCTGGCGTTCCCATTAGCTAACGGGTTACGTACCGCGGGAGCGCCCTTTACCTCATGACTTTTGACGGCGCCCTGCTGCGCGCACGCAACTGACTGTCTGTCTGGAGATGGGGTGGTCACCGAGGTCGGTCTGCGCCAAGATGGGTACATGCTCGTGCCAATTGATTTTTTTGCCTCACGCTCTTCTTCTTTGATGTCTAGCAGTGTGTCGGTACTGTACTGCCTTGACACCCTTTGCTTGTATTCGCGTTGGTGGTGAGGACCAACCGCCGGGGTCGGAGCCGGAGCCGCCCAAGCAAGACACCCTGGAGGTGCCCCAAGCTCTCACCGGTACCCTGCCCGCAATTTTCTTTTCCCGCTCCAGGGCACAGCCGCCCACCGCCCACCGAACCCCCCATTTTCCCGCGCCGCCCGCCCCCAGCCTTTCTCTCGTCTTTTTCCCTCCCTTCTTTATCAACTAAAGATGGGCGTGACGAGACCGTTCTGCTCAGCCATATCGCGACTACCGCCCACAACAACACACCTTGTGTGTGCGTGTGGGAACGGGAAGCATGCTGAAATGCCCTGGCGGCACCGTTACCACCTTTGACGGGGCAATGTGACTGGAAACTGATCCATTCCTTTGGTTGATCCTCTCTCTTCGTCGTCTGCCGGTGCAGACCTCCTTTCTTCGTCGTCTTCTTCTTCTTCCCTCTCTTCGTATCTACGTGCGTCTCTTTCTGTCGCGTCGGATGTAGCTATGCCTGCCTCTCCACTTGGATTTAGCCACACACGACACAAGTGTGCTCGTGTCACGTCGTCAGGTACGGCTAGTAGCATAGCACGAGTGAATGCCGCGGCAGTCAGCTCTGGCCTTGGCCTGCTTGAGCCCCGTCTTGCCCCGTCTACCCCCGTCTATCCGCCGCGGCCACCATGCCGCGACCATTCGCGTTATGTAAAGGCTGTGGAGCACCACCTTCAGTATACGGTTTGGCAGCACGCCATGGCCTCATCGCAGCGCCGCGCCGCCGGCCATGATCCGGGGAGATGTTCGCCTCGCCAATGTGTGTGCAGATATGCATGTCGCTCGTGACAAGGGCGCGTAGATGTACGTAATGGACCCGTGGCGTGTGGCCCTGTCCAACAGCTTCCCCAGATCCGATCTCGCACCAGCGGAAGCACTCTCTCTCTGTCAGGAGACTTAAAAATGTCCGACGTGGTTGGTCAAGCACGACAATGTCAAGTTGAGGCACGCCGAGGTTTGTAACATCGTCATTACATTCATCCGACTCCTGTCGCTACGCCTAGCGGCATCCAGCAAGAGACCCCCCCCTATGTCGAAGGCGTCGCGTCTCGGGCACGGGCCAGTCCGGCACCAGACCAAAAGATTCTTTTCGTTGCCTCTGTAAATCTGAGCATCGTGGATTCCATTTTCAATGCTACATGCCAGAAGCCCCGCCGGTACGACTGTAGAAACCAGAAGGGCGTAAAAAAAGACCCAACCCGTAGACTCCGAATGCAGCCTCCTCTCAAGACCGAAATGTCGTCGCAGTCCGTGTAGTCTACTCTTCGGCCATCAGAGCATTCCGCTTGGCCGCAACCCTCTCCAGCTTGCGCTCGCGGGCAGCCTTGGTCTTCGCACGCTTGGCGTCCATCTCCTCCTTGAGCATCTGCTCGCGGTGCTTCTCGGCCTTGGCACGGTGGATCTGTCACGCAGTCAGCATTCCTGTCGTTGAGCGCGTCACCCGGGCACGCCAATGGAGCCCCGCGAAGGGCCTCACGGCGGCTGTGTAGCGTCGGGGATATACGTACGTGCTCAACCAGGGCGCGCTTGTGCTTGAAGGCGTTACCCTTGCTGGAGTGGTACAGCTCGTGGTACAGGTGCTTGTCGATCTTGCCGCTGGCGCGGTACTTGACGAGGAGGCGGCGGAGGACTCGGAGGCGGCGCATCCAGAGGACCTGCTGGGGCATACGGGCGTCGGCGGTACCCTTTCGCTTACCGTAGCCACGGTGGCGACCTTCTCTTCGGGCAAGGTTCAGCTCGCGGGCACGGGACCGGGAGTGCATCGTGACGGGCTTGCGGATGATGAGGCCATCGGAGACGAGCTTTCGGATGGTCTGGCGGGAGTTGGCGTTGGAGATCTCGCTCTGCTCGTTGGGGTCGAGCCAGATCTTGCGCTTGCCGCAGCCGATGACCGACGCGGCAAGGCGCTTCTGAGTTCGCAGGTTGACCCTGTAGAGGAGGAATTGCTGTCAGCCCATCGTGTTCCGCTGCGTTGCTGTCTCGGTCCTCCCAATCGCCCGCACGAAGCTTTTTTTTCGCCGCTGCCGACCGCGACCGCCAACGGTTTTCCCCCATCAAATCAACTCCCCGGGGCCGTCGACGTATCGGAAAAATCACCGCGGCGGTATCGTAGTCTCCATTGATCATGTATCGCATCGGTATACTCACATCTTGATTGTCGTTGATGGTGATGGCCGGTCCTCGATGGGTGAGAGGTTGGTTGTGGTCGGGGAGGGGTTTCGATGACCAGAATTTCTCGAGGCACACAGATTGCACTGAGAGTTTGTGGGTTCACGTGCACTAGGCCCGTCGAAACGGCGCTAAGCGAGGGCTCGCCTGAGTCATCACCGACGCCCACCGGTCACGTGCATGACGCCCTGCCCAACACAGAGCGCATTTTGGCGCGACGGAGCGCTGCACTAACAATTTCCAGTGGGTCCGTCTTCGCCTTGGTGCTGTGTCGACTCAGAACGAGGTCAACCCGAGGGCATGACATTTCATGGAGCGGCCTGCTACAACAGTCTGTATAGATGACATTGATAATGGAATTAGCCCCCTCCTTATACGTGGCGTATGTTTGGGTCAGAAAGTAATGATCAATCATCAAGTCTTTTCTCTACATCTAGACGGTTTCCTCTACCACCTGTACTCATGAGAACATCTCGCCAGCTACTTCCACCTTGCCAACGCTCCAAATCTCCTTTTCATCTTCTTGCTCGTCATTGGACAGGCCAAGGCCGCCCTGCCCGCCTTCTGCCTCTCTCCTCTCCCTGGCCTGCGTGCCGAGTCTCATCGCAACTCTCTTGAAGTAGTCGGTCATGCTCCTCTTCGTGTTCGGCGGCAAGTCCGCTCCAGGCCCGGCCATAAACTTGTCAAAGATGCGGCTCTCCTCGTCTGCAACGCTGAAGAGCTCCACAAAGGCGGCCTCGGCGGCCAGCTTCACCGGAATGACCAGGTCCCTGACGCTGGCGAAGATGGGAGGTGCCAGCAGCGGGACGTGTGGACGGACCATTTCCATGTTCGTCCTGCTCAGGGTGCGGGAGATTACCAACGCAAGTCGGCGCGAGTCGACGGGGTTGCCGGGCTCAATGATCTTGGCCAACGTTTCGAAGATCTTCTTCGTGCTGTCGAAGCTCTTGGGCGGCGACGAAAGCAGCACCTTGCCCGTGGCCAGGATGAAGTTGTCCGCGATGAACGTCTATCCATACTATTAGCATGTTGCAGCCCGTCGCGACATGATTTACTTACGCTCTTATTCATCATGCCCTGGCAGAGGAGATCGGGCAGTTCGTCCGCGGCGGGGCTCTGCAGAAGTGCATCGGGTGACTCGACGAGGACCGAGTTCAGTGCCAGCACAGACGAGTTGCTGGACTGCGGAGTGAGGACGCGGTGTTTCAGCAGAGACGCAGCAGCATCCTCGGGCACGTTCTTAATCAGGGCACCCAGGAGCTTCGCGTTCGTAATCGTCATCGCATCGTCTCTCTCGTCCGTGTCCATGTCGATGAGAGACAACACCGCGGTCCGCGATGATTCGCCCATGTTAGCCCCCGCCCTGCTGATAACCTCGTACAAGGCCTTGAGCATCGCGGTTTTGACGCCAGGGTCGGCAGTCTTGGAGCCAGTCACCAACTCCGCGATCAGGGGATCGATTCGCGGAGTATACTTGATGAGGGTTCCCAGTGCCTTGGCAGCTCTGCTTCTGAGCGTCTCGCTCGAGGTATCCGCCAATGACTTTGCAAAAGTTCGCTGCAGCTGCGGCAAGAACGGCTTCAGCGCAGTCGGCATCTTGTCCAAAAGGTTGTTGAGAGTGAGCAGAATTGCCGCCTTGACCTCGGTGGCACGCTCAGATACGACACGAATCAGAGGACCAGTGATTTGAGTGACGAAGGGCTTGAGCGACGCTTCGCTAGTCCTGTCGACAATGTCGGAGATACCCAGCGCAGCCTGTACCCTCTGGTCTGCCGTGCCATTCATCAAGCCCTGCAGGAAAATTGGCAGGACTGCGTTGATGCCCTTGGGGAGCTCGAAGCCCTTCAGGTTTGCGCCGGCGACACCAACGCGCAGCAGGGTCTGTCTCGTTGACACGACGAGAGATTCCATCTCCTCCTTCTTGAGCTTCTTGGTGAACTCGCTGAGTGCAGCCCAAGCAGCTTTGATAACGTCCATGTCGCTATCATCGAACGCGTTGAGAAGCGAGCGGATGATGTCTTGGTTGTACCTGGAGTAGTCCACGGTGGTTTCTGCAAAGAAGTTGCGCAGATGGCGCGCCGTGGCTGCTCGCTTGCGGTGATCCTCGTGCTTCAATAGGCCCAGAAGGACATTCATGACCGTGTTCAGCCCGTCGTACTCGTCGATGGACTGGATGACAGTGTCGAACGAGGTTTCGAGCTCAGCGCGGAGGTCCTCCTCCTTGCAGTTGATCTCATTGTCCATCAGGGAGTTGATGATGTTGGGCAGACGCCTGTTCATGGCAGCGCCTGCAACCTTGGACAGAGACGCCAGAGCCTTGGCATCAAACGCAGAGATGGGTGGTGTTATCAGAGTCGGAATCAGGTTCGGCAGGATAATGTTTGAGCGCGTAGTCTCGGTGAGAAGGGTGAGGAGAGCGGAGAGAGCATTCTCTGCCTCATCCTCGGACCGGAGGAGGTTCAGCAGGAAGGGCAGAACTTGGTCGACGGCCCTCTTTCCGAGGATCTGCTGCAGGGAATCGAACGCTTCCGCGGCGGCCTCTCTGACTTCTTCGTCCGAATCCGTGATGGCAGTGCGCACAACAGAGATGAGAGTCTTTTCATGATCTTCCATGGCCTCTGGAGATGCCGAGGAAATGAGCTCCCGCAGAGCAAGGCAGATACCCTGCTTGGCATCCGAGTCTGTGGAAGTCTGCAAGCCTTCCTCCAGAGTTGGCAGGAGGCTCGACAACACTCCGTCGCCAGCCTTGCGAATGAGCTCTCCCAAGGCATTGCTGGCAATGACCTTGTGCTCCATGTTGGAGCTGCCGAGGCGCTTGATGAGCAGTTGTGTGAGAGTCGGAACGAGCTCCTTGAGGGTCCTCGGGCTCGGCACGAGCACCTTCCAGACGGCAATAGCGGCCGAACGGACAGCGCCGGCGGTATCGCAGCGGCAGACGTAGAGCGCAGATAGAATCTTGTTGCGCTTCTCCTCTCCAAGAACCTCCTTGAGCGAGGCGCCAGCTTCCTTCGCCGCCTCCTCGTCCTCCTCTTCGGCCTCGGGGTTTGCCTTGACACCTGTGAGGTTGAAGAGCAGGTCACCAACCAGCTCCACGGAGCTCAGACGGATTCTGTAACTGTCGTCCGCTAGGCCACGCTCAAGCTCTGGCAAGAGCAGGTCGATCGCACGGACAGCAAAGTTCTTGACCAGGAGGCGACCGGCCCGAAGGGCGGTTTCGCGGATAGATTCCACGTCGTCAGCCAATCCAGCCAGGATGGGCGGCACAATACGGCCGAGGTAGTTTGAGAAGCTGTTTCCGAAACAGACAGGAAGGAAGATGAAGAGCGACATGAAGCCTTCGCGAACTGCTGCCTTGGAAGACTCGACGTTGGACAGAATGGTGGGCAGAGTCTCCTCCAAGCGCGTCGTGCCCAAGCCAGCCAACACCTCGCTGAGGGCTTGGGCGGAACCAAGACGATCTCCTGCGCCAGTGTCGGACTTGAGCGTTTGCATGAGACCTGGGATGAGATCCGGCATGGCATCCTCGCCAAGCTTCTCCACGAGCGAACCCAGGGCCCTGGACGCAGTCGCGCGTGTAGTCGGGACGGGATCGACGGCAGCGATCTTCAGGCCAGCGATCAGCACTGGCAGATGGGCGATGATGTCTTTCTTTTCCGTCAGGTGAGCCAGACTGCCGATAACCTGTGCCGCCTTGCGCTTGGTATTGGACCGGTCGCCAAGGCCGCGCTGCAGAATGCGAGTGACCAGCGCCAGTGACGGGGCATCGATGTAGTGAATGAACTGCACTTTGATAAGGGAGTCGAGAGCCTCATCCGTGTATTTCGTTGGGTCGCTGAGAGCCTTGAGCAGGACGTCGACGAGGTTCTTGATTTCGGGGTTGTGAATGACTTCGCCGAAACGCTTCAGACTTCGGTTTGCGGCCGCCCGCACCTCCTTGTGGCTGTCGTTCAACACGCCTGTCAACGGAGGAATGATGTCTGGCAAGCTGTTTGCCAGCTGGTTCGGGTCGAGGTAGGCCATGGCGCCGAGCAGGTCGCAAGCACCCCGCTTGCTGCGCCATTGCTGGTCGTCGAGGCCGTCCAGGAGCGTCGGCATGATCTGCTTGACGCCATATGAGCTCAGCTTGCGGAAGCAAGCCTTTGATGCCGCCAGGCACGCGTCACGGACGTCGCCGTTGCTGTCGCCGAAGCCGCTCAGAAGTTGCGGCATGATTTGAATGGCATAGGGCTCGAAGAGCCGTCCGAGAATCGTAGACAACAGCTCAAACGCCAACAGAGCAGCCTCGCGTTGGTGGGCGTCCTTTTTGTTGTCCATGGCGCCCTTGAGGGTTTGCAATATCCGATAGTCTCGGAGCGATGAGATGCCTCTGCCCAATACCAATCCTGCGAGACCGTACGCGGCGCCTCGCTGGCTCGCGTACTTCTTGGAGTTGAGCAGCTCGTCCATGACTTGATCAAAGTACTTGGACGACTTGTCGGAGCAGGCCCTAACGAGCGGTGGCAGACACTCTGCAATGGCATACTGCACAGTCTCCGACGGCGTGCTCAGGGTCGCAAGCAGTCGCTCGATGACCACGGGGATCTTAGCGTCACCGGGCTTCAGGTGGCGCGCCAATGCTCCGTACATGATGATGACAGCCTCGTTAACGCGGTCAGCAGCATCACTGTTCTTGTCCGGCTGCTCCAGAGTCCGCTCAAACTTCTTCATCAGCACGTCAATCATTTGTTTGCCGTGCACGTCCGTGGCACGGATGGCAGCATCCAGCATCTCACTGCGGACAGCATCGCTCTTGTCTCCGAGCGGACCGGATTCGATGAGGAAGTTGAAGAGATCGTCGACCTGGTTCTTGTCCATGACCGCAGCCAGCTCCTTAAAAGCGGTGGCAATGCCCTGTCTCGCCTCCCAAGGGTCGGACAGGTCCATCTTCTTGGGCATGCCAAATTCATCAAGCTGCTGGACCTTGGGCTTAGCGAGCTCAAGATAAGTAGCCTTAAGCTGGGGGATCACTTCCGCCAGCGAGGACTTGTGCGCCTGAGTCGCATCGGCGAGAGAGCGGGCGGCGGCTCTTCGCAGCTGAGCATCCTTACTCTGCAGGTATGGCAGCATGCGCAGAGGGATTTGGTCGCCGACTTCGAAGCTGCTCTCCTCCCATATTTCTTTGCCGAGTTCCTGGTTCTCTTCTTCATCGTCATGGCATGATATCCAGATCTCATCTGAGTAACCCAGGTCGCTCATGTCGACATCGGCGCTGATTGATTGCAGCACAGTCGTCCTTACTCCAGACTGTCCAACGATCGCTCCCTTGGCCAGGACGGCCATCTCTTCAGTGCTCATGTTGGGCGCGATGCAGCGGCACATGTCCGCGAAGCAGTCCTTAACGAGCTTGTAGTGCTGCCCGTAGTTTTGCAACGATTGAATCAGAACCGTCAGGAGCTCGGCCCGCGGGATCGCCTCATCCTCACAAACGTCGGTGTGGAAGGAGAGAACTTCCAGAGCGAGGACAAGTTGTGCGTCTCGATCGTCTTCGTCTTCGCCAACGCCTCCCTGTCGCAATATATCGAGGACGAGCGGGAGCATGTAGATCAGAGAGACGGCGTCAAACGGCCGCTGTTCGCCGGCGAAGCGCAAGCGGTACAACACTCTGGTCACCAAGTCTTCAACCTTCTCCTGGTTGTAGTCCTCCGAGAGCGCCACGCCGCGGATCCTGAGAGTCGCAACGCCGATAAACGGCCGCATCATTCCCAGTCTGGAAGACACCTTGTCCGCGCAGGCAAGGTAGGCCAGGGCAGCCACGTCCCCGATGATGAGGCTGGCGCCCGCATCGATGACACCCAGCAACAGCGCCACAGCAGAGCCCAACCATAAGGTTGCGTCGGTCGGAGGGCCGCTTGCGAGGGATTTGATGATGCCAATGCCTCGGGTTAATCTTGCCTCTATGTCTTTGATCGACTCTCGGATCTCGGATTCCTTCCTTAGCTGCGCGTTGACCTTGGCAGTCTCTTCAGCGGTGAGCTTCCGCTGCTGTCCCTTCTTCTGCTCCAGCTGGGTCCTCAACTCTTCTTCCCATTTGAGGATGTCGTAGTCCTTGCTGTTCTTGTTCGGGACGATATCCTGCTTCTTCTTGGCCAGGACGTCAACAAAGCAAGTGCCTTCCGGGGTTCTGAAGATGGCAGTCTCCACTGGACCAATATCGCGCAACTGGATTGCGCTGAGGTCGCGGCCGACGAGCTCTACCAAGCGAGGAGTTACCGTGTCCGGGGAAACAAATGCCAGGTCAGCCGCAGCGTTGTAGGCAGCTTGCTTGACAATGGACTGTGATAAGCGTTAGTCTTCCAGGCACTTATTATGCGTCGAAGTTTCGTCCTTACCTGCTGGTCGAATGATGTCCTCAAAGCAATCTCCCGGAGAAGGGTATCCAAGTGCTTCCGAGCCAGAGTCCCAGGGTCTACTGACATTCTAAGGCACATATCAATCCAGCTGGATCGCGGGATGAGCTCCTTGCGGGAGAGGACTAGAATGGCACAGGCTTGCGCCTCGAGCGCCTCTTGGTCAACCTTGGCCCCCAAAGTGTCAAGTTCGGTAGGCTCAAGGCATATGGATCTCAGTACGTAGATGAGATTGGCACGCTCCAACTTGCCCTCCTTCTCCTTGGCCTGGTCAATCTGGAGGCCGTTCCACAGACCATCAATAATGAAGCCAGATACCAGAGATGGGCTCTCGGCGTACAGCTTGGAAATCGTCTTTGCCGACTCGTGCTGCACCTTTGGCGGAACGGCAACAGCAGTGGACAAGTGGATAAAGGCCTCGGCCCAAGCCAACACCACAGCACGGTCCGACTTGCTGTCAAGACGGTGCCCTACGGCACGCAGCGCTAGACAGAGCCACCGGAGGTCGTCCTCGGACGTAAATTTGCTGTAAATTCGGTGGTTCAGGAGAAATGCTTGCTTCGTGGCCAGCGACTGGGCCTGTGTCAGGATGTTGGCCTTGGTCAGGGAGCCGTGCACTGAGGAGCTGGGGAATTGGCGGAGAATGGCTGGCGTGAGAGCGACCAGAACGAACGCTCCGGCGATGACGCCGCTCTGACCGGCCGTTGAAGCATTGGAGACGACCTCGTCGAAGTTGGCCAAGAGCTTGGGTATCGTTGCTTCGACAAAGGCAGTGGCGCCGGGAGACGAGTCCTTGTCTTGGAGGGAGTGCAGCACGCTACCAACACGGAGCATCCAGAATCTCCGAGAAGCCGGCTTCTTCTCGGCCAGTCCCTTGGTAATCGCGTCTAGGGCAGGCTTTGGAAGCTCACCGCCCGCAGTCAGAACCTGAGAACTGGCCTTCGCCAGGGCTTGGGTTTCGGCAGCGAGAGCCGCCTCATTGCCTTCCTTCGTGGCCGCAGTTGCCAGTGCTGAAGCTGCCTTGGTGGCACTCTGTTCTGAAAGAGGGATCGCATCCAGCATCTCGGCATGCAGGATTCTATGGTCGGGAGACGCAATCTTGCCAGAGCCCAAGGGGGTAGCAATCTCGGCAACGACGCCATCCAGCACGTTCAAGTCCGAGCTCTTGGCTACTATGGCACGGAATGCCGATAAAGCAGCAATTCGGATGGCAGGGTTGCTGGATTTGATGTTGGAAAGGAGAGGCTTCACGAGCTTCCCCTCCAGGATCTTTGACAAGTCGAAGCTGTCGGGGAGTGACTTGACGAGAGGCTTCAGGACACCTCCGAGGACAACTTCCGGCGACCTCAACAGACCCTTTTCAATTGCAGGGATGAGCTTCGCCTCGACCTCCTCGATAGTGGCAAAGTCGAGGAAGAAATCACCCAGCCCGGCGGCAACATGCTCGGAAACTGCCGCCTTGGACCCGACAATCTCTCGGGTGTAAAACTCGTAGTACTGGGGCTTTTGTTTTTCGAGAAGTGGCTTGAGATCAGCCTGGCGAGCTGAGACACCAGCGATGACACCGAGTATCAGTCCGTTCTTGGCCGCTGGCTGGCTGCTCTTGGCCGTCAGGATCTTGACTGCATCCGATAAGACCTTTTCGCGAGACTCGGCGGGCGCGAATAGCTTTCGGAAGCCCCTCCTCGTTGCAACAAGCGCAGATCTCGCAACGCCGCCCTTGGAACCTGGTTGGAGGCATTTGTCCAACGCATCTGCGTCGGTCAAGAGAAGGTCGCTGGCTAGCTCGTCCCACGCAGGGGAGCCGGCGAGGTGCTGCATGAAGACACAGCACCATTCCACCAGGACAAACGCGCTCGAGGCAGCGATTCCCGGCTTTTGACTTTCGCGGCGCATGGCCTTGACCAGCGGGTCGAGGGTGGCAGCGTCGGGGCCGGCGTCGATGATGGAGGCCAGGCATTTCTGCACCGCCAGTCGAGACTCTCGGTCATGGTACAGGGGGTGCGTGTCGAACAGAAGCTTGAGGAGGCCGGGAACGAGGCTCTGGTCCAACGCTGCAAAGCCAGTTAGCACGGACGTGCCGGCGCCTTACGAGGGCAGGGCAGCAATACTCTTGTGGGTTATTGACTCGTCGATTTGATGGAGCTGTGCAACACGCGCCGCCGTTGAGGAAGAGACCAGCGCCTTCTTGATGGCAACGGGGTTGAGGCCGGCACCGGTGCCACTGCCATTGACCTCTGGTTCAGCCATGTCGAGTCGAGGATTCGAATTGGGCGTGTGAAGAACTCATCGGGGGCTACGAGAGCTTCGTCTCGCGCCGACGGTGGTGGTGCGCCGTGTGGGTATCGTGTCGACCGGCGAGGGAGAGAGGATCGCGGTTCGATGCGATGCTGGGGAGAGGGGGAGGACGGGGTGGCAGACGGGCCAGCAGGGATATTCGCGATGGACCTGGCAGGTGTTTTCGGTCTGGCCAAAATGGTCTGGCCGATGGAGACGGAGCACAGCGCAGCATAGCGCAGGGTCGGGCGACGACCCCACGTCAAAAGTCGGCCCCGCCCTGGGCCGCACGCACGCACGCACAGGTCTGATTTCTTTCACCGCCTGCTGCATCGCGACTTGGACCCCAAGGTGCTCGTAGAGTGCACAAGATGGCAGCACAAGCCGGCAGCACGCGACCGTTGATGGTTGGCCATTGATGAAGACTGCATGGCTCTAGGTACCCGACATGATTTCTGCTGCAAGTATTGGGCTAGGGGTGCCCCAAGGTGATTCCAGCTTTGAGATATTCGCGTAAGGGCTCTCAGGAGGCGTGTGCCGCTGTCATAACAGCGTGGGCCTGTCTTATGCCCGCCCACTGCAAGAGTACGCATTACAGTGCCTTATAGAGAGGCGAAGGTTGCAGATGAGATGCCGCCTGGTACACCCGCCTAGGCTCGCAGTGCATTTTGCAGCTGCAGTACCTCCCACATCAGTCGCATCGACTTGGATGATGCAAGTTGACTCATACGCACCAGCGCTTCGCAGGCTCGTACCTAAGAGTCCTGCAGCCTTGATCTGCCAACGCAACCAGGCGGCGGCCTGACTCAGAGACGAGAGAGCTCCGCTGCGAGCGACCCACCGCTTGCTTCTGGCGAGGAACCTACCTGAGGTTGGAAGCCAAGGACTCCCGAGGCGCTCGAACCGTACAGTAGGCCTGAGAGTCCAGTGCCTTCTCCAGGCTGTGTCGGTACAGCGATCGGGCGGTGTCCAGCGGCGGAGCTCGCGGCAACGGCGCAGAGCTGGATACCTAGTAGTGCCGGCACCCACTGAACCTTTTGTAGGCGAAACCCCGCGGCCGCTAGCTGCGGCACCTGTAGCTACACTACTTGGTACGCTAGACGCTCGCCAGCTGCCGCTCCGGATAGCGCACGTCTCTCAGGCAAAACCTCGACCTCGAACCATCCGACGTCACACCGCGGCACCGCCCTCGCGCTCTTGCTCCACGACATCTGCTCCCCCCGTGCGAGCGCGACCATGGCTGGCGCCAAGAAGAAGAAGAAGCCCGCCGCCAACCCGGCCCGCGGCTTCGCGACAACGTCGATCGCTTCCAAGCCACGCCCCGAGGCCGCAGAGGCCGTCGACGAAAAGCCAGCGCCCACCGGCACCGTCAAACCGAGCGGCGATGCCCCTCCTCCAACCGTCACTGCCCCGCCATCCGCCGCAACGGCCGACACCGCTGCCCAGGAGCCCCCGCCGCTGAGCGCCGAAGAGTTCGAGAAGCAGCTCGAGGAGTCTGCCCTGCAGCTGCTTGTCGAGAAGCATGCCCAAAAAGCGAAGCGCGATGCCCAGCGGCAGCGCTCGCGGCTCGAGACGGACCGGCGCCTGCTGCGCAACCAAGCCGATACCGTCAACATACCCAAATGGCTTCCCCCGGAGTTGATGGACTACATACTCGACATCATCAAGGCCGAGACTCGTTTCGCCTCCTCTAGCATATCCACCGAAAACGCAGGCACCGGCAAGATCCCGTCCGAGGATGACTTGGTCCTGCGCCTGTGGACCCTGCGGCAGACGCTCGAAGCCGTCGGCTTTCCTGAGGCTCGGGTCGAGGCTGCAATGCAGCATATCCTCGACATCGCCGCCAGTGTCTCAAATGTCTTCAAGGATTCTATCTGGGGTTTGGAGGAAGCCCTTGATTGGTTGGCGCGTGAATGCTCTCCAGAGGAACTTCCTCCTTACGAGTTCAGGGGCAAACCCGTCTCCAGAGGTATTGATGATTCGAGGCAGTCCAGGCCTAGCTCTTCCCCGCGAACCCAGTGCTCATGCTATAGTCATAGAAACGCCGTCCGGCAGCCCGTTCCCTTCCCGGCCGCACACGCCCAAGCCTGAGTCCCACGGTGGACGTCGGGGCAAGGACTCCAGCAAGTCCAATGCTGCCGGGCGGCCCGGCAAGGGCCCATCCAAAAAGCTGATTGTGACGTACGATGCCGAAATTGAGCCAGAGGACCTGGTTCCTGAGTATGTTTCAGCCAAGGCGAAACTGCTGGAGCTCACGCGCGGGCCAGTCAGCAAGGCCGCTGAAGCAGATGGTGACGATACCGAGCTTGCAATCGCGAAGCTTGAAGCAAAGCTGCACAAGATCGAGAATGACGTCCTGTTCGATAAAGTTGCTGCAGAGATGAAGTGGAAGAGCGAGCGGATAGTTGTGGAGAGACAGCTGGCAGCCGCCAAGAAGGAGGCCCAGGAAGCGGCCGCGGAAGAGCCCAAGGCGTCGACCCAGACTCCAGATCCCAAGGCAAAAGATGAGGACGATGTTGCCGCAGAGGCGGAGCGAATGGCCGCAGAGATCCTCGCTGAAACAAACGATGACGACGATGACGACATTGCTGGGCTATTCGCGTCGCTACCGCAACACGAAGTCGACCCGAGCACGGGCAAGACGCACACGGTCATCAACTCAGCAGATGGGTCGAAGATGGTGTTGCGAGACTTTGGCAAGTGGACAGGAGTCAGTCCGCGGCGAGTTTTGGAAGAGGCTTGTCGCGCGAGGTAGGACTTTGTTGGTATGCGTCGAGCACTACAGAATCACTTCTCACACGAAACAGGGATCCGTCCGTCAAGATCACCTATACGATAGTTTCAGAGGCCACCTTTGCGAGCCGCCAGTCCATCGATATCTGGTGGACGAAGCCTCAGGAGCCCCCGGCAGCTATGCCGGAATCTGATGTCGAAGTCATTGCAGATCCAACGCGCTTTACCTTTACGATGCAACGGGTAGCAGCCTCCGATGCAAAGCAGTCAGAGGCCTACATCGCTACATCGGCGCTATTCCACGTGTTCAGCGGCAACGCGAGAGAGGAAAAGGCCAACCTGCGACTGCCGGCAGTATGGAGAGACTTGTGGAACGAGCTGGCCGAGGCGAAAAAGGAGCAACTCGATTCCGAGGATCGCGCTGTCGTCAGATCGCTGAGAACGTTGGTTCGGCAAAGGCACGACCAAGAACTAGAAGATGGAGTCATCTTGCAAGGCGCATTCAGGGGCCGCGGCGGCAAGGCTGCACAAGATTCATCTGATAGCGCCGACCGGAAGAAGCCGCAGACACTAAACCCCGACGAATTCAAGAAGATATGGGCTGACAAGTCTGGGACACGCAAGTTTCAGCAGATGCTGGTACGCAACTTGCACCGACCGAGCCGGGTATTCACGGCTAACTTTAGTACAGCAATCACGAATGCAGCTTCCAATGTGGCAATTCAGACCACAAGTGCTCGAGGCCGTGGACAAGAACCAAGTTGTCATCGTTTGTGGTGAGACCGGATGGTATGATTCCTCGGTTTTTTGATCCTCGCTGGATAATGTCTGACATCCAACTAGTGGCAAGAGTACCCAGGTGCCAGCTTTCTTGCTCGAGCATGAACTTTCTCAGGGCCGGCCTTGCAAGATCTATTGTACAGAGCCCCGGCGAATCTCGGCAATCTCTCTGGCACGCCGCGTCAGTGACGAGCTGGGGGAAAACAAGAACGACCTGGGCACCAACAGATCCCTGGTCGGCTACTCTATCCGTCTCGAAGCCAACACGTCGCGCGAAACTCGATTAGTATACGCCACGACAGGTATCGTTATGCGCATGCTGGAGGGCTCAAACGATCTTCGCGAAGTCACCCACCTCGTCCTCGACGAAGTGCACGAGCGGACCATCGATAGCGACTTTCTCCTCATTGTCCTCAAACGGCTCCTTGTCAAGCGCAAGGACCTCAAAGTTGTCCTCATGTCAGCAACTGTCGATGCGGAGCGCTTTTCCAAGTACCTCGGCGGCGCCCCCGTCTTGAATGTCCCTGGACGAACATTCCCAGTAGATGTGCGCTATCTCGAAGACGCCATCGAAATCACCAAATACAAACCTACGAATTCTCCGGCAGACAAGATGATTGATCTTGACGATGATGTTACAGAAGAGGAGACCAACGGACCAAAGAGTGATTTATCACAGAGCCTTGCTGCATACTCTCCCAAGACGAGAAACGCACTATCACAACTGGATGAATACCATATCGAGTTCGATCTTATCGTTCAGCTTATGGCGCACATTGCGTCGGACTCGTCTTTAGAAGCATACAGCAAGGCAATTCTGGTATTCCTACCGGGTATAGCGGAAATCCGGACTCTCAACGACCTTTTACTCGGAGACCCCCGCTTCGCCAAAGATTGGCTCGTCTATCCTCTACACTCATCTATTGCTACGGAAGACCAAGAGTCGGCTTTCCTTGTGCCACCGCCAGGCATGCGCAAGATTGTACTGGCTACCAACATTGCAGAGACCGGCATCACCATTCCCGACGTGACGTGCGTCATCGACACGGGCAAGCATCGAGAGATGCGTTTCGACGAAAGAAGGCAGCTCTCGAGGCTGATTGACACGTTCATTTCTCGAGCCAACGCGAAGCAGAGGCGTGGTCGCGCCGGTCGTGTGCAGAACGGCCTCTGCTTCCACATGTTCACAAAGTACCGTCATGACAATCTCATGAGCGACCAGCAGACACCTGAGATGCTTCGTCTATCCTTACAAGACCTTGCCATCCGCGTCAAAATTTGCAAGATTGGCGGCATTGAGGAGACTCTTGGGGATGCACTAGATCCCCCTTCGGCGAAGAACATACGTCGAGCCATCGATGCTCTGGTCGACGTCCGTGCCCTGACTGCCGGGGAGGATCTCACTCCGCTCGGCCACCAACTTGCCAGGCTGCCCCTTGACGTCTTCCTGGGAAAGCTCATCCTTCTCGGCACCGTCTTCAAGAGCCTGGACATGGCCATCACGGTTGCCGCAATCCTGTCATCCAAGTCGCCCTTCTCCGCTCCATTCGGGCAACGTGCCCAGGCCGACAATGCTCGTCTCTTGTTCCGGCGTGCCGACTCTGATCTACTCACCATCTACAATGCCTACATCGCGTGGAAGCGCGTGTGCCAGGCTAATAGCGGCGCCGGCAAGGAGTTTCAGTTCTGTCGCAAGAACTTTTTGAGCCAGCAGACGCTCGCCAATATTGAGGATCTCAAGGGTCAGCTGTTGGTGTCGCTGGCTGACTCTGGGTTCCTCTCCCTGACAGAGGACGAACGCCGGTCGCTCAAGGGCCAAAGATTCCAGGGCGGACGTGGACGTCGCCAGCAGAACTTCTTCGAGGTTCCGCACAGAGTCAATATCAACAGCGACAACGACTTGGTGTCTTCGTCCGTTATCGCCTGGAGCTTCTATCCGAAGCTGCTCGTCAGGGACACGCCCGGGAGCAAGGGCCTCCGCAACATTGGCAACAACCAATCCATCAGCCTGCATCCTTCGTCGGTCAACCGTGGCCGTCTCGACATCAAGTGGCTGTCCTACTACCACATCATGCAGTCCAAGACGTTAGTATCGCCCCCCCTTATCAATTCCACGGCCAATTGCTCATGCATCTATACAGAGTCTACCACGCCCACGAAACTACCGCCTGCGAGCCATTCGTCATTGCCCTCCTCTGCGGCGACGTGCGCTGCGACGTACGTTCTTACCCGGTTTTCCCCCCTAATCGTTGTCCTCAGGTACTCATCATTTGCGCAGATGTTCTCTGGCGTCATCGTCCTCGACGGCAACCGCGGGCGCTTCGCCCTCCCCGACTGGAAGTCGATGCTCGTCGTCAAGGTCCTCCGCACGCGCCTCCGCGAGCTCCTCACGCGCTCCTTCCGGCAGCCCGGCAAGCTGCCCACCGCCCAGCAGGAGAAGTGGCTCGACGTCTGGCAGCGCCTCTTCACCCAGGACAGTGGCGGCGGAAGTGGCGGCGTCGGCAGCAGCGGGATACAGGGTCAAGACACACGCATTGGCTCGTCGGTCGCTTCGGGCAGGGCATAGGTTGCCAAGCTGCGGCTACACGGGGCGTCGAAGTCCGAAGGAGCAGAGCTGTAAACCGTTGCGTGGTGGTGGACGTGCGCAAAGGGGCTGGTGTCATAGCCACGGCGCCTGCTTCCAGGTGCCAGTCGATAAAGGCGAGGGAACTGCCTTGTTCTTTCGCAGAACAATCGTGGGAACGTGGGAAACTACAGGTTGGCCAGCGACTCATGCTAGAGAGTCTCAGGAGGGCCTTGTACACGAAACGAACGAAGACGTAGACGAAAAGAAAGATAGCCTTCCCGGCCCATGCATAGATAGACGGGCTTGGGAAGCAGGTAAAGCAAGACACGCCGCCCATGGCCAAGTATAGACCTGAAAAGGAGTTTTCCGAGAACGAAATTCCCCAATGAAGAGGGCCACGACAAAGGATTCGAAGCGGCGCCAGGCCTACGCAGCGCAGTCTACATTGCATTCATTCGCAGGCTCAGCGCCGTGCCCCCTCTCTAACCTAGGTAAATTACGGTATAACCACCGCCCGCCTGTCCGCCCTCCAGTCCTGTCTCGAGCTTCAAACAAACAGAGCAAAGCAGCCTCGATCCGTGTGCCTCCGCGCGTGCGCCGTGCTCGTCCGCGCAGAGCTGGGTATGAAGTAGTACATCCATGTAACACAACAAACGACCACATGAATGAAGAGAACCAAAGAACACCCCCATGGAGGCGGGAAAGAAAACACGCGCCACAAGAAGAAGCAAAGCAGGGCAAGCGAGCGAGCAAGAGAAGACAGACACACATGCGACATTATACTGTACATGATGACCAGTAACCCCTGCGGCCAATACTCTAATAGCAGCGCGTTCCGCTGGTCTGTCCCAGACCCCATTTCTACATTATCCCCTAAGCTCCGTTCCCATCGGCCGCCTTCTCGCCGTCGGGGGCCTTTGCCTCGCTCTCGGGTTCGCTCTTCTTGGCGTCGCCGCTTTGCAGGAACATGGCCTTGAAGTCTGCGTTGCTCTTGGGCGCGGGTTTCTCCGCCGCGGCTGTATCCCTGTCCGCTTTGCCCGTGGAGCTAGCCGCGGGTGCACGGCGCGGGGCGAAGCCGAGGCCGCGCTTGGGTCCGGGGCGGCCGAGGACGGGGCGTCGAACGGGCGCAGGGGGCCGCATGAGGCCGGACGCGGCACTCGGGGCCGGGCCGTTGGTAGGCTTGCTACTTGACTTGTCCTTGTTCCCGTAGACTATGCGGTCGGCCTTGTGCTCCGCCTTGGCGTGTCGGAGTTCTTCGACCGAACCGGTGCGCAGCTTGTTGCCCTCAAAGTCGGTCCCGTCAAGCGACAGGGCCGCCTTGCCGGCTGTTGCGGCGTCCACAAACTCAATCTTGGCACCGCCGTGGGCGGGCTGCAGGACGAGTTTAACAATCTCCCCATGAGGCTCGATGAGCGCGCGGACGCGAGTGTCGTTGACGGTGTCGGGAAGACCCATCAGCGCGATGGTTCGCGCCGCGATATCCTCTGCCGAAGGCTTGGACTGGTCCGGCACCCCTGACTCGCTCATGGCCTCGTCTCCTTCGTGGTCGCGTGACGGTGCAGGCGATGCAGACTCGCGGCTAGCGTTGACTATCGTGGAGGCATGCTTGACCTTGGACTCTTTCGACAGGGCCACAGAGAGGATCTGGCTGCGGAACTTGGTGTTGTTCATCTCTTCGACCGCCTTCTCGGCCTGCTCCTTGGTCTCGTAGTCGAGATATGCGAATCCACGGTTCTTGCCTGCTAGTGTCATTGGGATGTTGACCCGCAAGATTGCCCCGTACTGTGAGAACGCCTGTCGAATGTCTTGTTCGCTCAGAGCCTTGTCCAAGTTGGAGATGTGCACTTCGCGGCCCTCTGCGACGGCGCCCTCGCGGTTCTTCTTGCGGCCCGGGTCTGAGTACTTGGACAAGAGTCTGTACTTGTCGTCAAGCATGGTCCCCTCCTTGGCCACAGCCTTGGCCGACGCATCACGGTCGCGGAACGAGATGTAGCAGAACCGGCGGTGAGTGTTGACCTTGAGACTAGGCCATCGTATGCTCAGGATTTCGCCGCAATCCTTGAACAGCTCCCGCATGTACTTCTCGTCGGCGGCAGGCGGGTAGTTGGCGACATATACGGTCAAGTCGTGGCCAGACTCGACACTCAGTTGAGATTGGCCCATGTATTTGCCGTCCCTAAGAAGCGCAGACTGTGCGTCGTCGGGAGAGCGGAATTCGATTAGGGAGGTGGAGGACTGGCCGTCCTTTTCCTGTACGAGGGCGGTAATGTGGTTGATGTGGCCATATTCTTTGAAATACTGGCGCACCTTTGTCTGCGTAACGTCGGCGGGCAGGCCAGTCACAAGAACCGTAGAATTTTCGCGATCTCGCTTGACCCCCTCTTGTGGTGTGGCTTGCGATGCATCGGCAGCGTCGTTGGCGCCCCTCTGTCGCTTGGTGACAGTCTCGTCCTCCTCTGCAGCCTCGGCATTGGCTTCCCGCTTTCGTTTTGATCCACTGGGCGACTCCGTCTCAGCAACGGCTTCTTCGACAGGTTGCGTACCGTAGTAGGCAGCATAAGCGGCTGCCTTTTCTTCTTCCTCGCGCAGCCGTCGCCTCCTGACCGCCTTCTCCGCCTTGTGTACCATGTCGGTCGCGCGACGCACCGAAGCAGGCAGCTCGTAGTCGTTGCAGTGCTGCAGATAAACCTCAAACACCTTTTCTGGCCAGTCTATGCTTCGCCGTGTCGCCGCCGCATGGAGCACAGCTGTCGCAAGCTGAGGTGTCCGGAGGCCAGACCCCGACGATGACGGTGTGGGGCTTCTGTTGGACTGAGGATGCGATGAGAATATCAGCATCTCCCACATGTAGTAGCGGAACCAAAAGTCGTAGCTGTCGGCATGGACTTGAGCGCGCTTCAGCTTGTTCCACACGCCCCTAGCCTCATCTATTGCGCCCTTCTTCTCGGTCAGGTATTGGATGTAGATTCGCTCCAGTCGAAACTTGGGGTCGCCCTGAAACTCCTTCCCGTAGAGGCGCTTCCCGACAACGTCGACATCTTCGAGCGCAGCTCTCAGGCCAACATCGGCAACGTCCACAGATTCGTCCGTTGCCGTAGGCTCGAGCGCCGTACGCTTCAAGAAGCCGCACCAGGCAACGTACATCTCAATCACGCTCTCCATGCCGTCGCGGTACAACTGGTTGTCGCTCGTTGCCGCGTGTTTGATGGCCTCAATCTCGGAAAAGGGGAGCTTGGCCTCCTCGGCACACAATATGAACCGGTTCCACAGCTGCCCAGACCAAGGACAGTGCACAACAGCTCTGCGCAGGATGTCGAGAAGCTTGTCGGTCGCGGGGGCGTCCGAGTTGGAGGAGACGAAGACGACGTATTCGTGCCAGATGCCGTCGTCCGACGAAAAGATGCCGGTCAGGGCGCGCGAGAACAGGCCACTGCAAATGTCGACGGCCATCTCAGGGACGTCATTGTTCCTCTTGCTCTGCAGTATCTCCCATTCGAGATAGTCACGCATGGCGGCCTTTTCCGCCTCTGCATCGCCTTGTCGCGCTGCTGCCTGGAGCTTGAGCTCGAACGGATCGCGAGTGTCAATGACGCGCTTGACGCCCTGTGCGGCAGAGGTCACTTCCTTCATCGTCTCCTCCCAGGCGGCCTTGTTGTACTCGGAAAGAAAACTTGAAAAGGCCTGCGACGTCTCGTCCCAGGTGAGGTGCGGTATGGCCAGGCGGTCGCGGTACAGGTGGGTGATGCGCCGGACGCCTTCGGGCGTCTTCGTCTTGGCGAGCTGCTCCATCTCGAGGGAGACCCAGCGGTCCCAGAACTGGTTGCTATCATTGATTCGGTATTTTATGGCCTCGTAGCCCTGCTGCCAGAGGTCGAGGGCGGCGCCAAAGGAGAAGAGCTCACGGCCCATCAGCTGCTCCTCGTCGGACCAGGTCGAGTCCGAGGCATCGGCAGCGTGGCTGCTAGCCCAGAGACTCCAAAAGTAGTTGCAGTAGGCCAGCCATAGGCGCAAGCTGCCGGGCTCGGCACCGATGGCGCGCTTGTAGAGCTCGACGACGTTGACGCGCTGCTCGAGGTCGACGGCGGTACGGGCCGCCTCTTCGAGGTAGGCGAGCCAGTTCTGCTCGCCCACGGGGCTGGCCATTGTGGTTATCGCGTGCGAGCGGCGCAATCGGGCATCACAAGGTCGGGCAGAGGCAAAGGGCGGGCTGCGGACGACGGCAGGCTGGTAGCGACGGCAGAGGTAGAGGTCGATGTCAGGGTGGAGGGGCATGTGGTCGCTGGACGCGAAGGAAGCTGCCAAAGCTGGAGGCGGCTGGCGCTGCAGCTGCGTGCGGTGCCGAAGCTGGCGCTCCAGGTGCGAAAAGTGCGGCGGCGCGTGCTGCCGTGGGGGTAAAACAGGGTCCACCATGGCCGCCATGGGCAGGCAGCACAGGCATGCCTACAGTGGGGGGACCTAGAAATTCGGCTGCTGACGGACAGTAGCGCCAGCCCAGGGCTGAAGGTGCCGGGCTGCCTTATGGGGATCAGCCTGGCAACTGGACTGCCCATCAAGGCCGTCCGGGCTTTTGATTCACCGGTACAGCGCGGTTCGATGCATGTACCGCTTGTGCCGTGCCGTGATTGCCTTGTGTGCCTCCAGTCTTCGATGATCTAGGTAGCTAAGATTGTCAAGGCCAGGCACCCCAGGCTGGGAAGTGAGCTGCAGCATACCTCTTTCGGTCGCGAAGAGCGGAGTCGACCAGCAGTCACGGCCGAAATGTGTAGACAGCGAAGCAGGCCAACCGGTCAGAAAGAAGCGACTGTCTGGGCGTAGGCCTCTGTCCGACGGACAACCACCAGGAGATAAATGCGGTAAAGAAAAGCATCAATAATGGAATCGAGGGCGAAGAGGCCAGCCTCAGCCAACCCTGCGGCCAGCCAAACAACCAAGCTTGCAGGGCAGGCAAGCAAGGCTGCGCGCCGCGCGCTCATGCAGAATGCAGAGACAAGAAAGCAGCTCGTGTCGGGACCAAAAGTGCATGCCCGCAAAACGCAAGGCGGCGTTCGATGGACCAGCCCAGACATGCCATGCCGGTGCAGAAGGTCGTCGCGTCGGTTTGCCGACGGTCCAGCCCATGCCTCGTACATGCGATGCACCGCATGATGCAACGGGGCGTCGACAGAGGGCGATTTGTGCGACGACAGCCGGGCGCCAAGGCAGCCCCATTGGCAGCTTCTGGCCATCTCGGCCGTTCTAGGCTGCGGACTCGTCGAGCCTCTCCGGCGCCGCAGGTCTAGACCGGCTGGCCTGCGTGCTGGCACGAGTGGCCAGGCAGATGGGCGCCTGTGAGGCGTCGCCTTGCCATCGGTCGCGTGGCTTCCTATCAATCACCCGCCAACGCCTCAGCCTGCGCCCGCGCGCACTCACTTACAACAGCCATGCTGTAGCCTGCCGATGAATCTATCGCGACGACTACTAGTCCAAGCCTCGCCTCGTGTCGACTCGTGTCGACTCGTGCTGGTTCGCCGTCGCGTTCGCTGCTCAGAGCTCGCCCGGCAAGCAGCCCGATCGCCGCTAAGGCAGCTCTGGGCGCTAGTATGCGATCGGCGCAACGGACACTGACAATGACATCTGCGGCTATGGCGGCGGCTTTGTGGACAAGGTGCATGTCAACCTCTGCGCGCGAGATGCGCAGTATGCACTTCTCGTGTCCAGTGACAGGAACCGCGCTTGACCGCTCGACGCGTGTGTGCCGATAGAGTTTCAACATCAGGCCACGATGCCCGGTCCGGCCGTCCATCCCCAGCCGCGAACCGCGCCAATGCGCAACTGCCGACGGCCGCAACCTGTACTTCGCCCTGTGACGAGATGCCTCCAGGGTAGCCTGCCACCATCACCAGGATTGGCACGAACGCACAGCTTCTTCTTGGGCTGAAATTTGCAGGCTCTTCACCTCCACCAGACTGAGATCGTCGCCAGAACGTGCGACATTATCGTGACCGCGAGTGATGTCACCTCCCATGCCCTGTGAAGTGTTGCATGTAAGCGGGCCACGCTTCGCGCAAATCAGTCGGCAGCTCGGACGGAGGTCTGTGACGAAGCCTGGGACAGACATAATTTTAGACCATTTGCCGACCCAACATGGCGGGCTGTTGGAAGCCGGTGTCGCGCGTCCGTTTGGTCCGTCCTGTTCCTACCGACGTCTCTCAGGAGTCAGAAGTCCAGACCTGTACTCCGTATTATGCACGTCTCGTGGGCCGCAACCGCTGGTGTCGCTCAGGCACGCGCCCTGAAGCTTGAATCGCGACCCAACAGACGACACATGCAACGTCGTCGTAGTAAGCCGCCAACGATGGAGCGACGAGGGCCTCGGTCCCCGGGGCCCAGCCAATCCCACACCCGTTCTCCGTCTCATGTGCTTGCTGGCATGCATATGTGCTGTCTCGGCGGCCTCAGCGAGGACCGTTTCACAGTGGCTGTGCTGGCCAAGCGAGCGCAACTTCTGAGTGTACGAACAGAGTGCAGCACACCGCCCGTACTCATGCTCGAGCTGTTCAGCGCTGCATCCCGTGGTTGACGGCGCACGACTGACCGGACTGCCTGAGCTCGTATTGATACGGCAGCCGTGTTGACGTGCGGCGAGGCAGCGCGCGGCGACCCCTGGCGATGGTGACCCTCACCCCGCAAGCGACCGTTGCGTTGGAAGCGTCGTGGCTGGCCGTCGTTTCAAGTCGGCCCCAAGCGGCCACCCTCGTCGCTTGCTTCGCAGCTGACTGGACGGGCGGTATTGCTAGGATGGGGATCGACAGCCCGCGAAATGGGGCCATGGGTGACATTCGAGGAGCTTGCGCCACGGCCATCTGCGCCCCTCCCTGTGCTGGAGTCAGTCGTCCGAGCTGGGCATGGACGGGCGCCGGCGGAGATTTGACATGCGAGACGAGGGTCCTGGTACTGATGAGATGTGAGCAAAGGAATGGTCAAGATCCAGATCGACCAGTTCGCAGGGTCGCGCGAATCTGCGTCAAACCACCTGCCAAGTCGGGAACCGCAATGCATGTCCCGGCCCTGCCACGCGAGTCTCAAGCCCACGGTCTCATCCTTTGCCTTTGCCGTTGCCACGAGACGGGGAAGAAAAAAACGACATCATCATCTCGCACCGTCCGCACTGCACAGACGCCGTGGCCACCGCCTGAGCCAAGCACCCACGGAACGACTGACGGAAGCTCGGCCCCGCCCAGCAAGCCAAGGAGCAGCATTGCTTACCCCTGACTACTGCGAGCTAGGGCGGCACGCGACGGTTAGCTCGCCAGCCTGGTCGACGCCGCTCACTCAACAGGCCACTCACAGCTCCAGCCCAACCGTGGAATGGGCCTTTTCAGCACGCACCCTTGGCTGTTTCGCCATACCATCGTCCATCCATGGCTCGTCCTACGGGAAGTGCGTCCCGCCGTGCGTGCGTCGACAGCGCCAGCGACAGCGCAGCGAAGTGCAGGAGCGGGGACGGCTTCTTCAGGGGAGAGTTTGTCGACGAAACGGAGCGGGCGTGGTTGCTCTGGGGGCTCGAGGAAGCGAGGCATGGCATTGCCGACGAAGCGCCTCGCTCATGCCGCGGCCAAGAGAAGACCAAGCGAGGATCAGCTTTCATGCTCCATCGTACGTGCCTCTGTTGATGCTTTATGGATCTGATTGTGCGAGTAAGGTAAAAAGGTAGGGAAGGAACGGATCAGTTTGCGAATGGCTCGCTCCTGCCAAGCACACCACGGGAAGGCACCACAAAGAGGACCCCTTCGCTCCTGCCGTTGCCAGATTTATCGTAGCCCGCGGAAGGAGCCTTGCAGCTGGGCTTGATTGGGCTTGATTGGGAGGCTTGAGGCTGGAAAGCTCGCGGGTTGAGCCTGCCATCCCGTCTCCCGGTCCCGGTCCCGGCCATCCATCCATCCATCCATCCATCCACAGACGCACCTCCACGCCTTCCTCGTCCCCGTTTCATGCCCCAGGCCCGTCCTCGTCCTCGCTTCTCACTTTTCACAGCCGCCCCCTCCTCGGTCCTCGCCCACCAACACCAAAGGGCCTTCTCCGCCTTCTTCTCTTCACCGTACCTTGCAGTACTGGACTGTACAGCGCGCTCCCTCACATGTCGTGAAGCCGTCCTTCGTTCTTGTCCCCCACCCTTACTTCTCTTTCGCGCTTTCGTGACCACCTTCATTCTTGACTTTCCACCGCCTCCACACTCAGACCACCGCGCTCTTTTGGTCACCATCTCGACACGCGACAGCCGCTTCGACATTCCATTCCAATCGTTCCCACCGACGTCATCTTTCTTTCCAGCCTACCAATTCTCAGCCGCTCCTTTACACGTTGGCTACACGGATTTCGTATTCGGCCGCGTCCCGCAACACCATTCGTGCCCGGCTCCGTACCCGCCGACCTTGGCTTGTGCGCACGAAGGCATCGTAATACCCGAGGAGATCACCCTTGGTCTCACCTCAGGACGTGTCTGCCTACCTCAACACCTCTCCGCCTCCGCTCTTTAAGGACCTCAAAGTCATCGACACGGCTCGGCAGCCGGAGGCTTTGCTTGCCTCGTAGTCTCGACGACGACACGGCGCGCGAAATCCTTACTTTCTGAACTTTCATCATGGGCCGATTCGCACCGCTGTTGATTGGCGCCCTGAGCGCGCTACAGATGCTCAGTGTTGCTGCCCAGAGCGCAGACTGTATCGTGAGTCCCATCCTCCCGAAGCCTCATGACTACAGGTCTGACGACCAAAACAGCCCCAATGCTCGGCCACTACCAGAAGCCAGTTCACCAAGTTCGCTTGCGTGAATGCTGATGATGCTGGTTGTCTGTGCGCCAAAGCAGACTTCTTCTATGGCGTCCGCGACTGCGCCGTTGCCTGCGGTGCCACGGAGCCCAACGTACGCCAGGCACTCATTGGTGGTTTCTGTCCCGGTAAGTACGCTCAGTCCTGTTACGCGCACGGCAGAAGACTCATCACGGTTGAATACAGGTCTGACGTTCGGCGCGACGACAGCGCCGGCCGCCCCTTCGACCACTGCAGCGCCAACTACACCAACGCCGACGCCCACCCCCGAGGCTACGACTCCGGCCACCACGACGACTTCGACAACTAGCTCCACGTCTATCTCGGCGTCTTCTGTCTCTGAGACTGCGCAGCAAACATCGACGTCAGCATCAGTGAGCACTACGGCATCTGCTACGGCCGAGTCTACTGTAAGTACCTGCCGCGGAATCGTATTGGCGTTGCTGACCGGCGAATACAGTCCACCGCCTCTTCAACTCAAACATCCGCGCCATCGACGACTGATGCTGGCATCCCGGCCAGCGCAACCTCGTCGCAAGCGGCTGCGGGCGGTTCTTCGAATTCGGGCTTGTCTCAGGCTGCTGTCATCGGTATCGGCGTCGGCATTGGAGCTGCCGTCATTGCCATTGCGGGCATTGTCATTTGCCTTCTTCTTCGCAACCGGAAGCGCCGACCCAGCCAGCATCCGCATTTCGAGATCTCAAAGCCGCTCCCTGGGGCGGGCAGGACATATGCCAGCCCCGACCACGGGTCTTTCGAGAAGTATCACAACGACATTGAGCTGTCCTCCAACCGGTACGAGGACATGGTGCCGCGTACGCAACCGCGAACGATGGTGTGATTTCGGGGTTCGGCACATTCATTTGACTTAGTCTGCGCTCGACGAGCAGGCTCGAAACGACAAGCCGCAGACGCTTTTCATTTACCTCGGGACAATCATTTCATCCACACAGTTGATGCCAGTGGCTTGATGCAATGAGCTTGCATGATTCGTGCCAGCACTACGGAGGCGTCGCCTCATGACTAGAGGAGCAACGTATAGGATGGCTCGCTCAGTGCCACGAGGATGCGGCGGCGTACCGGAATGCGTTCTCACTTTCCATTTTAACGTGCCACCTGTTACTTTACCATGCAAAGATGGCTGCCTTTAGATATCCATGGAGAGTCCCAAGCAACGGAGATTTTAGCTCAGTTGTACAACTAGGTATTCAATGTACATGTGTTGTTACAGTATCCCGTGTGGAAGTACATGCTCTGCCGCCAGTGACATTGACGTCGATGCCCGTCGTCCGCTCTGTATGCAAGTGAAGGGTCTGTGGGGCCTGTCTACCAGGTGTAGTAAGGTCGTTGTCCGTAGATGGAGCGGTTTGGGTGATGGACCCAGGGACCCTTGGCCTTCTTTTTAGCCACGCGCTCTTCGTGCTCTCGTATCCTCGTCTTTTCTTCCTTCAAGAGGACTGTGAAGCCTTTGGGTGGTGTGTCAGTAGGTTAGGGGAAAGCCGGTGGGTGTGTCTGGGGGACAAACTGGTGCTGGGGTGCTGGATGACGCCCATCCTGCCACGCCCTTTGTAGTCAATCTCCTTGCCGCGCCACGGGCCCCTGCCCACCCAAGACTGGGCGATATACATGCGCGTAGGGTCGGTGACGTCCATCCACTTGCCCTCCTTGGTTTGGATCTTTCGCGGCTTGTCCAGCAGCTCCCCGTTGACCTTGCCCAGGCCCATGCCACGCTGGGCGACGGCGAGGTCGCGTGCCTCCTCGAGGTAGTACTTGATCTCGGCGGCCATCTTCTTCTTGGACCACTGCATCTGAGCGATGGCATCGTCGACGGGTTTGCCGGCAATCTGGCGCGACAGCATAACGAGCTTCTTGACGCTGGTGGGCAGGAAGGTGCTCTTGTGGAGGAGCTGGCGCTCGGTGCGGGCGAGGCGCTCCCGCGTGGTGAGGTGGCCGTTGGTGCGGACCATCTGGATCACCTTTTTGCGGTGCCAGCGTATCCGGGCGCGGGGATCCGGGTCCGTGACCATGGCCATGTTCTCGCGCGTTTTCTGCTCAGCCTGGGCCGCGCCGGTGCGCTCCTCCTGCGCGGCGCCGCTCGGGCCGGCTTCAATCTCGTCCTGGAAGATGTTGTCCTCGACGGTGCCGTGCATGTTGCGCTCGAGGAACTGCTGGCGCTTCTTGGGGTCGTCGAGTTCCGACGTGAGCGGGTCGGAGCCGCCGCCGCGGCTCGCGGAGGCGTCCTTGGAGCTGGACTTTCCCCAACCCTTGAAGACGTTGATGGACCATTTGTGACGGCGCTGGGAGGAGGTCGGAGGGGAGGCGAGGAGGGCGGCGCATGTGGGCGAGGCGACGAGGAGGGAGGATGGTGAAGGGGACGAGGAGCCTGCACGTGCGAGACGCGGTGGTCAGCCATTGAGAACGGGGCGAGGCTGGTCTGTTGTGGAGGGCAATTACCTGACAGCGCCAGCCGCCGGGCGGCTAGGCGGACACTCATGGCGAAGAGTTGTGACGCCGACAATCTGCCAGACGAGTTCCTCACGATGGTCCTCCTGGGTGTAGTTGGAGCCCTGCCATCTGGAGCTCGCCGGTGCGTCGCCTTTTTTTGCCAATGCCGATGTTCTGCCGCCACAGCGAAAACTATATCACGTGACTCGACGGCTCTCGTTAGCGCGATTAACAACATTCGATCATGGCCATCCTCGGTTCCACCCGTCCCGGACGCACCCTTTGACCTACAATCCACCCGCCCCGACAAACTCTCACGAGACGAAGCTCTCCCCGCATCCGACTCGATAAGCAAAATGGCCATCAAGCCCATCACCGGAGTACGTATGCACTGGGGGGGAGTCAATTGGCAGCAGCGCCGGCGGTGGGGTCACCAGACGGCTGGTGATGGGCCGGCCGGGAAAGGCAAATTTGCAGCGAGCTAACGGGTGGTTCCTCTTGCTATAGATTCTGCGACGACGCTTGGTCCTGGACCTTTCCATTGGCCTGGGTACGTGAATTGGCCCGACGACTCGATTTGGGACGAGGGGGCGGCATTGACGGGAGCTGCTGGGAGCTTTGGTTCGTGGAGCTTGGTGAGCCAGTGACTAACGCCTGGATGCAGGTACCGGCTTCGCCATGGCCAACTGGTTCTGGTAAGTCAAACGACGCCCTGCCTCGGCGAATCCTCTCTGCTTGAGGAGAGTGCAATTGGGGTCGGCCGGCTGACGAATTGGCGAAAACAGGTACGGCTACCACGTCCCCCGAACCAACCTCCGCGACGCCTTCTACAACAAGCTCGAGGAGCAGCGCGCCAGCAAGCAGACCGAGTAAAAAGCTGCCGCCGCCACTGTTGCCAGCACGACGCAATGACGGGCGCGCTTATGCCTCGGACGAACGGGCAAAGTGTGTGATACGGGACGGTGGGAGGGGGGAAAAGAGCGCCGAAGGTGCGGATAGACGAGGGAGGGATGTATATCCTGCGCAGAACTGCGGCAGCGTGGTCGCTGGACGATACTGTACAATAGACCAGGGCAACCCAGTCGACCAATGCTTGACTTTACTTTGTGACTCACGATGATGGCCTGTGGTGCTGCACCGAGAATGCTTGGTGGAGCTGGCATGTGCGATGTAGACGGGATGTTGAGGATTGGGCCGCCGACAGATGGGAGAGGAGAGTGTCCGTTTTATTTCTCATCTAGCTATTGCAGCTGCACCTGGCAACTCATCTGCCCCCGTCCTACCGGGCGCTGGACATCAGCGTAGTGGCATCCTCGAGGGGGCAACGTATGGCGGCGACTCTGGCCCGGCCAGGATCGCAACGAGCGTGCGAATTGGTTATTACCGAAGCCTAGGAGCTCCTGCTGGTTTGAGCCTGCTTGACTATTCGAGGCGGGCGGAGTAGGGGCCATAGCTAGACTGCCGTTCTCGGCGCTGGGCTCCCCACACCAGCGCGGCCGGAGGATGAAGCCATTCGTGATGCCATCGCCTGGGCGCACGCGGCTTCCAAACGACGGCGAGGTGGCGCAATTATCCCGGAGCTGCGTACCATTCATTCAGGCGTGGCCATGTGCGGAGGCATGTACCGGCCATCATGGTCGCTGTAGGGGTGCTCTTCTGTGTGAGGATGATGGGTGTGGTGGTACGGTGGCTGTCGATTCCCGGAGCCGGCATCAAGGCGCTACATCCGCGTCATGCCAATTCGACGACCATTGGTACGGCTTCGCGGCAGGCTTGGGTTCGTCATCTCTGCCACCGGGTTGTTGTTGATGTTGCTGCTGCTGCGGCGGCGGCGGCGTTGTGGGAGCCTTTCCCTCCCAGGCCGTCGTCTCGACCGTGAAGGGGCCCTTTTTGTCGTTGCACCTGCGCGCGCCCAGAAAAGAAACCAAACGTCAACCTTGCATCAACACAACACACACATCGCACCGCCATCTCGCGCAACACACACGCAGCGGCACACGCGAGAGCACGAGCGAAAGCAAGAAAGGGAAGCGGTGCGCAACAGTAGGGAAAAAGCTCTCACCTCCGGAAGAGCCGCTCCACGGCGAAGCACTGCACGGGGCTGTCGCGCGCGTGCGGGCGCTGCACCTCGCACTTGTACTGCAGCATCTGGAGGAGCTCGCAGGCGGCGAGGTCGACTCTGCTGCTGCTGCTGCTGCTGCTGGCGGCATCGACGACGGGGGGCTTGCGACGGCGGCCGCGGGCGTCGAGCTGCACCTTGGTGGGCAGCTCCGAGGCCGGGAAGGAGTGGCACGGCGGCGTCATTTTGAGTGGGTGGATTGATTGATTGTCCCGTGGGGGGGGGACCTGCGAGAGGTGAGGGCGATGGACGCGTCTGCGTCTGCGTCTGCGGCGGCGGCTGGTGGGCGGATGTTGCTGGCGGCGGTGGAGGAGGCGAGCTTGGAAGAGGTGAGTGAGTTTGAGTGAGTGAGTGTTGCTGCTGTTTTTATTTTGGCTGGTGGTGAGGTGCGGTGATGGATGGGCCTGGGTGCCTGAATTTGGCTGCGTTTTCGCGACGCGAGCAAGCTCCAAGCCTGGACTGCTCGGCGTTGCCCCGTCGTTCATTTCACATCCCATCAGTTCTTGTTTGAATTTTCTTCTCTTTTTGCGCCAATTTTCGTTCTTGCCTGGCAGCATGGTTGTCTCTTCGGCATGCACATGAAGTCGAAGCTTCACCCACACCGGCACATCACGGAAATTCACTGTCGGTTCAGTACCACATAGAGGCCGTTACCATGCACCCATGAGAATGAAGCCTCTTGGTCTAGTTGACCGAGATGTGCCGGATCATCCAGATAATCACTTGGATTTCGCCTCATTTCCCGATACCGCAGCCTTGCCTTCTTACCTATGTCGTACAACCACTTACACGCACTACACAGATCCTGGACAGCCTTCGCGCAGCATTGCCAGACCCTGCAGCCAGCGATGCGACGCCGCCCCAAAACACCAGAAGCAAGGTCAAGGTCAAGACGACGCACATGGACGAGCTCGACCGCGTTGCGGCGCGGCACTTCCGCGACACGCAGGCGGCAACGACGTCCATCTCGGGCCGCGGCCTCCCGCTGCTCTACACGCTCGTCTCGCAGCTCGCCGCGCCGCCGCTGCGGCAGGCCGTCCTCGTAGTCGATCTCGACGGCCGCTTCGACGCCACGCGACTGACGTGCACCGAGGACGACATGCGACACGTCTACGTGCAGCGGCCCGCGCACAGCGGCAGCGCCGTCACGGGGCCGGGCATGGAGGGGCACCTGCGCGCGCTCGTCGCCGACGCCGGCGCATTCATGCTCTACGACGATGCGGCGCAGGCGAGTCGCGCGCGGCAGTGGTGGGGGACGCTCGTCGTCGGAGGCGGCGGCGGTGGAGGAGGAGGCGTTTACGGAGGGCCCGGCGCGGGAGACGTCGTGACGGGATGGAGGGGCTGGCTGCGCGTCGACCGCGATGAGGTGCCGGCCTTTGCGCTCGGCATGAGCGCCGATGAGGCCCTCGCGCAGAGACGAGCGCGGCAGGATGCCGTCGATGCGGCCGGTTGGGCGGCCACCTCGCCGTGGGGCGGCTTCGTCTTTCACGAGAGATGAGCTTTCATCAGTCTTGCACCGTGAACATGCCGAGTCTACGGCCAAACGCGGGATGAAGCCGGAGCGGGGGGCTGACCTCCTAGTGTCGCCTTCGTTATGGCTCAGCTTCAGTCAGCCGCCACTCGGGCAACTATACGTCGCCCAAGTATAAGCGCGACTTCTTCAGCTGGCGTTACTAACGAGGCTGACCGCGACACAACAAACCAACCTCATCCCCGGCGTGCGACAGCCCTGCGACGACCACCCCATCGCCGCACGCACCCACGCAGGCATCGCCACCATCAAACCATGTCGCAAGTATCCATACACCGCGGGCCCTACACGGCCATCCCCGCGGACGCCTCCCCGGGCCTCCTCTTCCTCCGCGCCCTGCTCCCGGAGCTGGACTCGCTGGGCCCCTTCGACGGCACGCCGAAGCTCATGTCGCTGCTCGCGCCGTCGGCCGTCTTCGTCATCAACGGCGGCGCGCCCATGCCCGCGCGCGACGTGCTCCCCATGTTTGAGCGGCGCGCCGAGACGGTCGCCGAGTTCCGGCACGAGGTGGACGTGGCGTGGGACATGGCGCGCGGGAACGACGGCGGCGGCGGCGGCGGTGCCAGGACCGTCATGTACGAGTCGACGAGCGTTACCGTGTTCAAGGACGATCCGGAAGGCGTCGAGGTGCGCGTTAGGGAGTTTAATGTGCTGGAGCTGGTGCCTGCGCGGGAGGACGAGGGTGAGGGAGGCGCGGCGGGCTTCGAGGCGGTTGAGTTGAGGGCGTTTCTCGACGGCGCGGCGGTCGCGTCGAGGGCACAGGCCTTGCTGAAGCTCACGGGGAAGTAGGGGTAGCACCGGCCTCGAATGAGGCTGGAGTCTTGCCTTCAGACGGCCGTGAATTGCACTACACCCTCTTGATCCTCTGCTCTGCTGTACATGAGTCCACTTTACTACATGGAACGATTGAGGCGCAAGTATTGGGAGGCTGAGCAACCGCTCTGCAGGCTTGGGGCTGGCCGTGGTTCGTACGGAGCTCGGCCTGTGATCAGATGTTTGGCCGATCGTGTGGTGTGCTCGGTGGCCCGCCTATTCCTGCTCAAGCATGAAACTGGCTAGGTGCTGGGTGTCGTCTACACGTGCAATGGTCTGAAGAATAGTGTCTCGTTGCTGGTGTCATGGGGCGGTATTATTTGGGGCTCATTTGGAGTTGCTAACGGCTTTTTGCACGAGTTTGATATGAATAAGTCAAAGTCGCTGCAGGAAGCGATATCAGAGCCGGCATGGCTCGGGTGTACGACCATCCAGCTTCCCTGTTTTGGTGCCGCGTGGTACTTTGAGGATTAGACTTAATACACCGCCATTCTGTCTATATTCTTGCGGCAAATTTGGCTAATTTTCGCATCTGGGTGCCGTCATTTGGCCATCAAATCTCCTGGCATATGCGAGAACGACACCGGAGCACGGAGCTCACGATGCTTCAACCGGGCCTCACTCGGGGTCCACTCGCAAACCGAAAGACCTCCGTCTTCGTATCCCCCGCCCTTCAATAGCACTTAGAGTTCCCGGATCAGGTCTTGCTGTCCCAGAAATCACGTTGCACCGCGGGCCGAGTCGTGTCCCTCCGGTAAATGTACATCGTACAAAGCACAAAGGCCCGTGTCGGCGTGAACGGCGGAGGGGAATATGTGGGGACCCCACGACTTGTGTCCCCAGATTCCCGGACCCGCGCCGGTAGGATTGCACGGATGGTGCAGGGGTGGGCGCCGCCGTCAGGAGGGCGATCGCACTACGACGGATGGACGTTGGCTGATGGGAGGCGGCGCGGTTTCTCCTTGGTGCGCGTAGAGCTCACGACACGAAGGGAGGGGGAAGTGAGGCCCGAGGGTAACACGACGAGAGCACACGGCCCGGCCGTCTTACTGTAAGTGCTTATAATGCGACGATATCGCGCATTAGGTCGATGGTGTTTTGGCTCGTGTCTTGGGTAGAATATATCTGAGTGATTCCTAATCCATAGTCTGGCCTGCCGCCGTCTCTAGTTACCCCTCTGCCCAGTGGATCACCGCTTTAATAAACGGCATGCGCCTCTCCAGCGTCTTTGCCAGGGCGGCACTCGTGTGCCTCCCCGCGCTGTCCCTCACGCAAGCCGGCACCACCATGTCCTCCCCCTCCCCCTCCCCCAAGCCTCCTCCGCAATTCCACAACGCGGCCAGCCACGCCGGGGCGGACCCGTACGTGCTGTACGACCGCAAGAGCGGCAACTACTACGCGTACTCGACCGAGGGCGCCGACGCGGGCTTCAACTTTGCCATCTACAGCAGCCCGGACCTCTCGACATGGCATCGGCACCCGGGCGGCGTGCTCAAGGCGTGCTTCGATGACAAGGGCAACAAGCTCGCGGGCGGGCAGGCGTGCTGGGCGCGCGACTGGTTCTGGGCGCCCGAGACGTACTACAACGAGAAGACGGGCTGGTACTTCTTCATCTTCGCGGGACGCCTGCGCGCCGACCTGGCCAAGGACCACTTCCGCTACTCGGCCTTTGAGGAGCCGTCTAAGCTCGGCGTCGCCGTGTCGCGCTCGCCCACGGGGCCCTTTGAGGAGATTGAGTCGAAGCCGATTGACTGGTACCCGTTTGACCCCAGCTATCACGACGTCAACCTCATCATGGACGAGAAGCAGATGCTGCCGCCGCAGACGCTGAGCGAGGGTCAGACGGCGCCCAAGGGGACCTACATCCCCTTCATCGACCCCAACATCTTCTTCGACGAGGACGGCCGCATCTACCTGTACGCGTCGCGCAACGCCTACCGCAACTGGAACTGGGACACGAAGCTGGGCAAGTACATTGAGGAGTCCAACATCATTGTCGTCGAGCTGGCGCGCGACTGGTGGGACGACCCCCAGGCGAAGACGATGCCCGCCATCATCCCCTCGCAGGTCGACGCCCACGCCAAGGACGCGCCCGCGCCGCCCAAGGACATCGCCTCGTACAACGGCACCGGCGTGATCGGCAACCCGCCGCGCAAGGACGGCTGGAAGACGGTCATCTCGTACGGCGCCGACCCGCAGGAGTGGGAGAACTTCCACGTCAACGACTACACAAAGTACAACGGCAAGAAGAAGGACAGGCGGTGGTCCGAGGGCAGCACCGTCATCCGGCGGCCGGACGCGAAGACGGGCAAGCCCGTCTACATGCTGACGTACAGCGCCAACAACTACGAGGCGTCCAACTACGGCGTGGGCTTCGCGACGGCCGAGTCCCCGCTGGGGCCCTTCCGCAAGTCGTCCAAGAACCCGATCCTGTCGCAGGAGCCCGACGGCGCCAGGCCCATCTTCTCGACCGGCCACGGCAGCATCGTCGCGTCGCCGCCGCCGCCCAGCCACGACGAGGGCGGCGACCCGCAGGAGGTGACGCTGCGGACGCGCAAGGGCGCGGAGCTCTTCTACGTGCACCACGCGCGCAACAGCACGAGCAACGGCCGCTCGCTGTACACGACGCGCATGAAGCTCGACGAGGCGGCCGTGCGCTTCGGCTCCGACGACGCCCTCAGCATGTCCCTGACGGCGCTGGACCAGCCCCTCCCGCGGGACTCGTACCCCATCCAGATCAAGGCCACCTGCTCCAAGGACGACGAGGGCGCGCCGCGGTACGACGTCCGCGTCGTGTCCAAGCCCGGCGCCAAGTTTGACATTCGCGAGGGGTCCAACCGCGTGGTTCATGCGTGTAGGAGCCAGCTGGCGACGTCCATCGTGGACGGCAAGGAGGAGGGCGAGTTTGTGCTCAGCTTTGGCGAGGGGGGTGCGCGCTCGGGGTTGGCGTACCAGCGGCAGAACGTGGATGGCAGTTGGACGACGGTGGCCAAGACCTGCGCCCGCTGCAAAGCTTGAAGTTGTTGTTCTTGATCTGTTGGCGCCTGTGAATAATAGTACACGTAAATACGCTGTTGGTCTCTCGATACGTTGGCGGTATTGAGTAAAAGGAGCATGAAGACAACAAAACTCGGAATATATGTTTACCACGCAGAGCACTCAACTGGAGTCACTTGATACACTTTATTGCCGTCTTACGCCCATGGCCTTTAGACAGCCAACCCTTGGCATGAGGTCCAGAGACTGGGCCTGAAGCTAGACACCACAGATGATGCCTTTCGTAGAGCCATACGACGTCAAGGTATTCAAAGTGGCGGGCCGTTTTCTGGAGATGTTGTGGAGAGACATGGAACTGACGAGTGCAATGAATCTCTAAGCGCGGAGCATTGCGTTTGAACTGCTGTGTAATCTCCTGTGCATGTCGTGAAGGTTCATCTTTGATGGGAGGTAGAGACTGATGAAGAATTGCGGCCTCTCGTTGTGTAGGTTCATGCAGTCGAGTATCCCGGCGCCCACAACGTTGCAGCAGCTGGTTGCCCGGAATGCCTCATTTGGTGTGTCTTGGCCATCTAGGATCCTTCCATGTCCCAGGATGAAGCCCGACGGAGAAGAGCCGTGGAGCAGTGCTAAGAATCACCACGCAGGAGAAGACTCGGGAGGTTAGAATGCGAGGCAAAGGAGGGTGTGAGCATCAAAACCCCTAGTCCGCCGTGCTTTTCCGTCGTTCCATGCCGTGTGCTGCAGCCAAGATCTGCCGAGGCGGGGCTCTTGCTCGTCTTCCATCATGCTGCGTCCTGGCATAGAGCCGCGTTTTCCGACCCTCTCGCCGCTTGTGCCCAGCCCCCCATCTTCCCCGCGTTATGCGACGAATACACCCCGCGGACCCGGGGTTGACAGCTGCTCTCCACACGAAGCGGAGTGACAAGCCCGAGTGTAGCCCGACCGGTGGGGAGACGCTGGCGTGTGTTGCAGTGTTACACTTGTGTGTACATGCGTGATTGAAGTGACAAGTCTGGATTGTGGAGTGGACAAGTGTGGGGAGAGACGCGGCGCGACATCAAATGTGACGCCGTCTCACTGTTCGTTTTGGGTATCCCGGCGGGGTAGACGGGCGGTTTGGTTCGGGCTGGGCTGGGCTGGGCGTCGCGCACTATCCACAAGGATCTGCCGTTCCACTCCCAAGCCACCGCGGCGCATTCCTTCTGAGGACATTGTCTGAGGACGGCGGCTGGGCGGCCGAGCGGGATTGAGGGTGACATGGCGGGTGAGATGGGCTATGCAGGCGCTCGGCGAGTGACGCCATCTCGCGCACCTAGCATCGATATCCCGGCGAGGTACCACGACGCACGCACAAGTACTCTTCGCATGTGCGAGGCCAATCGACATCACCATCTGAAGGAGGTACTTCTGTCGATCCTCTGCGAGGATATCGGCAAGGGGACGCAAATTCGCCTGCGTGGCGCCAGCCTCGGGTCCTGCTGCTCCTCGAAGTCGGGAATGGACGGAGCTGGCGCCAGGGGCAGGGATCAAGACCTGAGGGGATTATGCAGGCAATAAAGGACCGTTTTCGTAATTCGTACATGCTTCCTGTACCGGCGGTACCTACCATGGTGAAGACGTTGTCCATGTCCACTCACTGGCTGAAGCGTCATGTGTGGGGTGGCATGGTGGGGTCGGCTGGATGCCATCTACCTCGGGCATGCCATCTTTGTCAATGACGTCCAGGGGTAACAATGGGCGCCCTGGGCGGATTGCGACGGGCTTAGGGGAGCTCAGCTACCAAGTGCCCCTGAAGGATCGCAAAGGGTCGACTGAGAAGGCCCCTTTCATTTCACGAACAGTTACAATTATTCATCACTGAGAGGAACTGTCTCGAGTTGATAGAATTTGTCTTTTTTTATGCTATTTATGATGTCATGCTCATCAGGGTATAAGGTGGTGCATGATGTTTTCGGGTAAAGGTCCCAGGTCTAGCTAAAAGAAAACAGCAAAGGCAGTCCAGTCTATGGTCTATAGCCTCGCTCGCAATCTATCTGTCCGATTCTGTATCGATGCAGATGCCATGTAGGAAAGATGAAAAGGAAAATTTCGTAAAAGCCGTGAGCTTGAATAGAGCAAAACTCGCCAATTTATGAGCCAAAAGTGTGAAAGGTCAAAACGCCAACCCAATGGATGTGATGATTGATGGGGAAAGAGATGGAAGTGAATTATGCCGTGATGGCATCTTCAGCGTCCACAATCATGGCGTCGGTGCTGGCACCCTCGGGGAGGCCGATGACGTCCTTCTTGAGCGACGAGACGACCTTCTTGCGCATCTCGCGCTGGATGCCGTGGTTGACAGCATCGAGGACGTTGTTGACGGTGACGCGAGGCTTGTAGGCGGGCTCGGTGCCGTCCTGGTAGACACCCGTCTTGACGAGGATGCTGTACCAGTCGTTCTCGGCCTTTTCGTTGACGGCGTTGGTGCCGCGGATGTCGCTCTCAGGGGTGTCGCCGACAAAGTAGACGGTCTGGGGAGGGCGCTCGAGGCCGTGCTCGTCGTTGCGCCACTGGCTCATGAGGCGGTAGGCAAACTCAAAGGTGGGCACCTGGGGCTTGCCGAATGCGTGCGTGTGCAGCTTGCCCTTGCCGGCCGTGAGGTCCTTGAAGGTGACCTCGAACATGCGGCGGAGGGCGCCCATGCCGAGGCGGACGTGCTCGTGGGCGGCGGACCAGACGACGTCGTTGTGGGAGAAGTAGAAGGGCGGGCCCTCGTCCATGGTCTCGCTGCGGGTGCCGAGGCGGCCGCCCTTGGACATGGCGAGGTCGAGCATGATCTGGATGTCGCCGGCCCAGTCGCGCGAGTCGGCGAAGACGAAGACGGCGTCGATGACGACGTCGTCGAAGTTGCGGTCGCGCGAGTTGGCGTGCTCCTCGTCGGTGAGCTTGCGGAAGGGCGTGGTGGCCGAGTCGGCCTTGATGATGTCGCCGGGCGTGACCACGTCCTTGAAGCCGTAGCCCTCGGCGACGTGGCGGCACTTCTCGCCCTCGCCGCCGACGACGAGGACCGTCTTGTACTTGTTGGCCATTTCCCTCATGGGCGTGTGGCCGCAGATGAACTGGCCGGGCTTGATGTCCTGGAGGAGCTGGCGAGACAGGTCGCCGCAGCGCTCCTCCTCGGTCTTGCCGCCGCCGTTTGTGAGGAAGATGTGAGGACTGAGGAAGACATGTTAGCTAATCATGTTCTGTAGGAGTGTTTGTGTGCCACTCGCCCCTGACCCACGATGCAACACCGGTGGAGAAGGTGCAGGCATCGTGGGAAAATCCGGGGGTGGGTAATGAATTCTGGGTCAACTTACATATGGAGGCCGAACTCGTTCTCGCCGTTGAGGACCCGCATGGCCTGGATGGCCTCGGGGATGGCCTCGCCGCCGCGGACGAGGACGCCGTCAATGTCAAAGGCAAAGACGAAGGAGTCGGCGACGGAGGCCGGGTCGACGGGGGAGTTGGGCGTGGGGATGCTCGAGACGCTGACGGCGCGGGAGCTGTCCGAGGCCAGGTCGGGCGAGCTGGGGGTGGTTGAGCCATCGGAGGGCATGGAGATGTCGTCAAACTCCATCTTGGCCTGGGAGACCTTGCGGTAGAAGGCGGCTCTCTGCTTGGGCTCCATGACGGCGGTTGTGTTGATGGTGGTGATTCTTTCCCTCTGGTCGGTAATGGTGATGGTTGTTGTTGTAGTTGATGTGGAAGTTGGGATGAATGAGTGTGGAAACTTGGTGGACCGGTGGAGAGGGATAGAAGGGTGAAGGGAGGCGTGGGTTGATGGTTGATGGGAAGAGATCTACCGTCAAGAACGGTGGGAGGGCATGAAGCCTTTATAATCGCTCGAGGGCATCCTTACTCAGACTCCCATGATGTGGCTGCAACATTCAAGGAGGAGACGCAAACATGGCCCATCCCCCCCGCGTGGAGCCCGCTGGGTCCGTTTGGAAAAAGATGGATATCCCCTGAAGACAAGCGAACCGAGTCATAATCCGTTGTTGCAACGACGTAGTTGGTTTGGACGACGCTACGTATCTCGCCAAACTACGTAGGTACCCATCACTGGCGGCCCCCCCTTGCTGACGGGAACAAGGTACGGCCTCGCGCCTTGGGCCGGTACAAGGCGCTCGCGGGCGTCAACGGCGGCATGGCAAGTCCCTGCCCCCTGTGGCGAAGGGGCCGCCGCCCGTCTCGCGTACCCACCGAGGCGGTACCCGTACCCACAGTTTTTTGTCCGCTGGAAAACTCTAGTTGTATGACATGTGCGCGCGGAGGGTTGGTGGTGACGATGGTGGTGGTGACGCGCGAAGGGACTGGAGGGCCCGCGAAGGGGCAGAAAGAAAAAAGTGGATAGGGCGAGTTTTCTAGTCAAAGTGAAGTTTCGTTCATGGCCGACGGGTCTGATTGGTCTGATACGGCCCAGATACGGACCTACGGACTACACAGCGCCGGCGCGGCGGCTCTGCCTGGTGCTGGCGCGGCGGCTGTTCGGTGTCGTCGTCGTCGTTTCTGGGAGGCGAAACGCCCACACGGTGCCGGGGGGTTCGATGATGACGCCGGACTGCCTTGCTTGGACGGTGGCCCCCGGCGGCGGCATGTACCCATGCACGACACGATACGCAGGCATGTACCTCGAGTACCTACCTGCGTACAGCCACCGTTCCGTCCTCCCTCCCACCCACCGTCTCAGTCTCTGGTGCTGCGCTGCCGGCTTGGCTGCCCTTGTTGCGCTGGCGCCTCTTCCGACTGGCTCGGGGCGACAGCGCATCTTGCTTCGGCCCCTGGCGGACGGCGGGAAAGAGTTGGTGTGCAGAACAGAACTGCCGGACCATACGAGGCCCGTTCGTGAATCTTCTTTCTCGCTGAATCACACAGGGGGACAAACCGTCCCTCTCTCGCGGCTGTGCGGACACTGCCGTGAGGATTCTGACGCAGCGTGTATCGCGTACAACATGTACCCTTGCTTCAGGATGTATACGTCCGGGCAGCTCTTCTCGACCCGCACCGCCAGACCTGCAATATGCCTGCGCTTGACGTACGTTCTCGTACACAAGCGCGCGCGCGGTGCCGGGGGGTTGCTGCACTGGTGGCCCCCGCCGCCGGCACGACGGTAACCTCCTAGTGACATTCGAGGCATTTACCACGAGGCCGGGCGCCGGCGGGGGCCAAGCACGATGACGTGCGTACCTCTCGGGTCACGTCGTCGTCGTCGTCGTTTGTGCGTTGCCCGCCCTCCAGTTAGTCAGTCCCCACGCAGGATGAGGTATGTACTACATGCGTTGGTAGTACGAGCCTGACGTCCGTCCGTCCATGCAGATAGCGGCGGTTCTGAGGCTGTGAGGCTCTTTGACGCCCTGGCGGGGCCAATGGGAGACTGCGCCGCAGACCAGCAGATGGGTTCACTGGCTGAGACGGCCTCCCGCGCATCCGCATCCGCATGCGCAACCGCATCCGTGTCCTCGGAAGATGGAGGGGGGTTCCAGTGTTGGCCATGTCCCGTCCAGTGAGGATGAGGCCCTCCCTGCTGTACATGCTATCTCGGCACGCGTAACAGACAAACAAACAACGGAATCAGCAACGCAGCAGGAGCAGTAACAAGGGGGCCCGGCTCAGCCAAGGCTGCAAAAAGTACCTCCTCCGCCGGGACATGTTCGTGCATGAACGTGTACCCTCCACCCGTCGGGGCACGTAGTACATGTAACTGCGGATCACCACTCACCGTCAGTCACCACTCATCCAGGAAACGCCGAGACGAGACGGTCAGAGTCAAAAGAAGGGGTGGGGGAGCAACGGCAGCGGCAAACGGCAGGGGAGCGCGGGAAATTTTTCTGTGACGGTGGCGGCCGCGGCGGAGACGGTGACTGTACAATGGGAGGCCAGACAAGCGCGAGGCGATTAGCGAACAAAAGAGCGATGGCGATGAGATACGTACGTACCGTCTTTGCAGTGCTGCGATTCGGTTACGACACGGTGGGAACCGTGGAACCCGCCGCCAGGCCAGTAAACTCACGTCGAGGAGTCGGTGACGGCGACGGCGAGCTAGCAGCCACAGCGACGGTCACAGCGCACAAATCAGTGACGGTGACAATGACAGCGACGGCGATAGGTGCCTGACGGCAGTGGACGGTGACGGTGACAAACGGCCACAGTTTTTTTCCCTCTGGTCTCTTCGGCCCTCCCAGCGGCCCCCCTTGGCGGTCGGACCGGCCTTTCGGGGGTCCCACACTGACGTCAAGCCCGCCCCGCTCCACCGGCCCGGAGGCCTATCAGTCGCCGTGCTCGGCTCCGCTACGGAGCCTCTCGGAGGCAGGCAGGCCCCCTGTGGGGCGGATGGCCGCAAGGCCCCTCCTTCCTTCCTGCGCAGCATGGCATGCAACATGGCAGCCAAGGCGGCAGGGCGACGGCCTTGTCGTGTTTCCGCCCGCCGCGCGACCCCTCCAGAGGTGCCCTCCCGCTCTGTGATGAGCGGCAATGCACTGCAACCGTCGGCATAGCGCTATTGTCCGATACCAAGTGAGACAAGATTCGGCACGGGATGGCAGATTCTGGTAATGAACTGCGATGCCCGAAGAGTAGCAAGCACGTCGTTCTATCTACCTACCATTGCCGTGGTTCTCATGGCGGTATGCCCACGCGCGCTGCGTAATTCACCGGCCGGCCGGCGGGGGTTTGAACATGTGCGCGGGCGGGCGGACGGGCGGGGCGGAGGAACGTACGTCAATGCTGATGGGCGCGGGCTGAGTAGGTGGTGCTGATGATGCGGATTCCTTCCTTCCATCCCTGGCATCCTGGCATCCTGGCATCCTGGCCTGGATACTGCTGATGCCCATCCACCACCCTTACTCACAGGTCCTTGCACAGGGGCCTCGGCGAATAGATTGGGGGGTCGGGTCCCTCGTCGCCGCGCGTGCCATCTATATTTACTCGTCTCTCCAAGGCGGATTCCGACGAGATAAGCAATCACCCCCAAGAACAGCACTGGCAGTCGCTTAGACGAGTACGCAGAGCCCTGGTCAGAATGGCCGTCAGGGTAGCTGCGCTCTCTTGACCTGACATGTCCTCTAAAGCTCAAGCTTCCGCTTTGACACGTCTTGCACGATTCATACCTGGACGTGCGCATCAAGTACTCTCCGTAGCAGCAGGCAGTCTGCGTGTAACCCAGTACGGTACGGTACGGTACGAAACGGTACGGAGCTGTACGACAAAGACAAATAGCTTTCAACACTGGCCTGGCGGAGCGGTGCTACATGTGTCAGTCCATGCCAGTTTCCCGTCTTGCCCGTCTTCCCCTTTCCCTCCTCCTCGTGCGCACGTAGAACCATAATCAGGAAACGATGTTCAAAAGCAGTCAAAGCACCCCTCACTCCCGACCCTCCATCCGCCCGTGCGGCATGTGCGTATGTACGCACGGAACCGACAAGACAGCCTTCATTCATGCCCTTCCGCCGGGAAACTCAGCAGTCACCACGTAGCACCACCACCACCCGTATGCAACATGATGTCCTCAACTCGTGCATACACATACGCACTTACACACGGGCGCACACGGGCACACACCGCACACATGTACAATGTATCTAGCGCCAGAGTACATTCCGCAAACGCGAATTGGAGGGGGCCGATCAAGCACGTACATCACCGCACATCAGGCCATGCGTTGCACATCACCCATCGTCCATCTGTCCCCTTTGCGACAACCAAGTGTACTCTTGGTACTTCGTGCGCGTAGCGGACCAGATACATCTGCGGCCGCCGAAGCTGGAGAGCGGGCCCGGTCCAACCCCCTGGCGGCGTGCAGAATGAGGCAAGCCGCGGGTTGATGAGCCGGCTGGGCCCTGCAACTAGCAAACACGGTGCTCACTCGCTGGACGTGTGTGGGTTTGTGGTTTGTCCGACGTTGGATAATCCTTGTCGTTGGTGGTTTGGTTTCAAAGCAGCGCGCCGCGGCCCCCACCACCCTGTACTTTTTCAAGGAGCCTTGGCTGGCACATCACGACCTGACGCTTGGGGTGAGGATCAACGCCGGCCGAAAAGCCACACGCTTGGCTGGCTGTAAGAAGTTCTTCTTACATGATACCGCTCTTCGGTTCCAGGGGCCCTGTTGCCGGGATTCATGTTCCTCTCGCGCCTGCTTCCCTTTTGCTCAGGCCGTTCTCGTTGTGCGCCGCGCCACATGTCTTTGTCGCAGCCACCCAGTCCACCAACACCTATTGATAACTGACCGCCAGAACAGCCATCTCAGGCCCTCCGCCAATGACCAGGAACACGTATTGTTCGGGCGAAACATCTCTCACATGCCGCGTCACTGTAGGTTGACAAACAGCCCGCCGTCGACGAGGAGCTGGGCGCCTGTCACGTAGCCGCTCAGCTCGTCGCAGGCCAGAAACACGGCCGGCCCAGCCAGGTCCTTGGGCTCACCGGTTCTGCCGAGCGGGATGCGCCCCTCCATGTAGGCGCGCTTGCGGTCGTCGGCCAGGTCTCCCTCGTTGAGCTGCGTGCGGATGGTCCCCGGGAGCAGCGCGTTGCAGCGGATGCCGTGCTTGCCCAGCGCGACGGCCGTGCTCTGCATCAGGCTCAGCACCCCGGCCTTGGTCGGCGTGTAGTGCGTCTGCTCCCCGCCGCCGACGAGCGCGCTGATGGAGCTGACGCCGATGATGCTGCCGCCGGGCGGGGACTGGTGCAGGGCCATCTGCCGGGCGGCAGCCTGGGTGACGTAGAAGGCGCCCCCGAGGTTGGTGTTGACCGTCGTGGTGAAGAGGTCGGGCGAGAGGGTCAGGAAGTCGGCAAACGTGCAGACGCCGGCGTTGGACACGCATATGTCGAGCCGCTTGTTGGTGGCGCCCGAGTGCGCGACGGCCGTCTCGACGAGCCTGGCCGCCGTGGCCGGGTCACGGACGTCGCCCGCCTGGTGCGCCAGGCGTCCCGCGCCGGCGTCCTTCTCTGCGAGGACCCTGGCCTCGGCGACCAGTGAGTCGAGGTGCGGCTGGTCCCTCTCCAGGCCGAGGTGATTGACGACCACGCTGGCGCCCTGCCGCAGGAACTCGAGGCAGATGGCGCGGCCGATGCCCGTCGTGCCGCCCGTGATGATGGCCGTCTTGCCGGCGAGCAGACCCGTCAGCGGCATGGTGATGTCAGAGAGCGAGAGAGCGGCTCTGCAGCGAGCGGGTCTTCCAGATGGCGCGAATCTGTGATGGCTGCGCCCGTCTGACGATAAGCGACACACAACACCAGACGCAACGTGCCCCGTGCTGCGGCGCCGGTGGATGGTCCGGACGCGATAGTATGGTGGCAGCGGGCTCTAGCGCGGCGGGCGGCGGGTCAAGGCGTCAGATGCAAGATGAAAAGGCAGCTAAGGCGCGGTTACGTCGTCGCACAGCAGCAGCGTCGATTTCGTGATTGCGGGAATGCAGACGGTTGCGGAGAGGAGTGCACGTTGGAGGGAAAGGTAGGATGGTGACGACGGCGTGGGGGTCGTTGCCTGTATGACGAACCTTGGGCGCTTGCGTTGGCAGGAGCTGGAGGTTGAGGCTGATGAGGCTGGGAAGGAGCGTCGTACCCTGTACTCCGTGCTCTGTACTCTGCAGTGCGTCTGTCCGTCGTCACCGTCGTACCTCTGTATCCAAGATGCACTGGGTCATCAAGATCACGAGAGCCTCCACGGCTCGTGAGGTCGAGCCTCGCACTACTTGTACGTACCGGAATGGTGCCAGCATCATCTCGCTGCCGAGATCGCATCGCAGGAGGAGGGGGGGGAATGCACCTCGGGGCATTTACAAGCGAGACCCTCGACAAGGGCCAGCCTGCCTGCCTGCCGCCAAGCGGCTCAACCACATACAATCTCACCCTGCAGCCAACAGAAACACCGAGTGCCGAGAACAGGTTCATTCTCTGCACGACCATCAGACTCACGATGGCTTCATCACATCTTCCCGTGTACGCACGTGCGCCCCAGCTGTCGCTCCACCCCACCGCACCGACAAGCGAGGCACCGTGGAACCCCCCCGTCCATCCCTCCCCCTGGCCGCTGCCAGGTGCGCATCGTGAGTGAGACCCTGCCCTGCAAGTCATTCATGCCTCCTGCCGCCCATCGTGGACAAGTCCGCCGCGCGGGTCGTGCGTCCCATCCGCCCCGCCCAGCAGTTTCCAGCGAGTGCATGCGTAGGTGCCCACCGTTTTCCCACACGTGGGCGAAGCGCAGACGGGCGTTACGGTGGCCATCCCCCCCAGCGGCCCCCCATCGTGACTCGGGCGCACCACCACCACCACCACCACCGTTTGAACGGCTACCGTTACGAAAAAAGACTCACGATGTCTACCGTTTGCAATGGGGGGAGTGGCCGCAGAGGGTGGGCCGCCTTCCTTGCGCCGTCCCTGCAAAAACTCCACGGCTCAGGCCCACGATGCAACAGCAGTGTGCTCGCCGTGGAGTGCCAGACTCTGGGGTACAGCTGAGCGCCTTCATTGGAGCAGTCACGATGCTTGTACGGAGGGAAGGGATTCTCTGCTGAATAAGGCCCCTGAGCGCGAGCGGCGTCTGCCCGCAGGCTCTTGAATCGTAAAGTACTGCCGCGCCGCAATACGAACGGCTACATCGCCTCGGTCGGCGGCTGTGAGTCTGCAAAGTCCGCCAACCTCGTACAAGTGCATAGACCAAATGGACCTGAATTCTGTTGCAAAAACTTTCTTCTAGCCTGCTTCTGTGGCGATGCACCTTGGCTTTCCAGCTACTTCCCATCGCCCACGCTCGTCCAATCGTGTATGCCGTCACCCGAAAAAGACTTTCCATCGCCGCCTTCCATTTTCGCCACCTCGTGCTCGCAGCGGCACTGCCCGCAAACGCTAGCGATTGTGTCCGAAGCCGAAGACAAAGACCAGAGAGCCGGTACTGTCAAGACGGCAATGACGACGTACGCCTAGTAACATTCGTCCTGCACGGCTGAGACGAGGCGCACTACGGTAAGCGCTATTGAATTCCACCACCCGGGCAGCTGGGACGCGATGACGTCTCTCAGCTGGAAGAGAGAGAGGGACTCGTCTCGTAGGGCCGCTGAAGCGAGCGCCTGCCCTCGGCTTAGGATCGAGTCGTTAGTTCTCCCATCTTAGCGGTGACGTTCTCTGCCACACCGCCGTTCATCTCTTGAGGTCTCCCATTTGGCGTTTCAGCTCTCTGCCCATCAACGACGTGGGACGGCGGAGGCAGTGCATGCGCGGGCGATGGGTTGAGGAGATTTGTCGACGGAATGAGCTTCGACCACGCCGCGGGGTTGATGGTCAACCCGAAGCCAGGCTTGTCCAAGTCCGCCGTTGTGAGGTAGCCCTTGGTCGGGATCGGCTCGTCGGTGAACAAGTCGCCGAACACGGGCAGCACACTGCGGCCGTCGGGGGAGTTGGCCAGATACTCTTGGAACGGAGTGTTCGGTTGCGAAATGACGAAATGATAACTGTAAGGTCCGCTGGCGTGCGGCACAACGGGAATGTCGTATGCTGCCGCCATGGCCGCCACTTTGAGCAGCTCCGTCATGCCTCCGAGCCACATGACATCCGGCTGGATGATGTCGAGGTTTCGACCTTCAATGAGCTTGCGGAAGCCGTACCGCGAGTATTCGTGCTCGCCCGTAGTGAACTTGACCGTGGGATGAGCCCGCTTGATCTGTGCGAAGCCATCGGTATCGTCTGGCGACAGGCACTCTTCCCACCAGTTGATGTTGAGATCCTGACAGGCTTTGACGAGTTCAATGGTGTAGGACACGTTCAAGCTCATGTAGCAATCCACCATGATAGGGAAGTCGGGTCCGACTGCCTCGCGGTGCTTGCGGAGGAACTCGACATTCTTGCGGAGGCCGCTGTGGCCCTCTTCCGGGCAGAACGGCAACGGCACCTTGGCGCCCCAGAAGCCCATTTCTCTCGCAGCAGTCGGCTGGGGGCCGGTGCAGTAGAAGTCGAGACGCTCCTTGGTGGCGCCTCCGATGAGGCGGTAGACGGGCTCGTTGCGCAGCTTGCCCAGCAAGTCCCAGATGGCCAGGTCGATCACCGAGATGATGGCGATAGGGAGGCCCTTGCGGCCGTAGAACATGGACGCCCGATACATTTGCTCGAAGAGAAGATTCGTATTGCGCGGATCGGCGCCGATAAGGAAGCGCTCAAAATGTTGGTGAACGAGCCAACAGGCGGGAGGACCTGCAAAGGTCAGTCAAGACGAACTGTTGGATCAGATGGAAGGGCCATACCTCCGAAGCCCGTGGCGAAGCCAACGGTCCCGTCCGAGGCTTCTATCTCAACGAGAAACGAGCCGAGAACATTGATGCCCCAGCTCGTGCGCGACTGGCGGTACTGTTCCCATTGGGAGCATGGCGTCGATATGTCGGTATCGATGAGCCTGACCCGCCTCTTGGTTAGCCTGTCTCGTGTTGTACTGCTTGCTGGGCGTAGCTTACCAGTGCCCTCCCTTTACATTGTGATAATCACCGCCTGCAGTATAATGTCAGTTGATTTCTTGTTGAGCCGAGTCTTGGAAGTCGTTCGCACCGGAGCCGACGCCCCCGATCACGTACGACCGCACGGCCTTGATCGTGGGGAATTTCCGAATACTTGACGTCGATGACATGGTGGCTTGACGAGAGGCGCGGGCGAGGTCAAGAGCGCTGGCGAAGCATGTGAGGAGACGAAGAGAGAGATACAGATATAGGGACTCAGGGACACGGAACGGAGGGTCGGCAAGGACAAACTAAAGCCGACGGTAATAAACAAACGGATGGCATGACTCCGCGACGCGGCGAGAAAAATGTAGCGAGGCAAGAGTGGTCAAGTGATGGCGAGCCTGGAGGCTGTGGGGAAGGCGTCGCGGTGGATCATGGCTGCCGCCGCGATGGGAGTGTTTCGGGGGGAGATAGCCCGACGAGAGAGGCGGGAAGCCTGCCACTGTCCGCGCCGAGAGACGAGAGCGGTTGGGCGGTTTCTCCACCACTCGATTGGCGGCAGCGCGGGCAACCACCGACGGGTCGAGCGCAAACTCGGCCGGCATCGCTCTGGAGGTCTATGTTTGTGCATCTGGCCCGCACGAAGTATGCCGCGATGCGATGTGCTTGCTGCGGAAGCCCTCGGCTGGGTGTTGGTTGCGGTCGAGATATGACAGAACCAAACATCTGTGTGACCGAGCATGAGATTGCGGCCCAATGGCGCTCCTGCAGCGGGCAGCCGTGTTGGTGATGTCCCCAGGGAGGCACATGCTGCTCATGGGTTCTGGACCCCTTCGACTGGGAGCTGAAGCCATCGCCGAGCACGTCCTGGCGGGATGCGTGATGGGACCCCTGACCCCCGTCGCGGTCTTGCCGCACTGCCGAGGGGGGGGGGGATTGAGATGCTGTCATGGGCGCCATCGGTCGCCCGATACTGCGATGCAAAGATAGGTACGACGAGGTTGTATAAGACGAATTACCATATACGTAGTACGTTTTGCGGCAGGAAAGGTCGAGATGGCTTGTGCCTGGCAACGACGGGAGAAACCAGTGGACACGGCGCTGGTTCGTCGACGTACGACGGGTGGCCGTTTCGGCCTTGAGCAGCAGCAAACCTTGGCTTGTCTACAGATCGCGCGTGACACGGGGTTCCAATATCAAACGGCAGGGACCACAGTGTGTGCCTTCCCTGCGATTGCCCATCATTTCACGTCACGTCGGAGGCTCGGAGCTTGAGAAGGAACGCCCGAGGTGCTTGCAGCCTGCAGCGTGTGGCCTGTCCCCAGCTGTCACCCCCGCGTGGAGTGGGGGGCATCCCTGGCGACCCGTCATGCCGGTCTGATTGTGCCTCCCGCCTGGTTTGCTCTTCACCTCAGCCTCTGTGAGGTGGTTCTGCACAGATCGAATGCCGATGTTCGGCTGCCCCCTGGACGATGGGACCACTGCATGAGGTGCAGCGGCAGAGCGGACGTCACAATGGCACAGGCCACCCACAGGCCGCCCGCAGCAGCGCAGTCGACGCAAAGTGGCGAGCGGAGCATCCGTGGCTTGCATGGCCTTGGGTGGGAAGCTTCCCGGCAAACCTTGCCCCAGCTTTCGCTCCCGCAACTGCCCCCCAGGCCCCAGCACGTCACAAGCACCTGGCGGGCACCTCAGTCGAGAGCGCGGAACCTTAGCTTGGACCCCGGGCGGCCGGGCTCCAGGGGGCTGCAGCACATGTCACCAGTGGCCCAAGCTCCCCCGCCACCGCCGCGCCACCAACCTTAGCTGATGCCGCCTGGCAATTTCTGGCCTCCAGGCCGAGCCGCCACCACCCAGGATCCGCGCTGCGCAGCCCGAGGGCGCTGGCCGGCAGAGTGTCTCGTGTCGCTCGAGTTTCTGGCTGTTGCTCTCCGAGCCCGATGGGCTGTCGAGTCGCACGGGTGGCTTCAGAGCCCAGCCAGCCGGCGCGCCTCTTCCCCGCGGGCAAGCAAGCAAGCAGGCAAGCAAGCAAGCGCGTGGGGCGGGCGGGCGAGCGGGCGCGGTGAGCGAGGTGAAGTGAGGGACCTAACTGAAGCGAAGTCAAGCAAGTGACTTCCATGGGGTGCGGTTTTGGTTTGCGCGTCTCGGGGCGCCGAGGGTGGTGCAGCTGAAGAAGAAGCTCCGCCGGATAAGCTACTGAGTGCCCGATTCACTAGACGACCAGACAGGCAGGGCAGGGCAGGCAGGCTGGCGGGCACCTCAGGTTTCTGGCTGTGCGAGCCGGCTTTCCGCAATTCCCCAATCCTCATCATCGCCATCCAGGACGCTTCGGCACGCCCGTCTGCCCTCGTCTCTCTCTCATCGCTGCCCAGGCACGGCTAGGGCAGACCTTCTTCGCGGACCCAAGCGACGACCCCGGCCGCCCGCCCCTCCAGCGTCGAGTCCGCCCGTCAGTCAGACGGCCCGCCAGCTGCGCGGTGCGACCCGGCAGTCGAGTCGAGTCGAGCCTCGAACCCACCTCCACTCCGCATCTCCCAGTCCGTGTTAGCACCAAAATCGGTCGCTCGCTCGGGGCCAGGACATTCGACTCCGAGCCTCCTTCTCCCTCCCGCGTCGCTCGCCTTTGTCCCGAATGCGCGCCTCCGTTGCTGCTCGCTCGCTCCGGCCTGCTGCATCCTGCCCCGGCCTTGGTCCCTGATCCAATCGACTGTCGGCGGGGGCTGTCTCACCCGGTCCTGGCGACATGCACAGCAGCCCCGACGACAAGCTGCGGTCGCCCTCTGGCGCCTCGGCCGCCGGACGCACCCAGCCCGAGCTCGAGAGCGACTCCCACAGCGACGACGACGATGCCGCCTCGCGCAGCGGCAAGCGGAAGCGCCTTATCTCTGTTTCGTACGTCGCGTCCCTCCTCCTCCCGCCTGCTCTCGTCTGTGCTGCCCGGCTTGATTCGTGGTGCAATGTTTTGCCGTCGCATCGCATCATCGCGTCCCCTTCTCCACTCTGCCGAGACCCATTTGCTTCTTGCGCCGTTGCCCCATGTCGCCGCCCTCATCCCCCTCGTCTGACCATCAAACTGTGCGAGCCGACACTTACATTCCCATTACCAGGTGCGAGATCTGCAAGCAACGAAAGGTACGTCTGCTCATTGCCATGCTCGACGACATGCCGACCGTGATGGACTCCTCGCTGGTATGAAGAGGCTGGCTGACGCTGCTCGTCCCAGGTTAAATGCGATCGCGGCCAGCCGTCCTGCGGCTGGTGTGCTCGCAATGGCGCGATATGCGAGTACAAGGAGCGCAAGCGACCAGGCCTTCGCGCTGGTTTCGGCAAGGAGCTGCAGGAACGCATGGACAAGCTCGAGGCCATTCTCAAGTCACATTCTGAGATTATCCAAGCTCACATCACCCCAAACGCGTCGGCCACGCTGGCCAGCATCCGCAACAGCAATCCGAGCTTGCCCAGTGATATTGGCACCCCACGGGACCATACGAGCATATACAAGCCCTCGGAACCCGCCAGCACGCCACAGGGCGACCTGACTGCCTATCCGCCAAAGACGAGCTTCAGTGCCGGCTCGCAGGGCGCCGACTTCAACCTCCCGTCGACGCCCAGCATCCATGACAGTCTCCGACCGCAGATGCATATGAGCGGAAGCTCTGCATCGGTCCAGCTACCGCCGATACAGTCGAATCCTGCTTTGCACGAGTACTATGGGTCTCAGACGCCGAGCATGCAGCCGGGACCCGGCACTCTGCCTCCGCCTGGCGGAGTGTCAACCGCTGACCAGGACATGCCTCCGTACGATCTCCTTTACGCTTTAGTTGATCTGTACTTCAAGCACATCAACTCATGGTGCCCGATATTGCACCGGAAGACGACCCTGGATTCTCTGTTTGGGCCATCGACGTTCCAGGAGACGGACAGGATCCTCTTGCACGCCATCGTGGCGACAACAATGCGCTATTCCACAGACGCCCGACTCACGGAGGAGCGGCGCCAGCACTACCACCGGGTTTCCAAGGAGCGCGTATTGTTGTACGGGATGGAGAACTCTTCGGTGAAATCGCTCCAGGCGCTCGTCATTTTGGCCCTCGATCTCTGCGGCAGCAGCAACGGACCACCAGGCTGGAACATCATGGCGCTCATCACCAGATCCGTGGTGCAGCTCGGTCTCGCAGTCGAGACCAACTCCTTCAGTGTCTCGCCCAACTACAAGTCAATCTATACGCTGAGGGCCATGGTTCTACCAGAACCAAAAGACTTTATCGAGGATGAATCGCGGCGGAGGCTCTTCTGGATGATCTATCTGCTTGACAGATACGCGACGATTGCAACGGCGTTCGAGTTTGCATTGGCCGACAAGGAGATTGACCGGACGCTGCCTTGTCGCGATGACCTCTGGGTAAAGAACGAAAAGGTCGATACGAAATGGTTCAAGACGAGACACCACCACGGAGACCAGCCGGAGCAGGAGACGTCGCAGCCGGAGAACCTTGGTGCCTTTGCGTACTACATCGAGATTTTGGGGATCTTGTCCAAGATACACCAATTCCTCAAGCAACCCGTTGACATCAGCGCGTTGAGCGACGTGGAGCAGTGGCAGTTCCGGTACAAGGAGTTGGACAACGAGCTGACGCAGTGGAAGTTTAGCCTTCCCAGCGAGTTTGGCAACATGTCGCGGCTGTATCAGCCTGGGATCGGCAAGAACATAAGCTGCACCTGGATTATGCTTCACGCGACCTATCACACGGCTGTCATCCGATTGCACTCGTCGGCAGCATACCCGACGACCCGATCGCCCATCTTTGCGCCATCGTACAGCGCCTCTCAGAGGTGCCACGCTGCCGTCGAGAACATTGCCGCCTTGGGCGAGTTTGTCGTCAACAATGGGATGCTGTCTAAGCTAGGGCCCCCGTTTGCGTTTACCATTTGGGTATCGGCCCGGCTACTGCTGGTGCACGGCTCTACAGTCGAGCGCAACGTGTCGCCTCAGATCAGCGTCTTCGTCGAGACCCTACGCGAGATGGGGAGGTACTGGCCAGTGGCCGCCCGCTACTGTGGATTGCTGCAGAGGGTTCTGGATGAGTACGCCGACAGCGAGAGACAGGGTGGCGGCGTCACGCCGAGCTCAGTCCGCATCCTGGCTGACATGAGACGCACCGCCTTCGATCTGGACTTTCTCATTTCTCGCCAGCCTCGTCAAAGTGCGGCGGCACCGCATCTCCAGCGTGTGCCCAGCTTGACTCCAGCGAAAACGCCGGCCCCGAACGAGCTCGAGTACCTGGACGTGTTTGACTTCTTCAACATGCCCCGTCTGCCGTTCGGCGCGGACAATGGCGGCTTGGCACCCGAAACGTCCATGGAGGCGCAGAACGGTAGCTCTGGTCAGGTCATCGGACCGCTCAACGAGTTCAACATTACCAACTTCATGGTGGACGCCAACAGCGATTGGCTCTTCAAGCAAGAAGGCCCAAAATTCATGGCCTGAGGACGGGCGTGCTTCGAGACATGGGCAGGGCCGGATGCTGCCCGCGTGCCTGCTTGGCCGGTTGGAAATCGAGTTCGGGACAGTTCCCTCGAATGTGCTATTAGGCAATGGCGTTGGGCTACAAGGAAGCGGGTGGCGCAAACACTGACGGACAGGGCGTTGTATTACACTGCGAAACAACTGTGGGACACAAAGTCGAATATTCGTGAAGGACGGAAGGTCGGGCACTGGGCTCCAAAGACGGACGCGTGATGTCCCCGGGAGGGATTCGCCGAAGGTCAAGTGCTCCTGGCTGAGGGTGGGCCGGAGAGTAAGCACTTGCGATTAACTCGGCGGGTGGGTGGCGCAGTTTCGTGACGACGGGGGTCAAGGCTGAGCAAATGTACAAAGGAAAGCGATGGCAATTTTAGTACGAGTATACGAAGGGTATGCAAATACTAGCTAAGAAACAATTGCATTGAGTAAAACGTACGTAGATGGTCTGGACGCGCCGGCACTTGTGGCACAGCTTCGGAGAGAGCCGAGAGGAGGAGAAGCCTAACCAGGCAGGGTCCTGCACTAGTAGACGACGACGACCTGAGATAGTAGTAGTAGCGCTGAATCCTTGGATCAGTCTCAAGGCGTGCGCTTCCTTCGAGGCAGGCCTGTCTGTTCTGGACCCCTTCGATGGTGCTGCACCGCCCCGAGCGCGCCGGCGAGGCATCCTTCGGCAAGGATCCGGGGCTCGGGGACTTGCAGCTTCCAGACGCAAGGCGCGTCGCATTACTAGCTAGTCCTTTGACTACCCACGATGCGACCGACACAATGGCATGACCGAGAGTGGAATGCTTCGACGAGCCTTCACTTTCAACAAGAGTATTTAGACTACGGCCGAGGTCTTGGTGCTCGCTCACTTCGCACGACAACGACGCCTTGACGACCCGCCAGCGAAATCCGGCCTAGAGAAAGCGCAGGCGCAATGTCCGACGCGGAACATGCCGCGCCGGCGGCTTCGGAGAAGCGCAGCGGCAACGAGAACGACGGCGGCGACAAGACGAAGGACAAGAGGCCGGGCTGGCCGCTGTGGAAGAAGCTCGCCGTCGCTGGGGCCATCTTTCTGGTCGTCGTCGGCCTCGCAGTCGGTCTCGGCGTGGGACTAACACGCAGCCGCGGCGGCGGCGACAGCGACAGCAGCGACGACGAGAAACGCGACGGCGGCGCTCCTCCTCCTCCAAGCAACGGGACCGGCTCATCGCGCAGCTCCGTCTGGCGCCCCAAGGCGGGCACGAGCTGGCAGATTGTGCTCAGGAACCCCGTCGACCTGGGCTCTGGCGGCGGAGGCAGCGGCGTCACGCCGGACGTGGACGTCTACGACCTGGACATGTACGAGAACTCGGCGGCGACATTTCAGAAGCTGCACGGGGCGGGGAAGAAGGTCGTGTGCTACTTCAGCGCGGGGTCGTACGAGGACTGGCGCGCGGATAAGGGGGAGTTTAAGGACGTGGACTTGGGGAAGCCGCTGCGTGGGTGGGCGGGGGAGAGGTGGTTGAAGCTGGGGAGCGAGAATGTGAGGCGCATCATGAGCAAGAGGGTCGAGTACGCGGCGCAAAAGGGGTGCGACGCCATTGACCCGGACAACGTGGACGGCTACGTATGCACCCCCCTTTCTCTTCCCATTCCCCTTCACTTGGCCAAGTACCAGCACCTTGCGAGAGGCCAAAGCAGCTATCAAGTTCTCGCGCGGCTGACATACGATGGCACGACGGGCAGCAAAACGACAACGGGCTGGGCCTCACAGCCAACGACACCATCTCCTTCGTCACGTTCCTGCAGGCCGAGGCGTCGCGGCACAACATGTCCATGGGGCTCAAGAACGCGGCCGGCATCATCCCGGAGGTGCTGCACCTGTGCGACTTTAGCGTCAACGAGCAGTGCGTCGAGGAGGGCGAGTGCGAGGCCTTCGCGGCGTTTGTGTCCGCGGGGAAGCCCGTCTTCCACATCGAGTACCCGGACGGCGTGGACGGCGAGAACGCGGCGGGCGGCAAGATTTTGAAGGCAGCGGCGGAGGAGATTTGCGGGCGCAAGGGCAAGGCCAAGGGCGCGGAGGGGTTCAGCACGGTGATGAAGAGGATGGAGCTGGACGGCTGGGTCGAGTACTGCGATGGGAAGGTGTATGAGACGAAGACGACGAAGCCAAGGGGAAAACGGAGTTGGAGGTGAGAGGAGGGCCGCTGCCATCCATAGGAGGACCGGCCCGGATGGCGACGGCGTGGATGTGATGCAATGTGATGTCCTGCTGCGCGATAATACGATATGATACCCTCATCAGCTTTCATATAACATATCAAAGGGTGCGGCACGTGCGGCGGTCGTTGTAAGTGCCGGGGCCCCGGGCACGGTTTTGAAACGCCGCCCACATGTCCTATAAATGGAGCAGCGGGCGCACAGACAGGGTTTTCCCTGGGGCGAACGGACTGTCTTTTTCGCATGTCGCAGATGGGTGTCTGCGTGTGCAGGTTGTCGGAACACGGGCCAACAGGTTGTGAGAGGTGACGGGCCACGCGCCATGCAGTGCAGAGCGCGTCGACAAAACATGACAGGCATGGCATAGCATGGCATGGCGTGGCGTGGGCCCGTGCCAAGTCCTGTTGTACACGAGCGAACCTAGGTGCGAGGCGCAGCTTCCAAGCTGCAGAGGGTGTCGCTGGGTATTGCTGGCCTCGCTGGCATGATGGGAAATGTGGTTGAAGACGGATGGGAGAGGTGCTGCGCCGGAAGCGGCCAGGCCATGAGAGACAGAATGGTCGCGGCGCCGCGATAGGCCTAGCGCGGTGTGCGCTGTTGGGAGGGAACCGTCCGGGGACTTTCCATCTCGTTCACGCTGCCGCTGGAAACATCTGCAGCACCTCACCTTCGCTCTCTGTGAGGACCCATCTGTTGGCTGCGCCGTGTTCCAGGCCTTGCAGGCTCCACTGCCCAAGCTCCGCAGCATGCGCCCGGCTCGAAGCGAGCCGCAGCACGAGGGCCGTGTCAATTTGGCTTACTACTGCAGGCAAGCATGTGAAGGAGGCAAGTATGTACGAAGCGAGGCCGGACCGAAGAGGCGCATCAGCAAATATATGCGTGCGCATTAGAGTCCTCGTCTAGCCGGGGCTCAATACATCAGGTAGGCAGTCCCCACTGTTGGCCTGTGCCGTCCAGTGGGTGTTGGCTGCTCGGACGCTTCCAGGTTCTGCCCCGATCAGTGATCAGTGATCGATGGCACACGGACGGCGAGCTCCCGGGGGGTTTGGACCCCACTGGTTTGCCGGGCCAGCCGCCGCCAGCGGTATCCAGCTCAGCTCCCGCGCGACCGTAGGCTAAAGGATGGAAGTGACCGCATCCCCGACAGCGAGCCTGGCCCGCTCACGTCGCTCCCGAGTCGTTTTCCCTCTCTAGGTCGCGCTCGCTGGCCCAGGCCCAGCTACTGGAGCTGTCGCCGCCGTGGCGGCCCAGGAGCTCCCCCGGTCGTCGTTCGTTTCGGCGCAGCGCCACCACAGCTCAACAAGCTGGAAGCTTCCAACAAGCTTTAGGACAGCGCCAGGGAGATACGTGTTATACTTTGTACAGGCCACGGAGTCATCCACCAGCTCATCAGGGGCTGCGACGCCGGTGGTGCGATGCACCATCTCCAGGACTCCCGACCTGACCGCACGGTTTAGGTAGGCGATAGATTGATACCTGAGCCATCCATCCGCCCCAAAACCCCCCAACGACGCACCGTATCCACGCCCTTCCCTGCTGTGGTGCGAGGACCGGTCAGACCGCCAGCCGCCGCCTGCTTTCCCCCCAGCGCTTCCATCCCATCCCATCCCATCCCATCCACATCGTACCTCCGATCTGAGCTAGCCTTGCTGGTCGTACCCGTGCCGTCGTCACCGCCAACCGTTTTGACGAGCTTGGCCACCTCACTCTATCTTTTCTCCCCCCCTCCTCCCAACAACCTACAGCAAACCTCTCCTTCACCCACATTGCTCCCGCCCACCTCGAGTCCTGCGCTCGTCCGACTTGCGCGCGATACAAAGCTCCGTTGCGGACCGTTGCGTAGCTGGAGACGCCGAGACCTTCGTCCTATCTATTAATCTCTAATCGACCAAAATGGGGAGCTACACGTTCAAGTGGTGAGTCGATTCCCGATCGTTGTTCTGCCAGGCCCGACGGCAGAGCTCGCAGAGGTGGCGAGTCGAGCTGGGAGGGGAGAAAAAAAAAATCGAGGCAACACTGGCGTCATCGTCATCGGCACCCGCTGGCTCGGCCGCCGACAATCGCAGCGGCCATCTTGCTTGACCAGCGATTGCGAATGCACCATCCACCGCGAGCTGCTTCCTCTCGATGCCATGAATTGGTCGAGCTCCGTTGGGCGCCAGGGTGAATATCGCTGACAAATTTCTTTCCGCGCACAGGGAGCATCCCGCCGAGGAGGCCTACGTCACAGGCACTTTTGACAACTGGCAAAAGACGGTCAAGCTCGAGAAGAGCGATGGCGTCTTCCAGAAGACGGTGGACATTGCGCACCCTTCGCACAAGATCTACTACAAGGTACGTGGACGCAAGCCCGGTGTTGTTCCGTTTCTTCGTGTCTTCGGTTCTTCAATGGCCGTTTCCCTTGCCGAATTGCACGATTGCACCCCGGGCCTGGTCAAACATGGTTTCGCCGCTCCCTCTGTCTGCCTGCGCGAGTGCGTGCGACATGGACACAATGGTCTGCCTGGCCGGTCCGTCTCAGCCTGCTGCATTCAACTATAGCGCCCTTTGCGACACACCCCGACGGTCCCGCGCCCGCCGATCGACCAACCACGGACAGCGACCCCGGCGCAGCGAGAGCGACGACGAATGCGAAACATGCATCTCATGGCCTGGCCGCCGCATCAATTGGCGCCGAGGGAGACGGCGATGCTCGACTGCGGACGTCGGAGCCATTGTCGCACGCTCCCTGGTGCGCATTGTCGGCCACGGGAAGCTCCCATCAAGCTCGGGCAGCTGCAATTGTGGGCCGACGGCTGGCGGATCAGGGGTTTTGCTCTGGCGGCCTCGTCGCATCGCCCATCGACAGCGTTCCCGCCTGGCGCTGCCTGGCGTTGCTTTGCGTTGAGTTGCGTTGCGGCGCGGCGGCGCGCGCCTCCACCGCCCGGGCTGGCTACCTAATTTCCCGTGCAGGCGAGCAAGCGCTCATGCTCGGCCGACGGCGGGCCCGACCAAAGCCGAGGGGTGAGCGAGGGCTGCCGCGGTCGTGTGGCGACGACGGACGCGATCGAATCCGAGGTGCGACTGTCGCCCTCGTGAGCCTGTCGCAGACGGCATGGTGCCGTGCCTCTCGGTGCCTGGATGCGGACGAGCTCAGACACTGGAGACCGCGACAGGCGAGACACGGCGCTGGGGAAATCGACCAAGGTACCCTAGCGGGTGGGATAGCGCGCGTGGCCCGCCCCCGACGCCGAGCAGTGACGCCTGCGTCGCCCCAGCTGAGGCACCCGACCTGAAGCACCCGGACCCGACAGTGCACACTGGGGGGTGCGAGTGTTCCCCCCCCAATGGCCCCCCCTGACGGGACCTTCCACGGCCTTCCTCGACTCCTCCGGATGCTTGCGTTCGTCGCCCACGAACACGACAGGGTTCCTGAACCGAGCCCCAATGCCCGCCCCCCCAGCACAGCACCAAAAGCCCTGCGCGAGCCCTGCGCGAAGCCCTTCACTCCACTCACACGACAGCGACCCACCCACCACGCACAGCATTGGGGCCAGCCCCTTGCTCCAGCCTCCCCGCTTGCATATATCTCACGTCACGCCCGCGCCCATTCGCTGCCCAGTTGTCCACTTGTCATCAAACAAAATCTCTTTCTTGCATTTGAGTTGAGCGCCCGGGCCAATTCGCTGACCCGGTCCACTCGACATTTATAGTTTGTTGTCGACAACAACTGGACCATCAACGAGTCCTCGCCTCACGAGCCAGACAGCGACGGCAACGTCAACAACTTCCTGACCCAGGCCGACCTCGAGCACCCGAGCTTCAGCAGCTCCATCCTCAACACCGTCACCCCCGAGTCCACCACCGTCGCAATGGCCGGCAAGAAGAACAACAAGAAGAAGCAGCAGCAGAAGGCCCAGCAGGCCGCGGCGGCCACCAAGCCTGCCGAGACCGCGCCCGCCGAGACCGCTGCCGCCGCCCCTGTCGCCGCCGAGGTGGTCCCCGTTGAGGCTGCGACCGCCGAGCCTACGGCTGCGGCCGCCACCACTGCCGCTGTCGTTGAGCCCGTTGTTCCCGTTGCCGCCGAGAGCAGGGAGGACACTGCCACGCCGTCCATCGTCCCCGGCGGCTTCCCTGAGACCCCGGCCAACGAGGAGGACAAGACGGTCAGCGTCAACCCCCTGCCCGCTGCGCCCGGTGCTGTCAACCCCATCACCCTGGAGCCCGGCGAGAAGATTCCCCAGGGCGTCGCCGCGCAGGGCGTCAACGACAACGTCAAGCTCGACAAGGAGTCGTACGAGAAGAGCGATGCGCTCCCCGGCGTCGTCGCGACTGACCTGCCGCCCGTCTCCAAGAACACCATCCCCGAGTCCAGCCTGCCAATTACCAGCAACAAGGATGCCACCATCAACACCGTTGGCCCTGGCGCCACCACCGCTGCCCTGGCTGGCCAGGTTCCGCTCGAGTCCAAGGACGCCAAGGTCCCCGAGGTCGTCAAGGAGAGCCAAGAGAAGGCCGGCGTCGCCCCCGAGGCCTCAGCCGTCCCGGAGGAGGTCAAGGAGAAGGCCGCAGTTGAGGAGGAGCTCAAGAGCAAGGTTCAGGAAGCTCCCGGAACCTCCGAGGGCCACGCTGGCGTCGGCGCCGAGAAGCAAGAGAACACCGGTCTGATCGCCGGAGCTGCTCTCACTACCGGTGGTGCTGTTGCTGCTGCGGCCATTGCTGCCAAGGACAAGGTCGCCGAGACTGCTGGCCCCACCGTTAACAACGCCGCCGCCGCCGCCACCGACGCCGCCAACAAGAACCTGCCTGACTCCGTCAAGGCCCAGCTGCCCGAGGCGGCCCAGAACCACCTGGCCGCTCAGTCCAAGGAGACCACCCTGGAGGAGGTCTCCCCTCAGGTGCCCGCCGAGGTCAAGGAGTCGCTCACCGAGGCTGGCAAGAGCCCTGAGGCGGCTGCCAACACCGAGGCCGTTGTTGAGAAGAAGCAGGTCGAGTCCGAGCTGCTCAAGGAGGTCAAGTCGGTGCCCGCCGTCGACGAGACCAAGCCCGCCGCTGCCGCGGCCTCCGAGACCAAGCCTGTCGCTGCCAAGGCCCCCGAGACTAAGCCCACGGAGACGGCGGCGACACAGGGCAAGGCTACCGAGGCGAACCCCGAGGCTGCCAAGGCCGAGGCCGTCAAGGCCGGTGCTGCCAACGGTGCCAACGGCACAGAGACGAAGCCCGCCGAGGCCAGCCAGCCCGCCTCCGCGCAGGCCAAGAAGAAGAGCCGCCTGAGCACCATCTTCAGCAAGCTCAAGGAGAAGCTCAAGTAAACGCGCCAAAGAGAAAACGAGGAGATGAGAGGGAAAGAGGTTCCATGTTGAGGTTCAATTTGCGGTAATGGTTTTTCTTTTTGGCTTGTCGAGTGTTACCTGTGTCAAATGATTCCCCCAGATTCTGCGATAGGAGAGAATGGTCAAAGCCGTTGGGACGTCTGGTGCCAACCGTCATATACCTAGGTAATTCATGATCATTTTCGGAGTCGCCCCGTCTTGTTTGATTCGGCACCGGCAACCATGTATAACAGGATGTGGTGGCGTTGGCTGATGTCTTGGGCTGGGCGGTTTGGTGGAAAGGCAATTGTCAAGTAGTTTATCTTCACTACATATATACCGACGGGAATGAGAAACCACGTCACGGTGCTTATGGGTGGTCGCCTGGTTTGTGTAGTCACGTTGCGCTCCTGGTCGAGCAGTGCTGTAGTACCTGTTCGGCGGGCGGGTCATGGAACGTCGTTGCTACGCGCGTACTTTCGGGAAGCATGCATGTCAGCTCTCGGGATCGGACCTCAGACGTCAGTCATTAAGCTTTAATCAATCCGATCACCCCGCATCCTCCAACCTCTGCCGTCTTGCATTCCCACGTGCCGACATTGAGTGGTGATGAAGCTATCCAAGTCATATGTGACATCACGTGGCGGCCGCTGACTAAGGCAGCGGAAGGGAGGCAACGGGCCGGCAATTCCAAGTGGTGCCTCATCGTCACGATTCGCCCCGCTGACTCGACTCGCTACCTATCTATCCACCAGTCCCGGGGTCCGTCCCAAGTTGGGACCCCTCTTGCTCGACATCACATCCTTACGTTGCACAATCATCAGCTCCTCCAGCGCGTTGTGTTGTGGCCGAGTACAGCGCTGCTTCTCAAATATCCTCTCCCGCGCCAACACCCTGTGTCCCTCGCTCACTGCCGGTGAACGCGGCCCGTGCCCTCGCCTGTGGCATGGTGACCGTTGAGGTTCCTCCCCATTGATCGACGGGTTGGCCGAGATAGTACCCCCGTTCATCTCGCGTCCGCCATCGAGACACAGCGACACGCGCCACGGTCCTGGCATCCGGCCATGAATTCGTCGAACCCGACTTTGGGCAAGTCCCTGCCAGCAACATCGAACCACCCCGCGTCGAACCAGGCCGGGCCGTCGACCACGAGCTTCGAATCCACGCGTCGACCGACGCAGACCGGGACGTCGGCGCCCCAACCGATGCCGAGAAAGGGGCAGGCCTCCAGAAAGCAGCACAAGAACCAGCGACGACCGAGCGGCGGGCTGAGGGCGAACACCGTCCTCGACGACTATGACCATATGGCGGAAATGCGGGCAGTCAGGAATCCGTCCAGCCGTCGTGGCCAGACCTCCATCACGCACCTGCTGAACTACACGGCTCCACGATCGTACCAGGATCACGGCCATCATCATCATCCGAGATCGTTCCGTCGAAACCCGACCTGGGGTCCCGGCTCGGGCTACCATGCCGCCGACAAAGCGAGATACGTCCATGCCAACTACCGCTTCGTCGTCTCGCCCGATGGCGTGTACAAGACACATGCGGCCGACGCGGACTTGTACCTAGAGTGGACCAACATCTTGCAAGTTATCGCGTCTCCCGAGTCCCAGTCGGCATCGTGCCCGATCTGCCTCTCCGAGCCAGTGGCACCGCGCATGGCCAAGTGCGGCCATATCTTCTGCCTCTCCTGCTTGATCCGGTTCATGAACTCATCCAGCGATGACGATTCAAAGTCAGGCAAAGGAGCTCGATGGAAGAGGTGCCCGATATGCGAGGACACCATCTATCTGCACGAGGTGCGACCCGTCCGTTTCTACGCCGGACAGGAGACGCCTCTGCCCAACGTCGGCGATGATGTCGTGCTGCGGCTCATGGCACGCAAGGCCAACTCCACCTTGGCTCTGCCTTGGGAAGGCGGAGCAGAGGTTCTGAACGCCGGAGACGACGTTCCCTGGCACTTCGCGGCCAATGTTTTGGATTACGCTCGCATCATGAAGGGCACGACGGAATATATGCACGGACAATACGATGAGGAAATTTCTGCCTTGACGCAGCAGGAAAGAGAAGACGAGCTCCTGTTTGGACAGGACAACGAGTGGACTCAGAAGGCCATCAAGGCTGTTACTCAAGCCAAAGAGCGGACCGAGGGCCTGGCAAATCCCGAAGCAGGCACATCAATCCCAGGCCCAAAGCCGTCAAAACAGCCTGGCGAGGCTGATTTTTATTTCTACAGCTCGCCGCCTCATCTGTATCTCTCGCCACTCGACATACGGATCCTGAAGACAAAGTACGGGGCCTTCTCCAACTTTCCGTCGACTCTGCTACCGAGAATCGAGCATATCTCTACGGGGCACGTTGTGGACGATGCGATGCGCAAGCGTGCGAAATATCTTGGTCACCTCCCCCGCGGCTGTGTCGTCAGCTTCCTTGAGTGCGATTGGACCGACATTGTTCCTGCGGAGACACTGGCGTCGTTCAACGGAGAGATCGAACGGCGTCGGAAGCGCAATCGCGACAAGGCTGCTCAAGAGGAGCGCGAGCGTCAGCAGGCTGAGCGCATAGAGGCTGCTGACCTCCGGCGAACCCTGGGTACGCCGAGGATGATGGAGCCAAAGGAGGAGGATGTTCAGAAGCTGGACATTTCGGAGTTCCAGCCGCTATCTGTACACTCTGGTACGACTCCTCCCGACCCTCGTCCGGGGTTTGAGACGCTGGCGTCCATGTCGACGAGCCCATCCACGCAGCGAACAGTGTGGGGAACCCGTGCGCTGGCTGCGTCGCCCGAGCTGGAGCCAACACGGCCGAATGTGGACGATGGTTGGCTCAAGGACGAGGAGCTCCTGGGCACAGCCGAGCTGGCGATGCAGCTCGAAGCCATCGATGCCGTAGAGCACGCCACCGCCGGCGGAGAAGCAAGCGTTGCGGGCGGTGGCGGTGGCAAGAAGGGCAAGAAGAAGAAGCAGAAGATTACGCTTATGAGCACGGGCGGCAGGAGAGGGAATTGAGCGATCTAGAAAGACGAGGAATAGATGTTCACACAGCTGTCTCGAGTGGGCCTTTGATTCTGACTCGAGGTCTGGGGTGACCTTGGATGGTGTGCTGCAAAAGGCGAGGGCCCGCGGGTGCGAACCGCAGTCGGAAGGACGCCGCCGCGTAGGCCATTCTGGGTTCCTTATCATAAGCAGCTTAATCATGTATAATGCGCAGCGTTGGTTTCTTGGACGGCTACAGGGAACATCAGGGCCGGTTTACTTTGTACGTGCTTGTCTTGAGGGCAATAACTCAATAAAGGAGCACTCTTACAATCAAAATATCGAGAGAAAGCAATGATAGTATATATGTGAGTGGTGACCTGGACTCGTTCCGCTGCTTGATATACCATGATGAAGAGAACATGCATCACGCCGTTAATCCAAGCAATCGGGTCAACCGCCTCAGAGACCCTGAACTGGCTGCCTTTGCCGTGTGCGGGGCGAGGATGGTGGGAGTGGTGGAGCGCAAAGGCGGTGGGCCAAAATTTTTCCCGCAGCGGCGGCAGAAAAAGTATCGAGTGTCAGCCCCGACTGAGCAGCACCAATTCGTATGCTTGCTTTGCATCGCCGCTACGACAAAACCCACGGCAAGACGCAACTCTGCACGGCATAGCATGGCCGCGGTGGCATCGCCGACACTGACGTCGACGTCGCACACGCTCACAGCACTGCCGCCGGGCATGGCGCCCGCCGCGACGAATTCGACGCCGAATGGCGAGACGCACGCCGCCTTGCTCGAGGCCCTGCGACCGGCGAACCGACATGCCTTTTTGCAGCCGGAGTCGGCGCTGCCGGCCGAGTCGCTGATGCTGGTCAAGGACACGCTCGAGGGCTTTGCGGCCCAGGTCGGCGAGGAGCAGGAGAGGCGGCTCAAGGAGAGCAGGAAGCGCAAGCGGGCTGCCGGCGCCGCTGGCAAGGGCCGCGACGAAATCGACGTGCTGAAGCTGCGAAAGGTGTACGTGGATGGATTCGAGACGGGACAGGTGTGGCAGCAGGCGAAAAAGATTATTGGTGGGGTGTTGGAATTTTCAGAGGGCGTGCTGGACGAACTGGAGGAGGCTAATGAAGTTGCCGTGGATGATGAGGATGAGGATGAGGCCGAGCCCAAGAGTCTCACCTTCGGCGAGGACGGGTTCGAGGTCGACTCTGACGAGGAAGAAGAGGAAGAGGAGTTGGGCTCGCAACTTGAGGAAGACGACGAGGATGAAGAGGAGGAAGCGGGCGATGAAGAGGCTCTCGAGGCGCTCGAGGGCCAATTGGAAGACGAATTCGACCAAGACGCACAGGAGGATGCCGAAGACGACGATGAAGACGACAAGGACGAGCAAGAATACGTCCAGGACCCTCACGGCCTCAACGATGGGTTCTTCTCCATCGACGACTTCAACAAGCAGACACAATGGTTCGAGGATCAGGACACCCGCGGCGACCCCACCACGGACCAGGTCAGCGACGACGAGGAAATCAACTGGGAGGCGGACCCGCTGGCTCCATCCAAGGGCGATGCAAAGTCATCAACAAGAAAGTCGGCTGACGACGAGGTCGGCGATGATGATGATGACGATGACGAGGAGGACGGCCCGACGTTTGGCGACATGTCTCTCGACGCGCCGGAAGGCGAGAGCGATGAGGAGGGCATGGATGAGGACCCCGAGGATGAGTCGGGAGACTTCAACGCAAACGAGGTCTACTACAAAGATTTCTTTGCGCCGCCCAGGAAGAGCAGAGGCGACAAGCCGAGGAAGTCGATCAAGTTTGACGGGCCAGCCCAAGCGCCCGCCGAGGAGGACGTCGAGCGAGCCATGGCCGATGTCCGCCGCGACCTCTTTGACGACGAGTCCGACGTGGAGGGCTCCGAGGACGACGACCTCTCGGAGGTGGACGTCGGGGACCCCAAGTCGCGCCGGTCGGCGCACGAGCGGCGACAGGCCAAGCTCGCCGAGGAGATCCGCAAGCTCGAGGCCGCGTCGGTGGCTAAGCGCGAGTGGGCGCTGTCAGGCGAGGCGCAGGCCGCGGACCGGCCGATGAACTCGCTCCTCGAGGAGGACCTCGACTTTGAGCACGTGGGCAAGCCCGTACCGGTCATCACGCCCGAGGTCAGCGAGGGCATCGAGGAGCTCATCAAGCGGCGCATCCTCGCGCAGGAGTTCGACGAGGTGCTCCGCCGGCGGCCCGACGCCGAGGGCGTGCCGCAGGGCACCCGCCGCGGCGCGCTGCCCGAGATCGACGACTCGCGCCCGGAAAAGGGCCTCGCCGAGGTGTACGAGGAGGAGCACGCCAAGAACGCCGACCCGGACGCCTACGTGTCCAAGTCGGACGAGAAGGTCCAGCGCGAGGAGAAGGAGGTCGAGGCCATGTGGCGCGACATGTGCTCCCGCCTCGACGCCCTCTCCAGCTGGCACTACAAGCCCAAGCCCGCCGCGCCCGCCATCAGCGTCGTCGCCGACGTCGCCACCATCGCCATGGAGGACGCCCAGCCCGCCACCGCCCAGGCCGTCGCCGGCGAGAGCAGCCGCATGGCGCCGCAGGAAGTCTACAAGCCCGGTGTCGCCGCCCCCGACGGCCAAGGCAGCAGCACGCCCAAGACCGAGGTCGTCACCAAGGGCGGCATGCCCCTCGCCCGCGCCGAGATGTCGCGCGAGGATCGCACCCGCCGCCGCCGCCGCCACAAGGAGCGCGTGCGCAAGGCCGGCGGCACCACATCCACATCCACGTCCACGGCGGCCGGTACCACCACCGCCAGGGGAGGAAGTAAGGGTGGCGCCACGCGCGCCCAGATGCAGCGCGAGACCGTCGCCGAGCTCAAAAAGGGCGGCGTCAAGGTCATCAACCGCAAGGGCGAAATCACCGACGTGGACGGCAACAAGGCCAAGGCCGCCAAGGCGCTGTCGAGCGGGAGCTACAAGCTCTAAAGCGGGTGTGGGTGTGGGTGGGATACGCATTGCATGCATTGTATCTGGCGTTGGGGAGGGCTGCTTCCTTTGCTGTCGCGCTACATGTACCTCGACTTCTCATTTTGCTTTCGCTACAAGTAGACCAAGCTTTGGGTCCGAAATCGACCTCTTTGAACTGCAGTCACGCGATGAGAACATTTGAAAGTGACCTGATCCCGTAAATGAGTGCGCACAACTACCTAGGTATACAAGTGGTTGGTTTGTGGTACATGCAATCAACACGAACGGCCATGCCGGCCATCCATCCATTCCATCCTATCCATACCATCCGTCCCCCAAACGGGAGCCCAAAAAGTCAGCGATCCCAATCTTCTCGTTACCCGCCGACTCAGCCCAGACCGATCCCATCTGCCAGATGCCGCACAGACGCCGCAACTCCAGAGCCCAAGAGCCCAAAAGGACGTTTTCCCCAGCCTAGATCCAAACGCATTCCCATCCCGGCCTGTCTCTCTTCCCGCGAAGTTGATCTAACGGGGCGGGGCGAAGGACAGACGTAGTTGGGGCAGCTCAGGCCTCGGCGGCCTCGCCGTCGTCGACCTTGGCCTTCTTAGGGGACTCGCCGCCCTCGGGCAGGGGCTCGTCCTCGGCTTTCCTCTTGCCGTTGGTGGGCGTGGCGGGCGCCGCGGCGGGGACCTCGGGCGCGGCCTCGGGCTCCTTGGCCTTCTTCTTGCGGACGAGGCCGCTGAGATCCGTGGCGTTCTTGGCGGCCTGCTCGACGCGGGCCTGCTTGTCGGCCTCGGATTCGCCGGCGACGGCGCCGAGGATGCCGCCCAGGGCATTGGCCGCGGCATCGCCGCCGAGCAGGTCGCTGGCGTCGACGGGGTCCTTGCGCAGGTCGACGAGCTATAATAACGAGTCAGAAAGAATCTCAAACGGCATCGGGGGCAGGGCACGCACCCGCTGCTCCATGTCGGCGGCCACCTCCCTCATCCCGGCAATGGCCTTGCGGGTGAGTTCGTTGTCCTCGGGCGACGAGCTGGTCGCGAGCTCGACCTCGGTGGCTTGGATCTTGAGCTTGAAGCTCTTGATGGCGAGCTCCATCTCCTTGACAGCCTCGTCGCGGAGGTCCTGGTCCATGGCCTCTCGCTTTTCGTTCTTGCCGTCGTCGCCGGACGTGGTGACGGACGCAAACTCGAGGGCAAGTGACAGCTTGTAGTGTGCCTCGGCGATGATTTCAGACTCCTCCGGGTACAGCTCCATCTTGTAGTTGAGCGAGATACGGCCGTCTTCTATGGCGGCGGGGTATCGCTCGTTCTCAAGGGAGATTTCGGCAAGGCAGTCATGGGTGTCGGCCAGGCGCTCCTTGATGTGTCGGACGGCAGGGGAGTCTTGGGCGACCTCCTTGCCCTTGCCTTCCGCCTCCTCCACCTGGCGGAGCTGGTCCAGTTGCTTGAGGTAGCAGACGCGGGCGAGGTCGAGAATCTCAAAGGCGGTGGCAAGGTCGTCTTCTTCCTCTTCCTGCTCCTCCTCCTGGGGGGCCTTTGGTCCGGGTTAGCTCGAAACGGCGACGAAAGAGGTGAAGGGTCTCACCTCTTCGTCATCAGAGTCGTCAAAGTTTTCGTCGCCGGTGAATTGGAACAACGGTTTCTTTGCATCAGCAGAGCCCTCGTCCTTGTTCTCGGAGGCAGACGAGGCTGCAGCGGCGCCACCTTCTTGCGCCGCCTTCTGCTCGTCCGTCTTGGCAGGGTTCTTGGATGCGCCGCCATTGTTGGCGGGCTTGGCCTTCTTGTCGGCGGCAGCAGGGCCGCCGAGCACGTCGCTCTTGCTCTGGCCAACCTTGAAGACGCTTCGGCCGTAGTGGAAGAGGATCTCGGCGTTCTCGGGGGCCGTCTCGCCGTTGAGCTCGGCCTGCATGGCGCTGGCCTTGGAGAAGATCTCGGCGGCGTCGTCGTAGTTCTTGTGGGCATACAGCGTGGTGCCCCTTGCGCTCAGGTCGGCGAGGGAGACTCTCCTAGACTTGGGGTCCTCGTCGCGAGAGATGGGCGTGGCGACATCCTCCTCCTCGGCGGCGGCCTTGAGCTCCGCGACCTCGGCCGGGATGGCGGCGGCGGCGGCGGCCTCGACATTGTCGGCAGGCTTGACGTCCTCGACGGGCGCGGGTGCAGCCTCGGGGGCCGCAGCCTCAGCCGGGTGCGACTGCTCGGCTGTGGGCTCAGACATGGCGGACAAAGGGTGGTGGTGGTGGTGGTGATGGGTCCGCGAGCACGCGCGCGGTGGGCTGATGCGAAAAGGAAAATGCGACACGAGGGAGGGATTGATCGGGGTCAGTTGGGGGGAGGCTGCGAAGGTACGCGGGCGGACTCAACCGTCTTGAGCCACTTTGCGATGGATTCGTGGGTGGTCGGGGCCTTGCGCTTGAGGATGGATTGATGTGATGTAAGGTGGGAGGAGCTCAATGGGATGACGCGAGGAGCGGCGACGGGAGCTTGAGGCTGAGGTTGCTGAGCTTGGGGGACGGGGACACGTGCTGGCGCGTTTGATTGGCGGGGGGGAAGCTCTGCGCGGGGCCGCTGGAGGTGCTGCTGCTGCCCGTTATGGTGCTGTGGGTGGTTCTGGTGCTGCCCGTTCCGGTGCTGGTCCAGCTGGTGCTGCTGGCGCTGCTGTTGGTGCTGCTGTAGCAGCCGCTGCTGCTCCGCCAGCGACCGCGACTGCGAGCGCAGCGTCCGCCACAGCGCCACCGTCTCGGGCAGGGACAGCGGGGTCCGTCGAGGGCCAGCGGGCGCGTTGGCGGATTGGCTGAGCGGCGTCGGGGCGGGCCTGTGGCTTTTGCCCGAATCCGCTGCGGCGGCGGCTTCATCAGGCTGGTCGTCTCGGTGGTCGTCGTCCAGGTCGTCCTCTTCCTCGTCTTCATCGTCGTAGTCGTCTTCATCGTCATAATCCTCCTCTTCTTCTCCCCCCTCCTCCTCCTCCTCCTCCTCTTCACCGCCATCCTCCTCCCCGTCCCCGCCGACGTGCTTGGCTCCAGTCGCCCGGTCCACAAACAACCGCCTGGCCACCGGGTCATCGTCGTGGTCGTCGTCGTCGACACCCGCCGTCTGCTTCATGTACTGATGAACCAGCGTCAAGGCGGCGCCCAAGGCCGGGGCAATGACGATCCCCGACTGGATGATTTGCTTCCGGATCAAGTCGCGGTGCAAGTTTCGCCTTGATACGGCCAGGTCGACGGGCTTGGTGTCGGGCCTGCCCAGCCGCTGCTGCTCCGCCGTCTCGGCGGTCTGCTGCTGGGCCGGAGGGTGGGGGAGTCTGCTGCGCTGCCCGTCCATTTCTGCGAGCGATCGATCGAGTGAATGAGTGAGTGAGTGAGTGAGAGGACTGACGACCGGGCCGTCACACTGGAGACTGGATGAGGCCGCTTCTCATGGACCCTTTTTGCGAGTTTGTCGAGTGCAAGCCCGAGCTGGTGAGCCCGTTGGGCCGACATTTTTGGGTGGGACACGGCAAGTCGGGGCAGGGGTCCAACAAGTCCAGTCCAGTCCATCTGGCCTGGCCCACGGTCCACCGCCGCCGCCGCTGCTGCGAGATATTACCCGCGGCTCCGGGACGGTCGTCTCTTGGCCGCCCTTCTGTGGTGCCGGATTACAGGCAGATGTTGTAGTGCTCTTGGCTGCCGTCAGCTTCGGTTCGCGACGAATTGGGCAGTTTTCCGCCTTCCAACGGTGCTTATCCTGCGGCATCACATTATTCAGACAAAAACCATTAATCAACTACCGCCCGAAGCGCTGGAGAGAGACACCTATGCAACCTTCTTCCCCTGCTCAGTCCCTCCGCGCCCGCTCGTACAGGCTCAAGCACGTAATAAACACCATCGTATCAAACTCGGCCCCGTAGTCGACGTTGACCTGCAGCGTCCCACACAGACCCCTCTTGATAACGCCCGTAAAGACGGCCAGCACCGTCCCGTCTCGGTCCGCGCCCGCCCGCCCCTCCAGCAGCTTCCAATTGCGGCTGCTGAGCGCCGACTTGGCCATCCCGTCCGCCGTGACATGGCGCGTTCTCTTCCACACAAACGATCGCCTCTCGGCCCGCCCGCTCCCGTTATCGGGAGCATGAAGCAGCATGGACCACGAAAAGTTATTCGCCAGCCCGAGGGGCCGGGTCATGTCCTCCCACACCACGGCGTTTTCGTCCGCCGGATCTCCGAGGCCGAGCTTGAACCTGGGCGACATGGTGAGGATGTGTGAGACGGCCCGGACGGGGAATTGGTCGTTGGGCCCGTCGTACAGGACCAAGTCGGGGTTTGTCCGCGAGGCGGCCCTCCTGCGCACGTACAGCCGCTGGTCCTCGCTGCCCTCTGGCGAGACGCCGTAGTAGTACTCCAACAACGACCGCGGCCTGTCGATGGTGAATCGCCGCGGGACTGGGCTGGCCATTACTGGTACGAGTGTTTAAACACTCTGCTGCTTTGCGCCGAATTGCCTTGAGGGTCAATCGTTGCAGTCGAATTGTATCTGTGTCGACATCGCCTCGTGCAATTACCGCTCCTCTCATTCGACGTATATATATCAACTCCAAAAAGCATGCGCCCCTTCTCGGTGACGAAAGACCGCGCAGTGTATCTCGTGGCCATTGTGGCTGCTGTTTCGCCAAGCCTGGTTCTCGCGAGGCCCTGGAATACGACCAACGCGAGCTGACAGGCGCCAGTCGACATGGAGTCTCGAACCTGCCACAGCTTGTCGCTTCAGCCGCTTAGCCCCAATTGAAACCCGTGTGGAAAGAGGACCCTCCTCATGTGCACCCTGGCCGTGGCTGTTCTGGGAATGCGACATCGCTGAACAAGACCTCACATAAACTTGCATTTCCCAGCTCAAGCATCGGTCAATCTGAGGGAGATGCTATCGAGTGACTCCAAGACGTGTACGCTGTTGTTCCGGCCGCGCGCTGCCGGGAATCATTGCCTCTGCTTCCTGATGATCGGCCGGTATCCCTTCCTCGGCTGAACCAGCATGTGCGGTCTTGTCGAAATCGTCTGCCACCGCTGTCATGCCGCGTTTACGTTGCCGGTGTTCTTCCTGGCCTCTAAGAAGGTTCTCCCGGATTTGACAAAGTTTTTGAGACGATCAGCTGTCGATTCGAGCTCGTCTAGTTGCTCGTTGTTGATTCCCTTTCTGGACACGTGCAGTCACGTTGTCAGCTATCCTCTTGTCAGACACGTCTGCAACGCTGAGAGGCCGCTTCAGAAATTGGAAAGGAAATAGGGTCTCACTCACTTTAGGCCCAGAGAAAGAAGCCTTAGAATCTCCATCATATCTATAATGGATTCCCGGAGTCTTTCAGCGAGCACGTTGGAGCCTGGTGCATTCTGATCAACGTCTGACATGGCACTTTCCCCATCCATTTCAATATCGTTTGCCCAATTCTGCAAGGCTAGTGAAGACGTCGATTAATCGCATGTACCAGCTCAAGTCTACCGGAACAGGTGGTGGGCGCACATACAGCGCGATGTCCAACATGGCCTGTAGCTGAAGCCCAAGACTCCCGAGTGACTGAACTCATTGCCTCGGCTGGTCCCGTGCCTGTTTTCTTGACATGTTTTTTCGCCGTCACGATCGATGGCACTTCATTCCATAACGTTGGCGCTAATATACCTTAGTATTTCAAGTAGAGCACGGCTAATCTAGTGGACCGCTCAATTGGGCTTTCGAGGTTCTGGTTTATGGGCGTCCAGGCACTCCTTTGTGCTCGAGTATTTCCCGTCGTTTTTCCCGCCTATTTTAGGATCGTAAGTGTTGCAGTATAGCTCTGTGCCACAACGCTCGTCCGTAGCCATTTCGAAGCATCCACTTGCCTTGACCTCGTCCCTGGTAGGTTGATCTATCCATGGCAATAGCGCAGCTTGTCCGGAAGGCTTAGGCATGTGAGGTTCTGGCTGAACGGGGGGCTTAGGCGTAGGAGGAGCTGGTTGAGCGGAGGGCTTGGGGTCGTGAGGGTTTAGTTCATGGGCGTCTAGGCACTCCTTTGTGCTCGAGTATTTCCCGTCGTTTTTCCCGCCTATTTTAGGATCGTAAGTGTTGCAGTATAGCTCTGTGCCGCAACGCTCGTCCGTGGCTATTTCGAAACATCCACTTGCCTTGACCTCGTCCCTAGTAGGTTGATCTATCCATGGCAATGGCGTAGCTTGTCCGGGGGGCTTAGGCGTGTCTGGCTGAACGGGGGGCTTGGGCTCGTGAGGGTTTGGTTCATGGGCGTCCAGGCACTCCTTTTCGCTCTTGTATTTCCCGTCATTTTTCCTCTTCCCCCTCATTTCGGGAAGGTAAGTGACGCAGTAGAGCCATGTGCCACAAAGTTCGTTCGTGGCTACGTCGAAGCATCCATTGGTCTTGAGTTTACCCCCAGTCGGCATCTCTATCCATGGCAGCAGCGTAGCTTTTCCGGGGGGCTTAGGCGTGTCTGGCTGAACGGGGGGCGTGGGCTCGTGAGGGTTTGGTTCATGGGCGTCCAGGCACTCCTTTCTGCTCGAGTATTTCCCGTCAGTTTTCGCCCCCACTTCGGGAAGGTAACTGGTGCAGTAGATGTCTGTGCCGCAACGATCCTCCGTGGCCATTTGTAAGCATCCATTTGTCCTGATCTTATCCCGAGAAGGCGTTTCTGTCCATGGCAACAGCACAGCTCGTCTGGTCTCCGAGGTTGGCGAAGGTTTGGGGGGCTGAGCGATGGAGTTGGGCGGTTGGTCGACAACGCCCTGCTTCGTCGGCCCAGGATTGGCGATATCACCGTTCGCTCGACCCTTGACGTCTGGCGCGAGCGCGTGGACGAAAGGCGTGACAGCCCAGGCGAAGACAATGGCCCCTTTCATCGTGTTGTGATAATCGATAAAAGTTGTAACCAAAGGGCTGACAAGGTGAGAAGAGGTGACAAACAAGATGGTCAGTTAGTTTAGTCGTGGGTACGTTGACGACGTTAAATAGTGATTTACGGATAGTACGACTCCAGTCCAAAGTGATAAGACGCGTCGCATAACATGACATGGTCACGCATAAATCGGTCCGCGAATTTGGCGCGGCCTTGACCGGACTTGACTCGACGGACTGCCCAAAAAATACTCAACCCGTCACACTAGCCGAGGGGAGGGAGGGAAAGCCAAATCTATGAATTCATATCGGAGCATGAAATTCATGACTCAACTCAATGGACCACAAAAGGTATTCAAGGCGTCATATTTGCTGTAGGGAGTGAAGGAGAACCCATACACGTATTCGAAGCATGAAATTTATTACGAAGCACGACATGGAAGTTCATTCGGAGAAGTGCGTCCAGTCGGTGTCGAAGCAAGCAGCCATCGAAACAGCAGCGTACTGTATTCTATGTCCTGCAGTACTGTACGTTGACGGAGTTCTGATGAAGCATATTAAAAGCCATGGCATCTCAGCAAAAGTAGAATGTGTAGTCCGGAGCCTGCATGGCTGGTAAATCATGCTCTTGGTATCTGCCAGACCCTGTCCACATGAGACGACTCACACCAAGGACTGGGTCCCCCCTGCCAAGAGATCGATGCAATGCTCAGCCTACAGACGCAACAAGACGAGCGGTACAACAAGGGGCATTTGGCCGTCACCCGGCTAAGCGCTCAAGGTTGGGCGAATTACCTCGTAGCTACGTCGGGACATGCACGTTACTTTTCTGTGGCTGGCAGGACACAATGAATGTCCCGGTGCGCATGGACTCACGGCTTCCGCGGCGCAGAGCTCAAATACTCTGTGCCGGCTTGGATGCAGTATGGCATCATGGACCGTGAAAGCGATCATCCCTGGCTATGATTACTATTCAAAGCTCGTTGTGCCGTGATGGCCGACGGCCCATGCCCTTGCAACGTCCCCCGTTCACCGACAGGCCGTATTGTTCGTGATCGGGAGCTCAGCTGCCCCGCGCGGGAATTCACAATTGAGGCGTCGGCCGTGCAAGCCGCCTTGCGAACCCCGTCAACGGCCTGCGGCTGTCGGCGCCAATCCGCACCAGTCCCGACCGCGAGCTGGACATGTGGCGGCAGCCACTCCCAGGCAGACGACGGCGCCCGGACGAGGGTTGAAACAGCCGTGCTGGACGAAAAGGCACAATATTGTCGTGGCGGACGGTTGTCGGATATGCGCGCAGAAAAGTATAAGAAGTCGCGGACTCGCGACCTGAGGGACAAGACCTTTTTGTGAATCAGAGACATTCGAGAAGCTCAGACAATTGAGGCCCGCTTCAGCAATTCAGATTATCAACACAGCTATTAGGCACGTCCATTTTTACACGACACAATGGCAGAGACCAGCGAGGTATTGATAGTCAACCACCATCGTGCCCCTCGAATAAACACCCCCAACGCTGACATGACACCCGCAAATCCTCCAGTGCCCCAACAAGCTCGGCGAGATCTGCTGGCTCGAGATCCCCGTGCACGACGCCGCGCGCGCGCAGAAGCTCTTCGCCGACGTCTTCGGCTGGGAGTTTCACGCCGACGCCATGCCGGCGGGCAGGGACGGCATCGTCTCGTTCCACATGTTCAGCAGCCAGGGCAAGGCGCTGAACGGCGCGCTCAACCTCCTGGAGGAGGGCTACCAGGCCACCAAGTACGGCAAGCTGGACAAGGAGGTGCTGCCGCCGCTGGCGACGTTTTGCGTCGACGAGTGCAATGCGACCCTGGAGAAGGTCAAGAGCCATGGTGGCAAGATGCAATGGTGAGTTTGACCGGTCTGGTTTAGGAGTGCGTGCTCGGTTTGGCTGCGTGTGATGGCGCGCATTGATGCAAGCGCTCCTTGGTACAGGGATGGCTGGCTAACGAAGAGTGCAGCCCCAAGACGGAGATCCCGAACGACATGGGCTTCTATGCGCGCTTCACGGACACGGAGGGCAACGTGATTGGCATCTGGTCCCAAAAGTAATTGGCTTCAACTGGCTTCGGACAGCCGATTTCGTCCAAGCTACTTGAATGCCAGGCGGTACTCGTCTTGAGCTGAGAGTCGCGACTTGCGAGCCGAGTCCCCGACAACGGTCAATTGTGGCGCCTAGTTGTTGTATGTGCGCGATTGAGATATTCCAATGTGCAACACCATCGTCGGTCCCGAATCCCGTTCTCAATTTTGAAATGTCCGTTTAGCTGGCCGAGTTACCCGTGCCCGCGCAATCCATGACGTATTCGGCTGCGGCCGAGCTGCCCCTGCGCGAGACGCGAGCCAGTTGAAGGATGACCCGATTTGGGCAGCGCGTAAGCTGCATGCCAGGCACCTGAACTTCCTGAAAAGCAAACGGGTGTGTCGTTTCGATAGCTGTTGTGACTCACGTTGACAATGACCCCGTGGACAATACTCATAGAAGTCCCTCATCGGCTGACTCCCGACTTACCTCATATATACCAGGCATTCAGGTTGACGACCTTACTTCCAGCTTTGCTCATGAGCCTGCCATAACAACGCCGTAACCAAACTCATCACTGTTCGCCAGTCCCTTCGACACCCAGGCAACAAACATGGCCGCCGACTCACCACCCCTAAACATCCTCATCGTCGGGTGCAGCATCGCCGGCCCAACACTCGCCACCCTCCTCCTCCTCTCCCCCCTCCCGGCCCCCCAGAAACCACACATCACCATCCTCGAGCGCGCGCCCGCCCTCCGCCCGCACGGCCAAAACGTCGACGTCCGCGGCGCCGGCGTCACCATCCTGCGCAAGCTCGGCCTCCTTCCCGCCGTCCGCGCCGCCACCACCGGCGAGGAGGGCGTGCAGTTCGTCGACGCCGGCAACCGCGTCTGGGCCGCCTTCCCCGCCGACCGCAGCGGCGAGGTGTCCACGCCCACGGCGGACATCGAGATCCTACGGGGCCGGCTCGCGCAGCTGTGCTGGCGGCGGAGCGAGCAGGTGAGCGAGCGCGTGAAAAGGGAGGGGGGCGCGGGGATCGAGTTCGTCTTTGGGGAGCAGCTGGATGAGTTGGAGCAGCTTGGCGATACGGTGCAGGTGCGGTTTGCGAAGAGTGGTGTGAGGCGCGCGTTTGATGTGGTTGTTGGTGCGGACGGGTTGCAGTCGCGCACGCGGCGGATGGCTTGGGGCGCGGAGGGGGAAGGTGAGCGGGTGAGGCGCCTGGGCATGTACGGGGGGTTCTTCAGCATGCCGCGCGTGACGGCCACGGACTCGGCCTGGCGGCGGTGGTTCCACGCTCCCGGGCGCCGGGGGATCATGCTGCGGCCGGACGGGACGGGCGAGCGGACGACGGTCTTCATGGCGGTGGTGAGCGACGACGCGAGGCTGGATGCCGCTGCGACAAGTGGACGAGGGGGCGTGCAGGTGCAGAAGGAGCTTATGAGGGAGCACTTTGAGGATGTGGGCTGGGAGAGCGGGAGGGTGATCAGGGAGATGATGGCCACCGACGACTTTTACTACGACGCGGTTGCGCAGGTCAAGATGGAGACGTGGAGCAAGGGTCGAGTCGTCCTCGTGGGGGACGCTGGGTGAGTCTCCCCCCCTACGTTGACCCCTTTCTTTGCAAAGGCATTGGTGTTTATGGACGAAGAGGCTAAACCTCCTCAAGGTACTGCGCATCGCCCATCTCCGGCATGGGCACGACCCTCGCCCTCAGCGGCGCGTACAACCTCGCAGGAGCGCTGCTGCATCACCCAAACGACCCGGCGGCAGCATTCGCCGCGTACGAGGCCGCCATGCGCCCGACAGTTGCCCGCGCGCAGAAGCTCGTGCCGGGGATGCCGCATATCCTGCATCCAGAGACAGCGTGGGGCGTGTGGGTGCTCAACGCCATCATGTTCGTGCTCTACCGGTCCGGGTTGATCTCGCTGCTCGTACGGTTCGTAGGTCCACCGGCTCACGCCGTGCCTGTGAAAGACTACGGGTTTGAAGAGCTCAGCGAAGACTTGGAGTAGCACCAAAAGAGCAGCGTAGAAGCCGGCATATTGTCTTGTAAAGTAGGGCTTGAGATCTCTCGACTCGCTCATGTACAAACTAATATTACTCCATTAAATCATCATGCGACGCTCCTTTCACCACAAGCAACCCCGGCATACGCACGTTTGGATCGGGGCTCAGCCACTGATCGCCGCAATAGTACGTCGATCTCGACAAAGCATGGCCATCAAGAAGACAATCCTTGCTCTACTGCGCGCCCGAGCCGTCGAGCTTGTACAGCGGCTCCAGCTTGGCGCCGTGCTGGAAGAAAACGTATCGCTTAATGAACCACGGCAGCCAAGTGCCCACCTGGTAAGAAATGTGCCGCCTCGTAGGTACGCCAAAGATGTAGTCGAGCTCTTCGAGTGTGCGTTTCCTAACCCGGTCAGTATCATTGTAGGCATTAGCCATATGAAGATTCAACTTACATGGTCTCGGGGATAATGAAGAAGATGACGAAAAAGGCCAACATGTTCAGGCCAGCGTAGAGGCCAAAGGCACCAGTCGCACCCAGATTGGCAAGGAGCGATGGGAATGTGAGGCCGAGGGCGCTGCCGACAGCATTGTTGACGCAAATAGTGAAACCGGCGCCAAGTTCTCGGTGAGACAGGGGGAAGGCTTCAGAGAAATAGATGGAAGGCAGCGGTCCAATTCCTGAAGATGTCAGCAATAGCCCCATATGACCACTGACGGGACAAACTTACCCGGGCCGTAGAATGCAGTGAAGAGATAGATGAAAAAGGCAATCAAGGGAATTCGTGCCCCCGAGCTCTCCGGCATGAGGAAGCAGAGTCCGGCCGCCAGAAGACACCATGCCATGTTCGGGAACGTGACAAGTAGCAAATTGCGGCGACCAAACGTATCCATAGTGTAGACGGCCGGGAAAGCAAAGACGAAGAGCACGATGCCGAAGCCCATGGAGGCGAGCAGGCAGTTGAGCGTCGAGTAGCCAGCCTCTGCGAAGATTGTGGAGCTATAAAAAGCCATGCTGTAACGATTTGTCAGTCATAGAATACAGCGCTAGGAGCTCAGAGATGATTTACATGTTGATACCAGAGAACTGCTGGCTGATGACAATCCAGGAGCTGGCGACGACAGCACGGCGCAGGCGAGGGACCGTAAAGAGCTCCCACGCACGGTGAAAGAAGCTCACGCCGGCAAAGGCGTCGCGCTCCTCCATGACTTGGCAGTGGGCGTAATACAAGTCTCTGGCCGCTTGCATCTCGGTGTTGCGCAGGCGGCAGAAGGCTTTAAACGACTCAGGGTACCGGCCCTTCTTCATGAGCCAGCGTGGAGACTCTGGCATCATGTCAGTCACCATTTTCACGAGAGGACCATGTGAGCTTACCTGGGCAGAACCAGACAAAGATGCAGACAGGGATAGCCGGAGCAAAGGCAGCAGCCAGCTGGAAGCGCCAGGCCAAGCGGCCAACGCGGAAGAACGCCAGGTTGAAGCAATAGCCAACAAACATCCCGAACGACACCCACATTTGGAAGCTTGTCACGAGGCCCCCACGAATGCTCGCAGGGGCCACCTCGGCCGAGAACACGGGTATGGTCGAAATTTTGATGCCCATCCCTAATCCCATGAATAGGCGGCAGATGAGAAGGCCTTGCCAGTTCTGGGTGAAGGCTTGGGCGAGGACGGGGAAGATGCAGAAGAGACCCGTAACAAAGACGGTGCCGCGGCGGCCGAGGAGGTTGTTTACGGGATCGGCGGCCCACGCGCTCAAAAGACCGAAGAGGGTAGGACCCGAATTGATGACGCCAATCAGCCAGCCGTTATGCTCGATGCCAAACTCTTGCGGGAACGAGAGATTGGCGCCGTTGGCTCCCGTGTTGTCCCAGCCCTGGATGGCCGAGCCCAAGGAGCAGAGGGCGACGGTGAAGTAGAGTGCCCTAGGCAGGTGCCACCGGTGCGTGATCTCGCGCTGCAGCCAGTAGCGGTCATCATCGGTGAACTCTGGAATGGAGGCGATTGTGTCTGGGTGCGGGTTTTGCGCAGCCAAGGCGCCGCGGAAAAAGATATCCTGCTTGTCGGTGAAGCCATATTCGCCGCAGAATGCATTGACTTGGGACCTCAAGTTGTCCTTGGAGATGCCCATGAGCGGGTTCCAAATCCTGGCGGCCTGTAAGTACCGCTCATTGAACGGTTGATGAGTAGATTGAGACTTACTTGGCATTGACGTTGCGGGCATAGTCGTTGCCCGTGTCTTCGACGTGGCTCAAGACCTCGTCCTTGACGTCTTGAGCAGCGTGGACATCGCCGGTCCGGTCCATGATGGCGGTGGTGGCAGTCTCGCTGGCGAACGCAGGTGTTGTGACAATGTAGAAAGTGAGCAATCTATAAGCAATGCTCTATCCGATCGCATCGAATGATGAAGCGCGAGACTTGGGAATTGTCGTGAAGCCAAGGGATCGGCATTCGTGTTATATAGATGGCTCCGAGTCCGTACAACGGCCGCTCCAACGGCATCTAGAAACGCCACAGCCTAGACGCGTCGTTGGTGATCGCTGCTAGCACTTTGTCTGTTGCTCCTAGTGCGACCCTCCCCCATGGGGTGGTTGGCAGGTCCCACTCTCACTCACTCATCCACAGTGGGTGGTGGTCATGGCTCCCCCGGATTCAGACCTACCAGAAGCTTGTCTGCCGGCCCGGTCGCGAACGTCGTCGGGGTGAAAGCCGGCACAGCAGTCGAGAACTGCCAAGTAGGACAGCCCGTTCAGGCGCCGTCGAGCAGTAGCAGAAATACCAGCACTCATCACTGGGTGGTGTTAGGGGCCCGTCTCCAGGTCGCCATTGAGCCGTTCAACCGGCCACGGGCCGTCGCCAGCCTCGAGGCGCTATTGGTGGCGTGGCATGCCGGCCGCGGTCGACAACCGCCCCCCGCAGGCTTGGGGTGGCTTCGTTTTCGGCGGACGCTGCTCCGGCTTTGGAGCGGTTGGCGAGTCGTGCCCTGCCGTGCCCTGTACAGATCCCCATCTCGGGATGCGGGGTGCGCAGGTGCCCTGCGTGTGTCAACGACAGACCGGGCGGTCCATTGGCTCCGCGAGTTGGAGAAGACGCCGGGATCGGTGGCTGCGTGGTCGGGGCGTCCCCACTGGCTTACACCTCGTGAGGGTCGCCCTGCGTGTGTCTTGCCCAACGACCTGTACAGGACCGGTACAGGGCATGAGGGCCTGCGCAGGCTGGCGGCGAGACCTGTGCAGGCGCCCCGGGAAGATGAATCGTGGAGGCGGAGCGGGATGTGCGGAAACGGTGTAGCTGCCTAGGTCGGTACTTCGTACCTGAGGCATGCGGCACACGTGACAGACGGGCGTCGACAGGCCTGCGCAGGAGCTGCGTGGAAGACTGCACGATGTACTTGCGGGGTACTTCACGGCCGGGGAGCTCGAGGCGCCGCTACGATGTTCCTTATGCGTGCAGGTTGACAGTTGGCCGTCGGCTTTCCCTGCGTGCCACTCCGACGCCGAAAGGAGGAGAGCCCGCGTATGCGCAATCGCAGCCGGGCGAGGTGGATATCAGCCTAAGGCGCCGGCGGCTCTGGAGAGGGTTCCATCGTCCGAACGGGCCCATCGAGGCACAGCGCTGCGTGTGTGTCTGCTCCGGCCTGTATGGGTATAAGACTGCCCAGCTCCGAGCTTGTTTGCGATATCGAGCCTCTTCATCCAGCAAGCCCGTTTTCAACCTCTTACGTCCACCTGCGAGGCCGCTAGTTTCGCCGTACAACCGAAAGTATATTCAAAACGGAGTCGAAAGCGAGGAAATACGATACAGTCAAGATGGGCAGCAAAGACGCCCAGACATGGCTCGAGAAGCTCGAGGAGCAGCGTCAGTCCCGCTGTACGCCGCCTTGCGAGCTCGCGCTGACAGCCCTTCAGTCAACGTCGACGTGGACTGGATGGACCCCGAGTACATCAAGAACATGCCCATAAAGCCCCACGACCAGACCAGCAACCAGCTCTGGGTCGACATTGAGCTCGGCAGCCCCTCCAACGCCGACCTCCTGGCCCAGACGGCCCGCGAGCTCAAGGACAAGGGCTGGCTCGCCATCTATACCCGCATGGTGCGCGCCCTCGCCCTCCAAAGGAAATCGACAAGTGGAAACGCGACAGTCCGCTGACGAGAATAGGCCGTCCTCATGTGCAAGAAGAATATCGACCTGATCCAGGGCCGTGTCCTGCTCCAGACGCTCCCCTCCAAGGCGTACGACACCCAGGCGACGCTCGACCACGCACGTCTCTATGACGCCGAGTTTGCGCGTGCGGGCATCGGCCGTGACCGTTACTGCATCAAGATCCCGTCGACCGGCGCGGCCCTCAACGCGGCCAAGGTCCTGAGTGCCGAGGGCATCCCGACGCTGGGGACAGCCCTGTTCAGCCTCCCGCAGGCAATTGCGTGTAGCCAGGCAGGCATGCTGTACATCAGCCCCTACTTTAACGGTTAGTCACACCATAAGTTGTAGCCGATGAAGGGACAAAGGGAAGACTGACCTGCTTGTGTTTGCAGAGACCCGTGCACACGACGACCTCTCGCTGTGGCCCAATGTCGAAGACCCCGCGACGCAACACCCCATGAGCGCCCGCGTCTTCCAGATCCTCGAGACGTACCGCCGATTGTACAAGGAGACGGGGCGGGAGCAGCCGCTGCTCAAGAACGCGAGCTTCATCTCCGCCAAGGAGGCCATGGCGGCGGGCGAGCTCGGCTGCCACTCGGCCACCATTTCGCACACGGTGCTCAACGAGCTCGCCAAGCTCAAGTATGACGGCAGCAAGCAACCCGGGGAGGGTGTGCCCAAGCCAGTGCACGTCTATCGCGACGCGGGCCCGACGCCGGAGCGCCTCCGAAAGCTGGCCCAGATCGATCCCCTGGCGGCCGCCGCGTGGGATGGAAAGCTGGCGAGCACGGACATTGACTATCTCGCCAACGGAGGCGCGGAGCTGACCAAGGCGATCGAGGCCGACCCCATCTCTAAAGAGCGCCTGGCCATTGCGTTGGAGCTGTTCACCGGCGGCGAGAACCGCAGCAAGGACAAAGTCGAGAAGGCCCTGGCTGCCCTGTAGATTCTCAATAGCCTTGGGGGATTTGATGTAGCGGTTGATAGAACAAGGTCTTGGGAATGATATGGCATTGCGATGCGTTGAGACTTTGTCCGTGTTGATGATATAAGGCCCTCATATTGAGCCGCTGTAGATGTGTGCGTGGTCGCCGCCAAAGGCGAGCGGATCGGCAACGTCCAAGTTGCCAACCCGATCACAGGACCCTTCCTGCGCTAGCTCCATATCCGTGAGGGGCAGCCCGTACGTCTGCGCGATGGTCTGTTGGGGTAGGCTCTTGGTCGAGAAGAGGTCGCCAAAGTCGGTCTGGAGGCCGGGCATGGCAAAGTCGGTCGCCGAGGGGCTCCAGGACGCGCCGCCCATGGGCCCCGCAGACGAGCCCGAACCCACCGGCAGCTGCATCAGGTCGAGCGAGTTGTCGAGCTCCAGCTCGGGGGCGCCGAACGGCTCGGGCTCCTCCATGAGAGCGGGCTCGTCGCCGGCGGGCAGCAGGTCGTGGTGGCCGCCGACCCAGTCCACGCGGGGGTCCGCTCCGACGGGATGCATGCTTCCCTGCCGGATCACGGGGCTCTGCGTAGGGACATCGGCGGGCAGGTCCTGCGGCAGCCGGACGTCGAGCCCGGCGCTGGCCCGCCAGCGGTTGAGCTCGGCGAGGAGGCCCTCGCGCTCCGCCAGCAGGGCGTCGACGGTGCGGAGCGAGTGCGCGGCCGTCTGCTGCTCGGCTTTGATGAAGGTGATGCTTTCGTCCACGACGACATGCTTGGAGAGGCGGTTGGGGTCCACCGATTGTAAGGACGGGACGAGGGACGCGAGTGTCTGCAGTCGGGCCGTCAGCACGCGAGGGCGAGATCTCAACCGTACCTCTCTTCAACCGAAAAGGGGAATGCGTCGACGACTCACCTGCAGCCGCTCCTTGAAAGCCTCGCGCCGGGAGCGCTCAAAGACGCGGTGGACGGCGCGGTCGTCGGCCGTCCAGTTCCTGATGCGCTTCTTCTTCTTGCCGGCCTCGGCGGACGTCGCGGGACCAGCGACACCGCCGGCAGACTGGGTGGACAGCCGCCGGTCAGGCGGAGAGGGCTCGCCCGAGGACGACATGAGCAAGTGCTGCAGCGGCCGATGCGATGGAGACGAGATGAGATTGGGATTCGCACCCCTAGCGGTCGTAGTAGTCTGGCAACAGGCCAACGGTTCGACGACGACGTCTCAGGCATTCAATCAGGTATCCGTGAGGCACGAACCAGCAGCCGCACCACCTCTGCCGTTTTTGTCGGGTGAGGTAATGGAACGTCTCTTGGCCGGGGCGGAGGGAGTGACCCTCCCCTCTGTGTGGCCTTCGGAGTCGACGCCGGGCCGCACCAACGACGAGCACGGAAACAATGCTGGATGGCGACTAGGTTCCTAGTGGCGACCAACGACCGTTAGTCTGTCCCCGGATGAATGATGGGGAAAGTTGGGGTACGTGGGACGATTCTCGTCACTTGCCCACCCCACCCGATGGGGCATCGTGAGCATCGTTGGCTGCCGCGCCCCAGCTGAGCTCCAAGCTACCCGTGGCTCCGGCGCCACGTTTTATTGACCATTCTTTGTGGGCTTGACGCTACAGTACAAAGTATATTTGTTTATTTAGAAACTGCATTCCGCACGCGGGAGCTCTGCTATTTGACGACATGTACTGTGGCCGTGGCCAAGCCGACTGTGCTTCAGTCGGTATACTTCACCTCGAGCCTATACTTGGAGTCGTAATGCATCGCCCAGTACTCGCTCATTACCATCTTTGTCACGGGGCCAACCTCACCTCCGTTCACGGCCTGTCCGTCAAGCGACGTGATGGGCATGATGCCGCCCGCCGTGCTCGAGAGAAAAATCTCATCACAGTGGTACGCCATGTCAACGGGCACAACCTCACAACGGACCGTGAGCCCCGAATACTTTGCAATCTCAAAAACGCACTCCCGAGTGATGCCCTTGAGACAGCCGCGATCGGGTGTGTAGATGACGCCATCATTCACCAGCAGTATGTTGAAGGCGGGTCCCTCGGTGAGGTTGCCGTCCCCGTCGGTAAGCATGGCGTACGTCGCGCCGCGGTCTTGCGCCTCGAACATGGCTCGCACAAGATCCCCCCACTGCAGGCTCTTGGCCGTAGGGTCTATGGCCCCTGGCGGCACGCGACGTACGGTTCTAGCGACGATTGCACTCCCGCCCGTGGTTTGCTGCATGCCGTGTCGCATGACCCAGGAGTACGGCTTGGCAAACATGTACAAATTGTTGATCACAGTATCCGAGGCGAGCTGTCGTGTGTCGACGATGCCTTTCGTGACAATCATCTCGGCTAGGGCGTCACGTAGGCCGCTCTTGGCCACCATTTCGGCCAGCAACCGCTTCAATTCTTCGCGCGAAATGGGCAGTCGCAATCGAAGCCTGGCACAGCTGGCCTCGAGTCGCGCGATGTGGTCGTCGAGGCGGAAGAATTGCCCATCCCAGACCGCGGGTGCGTCATAGGTTTGATAGCCATGCAGGAACCCTTGGTCGACGAGCGGAACTCGTGCTTCATGAAGCGGTACATATTCGCCCGCGATCCAAGCAATACCCCGCGCGTATGGATTGGTGCTTGCAGACGCATCGAGTTCGGCAAGGCGATCATCGTAGGCCCTGAAAATGGTGTTCAAAGCGACAGCGTCCATGTCTATCCTGGTATCTTGTCTTCTCGGGGAACACTGCGAGCGGTAAATTGCGAGGTGCGGCAAGAGGGAGGAACCGCGGGCTCGTCTGGAGCAGTGTACCTCGGACCACCACTTCTTGTCATATGCGGGTCGACCCTTCATATCTGTCTGGTTGCTAAGCCGCTCATCTCCGTGCACCATGCAGTCCATCTGCATGTCGCGCAATTCGGAGATGTCAAATCGCTGTTGGGGGTGGGGGCCCCATGATCGCGTCGTCTCCCGAATGTAGCCTCCGGACTCGTCCAGTGCGGTCTCACATGAGAATGGGCGGCTTTGTTGCAACACCGGGCGCACGCGCTGTTCATATTACCCGGGCATATGACCAATCTCACAGAGCAACCTCATATCGGCTTTTCGTCAACTAACGCAGCGTGGCATCGGTAGGGTAGTAGGTGGTAATCGTTGCTAGGCATCAGCTGGCTTGTCGTTGACAACACTCTACTCTAGGGTTTGCTTGAGATATTTGTAAGAAGGTTGTCGTTCTCAGCAAGCTCGGGGGGTGTCATCTTTTAAACACCGCAGTTGGTCAGGTATTTTTGGAATTGTTGCGCCGATTCATGGAACCCGTTGATGGAATCTTGCGGTGGGGACTCATGCGGATTGTTTCACCGAAACTCCGAGGCCGGCGTCGAAATCAGAAGACGTGGCCGGGTAATGACCCTTCATCCGAGCTCAGAAGCGGGAGATGTGAAGACCTTGGCCCCGTAATGAGATGACCTCACCACGACCTTGTTTTGCAGCGCAGTCTAGTATGTGATGCGGCGAGTGCCAGTAAGACGGGTGGTGTTGTTTCCTCAATATGAAGTGGCACATCCAGTTTATTGCTCTCTCTGTCGCGCAGTTTCCGGCGTTGGCTGATGTGAAGCTCGAAAAGTGCGGTGCATGAAAGTCTCGGGTAGCCCAACTTGTTCGCCGCTGGCCACGGGCAGGGAAGGAAGACGGGAGGAGCTCGGCGTTTGGAATGTGGAGAGCTGTGCTCTTCTAGAACAACCGGCTCCGCTCGAATAGTTCGGGGTTTAAAGAACCCGCGCTCACTCTCTGCCGGCTCTCACCACGCGAGGTCTCCGTGGAATCGCAACATCAGCGTAAAGATCAAAAATAGAGAGGAAAGGTTGGCGCTTATACGATAAGCGTGGGACCCACAGAATGATGCCCCCCAAGTCCCGACAAAGCTCGGAGACTTCCAGGGTGCAGCTCTGCGCTAACAATGTCGCCGAGAAAGTCGTCACTTTTGTCCACCAACGCCTCGCGAACCGGTGGGTAAGTCGGGCAGCGATTGGACCAAGGTTTGAATGAGGAATTGCCACTTGTTCGGGTATAATGTCGGGCGTCATGTGTTTCACCCTCTGGGTTGGACGATGGGGGTTGGACTGCAGCCATGCGGCGTTTCGAAACCCAAGCAACGTGATTCCACGGATGCGAGACAAAGACAGCCATTCGTGGAAGTTCCTCCACGCGTGGCGTCGGGCTGCAGTCGGGAACTCAGGACCGATTGTGGACTCTGGAAGTTTGAATGGTTGAGCTCAAACGTGTCGTCCCCCGCGACAGGCTTTCGCTGCTCGGGTCATGTATGCCCGCTTGCCGAACCTTGAATGGGGCGACCGAGGCGAGTGGGCGATGGGGCATTCTCGTCGCCCTGGCAGTGCGCTTGTCACGACGGGCGCTTCCGCTCATGGCCATGGTGATGTCGGCTTTTGAACAGGCGCTGGGGCAACGTTTTGAATTCGAGGCTCAGTTGCCGACGGGAGTTCGGGCCGCGGCCATAAGCGGTATCCACCGGCGGAGGTCACTGGTCTCGCGTCCTTGGTGGCATGAGTGCGGTGGTGGAATTGTTGACAAATGCAGAGTCGGAGGGCAGTGGTGATGGGGCATTGGGTGTCTTGTCGGCGTGCGACGTTTCATGACGCTCAATTGACTTGAGGTCGTCGAGTTGATAGTGTTCCAGTTCATTTTGCCGGCCGGCAGGCGCAGGGCCAACAGAGGGCAAGCGCGACCCTCGGGCAGGCAGTGAGGCAGCCATTCACGATTCGACCATTAACTAGACTTCCACGAGATGCATCGACGGGATGCATGGCGTTTAGTTAGGTGGCTACTGCACTGCTGACCAAACTTGCGCTTTCCCGATACGGATGCAAGTTTCGTCGCAAAGCGCCGCATCACCCCCCTTTGCCGTCCTCTTTGAGAACTCCTCTTTGAGGAGAGCATACCAAGGCCAAGTCGAGGGGGCCATGTGCAGCAACCTACGCCCCTGAGCCTGAGCGAGCGGCTCTGTTGTTCTCGTCTTACATACATTTGACATGCGCGCCAACCGCAACGGCGCACAACAGCCAGCCAGTCTGGACTCGTCGCGAGGCACGCGCGTGCTTGCCAGATCAGCTGTTGATATGAAATACGCAGATCCTGCCCGCCCCCCACCGTCGCCACGCCGAGCTTTGTCGACCGTGGCATGGCTGGTCGCCGGGTCTTCGCAAACTGCTTGGGTTTGCGGAGAACGCTGGGCCAGCCAAGCTCGACGCGACCCCATTGGCGGAGAATCTCAGGTCGCACAAGTCCAGCTATAGGGACGCTGCAGGCGCTGGGGTCTGCCCAGACCCCGCCCCGAGGCGTTGGCGCTGGCGCGGGCACTGGCGCTGGGGAGGCGCCCCGACACCCCTTCTTAGTGAGGGAGCAGCCCTGGAGCAGCCCTCCAGGTTGGGGATGACAGGCACCTCTCGCTGCGGAGTGCGGACGGCCTGCGGCACCGACTCCCAATTGAAAGCGCCGCCGGAGCGGCTACTGCAACCCGTCCTGGCTGGCGACGCCATCCCATCCCATCCCCCATCCTCACATCCCAAAACCTCATCAACCGCCCTCGAGCTCGCTGGCCCAGCTCGCGCCGCGCCCGGCCCTTCTCCGCCAGAAACCAGGCGCCGCTGACCACGCCCGTCGCCACACGACCGCACGCGACGCAACACTGGCACCGGGTGCGCCTCCCGCCCCTCGCTCGAATCATTGGCCGTCCCACATCCCGTCGTCCACCGGGCACCCGTCGTCAGTCACCGCCGCCTCACCACCTCCGCATCTCCAACTTACGCCTGCCTGCTGCGGCGCAGCATTCGACTCATCTGCCCCAGATCGCTGGCCCACTAGCACGCGGCACGATATCAACGACGACCACCACTAGCGGCTGGCCTACTGCGCGCACCAAAACCCTCGCTCGCACACTGCGCCTCTGGTGGAACATTTTATCCCCCCCCGGCCACGCCCGCCTCTCCCTCGTCCCGCTCGCCCTTCCACCAACGGCGTTCCAGAAGACTTTCGCCTCGAGCCCTTTGGAATCGGGCTTCTTGTTCCCGAGAGGCGGATCTCCGCAGCCTCAGCCAGGCCCTCCACCCGTTCCAAGACCGCCTTGCAGACTCAGATACTCTGCTTGACGTCTCACCCTCACCCGGGGTTCGGTCTCACTTAACCGTCTCAGGCTTCCCCTGCTCGTCGTTGGCTTTTAACGCTCTGCACTCCAATCCGAGATTGGCCTCTCATATGCTGGCGTTCCCTGGCTCAAGCATCGACAGCATCTACGACGGCACCTAAGAGGCAATCGGCACCCCCATTTTGCCTTCGCCCTGGCCGCCTTGACCTATCTCGGGCAAAGTGGTGTCGTCGGATGATTCTCCCGCGCCTTCAACCAGGCAGTTTGTCAGAAGCCACTCGCAGCGACTCGGTCTGAGCTCTTTTCACCTCGCATCTTCTTCCCTCTGGCGTCTGACCGAACCCGTCGTTCTTGCACCTCCCGCCGCACCCCACGCCGCACCGTGGATGAGTGCCGACAGCAGACTCGCCGTGACATAAGGGGCAGCCGGCGCGGAAATATCGGTCTGATCCTTTCAAACACCGCTCGTGGTTCCACGAATCAGGACCATGGCTGCCGTGCAGCAGCTGTTGACCAGCCCCTCGCCAGGGCCCTCCCCCGCCATGGGGTTAAATGGCAACCCGGCATCTCCCGCCATGGACCTCGACGCCAGACCAAGCCAGAGCCCCGTCATGCTTCATGGAAGATCACTTCGAGGAGCTCCTGAAGAAGGAGACAAGAGGATAGTCGTCATCGTCTATGGACATGGACAGGATCGGATCGTGTCTGTCTTCGCCGAGGTCCTGGGCAAGCCCTTCAGATTAAAGAGCAGCTTTGGCAATATCGCCGCCGCTGATCGCGGGTATGTCATTGGCATACTGGCTGGCGAGGCCAAGGCCGACGTCGAGACGAGAGACCGCGAGCTGGTCGTTGCCATCAACGCTCACTGCGTCCACCTGGGCATGCCACCCGATGCCCAACTATCCACTCACTGCGACTACGAGTTCCTCTACACCGAACCTTCATCCTTCAGACGCTATCTGGCAAGATTCATCTCATTCGTCTTGGGACAGGTAAGCCACCATGAGGAGCTCATGGCGAAGCCCAGGACATATTTCATGTCGACCACATTTCCCGATGTTCGCGCAGCCTTGCCCAACCTGGACATCCTCACTGTCGGCTCCGACGCCGTCGAGATTCGCGTCGACCTACTGCGGGAGCCTCTCGGCGGCGGCAACTTTGCTGGTGTGCCAAGCCTAAGCTACGTTGGCGAGCAGGTAATGCTCTTGCGTCAGCGAACAGAGTTACCCATCATCTTCACAACCAGGTGCACGAATGAGAACGGCAGATTTCCCATGGACGATCCAGAACTCTACCACAGGTACTTATACAAGGCCATCCAGTGGGGCGTCGAATACATCGATGTCGAGCTTTGGCTGCCGGAGGACATTCGACGGGACCTCTATCAGAGAAGGGGAAACTCGCGCATCATGTCGGCGTTTCACGACTTTTCGGGGACGTTCCGCTGGCCGTCGCAGTATGCACTCGACGTCTTTCAACGATCATGTCCGTATGCCGACCTAGTCAAGATGATTGCCATCATCAACGAACACAACGAAAACTTCGAGCTCGAGTACTTCCGGTCCAAGATACGAGCCGAGTTCCCCGACGCGCCCCCGTTTTCCGGACTCAACATGGCCGAAGTGGGACAGATCTCGCGAACGTTGAACAAGGTCTTCACACCAATCACGCACCCGCTTCTTCCCCTCATCGCTGCACCTGGTCAGATGAGCACCGCCGAGATACACAGCGCATTGGCCATGGTCGGCCAGCTGCCGAAGAAGAATATTTTCGGCATTAGCATATCGACGTTCCGAAGCGCGGTGCCTCAGGCGCCTTTCTATGAGAAGTGTTTCAATGAGCTGGGGCTGCCTCACCACTTCGCCATGGTCGAGCGGCAGCCAAACAACTTTGCAGGCATGGAAGTATGGTGCAACCAGAAGGAGTTTGGAGGCGCCTACCTGGATCCCGGTGTTTCGGTGCAGACACTCACGAAACACAACAAGTTCTTTGCGGGCTTGAACAACGGGCGAGGCCCAACTCTGACCGAGGCAGCTCGAGCCATTGGCATCGTGGATACCATTGTCGTCAAGGCGGGCACGTCGGCATCGTCGACGCCGGCATCGCTGGCATCGAGCCCGCCGCACCAGCAAGCCGACGGCACAATGGCGCCGAAACAGGAGGGCCTCGGCGCGAACGCGTCGCTCATATTCGACAATGCCGGATGGCGAGGCATCATGCACACCCTGATCAGGGACCTGGCGCCCTCTGCGTACTTTGGACGTGCGGCCGTGGTGCTCGCGTCGGCGTCGGACGACGCGGCGCCCGTCTTTTATGCGCTCAAGGCGCTCAAGATTGCCAAAATCTACACGGTCGGTTTCCGGACCCCGCCCGCGCTCGCGCGCAACGCACCGCCCATCGAGCAGTTCATAAGTATGGAGTCGTTGCAACGAGCACGATCCGTCGCGGACGACACGGCTCCGTTCGTCATCGTGTCAGCACTAGGGCCGGGTAAGAGCAACCTCGTCAGCATGCTGGTGAGGGTCTTCGGCGCATCTGGGCCGCGAAATGGGCCAAACACCAAGAAGGTGTTCCTCAATCTCGCCGACGTGACGGCGCAGAGCAAAAGCGACCCGAGCGACGCCGCCGAGAAGAGCGGCTTCGTGGCGTATGGCGCGGCCGACGTGGCGGCGTTTTCGACGGTGGAAAGCCTTCGCCTGCTGGTCGGGCAAAACGTCCCGTACAGCTTTGTCAGGCTCGCCAGCGGCAGGAATCCGTTCTGAGTCGTCGCTGTGCCCAAAATGGGGGCGCGCGCGGGGGGGGGGGGCGCGGAGCTGTGCGGAGCTGGGCCCGGCCCCGTCGGTGACACAGAGATTCGGACGGGGAGCGAAGCTTGGATGCGCGGGGTGGGATGTCCGTCGAAATTTACATGCAGCATCTTATGTACGGCGTTGGAAGGGACAATGACAATGGGGCAGTGGTGCCGCTAGGTATGGACATGTTGGAGTTGGCTAGCACGCCATTTGTGCCTTTTTTTTCTCTAACTACTCAAGCGGCGGGCTTGGAGCTTGGATTCAACCACTTGTTACTACTAGACGAGTCGGCGAGGCCGGTGTTTTCGTCGGGGAGGGGGCATGCATGTAGTCGCGAGCGGTCTGCAGTCAGCAATTGATAAGGGACTTGAAGGACGCAAACGGACCGAGGAGCCGGGATCGTGTCATGTTTGGCGTTTTCGCAGCGTTACGACCAAGGCTGCGGGGAAGAAAATGAGGCGATAATGGGCGAGGTGTTGAGGCTAAGCCATGCATCGTCGTCAGCCACACCATACCCGGGCCAGTGAGGCGACGAGGCCGGGGAGTCGAGCCCCCGGGCATCGTGAGCCCGGGTGCTGGGTGAACCTGGCCATTTTTAAATGTTTTATAATCTGTAAGCTCCAGTGCCCTTGAAGCAAGGCGGCCGCGCAACGAACCTGGCGACAGCCGGGCACGGGGAATTGAACAGGGCTGAAGGGATGACGACGAGTGACGAGTTCCCAGGGCCCGGACCCGGGGTTCCGGTAGCAGGTGCCCGCAAGCGCGGGTGGGCGAAGCGGGGCCCGTGATTGCATCTCCGACACTCGTGCGAGTGGTAAATTGCCAAGGCCACAGAGCTCGCCTGAAAGGGCCGTCGCGCGGCGCTACAGCGCGCTAGGCGGCCTCTCCGCAGGCGCTGACTGGTTCCCAGCAGGTTTGCCCGGCAGGGTTTCCAAGGTTGCCGCAATGCGCGGGGCATCCAGCCCTGCCTGGGGCGCTGGAGCTCTAGAGCCTGGAGCCCGCGGCGGCCCTGCATGCAGCGCGTGCGTGCGTCTGAGGTGCATCGTCGGTCCCGTCTGCCAGCGACGGCCGGCCGGGGACGAGCTGGCGAAGCCCGGAGGGTCCAGTCGTCGCTGCAGATACGCTACGCTACCTTAGTTAGCTTATTTGCAAGCTTGAAGGTGGGCTGGCCGCCGCCGCCGGCGCACCGACTTTCGAGGTTGCACGATTCAACCGTCGTGAGAGAGAGCCTGCTTCGCAGAGTCAGGTGTGACAGGCGAGCTGTCAGATCGCGTGGCTTTTTCTCCGACATAACTGGCTGCCGTGCCCCGAGGCAGGAGGAGGGAGGGAAAGCTCGGACCCTTCCTCCCCTTCCTCTTCCCCTCGATCCTTTTTCTTCAGCGAATGGAGGGAACGGATGCGACCCTCGCGATGCGGCACAGCAGCAGCTCCTCCTGAACTACTACTCGCCACGCGCTGACAGGATTCGCCTTGGCTCCAAGCAAGTCGCATCGCATCGCATCGCATCTCATCTCATCTCATCGAAAGCACATCTGCCGGCGCCGTCGATTTCGGCTCTAGCAGAGTTTGCCACTCCGCAAGGCTGGGTGTGCGCGCGCGCGTGTGCTGAGTCTCCCGTGGAGGTCCATCCGTACCATTGTGTGTCCCCCGGCCGCCCGCGGCGCACCTTGACTCGTGCGTGCCGTGCGCGTGCGCTGTGCCGCAGAGAAAGCTCGAGCCGCCCGCGACGATCCTTTCTCCAATCCTTCGGTCCGGGGCCGCCCCGACCCTGAGCCTACTTCCCGCTGCCGGCATCCATTCCTGGGCCAGCACCTGGGCCGTGCGCGGTCTGCACTGCACGTTGGTGTGCCAGAGTGGTGCTGTTGCTGCTTCTGCGGCTACTACTTGCTGCGATAGCGCTTCAATTCAAGACAGTCGTCGGCACGCATTCGCGATCTAGGGAAGCACAGACGTCCCATTGCCGTTGCGTGGAGTGCAGTGGATTGGATTGATTGATTGCTCGGCGTCGCCGTCGTCCATCACCCGGGGTTTTGCGCCGGGGGTGACGCTGGACGCCGGATTGAAATTGTTCTGCGGAGGAAAGAGGGACCACCGCCGATACTCCGCGGCTTGACCCTGCGTCCCTGACGCTGAGCCCAGCGCCCCGCCAGTTAGCGCTCGTTCAATCAACCTCTCGCGTCAACCACGTCCTTACTCACCCATCATCGCCAACGACCGCCCTGTTTGTCGCTGCCATTGCGGCCGAGACCGTTAGCGTCGCGAGGCCCTCACACCCATCATCCGACGACGCGAGACTGAGCAGCAGCAGGAGGAGGAGCAGTGCGCCTTTGTCGGGTCCCGCGACGGAGCATGAGATGAACCCCTCACCGCATGGCATCGCGGCCGGCCATGCTCATCCCGTTGCCATCCCCCGGCAGCAGGTGAGCATCGAGCGCCTGCCCGCGCGGCGCCAGGAGACGGGCCCGCGCGAGTCCATGAACTGCAAGTCGTGTCGCAAGCGAAAGGTAAGCCAGCAGTCCTCCCCCCTCTGGCCGATGGACAGCGTTGAGCCTTTGGCGGGCCCCGCGCGCTCATGCTACCGTGGTCCGACGGCAACTTGTCCTGTACGACCATCGCTGACCCGGCCTTCTCTTGCGCGGCAGATCAAGTGCAACCGGTTACGGCCAACATGCGAGGCCTGTCAGATTTTTCAGTGCCCTTGCGTTTATGGTGAGTTTGAATGAACGCGGCTGCGTGCGTGCTCGCGCACATGGCTCGCTTGCCTGCATCGCCATGCTGGCCTGCCGTCTTGGCGACGCGTACATTGCCAGAAATCCTGAGGTGACACAGCGTTGATCCGCTTACTAACGTTTGATGATGTCCAGATGCCGTCCCCAAAAAGCGCGGTCCCAAGACGGATGTGCTGGAAGCGCTGCTCAAGCGGGTTGACGGGCTCGAGGCCAAGCTCAAGGAGAAGAACGCCGAGGGATCATCGTCAAAGGACGAAGACGCCGGAAACGATGTGACCCCTGAAGAGTCTGATGGTAATGGGGCCGAGCCAATGGAGCCGCCCCTGAAGCGAATTGCTAGCGGGTCAGATAATGCGCCCACGAGCACCTCATCGCGGGTGAATTCATTGGTTCTGGATCCAAGGTGCGTTGCTATCTGCCATCTCTCTTGATGCATCAACTGACCTTGTTGAAGAGAATCGCCGGCCTCGCCAGTACAGGTCGACACGCTCCTTCACACCTACTTTACCCGCTCTCATGGCAAACCGTATTACATTGTCGATGAGTCGTCCACGAGACATCGCATTCAGTCCGGCCAAGCGCCCCATCACCTGTGCTGCGCTATCTGGGCTGTGGCTGCAAGGTGAGACGAGCACATGTACCTACTTTTGTGCAATCGCGGCTGACGCCCTCTCAGGCTCACTCCTCATCCTCAAGGCGCTCAGGCTGCCGTGCAACTCAGCGAGGATTATGCTGCACGGGCAAGACAATCAATGGACATTGACGAGCCGTCAATCGATGCTCTGCAGACCCTGTTGCTTCTCGTTCTTGCCTTCATTGCGTCTGGAAAAGGAAAGAAGGCACATATGCTCATGGGTAAGACGCCCAGAGTACCGAACTCCGGTACCGGATCGCTGACACTGTATAGCAAACGCCATTGGTATGGCGACAGCTCTTGAGCTCCATCGTGAGGTCGATACGCAGGCACCAATTGGACTGGCAGATCGAGAGTTGAGGAGACGGCTGTTCTGGACGTGCTACATCCTCGATCGGTTCCTGACATGTGGTTCCAAACGGCCATCGCTGATACGCGACAAGGGCATCGCCCTCCGCCTGCCATCGTGGTCCCCTAGCCCCTCTGCCCTACCCATCGATGGCGAATTCTTCCAACGCGGCTCCAACGTCCAGTACTTCCATGGTAATGGCAAAAAGTCCCAGGGTAGTACTGGCATGCTCATCGACATCACTCGCATCCTGGGCATCACCAACAGGTATCTTGCGGCCGGCGGCGTCAAAGGGGACTCTCATTTTCCCTGGCACTCGTTGTCAACGTTGTCAAAGATTCGCCAAGAACTCGACTTTTGGGCTTCCGGCGCCGGGGAGATGTTTTCCGGTCTGCATGTGCTGTTTCGACAACCAGAGGCAACAATCCTCGTCCTCGGCAAATTCATCTATCATCTCATCCACTGCCTGGTCTACCGACCCTTTCTACCTATCGATCTGGCGGAGTTGGCTGGCAACGGCCAGCATCAGTCATGGCAGATTGAGGCGACCAACATGTGCTTTCTGCACGCGAACGCCATAGCGGAGCTGATTGACTTTGCCCGACAAGCAAGCACGATCGAGTGGCCTGCAATCGTCGGGTACTGCATATGCACGGCAGCGACGGTGCATATCCACGGCACACATTACACCAACACCAGCGCCCTTGGCGAGTCGAACGTCTTCAGCCAATCGTCGGAGTCCCTGTCGCGGGAGATGCAGACGCTAAGTGAGCTCCAATACGCTTGGGCCAACGTGCAGCATGAACGGGATACTCTGCAGGGTATCTACAACGCCCACGGCGAATTGGTGAATGCCATGCTCGGCAGCGCGATGCGGTACACGCCTGGATTCCATCTCGAGGACTTTTTCGACCGGTATTCGAACATTGGCGGTCCTGGTGGCAAGTCTTTCCGCTTCGACCCTGCCCACCTAAGCCTCGCAGACACTGTGGTGGATTTCTTCGTGGGATCTTATGCAGGAACTGCGGCTCAAGCAGCGCAGGCGGCCAGCCACGCAGAACGGCCGAAGCTGAAGCGCAAAGCCACGTCCTTGAGCCAGCAAACCCAACGGCTCGACGTGCGGGGACAGCCCACACCTGGGGCATCGGCTCCCCTGCCGTCACCCGAAGCGTCAAGAGCCGCTTCATACCAGCCAGGAGCCGTGCAGCCATCACAGGCCGGGCCGTCTCCGCCACAGGCGCATTACGAGAATCCGGAGTATAGCCAGAGCACCAGCAATATACGGAACACGATGCCGCCGGTACCCGCACCGTCGGCTTCGGGCCAAGGGCAGGCGTATGGCGTGTCGCCTTTGACGCCGCGGACCGCGGGACAGGGCATGCCGTCGTTGTCTGGCACTGGACTCAGCCCCTACGGGTATGGCTCTGGCTTCACGCCCGGCAACACGGGCCAGATTTCGGGCAATGACAGCAATCCAACATACGACCCCATGTTTGGAACACTACCGACGAATGCTTTTGGCAGTCCTGCCACGTGGACTGGCGACGATGGCCAGCAGAACAAGATGAGCATTCTCAACTCGGGCGCTCCGGCACCGAGCCCGGGCACCAAGAGTGCCAAGAGCGGCAGCACTGGCACGACGCAAACGGATGAAAAGGACCCGTTTTTGAGCCTACTCGAGCAGCTGGCTGAGGACGAACAGAGGTTCAACACGGGGACGGGGAACGAGCTCGACTACTTCCTTGCGGGAAGTGGGGGTAACGCTTGAGACGCAGCGTGGAGAGCAACAGGTCGGCTGCGGTGCAGGGCGTTCGATGCTGCTCGGAGTAGCATCGAGTCTGGACGAGTCGATGAGTACGGAGCTGCTCGTACATGTCTTGAATTATGTACAAATTTGGTTATTGCTGGGATGGAATATGCATGGCGACGGTAGTCGCCCATCCAGAGTCTAAGGAGATACCCATGAATATGCATGACGGCCTTTGGCGCCTTGGCTCTACTAACAGCTCTCGCGAAACACAGCATGATGTGCCCGAAAACGGGGTATGTGAGGCTTGCTGCGCCGACTGAAGTGCATGTATAGTATGAGTTTGGCGTTGCGACAGGCATTCAGCATGGCGGCGCCCAGCGCGGTGATTCGCCCGCCAAGCACGGCAGGTGACTGGGGGTTTGCGGCAGATGCGACCACGGCTCAGCCCTATATGTGGCACTCGGCAAGCGAGGGCGAGCTAGCTGCCTATCCGAATTGCTTCGTTGAGGGTTGTGGCTTAAGGCAGATTTTAAGGTTGTTCAGCTGCCGCGGGAGGGCAGCTGGCTGCCCTGGTTTCTCGGGACGCCGACCAGTGAGGCCAAGGCGAGTGAAACAGGAAACAACAGCCGTGGCGCGGTAGATATTGATGCGGGCAGAGGCGATGGCGTCCGGGTCGGGTCGAATCATGGCTTTGGGAGGGCGTTGATTGGGAGTGGTGGTCGCTTGGATCAGCTGGGCGGGTGGACGTCGTCATCTGCGTTTGGGGAATGGATAGTTCATGTTGGACCGGGAGTGACTTGGTTGATGGGAGCTGATGCGGGATCTAGACCGTCGCTTGGGCTTACATGTCCCCCTCGTGGGCGAGGCGAGAGACGAACTTGGTGGCATGGATGCCTGCATGCATGACATGCGGCTTGAAGAGACATGTTCGATCTATCGCTTGTCCGCGCACTGCGTCGATGCGAGTGTACGCCGCAGGCCGTGCCAAAATTCAGGTATAAATTGCAGACGGGGACCGCGATCCAGACATGCATCCTCTCCCGAGTGACAGCATAGCAATCTTATCAATCTACAAAGTACTGATATTCTGAATATGGATGTTGAAAAAATCCCCGTCATGGAGGATGGCCCTGTCAACGGCGCTGCTGAGAATGGCACCTCCATGGCCACGGACACGGGCATCGTGTTTCCCCCTCCCAGAGACGCGGCCAAGGTCCCCGTCTCGAAGGCCAAGATCCAAGCTACGCCTACTTTTTGTGCCGGGGACAAGGTGGACGTGACGGAGGTGAACAACTACCTCCAGCACTACGGCTACATGCCGCTGTCACCGTCGTCGTCGTCCGCCGCTGCTTCTGGCGCCGAGGCAGGCCCCGTCGGCGAGGACACAGCCGCCGCCCTCCGCGCGTTCCAGGAGTTCTTCAAGCTCAAGGTCGACGGCGTCTTCGGGCCGGAGACTCGCAGCGCCATGGCCGAAGACCGCTGCGGCTTCCCGGACCTCACGCAGTCCGTCGACTTCACCGTGCTGGGCCCCTGGAAGGACCGCAACATCCGCTACACCTTCGGCGCGCAGTCGTCGCAGCTCCCCGCCGAGACGTGCAAGGCCGCGATCCGGCGCGCGCTCAAGACGTGGGCCGACGCGGGCGTGGGGCTGACCTTCACCGAGGTGGCCGCGGCGCAGAGCCCCGAGGTGTTTGTCGAGTTCCGCCCGGCCAACGACCCGGACCACTCCATGGTCGGCGGCGTGCTGGCGCATGCCGACTTCCCGCCGGGGTACTCCGTCATCGTCAAGGGCTTGCCCCTGCCGGTGCATTATGATGACCAGGAGCACAAGTGGGTGGATGGCGCGGTCGCGGGGGCGTTTGACATTGAGACGGTTGGGTTGCATGAGTTTGGGCATATTCTGGGGCTTGCGCACTCGAGCGTCGCGGGGGCGGTCATGTATCCGTCTGTGTCGTCGAATCTCACCAAGAGGTCCCTGACGGAGGATGACCGGCTGGCGATTCGCAACCTGTACCCGGCGTGGCGCTTCCTCGGCGGGCTCTACTACGGTGAGTTGCTCCTGATACGGCCCCTCAGAACTCTCTGATGTTGGCCAACGATGCAATTTTACACGGACTGACAAACGAGTCTTATCCAGGCACCCCCGCCGTCGTCTCCTGGGCACCGGGCCGGACCGACGTCTTCGTCCGGGGCACCAACAACGCCGTCTACCACAAGTGGCAAGCCGGCGGCGGCGGCTCCGGCTGGTCCCCCGGCGAGACGGCATACGAGAGCCTCGGCGGCACCATCTACGGGGACGTAACCGCCGTGTCGTGGGGCCCGAACCGCATCGACCTATTCGCGCTGGGCACCGACAACGCCTGCTGGCACAAGTGGTGGGACGGCAGCGCGTGGCGCGGATGGGAATCCCTCGGCGGCGGCATCATCGGGGACATCTGCGCCGTGTCGTGGGGCGCCAACCGGCTGGACCTGTTCGTGCGGGGGATGAACAACGGCGTGTACCACAAGGCGTGGAACGGCAGCGCGTGGACGCCCAGCGTCACCGGGTGGACGCATCTGGGGGGCACCATCGTGGGCAGCCCCCGCGCCGTCAGCTGGGCGCCCGGCCGCATCGACGTGCTCGTCCGCGGGACCAACAACGCCGTCTACCAGAAGACGTGGAGCGGCAGCGCCTGGCTGCCCTCGGTGCTGGGCTGGCAGCCCCTCGGCGGGACGGTCATGGACGACGTCACGCCCGTGGCCAAGGCGCCGAACCGCCTGGACCTGTTTGTGCGCGGGACGAACAACGCCGTGTACCAGAAGAGCTGGAACGGCAGCGCGTGGGTGCCGAGCGCGACGGGCTGGACGAGCCTGGGGGGCGTCGTCATGTCGCGCCCGTCGGCGGCGGCGTGGGGCGGCGGGAGGATCACCCTCGCCGCGCAGGGGACTAACAATTCCGTCTACAAGAAGGAGTTTAACGGCTCGGCGTGGGCGGACTGGGAGTCCATCGGCGGTGTGGTGACGGATGCGCCGGTCGTGGACCCCCGGGGCGGGGACCGCGCGGCCGTGTACGCACGGGGGACGAACGCCTCGCTGTATGCGTACGACTGAGCAGGATGTCGCTCGTAGTATTCTGTCGCTACTATCTAACGTAGCTATGTAGCCATCCAAGGCTTGCGCTATAGTTTGTTCTTTCATACATACACATATCCGATATCAAGCACGGTTCGATCCAGCAGCCTCCTCGTCCCGGGCGGCGACCACCTGCTCCTCGTGACGCCCGTCCTTGGTGTTGTCGTAGGGGTACTTCTTGGTCAGGAACATGAGGGCCGCGGCGGTGACGATGCACCCGAACATGAGGGATGTCGAGACGGAGAAGCCGGCAATGTACCGCGGCGCCGAGTTGGACGGCCAGATGTACGATCCACTAGGAGGTTGTTAGTATGCGTGGCGCTTGCGTGGGGGATGAATAGGGGCAGCGTACTAGACGGAAGAAAGGTTGGCGAGCGCGCTGTAGAGTATATTGTCAGCCTGAGAGAAGCTCATTATAGAGAGCCGTGGTTTACGCACTTGACAACGCCAATGGCGACGGCGCGCTTCTCGGCTGGCCTGCAGATTGTGTTGGAGAGGTAGCTCAAAGTCAAGGGGCTGCACGCCCAGATGCCGGAAGCACCTGTCCACAGTCAGTAATGCATGCTATTGTCACCGACTTCTTCAACGTACCAATCGCCAAAAAGGCGTACCGGGCCTTGGAGTTGGTAACTGCGGCGGTAATGATCAGTGCAATGGTGGACATGGCGCCCATAGCCATGATGTGCTTCGGTCGCTCGTTCAGGAGGTCGGACGAGAAGCAGCAGGCCAGGACGATGACGAGCGCAACCATGTCTGTGGATTGTCAGCATGCCCCTGGGCGAACGCGGGAGCTTCGTCTTTCTTACAAATGGGAATCGTCATCTATACATCTGTCAGTCCATGAAACTTTTGGGGGCGTGTTCCAGAGAGACACTCACGTATTGGATCTCATGGCCCTTGTATCCCAGCGCCGCCATCAGAGTCGGGATAAAGTACGTGATGGTGCCGGCGCAGGTACACAGGCTTTGCGCGAGGACAAACATCCAAGTCCTACACCCGGTCGTGTCAGAGTCCGTATACAGAGAGATTGAGGTCGCCACCAAAGCACTCACCTCCAGTCCTTTACGGCGCGAACAAAGCTTTCGAGGTGGCCCATCGTGCCGGCCTGCGTGGAGTTGTTGTCTTGCTCGAGACGGCGGACGGCATATTCGCGCTCTTCGGCGGTGAGCCACTTTGTCGTCGCGGGGAAGTCGGGCAGAATGAACCTGAGGCTGTCAGTCGTCGGCACTGGATGCGCCATGCCTGCCCCGTACTCACATTGCGATGATGGCGAAGCCAATCGTCATGCAGCCCTCAACTGGACCAAGTCAGTGCTACGCACGTTGACGGGGGCTAGCCCCTTGGATATTCGGGTTACATACTCAGGAACAGCCACTTCCACGCTGGCAAGTTTCCCCGGTTCTGCATCGTATCGGTAATGACACCGGCTGTTGCCACATCAGTCAAGGCACGACATGGAGGAAATTTGAAACCAAGGAATACGCACCAATGAGGCCGCCTACGGCTCCTGAAAGAAGCGAGGCGCAGTAGAACACAGAGAAGCGGCGCGCAAGCTCGGTCTTCTTGTACCAATTGCTCATGAATAGGAGGACGCCGGGCTGCAAGGCCTGTCAGCACGATCGAACCCGGGCTCGAGGACGGAGGGGAGGCGTACAAAGTAACCTGCTTCGAGAAGACCGAGGCAGAAGCGTAGGGCAATGAGATGCCCCTTGGTGTTGATACCGACGTATGCAATTCTGAGACCTGTCAGTTCGGTCAACTGAGGCCGGCCTTGCAGCCACCACTTACACCATGCCGCCCCAAACAATCTACTCGGCTATTTGTCAGCGTTCTGCAGTTCATAATTGGCGAGATCTGCTCCGAACATACCATGAGGCCTGGGAGATACAGGCTCGGTCTCGTCCGGTTCAAGATCATGTTGCTGGGGACTTCGAGGAGCAGGTATCCGATGAAGAAGATGGACACTGCGAGGGAGTAGTCCGAGGAGCTGAGATGGAGCGACTCGGCCATGCCCGCCTCTTTGGCATTTCCAATGCTTTGCAGATGCTGTCAGTCACGCTCGAAAGGACGAGTTATCTCACACGTACTTGTTTCGATCAAGGTCTGGAGTTGGCAGTGACTGGTCAGCAGGTGCAACCGCAGGATACCCTCAACCGGCATTCAATGGCCCTTACAGTTCAAAATGTACTTGTATCAATGTCAGCACGATCGCACACTCCCATCCGAACAATGATCGGAAGGTGGACTTACCATGACGAACAGGGGCGGAATGAGCCGCATGTCAACCTTGCGAAGGATCCTACAATCATGTTGTCAGCGATACACGGAACCTCCCCAGGCGAGATCGTCACGACGAACCGCTTCTCCATGGCCGGGTCCTCCACAAACGGCCGCTCCTGCGCGTCCGTGACGCTTTCGCTGTGGGCCGAGAGCTCCTTGGACATGGTGAAAGCTGAATGACAGTGTGAGCCTCAGCAGATTGACTTATCCGTGCCCCTGCTTCCCCGGATTTCCGGCTCATGGCATATGGCTATATATGCATGACTGCCACGCCGCAACTCGCGGGGAAGTGGAGAGTGAAGCCGGAGGCCCCGTGGGGAAAATATTGAAGTCGACCTTGGATGCTGACGCTGTAAGTGGTGGTGGTGAGTGGGTTGCGGGTGGTCACGAGTCAGTTTGGGTTCTTTCCACCCACTTCCGGTCCGGCATGATCGCCTCCACCTTTCCTCCGCCCAACCGTCAACCTTCCACCTCCACTCCGTCCGTCCACCAGAGCGATCTCCGCCCGCCTCGCAAGCGAAAGGGGGACTGCCGCGCAAATGCCGTCTGAATCCGTGTCGGAGCCGTCGCCCGTTAGTTCGAGCCGGGCTCAGTCGCACAGCGATGCCACGTTTGTGTGCTCCTGGTCGGGCTGCGGGCGGATGTACAGGAAGCGGGAGCACCTCCAGAGACACGAACGCAGCCGTACGCCCGGACCCTAGTCACACTCACCGTCGGTTGCGCTGACATGTCTAGATGCGCGCGACTTCAAGCACGAGTGTCCGACATGCAAGAAGAGATTTGTTCGAAGGCACGTCGTCTAGCGGCGCAAGTGCTGGGGGTACAGAGTGCTAACACGTCTGCAGAGATGTTATGACCAGACATCTTGCTCTTCATGATCTTCGAGCAAAGAAGCCCCGCAAAGTGTCCTGGTAAGCGCCCTGTGCCGTCCTTAGTCTGGTTCTTGACTGATGAGGCAGTGTCTCGTGTGTCTCCCTCAAGGTCCGCTGTGACGGCCAGCGAGGGACAACTTGCAGCCGTTGTACTGCCTCAGGACGAGAGTGCATGTATCGCAACGACAACACCGGAAATGTTTCCGAACAGCCCATTGAAGTCAACTCTGACCTTCCAAGTGAGACAGGGCGCGCATCGTCCTCCTCGAGTCCAGGCCAGCCAGCAGCCTCCAGCGTCCTGGAGCAGCCTACGACCGTCCCAACTACTGGTATGCAGCACCAACAAACGCCTATTCGCATGCTTACGCCTGTTTAGAAATCTCTACTCTCCCATTCGAGCCACTCTATGGACTTGCTACTGATGCATCGGAGAGTTTCTTCGGCTGGGACATTGGCGACGTTGAGCTGGGACACATGGACATCTTGAACATGTCACCGCTCAATTGGTTTCACAATACTGACGCCGCACCATCCATCACACACCAAATAACACCGGCCAAGGCCATATCGCTACCACCGTCTTCAGAGCTCATACGAGATGCGCAACCTCCAGATACACCGTGGGTAAGTTACAGCGCCCTCAGAAACCTTACTGCATGGCCTGCCTGCTCAAGCCGCTCTTCCAGCCACACGTCTATCGCCCTAGCGAGACGGACAGCCAGCTCAGTCTCTCGCCCATTGTCCAATCCACACCATCAATCTTCCGAGACCCAAACCTCGACTTCATCAAAGAGTCTAGTCGCGAGGCAATGATGACGCTTGTCAGCACGACCAACCAGCCAAACTGGCCTGTTGTGGATGTGACTCTCTTCCCGTCCACGCAAACACTATCTGTCTGCGTCAACCTTTACTTTCGCCACTTTCACGACACCTTGCCTATTATTCGGCGGTCAAAGATGCGCACGAGCGACGCGCCGCCAATCCTCCTTCTCGCCATGGCGTCAATCGGCGCCATGTACTCGCGCGATAAGTTGAGCGGTTTGGCAATCGCACTCAACGAGCTGACGCGGAGGGCAATTAGTTACATGAGAGAGAGCGACCAACGTGCCATGTTTGACACGACATTCGTGCAGGCGTCGCTGCTTCAGTCGACCTTTGGACTCTTTTGCGGATCGAGGATGCTGTACCAACATGCAGAGATAAGCAGGGGCAGCCTGGTGACGGCGGCGAGACGAATGCATCTTCTCCGTCCAAGCCTCTCATTTGTGAAAGAGCTACAAAAGCGAAACGAAAGCCCCAGCGATGAGGAACTCCGCAGAGCACAAGCCGACGATGACGAGCGGAGGAACTTGGGGTGGGGGATTTATGTAGGTGGCAATCCTGAGTACGGCTGGACCTGGTTGACTGACCTGCGCACAGCTTTATGACATGCAAATTTCTGCTTTGCTCAATATTGCGCCGCTTCTATCTGTTGGTGAGATCAATGTTCCTCTGCCAGGGGACGATGAAGCCTACAACACAACACCACCATACACAGGCCATCCGTCGGACCAAGATTCCTCCAATTTCAGAGTTGTTCTGGATTCCCTGCTCTCGCACGGGACTTTGCCTCAGCCACTGAGTTCCTTTGGGCTATCCGTGATAGCCCACACGCTGTATAGGTAGGGCTTGGCGGGCCTCGACCGTGAAGAGAAGGGAAGCTAAAGGTGCGGCAGACTATGCACTGATGCAGCTGCATTCGATCCGATATTCTCACAGCCTAGCCTTTGCCGCGACAATCTTTATCGCCTTGCCTTCCCACCGACATTCAATTAGTGCGTCAAGCCGTGTCCTTTCATCCTATGTCCCCGGAACTGACCAATACAGCAATCCGCAAGAGCTGCTTGACCAGTTATCGGCGTCGTCCCACTCACTTCCAAACAAGCCGAATTCGCTGATTGTCAGTGTCTCAGCCCTTTCGCATCTTGGGCACATGCAATTCACCTGGCCAGGCTTTCTCAACAACGTCAAAATCGCGGCCGGCAAGTCTGGTACAGAGGAGAGCAAGCAAGATGCCCGTAGTTGGGTGCGAGCTCGTATTGATGAGGATCCAATCGGTACGAGGTCAATACTTGCGCAGGCCGGCCAATTGAGCACCCTGCTGTCAAGATTCACCTTTGAGTAAGTCGCCGCCGTGTGTGCATCTCCAGGGCGCCCGACTGACCATGCAGTTCACCGGCCGAGACTGTGTTGACTCTTGACCTGGCTCTCACCTTTTGGGCCATTCTCAAGTTCTCCACGTCCATCGGAGAATCGTCCCCGAGCCAGAGGCGGACAATAATCACCTGTTAGTTGCCTTTGCATCTAATGTTTACAAGCGCCTAACGGTGACTGCAGGGTCCGACCACGCTGGGGCGAGTGAATGGATAAGAAATGGTGGTCCGGTGTCGTTTCAGGGACTTGGAGACTTGAACGACCTCAGTAGCACCAAGGTTCTGTCAATATTTAGCGAGAGGCTGGAGAGCATGCCGTGGGGCCTTGCGCAGCGTTTCAAGCACGTGCTCATGAGTTTAGAGACCGAATAGGATATGACACAGATCAATGATGCAAGTTGAGGACCTTGAGCGGCCGTGGAGAGGTGATTCTCGAGAAAGAATGCGGACGTCCCTGACAAGGCAGTCCTGTGGGAATGCGCATGTACACGAATACACGACGTCATGATGACGGCGACACATGTAGTGAGGCCTTCAAGGGTTGGTCGCGCGCCGGGGGAGCATTCTGCGATGTCGGACATATATCCGTGCGATGCCCAATTCAATCACCCGACTTACACGGAAATGCCATTCTCCACCAATAATCCGCCACGTCCACAGCGACTCCGACGACATCCACAATCCGGCAATTGACGTCGTTGAAAAGCCGCGTATAAAGGCCGCACGCTCCCAAAACATTCATGCGAGTTGAAGACGTAGTTCTCCAAAAGGCCGATCGCCTCATTAACCCAATCAGTAGCAAAGATGGCGCCCGCGACTCACCTTACTCTCAACACTGGCGCTTCCATCCCCGCAGTTGGCCTTGGTAGGTCCCGGTTTTGTGTCCAGGGATGATCTCCGAATTGACAATCGCTCAGGGACGTGGCAGGCAAAGCCCGGCGAGGTTGGCAGGGCTGTTGAGCACGCTTTGAAGAGCGGCTACAGGCACATTGACTGCGCGCTCATCTATCGCAATGGTATGGTCCACCTCGGGTGCGGGGCTGCCGACATTTCGTGTCCGGCGCTGACTGAGATACAGAGAAGGAGGTTGGAGACGCCATCAAGGCGTCCGGAGTGCCTAGGAGCGAAATCTTCATCACCAGCAAGCTGTATGTGACGCAAGACTTTGGGGTGAGAGACGTCCGGATGGGTGGCTAATCCTGCCTCAGTTGGAACACACATCAGCCCGATGTCGCAGCCGGTTTGGCCCAGACCCTGAAGGATCTTCAGACAGACTACCTGGATCTGTATCTCATTCACTGGCCCGTGTAAGTTGACTCCCCCCAGCAGCAACTCATAAAACCACATCGTCCTGACTCCGATGTCGCCAAGACGCCTGGTCCCCAACGAGACGTCTGACCTGCTCCCCACCAACCCCGATGGCACGCGCTCCATCGACTTCTCATGGAACCAGCAGGACACCTGGAGGCAGATGGAGGAGGTGTACCGCGCTGGCAAGGTCAAGGCGATTGGCGTGTCGAACTGGAGCGTGCCGTACCTGGAGCACCTGCAGAAGATGTGGACCGTCGTTCCGGCCGTGAACCAGGTAAGCGCTTGTCGAATCAATCCGACTCGGCCCGCGCGACACTCGCTAACATGTTTCTAGGTCGAACTGCATCCGTACAACCCCCAGCACAAGCTCAAGGAGTGGTGCGACCAGCACGGCATTGTCCTCGAGGCATACTGCCCTCTCGGATCAACAGGTACTTTTCCATCCTTTGCCGTAACCAGTCTACGCATAGCTGACGCCCGTGCCTCAGGCGCGCCATTGCTCGAAGATGAAGACATCGCGGCCGTGGCCAAGAAGAACGGCGTGTCGCCCGCCACCGTGCTCATCTCCTACCAGGTCAATCGCGGCGTCATAGTGCTGCCCAAGTCCGTGACCGCGGCCCGCATCGAGCAGAACCTCAAAGTGGTCGCGCTGCCCAAGGAGGACATGGACCTGCTCAACTCCATGGCGGCAAACGGGAAGCAGAAGCGAGTCAACACCCCCGCATGGAGAAGTGACTTGGTAAGTGGACAGTTCCTACCCTGGTCTCCTTTTGTATATATCAGTGGTGCAAATGCTTATGATATGGACAGGGCTTTGAAGATTGGTTTGGGCCGGTAGAGGCGCAGAAGAGAAACTAGGTAATTAAATACATGAAGGGCCTGGCTTGAAGGGGCCTGGTGGGAGAAATGCCCAGCAGCAGCCAACATGGAGTCTGAAGCATTCACCTCAACCTCAGCTGCTGTCGCAGTCATGAAGCATGAAGCGTGATGAAAAGGCCGTGCCCTGGAGAGCTCGCTTACGGAGTGCAGCTCCGCGCCTCTCTACCAGGGGAAAGCATCAGCGCTCGGCACTGGTCGACCCTGAAGCTCGTCACCGACTCAATGCCCTCGTTGCTTTCCAGTTTCTTGATGCCCGCGACGGAATGGCTAGTCAGGAACACCTGACTGCCGTCCATGTCCAGAAAGTTGCAGACAATGAGATAGAAGACTTGTTTGTAAGGAGTGACGGCAATGTAGCGGGGCGGGAGGGACGTCTTGGGGTCGTTGTGCGCCACGAGCGCGGCCGCGTTGCCGGAGGGTAGGTCGTCGCAGGTGCCGACGCTCAGCTTCGAGACGCCGACAGCGTCCATGGTGTCGTTGGAGTAGTACAGGTTGTTCCAGGGCCCGTGGCCGATGACGGTGTTGTCCGGGTCGGTGATCCATTGGTCGGAGCACCTGGCTTCTTTGGCCCCGGCTGGGACCGCGTACACGCTGCCATCGCCGCAGGACGTAACCTTGATGGTGCGGTTGTAGTCCATCAGGGGGCCGTGCTCGAATCCTTTGCTGTCGTTCCATGGCTTGTCCAGCGCGGGCGGCGCCTGTGTCTGCGACGGTGGGACATTCGTTGTTGCTGAGTCTGCTGTGTCTTCCGTGGTGCGAGTGCTCTGCCTTGAGTCTGAGCTGTCCGAACTGTGATGGTCGGGCACTGAGGGAGAAGAGCTTCGGCTCGCTGTGACAGGGGGGAGCATGGTCGGCACCAATGTGGACGTGGCGGTAGATGTGGGTTCTATCGTGGGCATAGTCCATTTGTACACCGTACTGGGCTTTTCGAGAGTCGTGGACGCGCGAGAGTTCGTTGGTTTGGGGCCGAGTCTAGTTTCAGACCAAGGGGTCGTGGCAGACGGTGTAGTCGTCATGGAGATGTTTGCGGTCCGTAGCCAGGGTGGTGTTGCAGTCGAGGTTGTGGGAAGGATGCTTCTAGAGGTCCAGGTGTTCGTGGACTCGTAGTTTTGCTCTCCATTGTCTTTGTTGTACACGGAGGGCCTGCACGGGGAAATGAAGAGTTAGTCGAGGCAACACACGAGACGCCAAAACACCAACTGGCATTTGACGCCACCAGGTCGGGTGGTCTCAACTTACCCGAGGCAGCGTTTCAGCAGGGGCTGCGGCTGGGAATCCCAGAGGTCATACGTGCCGAGGAAGATGGCGTTCAGGTCAGCCCAGACCCTGTCCCGCCAGCTGATTTCGAAGTCGATGCCTTCGCAACCGTTGGTGTTGTCGAATCCCGCTTCGAGCTGCCCGTCGTCTTCGAGCTCAGCCTCGCCCCCGGCTTGGGCGCTGACAGACATGGACACCTCGTTGTAGACCGAGACCATCCTCCTCGTCAGCGCGAGCTTGATGCCGCAGTTTATGCCGAGGGGCATTCCCAAGGTCGCTTCAACCTTGGCATGGCCCTCGGCCTCGAACCTGGGATGAAAGGACGGCATCCAATTGCCAACATCATTCCTAGAGGGCTTCACAAGATCGAGAACCACATGTGCGTCCTTCAGGGCTATCTCAGTGCCCGCAAGCATCCGCCCCGCGGCCTCGGCGGCCAGTCCCACATGGACACCCACGCTGATGCTGGGTCCTATCACGACGGGCCCGAACCCAATGCCGGATAGATCGAGGTGGTAAAGATCCACGGACAAGTCGGCCTGCCATGGGTACTTGATATCGATGCCGATGTTGAAAGCAGCGCTAGCATCTACGTGCAGCTCGACCTCGCCCGCGGTGAGGCCCTCGACCGGGCCCCATCTGAGCTTTCCGCGCAGGTTGGCACGACCGCCCGCACGGCAATCCACGCAGTACATGCTCACTGACGCATTGCGCTTCGGGCCCAGCGACCCAAGGAGGAGGGCGTCTCCCCACGGCGACCTGGTCTGCTTCGCCAAAGGGTCAACCAGCCCGCTCATTATGCCGTTGCTCGACTTGGGCAGGCTGAACGAAAGCGTCTTGTCGTAGTCACCCCCGACGGACAGGGACTTTGCAAAGTGCGTGACATCTTCGGCTATGCCTTTGACAAAGTCTCCGACGGGCTCGATGATGTGGTCGTCAATCCAGGACCAGAAGCTGCGGCGGCCCAGGTCGTTGGTACACATGTGGTTACGGTCCGGAGATATCTGTTGCATGAAAAGGCTGGAAGCTTCGTCTGCGCCAGCTTTACATTGGTCGTTTCCGGGCTTCTTCTCCGTGTTGGCGGGCTGATGTGCTGGGTGGGCTGGGTCCTGCCCCTGTGACGGATCCCAATAGCCCCAGCGCGCCTCTGCAGAGTGGATGAGGTCATTCGGAGCTTGGGGTCGACACGAGACGTCGATGGTCATGTCCTCACGGTTCACAACTAGGTGCGTGGCGTCGAAGTAGCATCGCTCCCCGATCTGATATCCTTCACAGCCCTTGCCGTAGGCGACCAAGACCAGTCCCTTACCTGCGGGGTCCCAAGTCCGGCTCGCGTGCTTGAAGGCATCCTTGTTCGTGAAGGTGACTCTGAGGCCCCCATTCTCGTCATACTCGGCCTTGACGTGGTCGCTGTGGTCGAGGTTGACAGAAGGCGAAACAAAGTTGTAAGTCACGACGCCAAAGCTGCCGCGCTTAGATGGATCACCGACGCCATAGTACATCTCCGACCCCTTGTTGGGCGGAACGGGGACGACATTGGTGACTTTCTTGGTATCCTGCCCCCAGTGAACATTGGGGGCCAGCGTCGCAGTCTCGGCAGCGCTGGAGAAGGTGGCTGTCTGTTCTCCAGAGAACCCGAACCTGTTGCATGTGGTCACGGTCGAGGTGACCGTGATGGAAACAACCCTGGGATCGCCCGTGGTGGGGCTAGGTATGGGAGCGTCGCGAGTTGCAGTGTGAATGATTGTGGTGTTGAGGATTTGGAGGCCTTTGGTGCTGGTCGCCTCAATACCGCTGCTTGAAGAGTTCCTGAACGAAGGGAAGCGATCTTGCTTGGGGAGAGCCCCAACGCCAGCCGCGGCCACCAGCAAGCCAATGATTGCCCCGCGAGGCATATTGTTTATCCTTGATTTAAATGAAAAGACCCATTATTTTAAAAGAATGTGTTTAGCAATGCAATGATTGCCTTGAAGGAGTGACTGTCGACGGGCAAGGAGACCGCTGGGTTCAAAGACGGCTGGGGGACATCACTCTCAACGAAGAGACCAAGCTGCATGTATATAATTTTGGTTTGTTATCGGCCCGCAGCCCATCTTGCAAGTAAGCAGTACGAGTAGAGGCCAGCTCTTGTGGCGAGGCGGCACCTCGAGGTCGCGGGCACACTAGCCACGGAGCTTTTCCCGGCAACGGGTGTAGTCATTTGGTCACCTTGGCGTGTCCGGGATGCGTCTGTCAAAACTCCCATGCCGAGCGGATCCCGAACCGGGCACACGGACGCGTGGGCCAGGGTCCTTCTGGAGGAAGGATTCAGGAACGGGGACGCGGGCACCTAATAAGGATACTCTCGCCCGGGCTGGGTGGGGGTGCGTTCGTGCGACTCGAGCGGTCGTTGGAGCTCCCCTCGTACGGTTCAGCTTGGACGCATAAAACCAGTCCATTATTGCATTCATGTGGCCTTGGCGTCTGGGTGGTGCGTCCGTACGGATGTAGTTACGGACTGGCCCCAGGAGTGCATGACTCGCCGCCACCGGCAACACCGCAGCTTCATGCGGGGTCTGGTTGACAGGCAGGCAAGGGTCGGGGTTCTTTTTGACGGATGCAAAGGGAAGCGGGACTGGTCATGGTCTATCTAAGCGAGCCCGCGCAGGTGGTAGGGGGTTTTCTCCGTCGTCATCAAATGTGTGGCCGTTCAAGTGTAGATTCCCCCCCGGCACGTCACACGACTCTTGCCGTTGCGGCAATCAATCAAGCTCACAGGGCAATGCCAGGATTAGCCGAGAGCCGAGCGAGCGGCAGTGCAAAGGTACATGTGCCGTCGAACTACACATCATCCGGTATGAGCCGTCAATGCGCAAACCGCGCACTGCGAAAATGCCGTTTAACCGCAGGGTCGCAGCTTTGATCACCAGAGTCTGCGTGGCCCGACGTCGGTTGCATCGGCATCCCGCTGGTCGCGAAGCGCTCAATTGAATCCTTCCTTTGCCTTGCCGTGGCAGCCGCATGTCGACAGCGGCACGGCGAATCCACCTCCGTGCAAGCAGGCAATCTTGCAGAACGGCGCGCCTGTAGTGTCAGATTCAATACATACGACTCACCGGATTCCACGCTCACCGACGCTCCGGAGTCATGTACCAGCCAGGTACCAGGCACGCCGCCAAAATCAGTCGAAGGCCCGCTCGTATCGCCAGCAAAACAGGCCCAGGTTGCTGATTACCGTACCCAAGACCCCAGTTGCGAGCATCCGCAGTGCAGTGGGCCCCGTCTTCACCAAGACCCTCTTTGGGCTCGACTATCTCGGCGATTCTCTTCAACCAGACGTTGAGGCCTAAGAAAACATGACTGGAGCAGGACCACATGATGCGAACATCGTCACCGCCGCGTCACCTGTGGACATGGCACGTTGGCGGCTTCGACTCGCGTCAGGCTCGCCAAATTTCTGATATCATATGTAGCGTTGCGCTCAGGGGTCGCGTCGCTTCCTACCGTTGCAGGGACAGGCCGGTGCCCGCGGAACATAAAACACGTTACGGGCTCGGGTATTGACCGACGCAACAACATCTTAGTCAAGCCACGGGACTGACTGTCGTGCTTCACTCCACATTCGAGCTCGAGACTCAGAAAGTGTCAGTATTATTCAGAGCATGCGGCTTGCCGTAAACGGCCGAGGTTGAAACAGCACCCTTTGACCATGTCGTGAACGGCATCTCTTGTTTCCATGCCCGACACACGCCACGTGAATTTATGAGCGGCTGGTGGTCGGTCATCCGGATTAGATTGTATGAGGGTTCTAGTCGTCCGCCATTGTTATTGTAGGTAAGCTTCCGGCACAGCAACAGCCAACGTCTGTTTCTGTCTTCAGTAAATCCCTTCTCTTCTCGTGGAAGTGTCTGGTTTGATATCTGTATATCAAGTTGAAGGCGCCACGCCGCGGAAAACGGAATAGGGGTTTCATTCAATTCTCTGAAGGCCTTCACATCTCCTCGGATGAAACCTCTTGGGCCTCTGAATCACTTTTATGGAAGATATTTCTTCTACTGCTTGTGTCTGCTTCTCAGCTCTTTGCTGGCTACCGTTCCATCTCTTCTTCAAGGTCAAGGTTCGAATCGCACTTTCCCACAGGATGCTCCTCTCCCCGGTAATATGATGTCAGTGGAACATAATTGCCAGCAGACTGAGGGCTCGTGTGGCGATTCAAGCGATGGCCACAGAACCGTCGCACCGGCCAACGCCTCAACACTCGAGTCAATCTCTCCAGTCTCGGGATCTTGCTCAACGTGTTTGACTCGAGGAAGGCGCTCTCAGGATGCAACAATTGTTGATTGTCTGTATGTAAGAGAGTGCTCAATGCTCACTGTTGATGCATTGACCTACCGTAAACCCCTGGCTGCATGAGAGCGAATTTGACAACACATCGGCTCGCCAACCCACAAACCCCATCACCGACCCGTCGGGTGGCTTACAGTAGTACTCATCTCCTGCTTCCCAGCGTGCCAAGTAGACGGCTCCATTTACTGTGCCGTATTCCGCGTCGAGGCATTGACAACAGAGGATGCACGCAGTTGCGGGATCCATCTGCCAAATCTGCGCCGCAGAAATCATTCAGGACCCCGGAATTCCGCACATGGAAAGAAAATCAGATCGTACGCGAGAAGCAAGAAACCCAATCGATGGGTCAGGGGTCCTTGGGGTCTGGCCTTGAACGTGCGTGGCTCACCGCTGACAACTAAACCACGTGCATTTACGGCGAGGATCGCAGTGCCGAGACGCGGTTCGCCGCGTAGGGCTTGACGAGTTGAATAATATCGCAAAGAGTGGGCATTGGTCAGTTAAACATGCTACCTGACAGGCGAATTCGAAAGTAGCTTTTTGCCTCCTGAAGCCAGGCAGTCTCGTAGAAAGGGACGGCGGCGGCGTTGGAGCGGCACGTGGAAATCCCATGTACTTGCGGTTCATGACAGCGAGGTTTGCTCAATCGGGGTACAACCTTGAACAAAACAGTGACTTGACCTGATCTACAACAAGCGCGCGATACCAGTGATTAAGCATGATAAAAGCACCGGCGATTAATGATGGGGTGCGGCCATTGGAGGAAGGGGGAACATGGAGTGAGCAGATCACCGCCACGACTGGCCGGCGCAGGGTAGGCACCAGACAAAACGCACACGGATGAGCCATCGCTGGAAGAGATTGGGCGGGGAGCCTGACGGCCTGCTGGGTCAACAACAATGGTGCAACCTGTCATGTTCACATCTGCCCTCACCGAGGAGCCGGCCAAACCCCTCATCCCTCCGCAATGGCAGGCCCGATCGACACGCGACACCGGCTCATCTCGGTGAGTCCGACGTCGGGGATGCGCATGGCATTGTCGTGCGTGTGCCGGGTGGGTGTGGGTAGGCTCCAGTTCGGCAGATCCACCCCCGGTCGGAGAGAACTCCGCAGTATTTCCTTAGTCCGGCATCAATGGAGGCAGTCATCAAGATGGGGGAGATGCTCTTCACCACGAGCAGAGTCTCGATGTGTGTGGGCATTTGGAGGACCTGTATATAGGAGAGCATGTGTTTGTGTGAGTCGCAAGGACAGGCCTTCCCGAAGCCAGAACGCGAGTGAATCTCACCACACAATACAGCAGATACAGAGCCGACGTCACATCGCACATCCCGCCGCCCGCGGGCTCCCCATGCCCCAAGGCCCAACTAAAGACCAACTAATGTGCCGTGTTTGCCGTCGCCGCCCTCCCGCCCGGGTTCTGTGGGGAATCCTTCCACAGGCCACCCGCCGCTACGCATCAAGCGCGCCCAGATACGTACGTAAATCGCTGATGCCGGGCTGCAGAACGCGGCTAGAAGCCTGGAACACTGCCCGCGGCAGGCCAAAAATGGCCCCTCCGGCGCGCGATGGGATCGGCGGCGCAGTGCCGCAAGGGCGCATGCGCCGCCGTATCATCGTCGTGGAGATGGAGCCGATGGAGATCCTCTCTGGGGCAGCAGTTGACTAGTATGTGGGCAATAGGCAATTGTCCCGCCTCCGGATCCCCCGCTGGACCGAAGCAAGGCACGTTATCTCTGGGGCCGCCGTCGCCGTGGAGCTGTGCTGCCGGCCGTTAACGGGATGGGCTCTTGTGCTGTTGGCGTACATATCTCCTTCCTATCGTGTGCCGCCATGTGGTGGTGTCGCGTCCGTGGCCCGTCTCTGGAGGTTTCGCGATATCAACCTCGCATCTCCCGGCTTCACTTACACGCCCGTTTTTGAGGGCGGGATAAACCACGCCCGCGCAGCAACAACACCAGCCCTTTTTCACGCACACACCTCTCCCGTTTGCCGATGAGGATACCTCCGTCAAAAGCGCATTCATCATGGACATCGAGGATCAAATACGCCGCCGCCGGCACAGCGCCGGCAGCAGCCTCAAGCACCAGCACCACCGCCGGCAGAGCGCCATGGACGCGGGCGACGACTCGGCCAACCTCGAGCGCATGGGCCACAAGCAGGAGCTCACGCGCAAGTTCTCCATGATCTCCATGCTGGGGCTCGCCTTCGCCATCCTCAACACGTGGACCGCCCTCGCCGCGTCCATCACCCTCGCGCTGCCCTCGGGCGGCAGCAGCTCCGTCATCTGGGGCCTCATCGTCGCGGGCGTCTGCAACCTCTGCCTCGCCGCCTCGCTCGCCGAGTTCCTCTCCGCGTACCCCACCGCCGGCGGGCAGTACCACTGGGCCGCCATCATCGCGTGGAAGCCCGCCAGCCGCGCCATCAGCTACACCACCGGCTGGATCAACGTGTCTGGCTGGGTGGCCCTGAGCGCGACGGGAGGGCTGCTGGGGAGCACCTTCGTCATCAACATCATTACGCTGTTTAATGCCGAGTATGAGGCCAAGCCATGGCACCAGTTCCTCCTGTATATTGGATTCACTCTCATTGCCTTTCTTCTCAACACCTTCTTCACGCGCCTGCTGCCGCTGCTCACCAAGGCGGCGTTTTTCTGGTCGATGGCTGGCTTCGTCATCATCAGCATCACCGTTTTGGCGTGTGCGTCGCCCAACTACCAGAGCGGCGAGTTTGTCTATGGCCAGTTCATCAACGAGGTCGGCTGGCCCGACGGACTGGCTTGGATGCTCGGCCTGCTGCAGGGGGCCTTTGCGTTGACGGGTACGTATTGCACTTGGCCCGCCCTCCCGGCAACCTGACTGTCATCTAATCGCCATTTGTACAGGCTTCGACGCGACCGCGCACATGATCGAGGAGATACCCGAGCCGCAGCGCCAAGGCCCCAAGATCATGCTGTACTGCATCGGCATCGGCATGTTCACCGGCTTCATCTTCCTGTCCTGTCTCCTCTTCTGCGTCAACAACATCGACGACGTCATCAAGGCGCCGTACGGGCCCTTGCTCCAGATATTCATGGACGCGACCAAGAACAAGGCCGGGAGCACGTGCCTGCTGATATTCCCCCTGATATGCATGGTCTTCACGGCGACGACGCTCATGGCCACCAGCAGCCGCATGAGCTACGCCTTTGCGCGCGACCGCGGGATGCCATTCAGCCGGGTCTTTGCGCGGGTGCATCCCGGCCTGGACGTGCCGCTCAATGCTCTGCTGTGGACCGCGGGCTGGGTGCTCGTGTTTGGATGCATCTTTCTGGGGTCGTCTAGCACGTTCAACGCCATCACGTCGGCTTCAGTGGTTGCCCTCGGCGTGACGTATGCGATCCCGCCAGCCATCAATGTCCTCCGAGGTAGGAGGATGCTGCCGGAGGACCGGTCGTTCAAGATTCCTGAGCCATTCGGATGGATTCTGAACATTGTGAGTAGAGGTGGTCAATGGAGGCACAGGGACCGACGATTGCTAACACGAGTCACCAGGTGGGCATTCTGTGGACGATTCTCACAACCGTGCTCTTCGTCTTCCCGCCAGAGATCCCCGTTACGCCAAACAACATGAACTACTGCATCGTCGCGTTTGGAGTGATTCTCCTCATCGCGGGCCTGACGTGGATTTTTGACGGGCGCAAGAATTACGAGGGTCCCAAGGTGGACGTCCAGGCATTGATGAGCGGCAAGGTCGAGGCCATGGACCCGGTGAAACCCGTCGAGTCCCCCACGAAGCTCGAGGAGGAAATGGTCGAGAGGAAAAGGACAGAGACGGTGGGAGAATAATAGACAGGAACCGGGGAAGCTAGACGACGTACGCGGTCCATTGTTTGGGAACTGGAATTGAGCCCATGCTCTTGCTTTGCACATCCCGTCGCACAAAGCTGACGCGCATTCCATGGCCGGCGGAAGACGTTCCGCATGACGACCAGGGCCTAACGTGTGCCTGCGTCAAACAACTGGCCGTTGGTCGCAACACTGTAGGATGCAGTAATATTTCGATGAAGGTCTGGTGCCTTGATGAACCCGATTGAGGCCGCACGAGCCAGCCCGAGAGCCGGCCGCTGTTGGCCCGCTCGTTCTCGCACAACATGTTTGAGCTCCAGACTCCAGAGCCGTTTGGCCCGGGCCGCACTGTGGGGTTGCGCGATGCGGTCCTGTGCGGCGTCTGGGGGTGGCGCACAGCACCGAACAAGGAACACAGTGGCGCAGGGTGAGACGAGTCAGTCGACCCGTCGGCTTCTCCAGCTCAGGGGGGGTCAGCCAGGCATCCAGGCTTGCCAGGGCGCCAAGCGTCATTTGCACGTCTGTCTGGCAAAGTTTAATAAGAATGCCTGCCCGTCAGAGTCGTCACGCAGGAGGCGAGCGTCGGAGCTGAAGCCGTGATGAGGCATTTCAATACGAGCTGCTTGCCGGCGGCCAACTCATTCGACATTGGGCTGGGTGTGGGTTCGGGTTCGTCGCGATGGCGTCACGGCGGCGATGGCGTTTTGCAGCCAAGCCGCTGGGCAAGACGGGAGGAGAGGGTTCCATTCGGCACCCGCTGAGGAACCTGCCCAGGTGGGAGTGGTTCGAGCCCCAGGGGCTTGCATAGAAGGGGGGGTCTTTGCGCTGGGCTGGGTGGGCGAACGACGCCCGAGTTCTGTGCGTTGAGGAATCGGAATTGGAAGCCACAATTTGACGGCTTGGGCCCCCCCCCCGGATTGGATGCCGGTCCGTGCCCTCCTCAGCTGGCGACAAGCTCATGTTGCGCCATGGAGTTCAGTCGTCGGCGCGGCACTGAGCCGCGATGGTTGTCTTCGCGGGTCGAGGCTCGGCCTGTGCTCGGCGATTTTTTGCATGCAGCAACCTTGTTCTGAGGGGACGGCTGGCCGGCGGCGTGAGCACCTCAGCGAGTGAGCGATGGAGTGAGCTGGAGTAAGCACTGGACCGGGCGCGGGTGGAACGACGGCAAGGTCCAGTGGTGCTGTGCACACCGTCTCTTGCAGCGCGTGAGGGGAGGGCTTCCGCCAGTGTCGAGTTGGTTTCAGCGGCGTGGTGGACGGGCATGATGCCCTGCTGCACCCGCACTGCACAGCACAGCACCCGCCTGTACAAGTAGGTTGTTGGAGCATTTTCGGAGCATCTGGAGGGACGGAGTGCATCTCCGTGAAGCTCGGCGCCCCTGACGTGCCTGGCGCCAACTGCGTCGAGAAGACCTGCCGCGTCGTTGGCGACTCCTGCTGCGACGCCAGAAAGGGGGAGGCCGGTTCTTTTGTCGTGTTGGGAATGGAACGGAGCGGGTTCCCGTCGACTCGACGGCGGCGGAGTCAGCTGCGATGTCCCGGGCGTCAGTGCGTCGCCGACGGCCAACCTACCGGGGGCGGCGGCTTTTACAGTATTTTGCGCGCAGCTGTGCCCGCGTTGTGGGCGTGATGCCCTGTCCCGGATTACCTTATGGAGTCCAGTAGAGACTTGGTACTGTACAGCCCGCTGCAGTGAGTGCCAGGTGCCATAGGTAGGTGGATGGGGTACTAAGGCAGAACACAGTGCTCGTATAGGTGGGTTCGTCAGAAGAGGCGAGGCATCTTCACTTGCCTGCAAGGGAGCAGCCGAAATGATGGCTGAGGCGTGACTGTTTGACGTTGAGTGCGTTGGCTGTTCTTGCTCCTGCTTTCTTTTCTTTTTGTTGTTTCCTCTGGCTTGGCGGTCTGGATTCACGATGCAAGATTCAATGCAACGGAAGCTGGAGATGCCGTCCATGGGTGGCATGTGGTTGCTCACTCGCTCGGTCGCGCCTTCCGCAGGTCGCGTGCGTGAGCGACAGTTCCGCAGCGACATTTCCCGCCCTCCCGCCTCGCCCATGTTCCGCTCTGCGCTGTTCTGTCTCGCCCCCTTCCGATCTCGCCTGGCCCTGCTTGGATCAGTAAGTGACTCGCCGCTCGCCCTGTCGAGATGTTGGCTGGCTGCCTGGCATCCATCCTGGCGGCATGGCTGGCGGGCTGCTCTTCTCGTCCTATTGCCCAATTCGTGACAGACGCGGCCAACAAGACACCCCCATCGCAATCGCAAATCGCAATCGACATCGCCAATCGCCTGTCTCGGACGGATGCCCCTCGCCCGCTCGACTGCCCTGCTCTGGCTGCGCTTCTGCGGTATCCAGCTCCAGCGGCCCCGGAGCCATCATCCATTCTTCGCCCAGCGCCGCCGGCCCGCCGCTCGCACGTTGGACGCGATGACGTCTGCGTCGGTCAAGCCACCCGAGCCGAGCTTAAGGCGACGACGCCAACGCAACCGTTACGCCCGGTGGCACCCGTCGGCAGGCAGCGCAATGCGCACTTGTCGCTCGCCCGTCGGCTAGTAGTGGTGCGAAGCAGCCACTGGTGGGCACTGCGGTGGACAGTATACGGCGGAGGGACGGGCACCACCACCCCCAAGAAGAAAGACGGTCAAGCCCAGAGAGGCAGAGACTCGCCTTTTCAAGCCACAGCGCCCACACTCGCTGCGACAACGACGACGCCGCAGATGGATCGTGGCACGCAGGGGAATCCTGGAGAGCCCCGGCGGGTCGCCCCTCGCTGTCGCTTCTTCCTGTCTGTGCCACTCCTCCACTCAAGACGCCAGCAGGGAGACACTGATCCATTCATGACAGAAGCAGCAACAGCCCTTCACCCGCCATCGGTCTGATTTGCTCCGACTGGCTTGGCTGGGTCCGCCCGCCAACACAGTGGCCAACCGCGATCCTGTCATCCAACCATTCCCGCGACCGTCCACAGCCGCCCGAGCCCACCCACACTCTTCACTACAACCATCCATCCGAATCCAAGCCATCCCTCATCCATGGACGCTGTTGGTGGGCCCGCCTGTCGTTACCGCACCGCTCATGGATGCGCCGGCCGGGCCCCGGCACGGAAAACACCAACGGATCCCTCCATCCACATCCAAACCTGCAAGCTTCTCTCGTCCCCGTCTGTTTGCCCTCGCTCGACGCAAACAACCCCTCGAATTGCCCCGTGCTGCCCGCCTCCTGCAGCAGGCACAAAGATTCGATTCCGACAGGGGCCGTTTTATGATCTGTCGGCGCGCCTGACACGGTGCGCTTACTCCTGCGGCGCCCGGCCAGGTACCAAAAAAGGCTCGCGGCTGTTGAGCCACAAGCGTTGGCCACGACCTGCCGCGTCTGTCTCCCGCTTGCCGCGTCGCCTCGCCAGCCCTAGGGTCAAAAGGCATATACCCTCGCCGCCTGCCCTAGGCCTCGGCCTCCCGACGAACGCAGATATTCACACGAGCGCAACGTCGTTCTTTGTGCACGGGTCTCCTCAGCCACCATACCGAGCAATGGCTTTCACCTCTGGCTGCCGCTGTTAACCTCAGCCCGCGACTCTAGCCGTCTCTGCACCCCGGCCGAGTCCTCGAATTGCCGCCGCCTCATGTCGTCTCTCCCGACTCCGCCATGGACGCCTCCTCCGCGACTTCGGACGGTCACGTCCCGAATCGCGGACCCGCCGTCTTCGCCGTCACCACCGCAACGCTTGTTCTCGCCTCCATATTCGTCGGCGCGCGCATCGTCTGCCGGTACTTTATTGTTCGAAATGTCTCTTGGGACGACCGGGTCATGATCTTGGCTTGGCTCATTGCATTTTTCCTGTCCTTCACCATCGATTACGGTGTGACCAAGGGCCTGGGAAAGTATGACCAAGATATCCCGGAAGACGACTGGTCGACGTTGCGCCACTGCGAATATGTCTTTTCAATACTCTATGTAAGCGCATGACCATGCGTTGTGCGGCATTGAGCTGCAGCCGTTGTGTCGCCGCCGCGGACCAGCTAACGTGCAATCCAGAACCCGGCCCTCATGGCCACCAAAACGAGCATTCTGATATTTTACCTCCGCCTCGCCAAGAACACGCAGGTTGTCCTTCGCTACGCCTCGTGGGCCACGTTGATTGTCGTCAACGTCGCCGGCACCGTTCTGACCTTTATGAACATTTTCCAGTGCAGTCCGGTCAGAGCCGCCTGGGACATTCACGTCGAATCGCCTACGAAATGTATCCCCCTCCTCACCGAGTTCATTTGTGCCGCGCCGGTCAACATCGTCACCGATCTCGCCATTCTTGCCCTGCCCATACCGGTCCTCACGGGCATGCGCCTCCCGTCGCGGCAGAAAACGATTCTCGTCCTCACCTTCACCCTCGGTATCTTCGTGACAATTGTCGACGTTATCCGCATTTACTATCTCCAGCGTGCCATCTCCGAGGTGCCGACGGGCACGACGACCAGCCCCAATTCTCGCTTTGGCGGACAAACCGACTTTGCTTGGAACGCATCCCTTTCGCTCATGTGGAGCGCCGTTGAGGTGAACGTTGGCATGAGCTGCGCTTGCGTCCCCACCCTGAAACCCCTCATCTTGAAGCTCCTCCCGGCCATGCTGTACGATCCGGATGGCACGAGGACCTCGGCAGGCTCTACGAGCAAAGGGCCGAGCGACTCCGAGACTCCTCCATCGCGGAACCAGGCCGCGGAGATGACGAGCGGGGCCGCGCCCGCGGTTACCGAGCCTCAGCAGTCATACCGCGCAAGCCCCGGTCACGACGCGCCGATGAGTGCCATGGAATTCCTGACGACGCCGGACATGACGTCCCTTCCGGAAAACTCGAATCTCGCCGACATGTCGCGGGCTCGCACTGCGCGAACCGCCTCCACCTCGGGGACGATAGAGAATGGCATTTACTTTGGCTTTGTCAACATGACCAAGCCCAAGAGCATGCTCAAAGCAAACGCATCCGAATCGTTCAAGTACTGCACCATCGTCTCCATCCTCTTCCTCCTCTGGGGCGTGTCATACGGACTACTCAACACGCTCAACAATGCGGTCGCCTCGGTGGATCAATTCTCAGCGGCGCAGACTCTGGGCCTGACGAGTGCCTACTTTGGCGGGGGCTACTTTTTTGGGCCGCTCCTGGTGGGCGAGTGGATCCTTCGACGCGACGAGCACAACCGCTCCAAGCGACATGAGAAGAACGAAGCCGAGAATGTCGGTGGATTCAAGGTGACCTTTATCGTCGGCCTCTGCATCTACGGCATCGGTACCGTCATCTTCTGGCCATCGGCAGTGACCAACTCGTTCGGCGGGTTCATGCTCAGCAACTTCGTCGTCGGGTTCGGCCTGTCGGTACTGGAAGTAGGCGCCAACTCTTTTATGATATTGTGTGGCCCGCCACAGTACGGTGAGATGCGCCTCCTGCTCGCCCAAGGCGTCCAAGCCGTGGGAAGCGTCATCAGTGGCCTGTTGGCACAAAAGGTCTTTTTTAAGAACCTCACCCAGACCGAGGCGGACCACAGTGCGTCCAACAGCACGACTCTCATCAACGTGCAGTGGACGTATCTGGGGATAACGTTACTTTGCGTCGTCCTTGGCCTCTTTTTCTTCTACATGCCGCTACCCGAAGTGAGCGACGAGGAGCTCGAGGCACTCTCAAAGCGTCTTCCGCTCGACCCAAAGAAGAAGAGCCTCGCGGGCCTGCAACTCCGGACCGTGAGTCTGGTTCTCGCAGTGTTCGCGCAGTACTTGTATGTCGGTGCGCAAGAGAGCAATAGCATCTACTTTCGGAGTTTGATGTTATCGATACTTCCAAACGCGGACGACAGCGGCCAGGGTGCCACGGGGGGCACGAGCGGATCCGACGGGACAGGCAACGCCGACCAGCCGCCCGGTCTGGCGATTTCCATATCCGACTACCTACTCGTCGGTCACACGGCGTTTGCGCTCTCTCGATTCCTGGTCGGCGGTCTCACCTACCTATCAGTCAAGAACCCTCGCCTTCCGCAGCCGCGGACCTACCTCACCATTAGCGTTGCCGGGTGCTTCTTGTTTGCCCTGCTGCCCGTGGTTCTCCGACCGTCGAACCCCGACCTACTGGTCATCCCTATAATGCTGTTCTTCTTTTGTGAAGGCCCCGTCTGGCCGCTGCTCTTCGCCATTGGCCTGCGCGGCCAGGGGCTGAGGACCAAGCGCGCTGCCGCCTTTATCACCATGGGTGGCTCTGGCCCAGCTTTCTTCCCTTTCGTTATGTACGGCATAGTCACCAACGGAGGAACCGTACAAACGGCTTTCATCGTCATCGTTGCACTACAGGTGGCCATGTTTGTCTATCCCGTGTTTTTAGAGTTCTCTGGGGACGCGAAACAACTCGTCGACCCTTGTCCAGATGCCCGCAACGCGCTGCGCGACGACGAAGAGACGACAACTGACGCGGCTGTCGCGAGCAGACACGGACGCAATTCGTCCAAGGAGAAGACGTTGCTTCAAAAGGTCTCGCGAGGCTTGGGCGCCAAGCTCCACGGCCGGCGCAAGTCATCCCACCACACGACTTTCGAGCACAACGAAGGCAGCGTGAAGTCGACGCCACGAACGCCATGAAATACCTAATATATCATACATTCTATTTTCAGCGGAGTTTTGGTTGGATATAGGGTTTGGAAAGACAGTACCCGTCGGGTAGGAGCATCTGGGACATGGATCGGGATTGGGAGGCAGCCGGCGTGCTTGGATACAAGATACCCCAAGGTGCCGCGCCGCGGACAGCGCGTGGCATCGTGTACATATCACGGCGGTATATAAAAGCATACTGGGCATCAAGGATGCCAGCTGGAGGACTATTCGATATTATTAACGGCAACACGCTTCGCAATTGCTACCACTGTGAATTTATGTCCCTTTCAATGGCGTCAAAGACGGCGACGCCTCTGCTCCCCAGCCCTGTTGCCAAGCCCACAACGGCAGCCCCGGCCCTCTTCATCCTCCGGTAGCCGTCTCCGTCGATCACACCCCCGACGCCGATAATGTCCAGATGGCGCAGCTCATCGCTCTCGTCAAACAACCGCCGCAGAGTCGACACGTTGCCCAGCGCCAGCGGATGCAGGGGCGCGCCGGCCATGCCTCCACGGAGCATTGCCCCATTCCCATCTTTATCACTCTCGCTCGCGTCCCTGCCCCAGCCGTCCTCGAAGACGAGACACGAGCCCAGCGTGTTAGTCGCCGTCACGAAGCTCAGCGTCCGGCCGAACGGGCGCAGCGCGTGCACCAGGTCCGCGAACTGCGTGTCGTACGTGAACGGCGGGAGCTTGATCCCCACGGGCACGCGCGGCTGAGGGTCAGTGTCCGTGCCAGCGGCGGCGGCGGCGGTGGCGGTGGCAGCAGATGCAGGGAGGGCGGCGAGGAACGAGGCGAGTTGGGGCGGGGAGTAGGCGGGCGGCGGGGCGGAGGGGATGTTGGGGCAGGAGAGGTTGACCTCCATGGCGAGGGGGAAGCGGATGGCGGAGGAGGCGGCAGAGAGTAGGATGCGCTCGTGGCAGCGCGCCACGGAGGGGGGATCTCCCGTGACGCTCACGATGACGGTCTTGCGGTGCGTATGCGCGGGTAGGGAGCCGGACAGGCGCGCCAAGATGGCGAGGTAGCCGTCGAGCGTGATGGGGCTGTAGCCGAGCGAGTTGACGCTGCCGACGGCCGCCGGCCGCTCCTCCGCCTGCCTCGCATCATCACCACAACCATCATCATCCACCGCCGCAGCAGCAGCAGCGACAGAGTCTCCCCGTCGCGCCGCCGCCGCTGTCGTCGTCGTCGTTGTTATCGTCGTCGCCGGATCAAACAGCACAAACCGATGCGCCGCATCATCGTGCGCAAACCCGCCCAGCAGACTCGTCCGCGTGGTGACGGCCCCCGTGGCGGCGCAGGACAGCAGCGCGGCGAGGTCCGTCTCGGTGGTGGCCCAGGGGCAGGCCGTGTTGAGGAGCGGCGGGTGGATGCTCAGCTTGGGCGGCGGCAGCGGCATCTGGAGGGCGGGCGTGTTTTCACCCTCCTGCCCCAGTTGTTGCTGCTGCTCGAGTGGCATAGTGACACCTTCGCCATCCACGGATGAAGGTATTGAGCGGCGTGGGTTGGAAAAAGGGTACCGAACCGGAGCTATCGTCTGTCGTTGAAAGACAGACGCTTATCAGGCGGGGCACACACGTTGGCGAAAAGCCCGGGCCACGCTGATGCGCGTATGCGGGGTCATGGAGTTGGGGTCCTCGCAAAAAGCCGGGCACTTGGGAAGTCGCTTGATGGTCTACGTGCGTCTCGTCACCGGGCATACGCAACTGAAAAATCGCATCGGCCGAGGTTACCAAGGTCACGAAGCCCATTCATTCCGGCATGTCCCCCCTCTGCGGTTCCTCAGACACCGGCACGGCGTTCCCTCCCGAACATCCCGCCCGAACCCCTCTCCCGGTCTTGGCGGCCCCGCGGTCCGGTCCCGGCCCCGGCCCCGCCCTCAGCTCCGGAGTCCGGATTCCGGAAGCACGCACCCGTCAATGTCTCAATCCACGGACCAGGCATCCCAGTCCACGGGCCGGCCAACACGACGCTGCGACTTCACCCGAATAGGCAAGCACACCAGTTTCGTTCCACGACACATGCACCTTTGCGTCACAAAGAATCGTTTCATGCTCACACTTCTAAAAAGGGAGACAACGCAACCCTGTCCCCGTCACCAGTGATCCGTCTAAGCCCAAAGCCGAGAGCCAATGCTGCCTGTCCATGCCACGTTTTTTCCTGCCTCAAGCAGCCACTCACTCGCCAAAATCTCCGCGCGGTAATATATCCAAAGAAATGAAACCCTGCACGTCGCCGACACCAGTGCCGCCAGGGCCGCCACCCTTACCATCCAAACTGCTCGCAGTGGAGCTCAACGCTGGGCCCGTCCGATCGGATGCAGTCCGCCGTCGTGTTCCTCACCTGCTTCATCAGTCCGTGGGGTCCGCACCCCAGCACCAAGGCCTGCTTATGTGCCGGTGTCTCGTCGACGGCGCGGCGGATCAGGGCGCTGACGTCCGGACGCTCGTACCGAATGGGGACGCCGCTGATGGCCACCGGCGGGTCACCTGCCTCCGAACGTTGCGACTTTTCTGACCGGAGCGAGTTGATCGAGCTCTGCGACTGTACCTGCGGTGTCTTCTTTTCCAACTTGGCGGCGTTGCTTATGGCCAGCTCCGATATTTCTTTGATGCCCATCTCCGTCATCGGACTGGCTGGTAGCGGGCTGGCAGGCTGGGATAACGAGCGTCTCGTTACGAACAGTCTCGCATCCACGCGGCCATCATTTCTCAGCGTGATCAGGTGGTCCGAGTACCACTCCAAGTACTCTGTCGGCGAGTTAGCGTGAGGATGTAGGCCGGTGCCGGGGCTTGGACTACTTACCGTGATGCCTGACCACCCAAACAAAGACAATGGTTCTGACCTCGTCGGCCTGCAGCTTCCGGAGCATGTTCAAGGCCATGCCGAACGTAAAGCTAGCCCCACTACCTCCAGCCACGAGCACAACCGTGTCGTACGCAGCGGGATCCGGGATCTTGCCATACGTGCCCTCCACCGAGGCCCGGAGCAACGCGCCAGGGTGTGACACGGCGTACCTGTGCAGATCGCGCGTGAAGCCGTCGTGGGACGTAACGACAAACTCCACGGGGCCCGTCGCGGCAATCGTAAAGGGGTGCGTCTCGCAGGTCCGGATCCTCGGCAGCCACAAGAAGCAGTGCTCGCCCGACACGGCGCAGGCCGGGGGCTTGGTGAGCGTCACCCGTGTCGCACCGTTGGACAGCGGCGTGAGCGTGACGGAGTTGTTGACGCTGAATAGCAAGAGCCGTGTAAGGCGGACCAGTCGGTCCATGGCCCACAGCCCAGCCGCGACGAGCGTCATGATAATGGTCTTCTTGCCCAGCTCCGGCTGGTGCAGGCCGACCATGACAATGGCCAGCGCCCAAAAGGAGACGTGCACGTAGTAGAAGAGCTCATACCACCATCGCCTCAGGACGGCGCCGGCGAAGCCAATAATGACAAACGATATGCCGGCCACCATGCCGTATATCTCGCCGACCTCAAGGAGCCGGTCGCTTCGCCCGTCTTCCACAAAGTAGGCAGAGTAGCAGCTGGCGTGGATAATGACATGCGTTATCGTCATGTAGCCGGCAACCTGATGCAGCACGTTGAGGCGCTCATATGACCACGCGGTCAGGAAAGCCAGCGGAGTGTTCTTGAGAGCCAGCACAATGAGCACGACCAAGTTGGCCAGAGCAAGCCTGTCCGGGTCAGCAGGTGGCTTTGTTTGGCTCGACGTCGAAGGCACTTACCAGGCCGTTCTCGCGGCAATATTGGTAATCATCCCCATGTTCTTGTTGTCAATGTTTGTGAAAGTCACGATGATGTTGATGGCCACGTAGAGAGAGACGAGTCCGGCGTGGCCGACCGAAGGAAGGCAAGGTACACTGCGGATTGACACGCTCCGTATCTTCCTGCGTCTGGTGTCAGCGACAACTTTACAGCCAAATACCCAAGATGATGACTGCCGTACCGGGAAAGCGATGCCAGTACTGTAGTCTTGTTGGTTTGGGTCCGTCCCTCGGATAGCCGCTGCCCAAGCCGTCGTACCAGGTGGAGCAGCATAAACACGACCGCTATTGCCAGCATCGAAACAAGGTAGGCAAGCGTCGACTCCTCGTTAAGCCGCGTCCGCCTCGCCATCCTCCTCGTAAAGTCTTCATTGTGCGAACCCCCAGCCATTTTCGACGAGTGTTCTCAAGTCTCAAAGTCGAAGTTTGCGTCGTCCACGTTCGTCGATGGGCAGAGAAGCACGTAAGAGAGTGAGAAAGCCACGGGAGGTGGAGGTTGATGTCTGTCAAGTACACCGAGTGTCTCGGGCCGCGAGGCCTTGTTACACTGGGGGCCTGGCGGAACGGCTCCGCGAGCAGTTCGCGCTTTCGCGCTGCTGAGCCCCGTAGCTGCCGGTGCAAGCGGGCGGGCGCTGGGAGAGGGACTTTTTCAGAAACAGGGAAGGCGATGCCCGAGCATGGAAACTGCCCTCGAACTGAAACCCTGGTCGATGGATAATCGGCAGTGGCGCCGCTGAAAAGCCAACGTACAACGCGAGATGTGCAAACGATAGGTCGCGCCAGGCGTATCGTATCGGATGTCAGCTTGCGTCTCGAGCGCAGGGCAGAGTCGTCGTACGTGTCCTAGGGGTGTTGATCTGGATTTGACAGGTCCCGTGTTTATATCAATGGATGCGATGGCTACGGACACGCCACGGGGCGCAGGGCTGGGAAGGACAGGACCAAAGCAACGTCTCCCAAAGCCATGTTCAACAGGTTCTTGATTGCCGGCGCATGCACGGCCATGCGAGGACACGCACGTCTAGCCCAGTGCCTGAGTTTGGAAGCCGCTCGTCCGCTACGGCGTACGGCCGTGACGGCATGAGATCCGCAACGGGGGCCCAGTCGCGGTCGGAGCTGGGTAGCACTGTGAATCCGACGTGGTGTAGTCCCAGGCTCCATGACTGCACGTCCCCCACCGGTGCGACGATGGCATCGACAAGGAGGGTCCCGGCCCAGCATCCAGGGAAACGCGACCAACCCCCACCAAATGGCCGGCGCATATGCCGTTGCATTCTGGTCCTGTGACTAGTCACGCTTCACGGTCGACAGGGCCGGTGCCTTGCGTTCCTTGCTGAGGCCGCCTTGGAAGCCGCCGCTCGAGTGCCTGTTGAAGAAGTTGACAGTTTTGTCGGATCACGGCGTGCGCGATAGGTTACCGTTACACCACCGGCGAAGGCGTCCAAACCTGGATGCAGGCCCACGGTGGTGTCTCAGGCGTAAGAGGCGTCGTCACCGGTGGGCCTCTGTCAAACCGTCTCTTCATCGAACCGAATCGCATTTGTGTACTTTGTAATGCTTATTATGCTTGAGGCAACAGGCCGCTCGGGGGGATACCTCATTCATTATTCATCGCGAGGACATGGCGGGACTGAGCCTTCTCGGCAAGTGAGATTGGCCGAGCAGCCCAGCGAATGACTCTCACGGCCGCACGACCTCCACGGATCTGTCAGCCTGACAAAGTGCTCTCCCACAGACGACCGGTCCAGTTTTGCCTATCAAGGGGTGCCGGTGGGATGGAGTCGACGATCGAAACAGGGGGTGGCCCCGAATTGGCAGGACAAAGGATAAGTGCCTCTGGGAGGAAGCAGTAGGGCCATTACCACCCAAAGGTCCAGGGTTCTCCACACTTCCAACGCCCCATTATCGGCGCGGCGAGGCTAGACCTCATGTCACGGCGGGCCGCTGCGTGCGTGCGTCCGCCATGCTGTCTCGTCTGCGGGAGCATGCCAAGGCAGCGGCCACGGTCCGGAGACGATTGGGCTTGGACGGCGTGGCCCAAGTAGGCGACCATACCATGCCGGTAGTGTCACTCTGAACCATGGGGTCAGTTCCAGATGAGACTCTCCGTGCAACGGTGCGCGTCATCGTGATAGCAATCGGCGACATGGTCGTGGGTGAGTGGTCGACCCCCTCTGGTGTTGCATGTGCGAGCTATGCCCATCGCGACTGTGACGGATAACTAAGGGATATGTCAGCCGGAGTCCCAGCTGCCGAAGGAGGGGCACGCCAACACGCGGGAGCGCACGGGTAGGCTTTTAAATTTCATTTTGGCTTTCCGAGGCGAACGGAAATGCTCTTCCGCCCGGCAGATGGGGATCTCAGATGCGGCACAACGACTTCGTGGTGGCGGAGCACCTCTGCCCTCCCGAGTCCACAAAACGAGGCGCAAAGGCCGTTGCGCAAAGGCCGCTCATGGTGCAATCATCGAGTCGCCCACTCACTCTCTCGTCCACACCGCAGGTGATCCCGCGCAAAGGTCCGCATGCGCTGCTGCTTGCCGGTTTGGCGTCGCCGCTGGCAGATGGCCGGCGCAAAGGACCAAGGGCGCAGGGCCGACGGGCGCTGTTCGAGCCACGGTCGATGTTACGTTGGAGTAAGGGGGAGAAAAACGCCCGACGTTCCCCCCTGAGGCGAGGGAACGAACAAGAAGGCAGCTCGTCGTGCTAGTGCGCGAGGGCAAGTTTGGTTGAGAGGTTACATCATGGGCAGGGGCCGAGTTGGGCGCGCTGGTGCGCGATAGCGGGGAACCTTGCGTACGCGGGGGAGCCCGGGCTACATTCCAGGTACCCCTCCATCTAAGCTGCGACGCCCTGGCGCTGCCCATCACAAGCCCGGCCACGAGCCACTTGGGCTAATACCACCACCACCACACGAACGCGAACTTCTTTCCCCAGACTTGAGATATGCACTATGCAGGTAGTCACCTGCCGCATGTGTGCTGCGACACGCGACTGACTGGGCGTATCTTTCGTGTCGCGGGGGTGGAACAAGGGAGGGGGAGCGGTCTGGCTCTTGGTTCAGCACCAGCCTTGGCAGGAGTCACCACCAGACTTCGGCGTCGAAGACAGACTACATGGATACATTGACTAGCCTTTTCTGTGTAAGGAGACATATAGACTGAGGGACTGGCCCCTGGGGCCTTGGAAGTTGTCCATCTCGTATACTCCATTCCCGCATAGGTACAGTCACCTTTCACAATTGACACCCTGCAATGGAGAAGCCATCACCCGCAAGAACTCAAGTATTATGATGAGGATACTATGAGGCGTGTATATTCACTTTAGCATCTCATTTGCGAGGATCCTTTGCCCCGGGAGCAGGAGGCGGGAAGACACCTCCCGCCGCCTTCGCAGCGTCTGCCTCCTCCGCGAGCTGCGTGCATTCCTTCTTGATGTCGTGCGCGTGCCCGCTCAAGTCCCTGAGTTCGTACTCCTCCGCCTTGATCAGCACGCGCTGAGCCAAGGAGTACGCCTGCGAGTATTTCTGCTCCGTGATGAGACGGCGGCAGCGCAGCAGCTCCCGCTTGCACCCCGTGGTTACCTCGTTGAGCTTGGCTCTGGGGGTGGCCACGGCGCGCGGCATTGTGCTGGTCTTGTCTGTTGTTAGGATGAGGGCTTGGGAGTGTCGAGTGTAGCAAAGTTGGCGCGGCAGAAAGAGATGCTGTAAGTGAGTGACGGCGGTGGGAACTGTAGCAGTACTGTTGAGTGTGCTGTTCTGCCTTGACTGCGAGCATTTTCGTCTCGTGAGCACACATGTTATATATTACTGATGGCGAATTGGTCTTCGTCCTGTTCAATTGATGTTCTGTGAGACTCAGAGCTAGCAAAGGATTGGTCTTGACACTGTGCTTTGGTGTCCGTTCCCGCGTTGTGAACATGTCTACTGCGCACGGCCGCTGCTTTATTCTTTGGCGTCGGTGTTCATGCTGAAAACACTGTGCCTTGATCTGGTCCTCATTTTATTCCTCTTGACTGTGTTCACAGCTGTGAAGGTTACGAAAAGCGAATAGCGGTTCAACAATGTCTACGCACACACAGGGAAAACACGAGGCCGACCTCGTCGTAACTGAGATTGAACAGACCAATGGGCCGGAAACAAAGGTTCATTCTCAACTCAGCACAACCCAAACACATAGAAACACACGATGCAGACCTCGCCGCAATTGAGAACATGAGCGTTAGCACAGAAGCATTCATTCGCAAATCAAGCAATCTCTCTCGCAATGTACTGAACACCCATGCGTGTGGGTATTGTGCGTGTTGCAGCGTCCCTCGGGACGAAGTCCGTTGTCAGTCCCGGTGTCGGCGGATCGCCCGCAACCCATCGGTGACGTCGTCTTGTCAGCACCAGGGCGCGCAACCAGTTGTCACATACCATACCAGCTTCCCTGCCAGTGAAGTTCCCACTCCAACAACTTCGTTCCGTGAACACTTTTAACATCGCCGAGCAATGCGCTTGCAACATGCCCCGCCGCGACTACAACGAAGAAGACGATGCGGTCGCTCTCCGCGAGCTCCCTTCCGAGCTGGAGCGACACGACGACGACGATAATGGCCATCAAAATCGTCGTCACGCGAGCAGCAGCGAGAACGGGCACGAAAGTGATTCCCATGTAGAGGCAGAGACACAGGCGCGCCAACGGCGAGAATCGAGGAAGCGTGCGCTCGTGCTGGTCGGCTCGGCCATCTCGCAGCTGCCCATCTGGGGTGAGGCATCTCGTTCCATCTCAACTCATCCCGTCTCATCTCATCGCATCTCATGCCATGCCGTCTCATCCCATACTGCCTCATAACATCCCATCTTATACCATCCTTCACCCACATCCCAATATAGTCTCCCTCACTCACTCGACCTACACGGACTAACACGACAACACCCAAAGGCTTCGCCATGAACTACGGCATCTTCCAGGAATACTACGCCTCCACGCTCGGCACCCCCGCCCTCCCCCTCGCCGGCAGCCCCTCTGCCACGGGCATCATCGGCACCACCTCCAACGGCGTCCTCTACCTCTCCATGCCGCCGCTCTTCCTCCTCCTCACCGCCCGCCCTTCCCGCCACCACCGCCTCTCCCTCGCCCGCCGCCGCCGCCTCGCCGCCCTCCTCGGCATCCTCCTCTCCTGCGCCGCCTTCCTCCTCGCCTCCGCCGCCCGCCACGTCTGGCACCTCGTCGCCGCGCAGGGCGTCCTCGCCGCCCTGGGGGCCGCCCTGCTCTACTCCCCGCTCACCCTCTCCCTCGGCGAGTGCTTCTCCGGAGGGCATAATCGCAACCGTGCCGTTGCGTACGGCCTTACCCTGTCGTGCAAAAACGTCGTCGGCTCGGCGTGTCCCTTTCTCTTGCGCGCCTTGCTTGATAGGTGCGGCTTCCGCGCCACCATGTGGATATGGACCGGCGTCACGGCCGTGACGAGCATCCTCGCCGTCGCCCTCGTGCCGCCCACGCACCCCTCGCGCCTCGGGACAGACACCACCCGCGAGGACGACCACGACGACAGCCATGACCATCACTCGCCGCGGCGCAGACGACCCCCCATGCACTTCCTCCGGCACGCCACCTTCTACATCTACGCCATAGCCATCGCCCTACAATCCTCCGGCTACGGCATCCCACAGACATACCTCAACACCTACGCCCACGACGTCGCGCACCTCTCCCAAACGACCGCCACGCTGCTCCTCACCGTCTTCAACGGCCCCGGCATCATCGCCTCGCTCTTCTTCGGCTACCTCACCGACAACAAGCGCTTCCCCCTGTCCGCCACCTCCACGATGGCCATCGCGGGCGTCAGCTCCGCGCTGTCGGCCCTGCTCTTCTGGGGCCTGGCGCCCCCGCAGAGCGGCTCCATGGCCCTGCTGGTGGTCTTCTCCGCGACGTTTGGCTTCTTCGCGGGTGGCTACAGCGCGACGTGGGGTGGTGTCATTAATGAGCTTGAGGGCGAGGCGGCGCGCCGCAACGAGGCCATCGACACGGGTTTGGTGTACGGCCTGCTCAACGGGGCGAGGGGCGTGGGCTACGTGAGCGGAGGGCTGGTGGGCGTGCCGCTGCTCAAGGCTGGGAGCGGCGCTCTTTCCGCGGCGAGCACGTTTGGGTATGGCACAAGCTATGGGCCGCTGATCATATTCACTGGCATTTCGTCCCTGTTTGGTGGCTGGGGCCTGCTGTGGAAGGGGGTGGGCAAGCTGTCTAGACATCGCATGGCACCCTCTACAACTGTATCACATTGAATCGCTACACATGGTGGCAGTAGCCGAATCCCTTGACACCGGCCTGTGTGTGTTGTCCAACCTTGAGCTCGAGACACGCATGACAGGTGGACACACACCCTCACAAAGTCCGCCACGCGGTTCGCTCTGTCGACAAATGGCCCCGACGCGATGCGAACCTTGAAAGACGACTCCCATAATCAAGCCACGGTATAACTCTCAGTCTGAGCCTCCAACGCCAACCATACACTGCACCCATTTGTTGCCTTCCCAGCAAGCACGTAGCAGCTCCGCTGTCCAGCACTCTCGTCGGCCATCCATCCTACCACAGCATATCGCTATCCACCAGGTCCGGTTGCACGTGGCTCTTGCGTTCCGACCTGCCGCTATGCCTCCGGCTTGTCGCTATCGTCGACTTCGGGGATGGGGCCCTCGGGCTCGGGGGCTTATGGCTCGGTCGTGGTGTGGCCGGGAGGCCCGCCGAGCCTGAGCCCGCCTGCGGAGGTTCGAGGGCTCGATTCGGTCTGCGAGACCGTGCCGGGAACTGGTGACGTATGTTTGGCTCGTACGCATAGTGCGTCCTATGCGTGAGTGGCTGTTGTTGCAACGGCAGCTGGATCGGCTGTTTCGCTCTGCGAGGTGACGTTTGGTCCCATGACGACCCGTACGCGATGCCGGGGTGGAAGACGCTCAAGAGTATGCAGACTGCGAGAGGTATCGCACCGTTCATCACCATAAAGGCCTTCTCGCTCTGGAAGAGGTCACCATCCACACCACCGGCCATCTCTATGACGCGGTAGACGGAGTAGACTAGAAGAAGGGCTGTAGCTGTTTCCAAGCCTGGTCGCACCGTCAGTTCCGTCGTAGTATCGAGGCTCCCTGTCAAGGTCATACCGCGCAAAAACCGGCCGAACCTGTTTGACAGGTAGACGGAAACGTGGCTCTCATCAGGAACCCGTCGACCGGAATTCAGTTTCAATGTAAACCAAAAGTACAGCACAGAAGCCCCGAATAATGCAGCAGACTGAACGGCGAGTCCACCTGCCACGATCCCGGCGCTCTCCGACCGCTGGCATCGGTTAGCCACATTCGTATCGTGTGAAGTGCCCAACTCACCGGCACATCTCTAAAGCTATATACCACGAGCAAGACGCCCACCAGCTCAATGACCAGGGCCACGCAGGTCAGGCTGCATAGGCCGGCCTCCACGAAGCTTGGTCTGCACGGGCTTAGGTGGTCACCGTAAACAGCAAGTACGTGAGGTAAGACGACGAAAATAGCTGCGGCCGTGAATGTTGGGCCCAGCACCGTGCCAAGCATCGACAGGGTGAAGTAGGTCTGGCTCGCCCTGTCTCCGTGGAGGAGCACCCGCCCCGCAAACCCCACGACGTCGAATGCGAGGCCCGTGGCCAAGACGGCAGAGAAGAACGGTGTCCGAAATAGGTACCCCATGTACAAGGTTACAGGCAAAAGGAGAGAGAAGAGGGCCAGCAGGATGGCGTTGCCTGCAATGCTAGGGCTGTAGGAAAAGTATCCGCCATCGACGGGGCACGAGATGCCGCAGTCGCCAGCCATGATTATGGCCACTGGCTGAGGCATTCATGATAAGGGCGAGTGGGCATGAAGGTCAAAGGGCTCCTACGAATGTCCTTGCGGTGGACTAGAGTTATATCCCACGGACACTCCGCTTTGCCCAGGGGCTGCAGGGGAGGCGCCGCACATCAGCATACCTCCCCATGCCTGCAGCGGTTTTGCTCGAAACCGGCGAAGAGGGGAGGCTCTCTTTGGTGACCCCGGGCTGATCTGACAGCCCCGGACCGTACCTGCTGGCTGCCTTGTGCCTGCGCGGTACATGAGTGCCTCAAGAGCCAATGACTCTCCGCGACGAGACAAGGTTGTGCAACGACGACCGTTGGTCAGAGAGAGCTCCAGCTCTGCAAGTGGCAAAGAAGATGCAGGCGTTGACAGTCGACTGGAGGGAGACCACGACCAAGGGGCTATCAACAAGACGAGGAGAGGGGTTGAGGACCCGACAGTATGGTTCAACCGACAGAAAGCAAGGCTAGGCCCGCTCACGAGCCAGCTCCCTGGTCTTGATTCGGCAATACAAAGTAATGCCACAGTGACGCAGGTGCTCGAGAGAAGCGTGACTGGCAACAATCACAAGAGAGCATCGTGCAGAACTACTCCGAGTGGGCACCGGGAGCCGAGAAGACTTAGGATGGGCACCAGTTGGATGCACGGGGTAGCATTGAAGCGGCGCCGCCAATCACGAGAACGATGGCGTGCCGTGTCGATGCTGCGCGTATGCATATGCGGGTGCTGGACAGGAATTACGGATGGTGTTGGTCCTCAATGGCTGCCATCAACTGCAACACAGGGCCGGCCCCCAGGAACCAGAACGGGGTCAGCAGCATAATTGCGAGCCACATCATGGCAATCGATGCTTATCTTCGGAGTCGTTCCCGGAGCGGCTCAAGCTGCCGATTTGGGGGCCGGTCCAGCCCGGCCGGCTACAAGCTCGCTGACGGACGGCACCAGAACTGAGCTCAAACTGGAGGCGACATGGACCAGGGAGGCGTGACGCGGCAGGGCTGCAGACAGTTGCGCTGTGTGAACGGGGGAACGATTTGCGCGTGCGGACCAACAGATGCAACATGGGCCGGGGCCGGGCGGCTGAGGACTCGTCACCGGCGGCGCCTGCGCTCATGGACCGACGTTGTCGGGCTGAAGACTGTGACCCGTGTTTCGAATGGCAGGCATGGGCCGCGCAGTGGTCGCCGGTCAACCAAAGCAACGAGTTCGTCCGATGCGGGCAAGGTACTGTGATGGCCTGGATGGACATGACCCAACAGCGCCATGGGCATGAATGATCTGGGTGTGACGCGAGTCTGGACGAAGGGCATGTGGCCGTGAGGTAGCGGACACTCGGTGTTGGCCGAGGGGAATGGATCGGGAAGGATGAAGCCCGGCGGGACAGACTGAACGAACAGTAGTGAGAAGAAGGTGGTGGCCGAGGGTCGGGGACGCGAGATGGTGTGTGCAACGAGGAGTCTTGCAAATCGCTGCGGTGTAACAAGGATCAAGAGGGAGTGGCTGCCGGCTCGGTCAGTAGCCGCCCGGCCGCAGCTTCCCCGGCTGTGAAGGACGGGACGGCGGGGAACAGGGGCTTGGACAGGACGAATTGAGGCAGGCTGCGCTTCGTTACTGGATGCGGTGTGCTCGACGCCCTGAAGACTCAGGACACGCGGCAGAGCCAGGGTCGAGCGAAGCAGCGCGCCTCGTCAGCCACGCACAGCAGTCAGCCTTCCAACCGGAGAGGTTGTTGTTTCAAGGCTCGGAGTCGAGGCGGACTAGGCATTACGATTTAAGGCACATTTTTTCAAAGTATTGAAGGCAGAGCCATTGCAACTTTATTCGGTGCGCTTCGGGTGGGACAAGGTGCTTCATAGATGCTGACCGCACTGGCCACCACCTGATAGACTCGTACCTGACTGCCTTGGGGGTTGCAGCATGCCGTATCAAGTTGCAGCGGGACAGAGCTCTTTGATAAGGCAGAGGATCGTCTTGAATGCTCGCCGCGCTATTGGCCTCTTCGACGCGCCGTGTGCGGGCGAGCGGAGCGTGGGCAAAGCCAGCCTGGGTGATGTTGGAGTTGGATGGATGCAGCACGCGGTGCTCGTTTACCAGAACGGTGAGCCTGACACCTCAGCGCCTGAAAAGCGGCCAGCCAAGGGACCAGGCAGCATCATCCACCAGCGCATCAGTGACCAAACAGGCAGGCCTGCCCGCTGCCCCAAGCCCGCCCGGGCACTAAGGTAGCCCCCAGGGCCGTGTATTTCTCGGCAAAACCGCCCCGGCTGGCCGCCACGTCCGCCCATCTCCAGGACCGTCGCCAGCGGCCCTGCGCTAAATAGCGGGGATGTGCGCTGCTGAGTGCTGACTGACTTCTTGGGCAGCGGAGCGCGGGCGCCTCACCGGCACGCATAGGCCCAGTGAGGCTTGGACTGAGGCTGAGTGCCGACGACGTCAACCCACCCGGCGGCCACGACGCGACGACAGACAGACCACACTTTCCCGGCACGCCTCCCGGCGCTTCCACGACCAACCCAGCATCCAGCAGCGACGTCACGTTCCCCCCCGGATCGCTCGCTTTCATCCGCCCTCACAGCCCGAGCATACGTGTTCCCGGTCCCCGTTGCTATTCCTGTTCCTGTTCCTGAATCCCGACACACCCCAGCGAACCCCACGGACCCGACCCTGGGCCTTGCCAAGCTCCTTGTGGCGGGGAACATGTCGCCGAGACGATAAGAGATCGCAGCTCTTCTTTTCCTGTCCCCGACTTCGCGTCCTTCCCAAACCCGTCCTCCCGTCCGTCAACGAAGGCCCGTCTGCCATGCGCCGCGGCAGCGTCTGCCGCCTCCCCCATCGCCCGCCATGTCCATCCGCATAGCGCTCGACAACCAGCCCGAATTCTACACCAATCTCGACCACGTCGCCGGCCGCATCGTCCTCGCCCTCAACCGCTCCGAGCAGGTCGGCAGCATCGTCGTCAAGCTCGAGGGCGAGTCCGTCACCGCCCTCAAGGTCCCCGACCCCTACAACGATGGCACCGGCCGCCCTCCCGGCCCCATGCCCGGCCCCCCCGGCAGCGTCGTCAGCGAGAACCACAAGATCCTCTACAAGGTCCAGCAGGTCTTCCCCGACGAGTACCACTCCAGCTCCAGCAACCCCTACGGCGCCTTCCCCCTGCAACCCGGCGAGCACGAGTTCCCCTTCAAGTTCAAGCTGCCCATCAACAACGCCTGCAGCGACCCCATGGCCATGTCCCGCATCGGCGGGCTCGCCGGCGTCGGCGGCTTCGGCTCCGGCGGCGGCCTGTTTGGCATGGGCGGCGTGCGCGTCATGGACGGGAGCAAGCAGCTGTTCCTGCAGCACGTCACCCGCACCCTGCCGCCGTCCCTCACCGGCTACCCGAACGAGGCCGAGATCCGCTACTACATCAAGGTCACGGTCCAGCGCCCGGGCTTCCTCAAGGAGAACTGGCGCTTCCAGATAGGATTCAAGTTCCTCCCCATTGAGCCGCCACGGCCTGCCGTCAACGGCCAGGAGGCGTTTGCCCGGCGGCCGTTTGCGTTTCGTGCCCGCGCGCCGACGCAGCAGCCGGAAAAGAAGCGTAGCACCTTCTTCAACAGGAAGTCGGACAAGGGCGGCGGCGAGCCGTTGGAGAATGGCAGCAACGGCACATCGGCAGACACCCCGGGTCAAGCGCCCGCTCCGTCCATTGAAATGTCGGCACGGCTGCCGCATCCTCCCGTCCTCACGTGCAACCAATCCGTACCCCTGCGCCTCATCGCCAAGAAGCTGGTCGACAGCCCCGAGCAGGTGTACCTCGTCTCCTTTCAGATGGATCTCATTGGCATCACCGAGGTCCGCTCACACAACATCTACGACAAGAAGATCAACCGCTGGGTCGTCGTCTCTAGTGCAGACCTCAGCATCCCGCTCACGTCCTCGCCGCAGGACCCTGTCGGCAATGAATTCGTTGTTCCCGACGAGCTGTGGAAGAACAGACCCCTTCCGAACACCGTGGCTCCGTCTTTTGTGGCATGCAACCTGCACCGGCGGTACGAGCTCGAACTCAAGATAGGATTGGCTTGGGGAAAGCCCAAGTCGGGCATGATGCTCAACTCTCAGCCACAAACCATCTTCCTCCCCCTGCATTTCGCCCAGCTGGAGGTCTACTCGGGCATCACGCCACCCCCCGAGCTGCTACAGGCCGCTAGGAATACGAAGCCTGGCCGCGTGCAACTTCCTCCTCGCCTACCCCCTCGAACGTCTGTGTCGGGGCCAAGCTCACCGGCGACTTCACGACCACAACAGCCCCAACAAGCTCAGGCCCAAGCGCCACCGCCCATGCCTCCGCACCCGCAACAAGATCCCTTGTACCCGCCGCAACTCGCTCCTGGCCAGACAGTGCCGCCGTACGACGACGCGCCGCCGAGCTACGACGAGGCCATAGCAGAGAACCTTGCAGGTCCGTTTGACGGCCTGCAATCCCGACCAGCGTACAGCGGCGTGACGAACGAGAACGCCCCAAGCCAGGTGCCTCAAAAGAACTAATCTTGAAACTCGGGTGGGGCCCTTGACAGCTGCATGAGATATGACTTGGCGTCGGGGGTTGGAAGGCTGCAAAAAAGACGGCCGTTTGAATGTTTATGGGAGCCTCTTGGGAGCTTATCTGGGTATAGACGTGAAATTACAACAGTCTTAATGGAAGTGGCATGCAATCTAGTCATCCCAGCCGGCGTGACCCGTCTATCTTTACAACGACACCGTCTTGATGGACACGTACCCTCTCACACCTGCCGGCACGGCGCCGTCATGTCCTCTCGCGCCGCTTGATCCGCACCCAGAGGGGCGGGTTCTCCCACAGCGAGTGCATCCTAGACTCGCCGTGCCAATCCAGCTTCGGGTTGTCGAGCTCGAATTCGAACCTGTAGAGGAGCTTGGCGAGCGTCATGCGCATCTCCATCCACGCAAGACTATGACGTCGTCAGCACACGGCTCAATCCTATGCGCGAGTTTGCCGGAAGAGGGAGGGCTGCCCAGCGTGCACGCACAGGGACCCAAGGGAGCGGGGGCATCTTGTTGCATCCACTTACTTTTGTCCGATGCAGTTGCGCGTGCCCAGCGAAAAGGGCCGGCAGGCGTCGAGGTCGTCGGTGCAGCTGGGGTCGGTCCATCGCTCGGGCTTGTAGGTCCACGGGTCGGAGAAGTTTTCGGGCGAGTAGTTTGCCGCGAGGGGGTTGACGGACACGACAGTCTACATGCACACGAAGATACATACAAACGTCAGCTCACATCTAGCTTTGACACAGTATAGCAACTCGCGCAGCATAACGCAAGCAGCGCAAGTCATAGCAACTCACCCCTCCAGGCAGCCACAGGCCGTGCACGGTATCGCCCCCCGGCGGGACGAGGCGGTGGAGCGCGACGGGCAGCGGCGGGTACATGCGCAGGGCCTCCATGATGACGGCGTCGAGGTACTTGAGGCGCGCGAGGGCGGCGGGCGTGATGTCGGCGTACTGCGGGAACGCGGCGTCGATCTCGTCCCGGAGCTTGGCGACGGCGCGCGGGTTCGCGTGCAGGTAGTAGAAGGTGGCGGCGAGGCCCGTGGCCGACGTCTCGGTGCCGGCGATGACGAGGTCCGAGGCGATGGCCGCGAGGTGCAGCTTCGAGACGGGCATCTTGGCCTGGCGCTGCACGGCGATGGCGTGCGAGAGGAAGTCGTTGGCGTCGGGGTGCTCGTTCTCTAGACGCCTACGAGACTCGTCAGTATAAGCTAAACATGAACCACAAAGTAAAGGTGGACGTGGAAATCTTTCTGTGTGTGGCTCTCTGGATAGCCCGTGTGGCCGTGCTTGGGGATGACAGCAGGGGAAAGGGGGATTCAGGGGGCGGAACGCACATCGTGACCAAGTCGCGCGAGTACTTTTCGTGCTTGTCCCTATCCGCGAGGATGGCATTAATGGGCTTGGAAAACAGCCAGAGCCCAATCTTGCCCAGCGTGGGAAACTTCTTGAGCGCATCCACGACGCTCATCATGCGCAGCGTCGCCGCGAGGAACATCCCCCACTCATGCAACCTCCCCTTGGCGACGCACCCAAACTCGACCCCAAACGACATGTGGCCCATGATGTCAAACGTCACCATGTTGAAGAAGGGGTCGATGTTGACAACGTTGCCACCGCGCACGGGTTCGTCCGTCATCGTCGTCGTCGTCGTCGCCCCGGCCCCTGCCCCCGCGCCCGCGCCAGCGCGACGGTCCATCTCGTCGACGAGGCCGTCGACGACGCGCGCCACGATGCGCTCCACGCCGCGCATCGTGCGGTCCGAAAACGCCGTGCTCAGCTGCTTGCGCCACACGGCGTGCTTGTCCGGGTCGCGCTCCGTGATGATGGACGGCGCCTCGGACGCGAACCGCCCGCCGTCGTAGAACTCGGACTTGATGAACCTTTGGTGGCCCTTGCGCGGGCCGTAGATGTCGCGCCAGGCTTGCGCCGTGCTGAAGGATACTTCTTTAGGTGCGTAGCGCACGACGCGGCCTGTTTGTTACGGGGGAGAGCCCCCCGCGGAGACGTTAGCTTCTGCGTGTTTGGCTGGCGAGACGCTCCTCCTCCTCGTCGTCTCCGGCGCGGTACGTGCTGTGAGTGGGCGGGTGAACACACGTACCGTATTTCTCGTGCAGCTTAATCATCTCATATGGCTGCCGGCCAGACAAGAAGCGCCTCGAGTGAGAAAACTAAGACTTGCGTGTGAGAGAAGTGGTCCAAGCACGAATGCGCTCACAAGACGGATAACGTCTCCTTACATTGCTCCATTTGGCGTGCCACGGCCCCGGCAGCTCATTCAACGGGCTCTTCCTCAGGGTATTCCATCTTTGCAGGAGATAGAGGAGCGGGATCTAGACACGGGGGACACGTCGTGTTAGCACGAATGATATCTGGCTGGTCCGCTGGCAAGGCGGCGATTGTTTAGAGCCGTTGTCTGGGCGCACTCACCACCGCAATGACGAGCAGCACGCGAGTAAACATCGCCACTGACGACGACTTGGCGCAATTGGGCGTTTCCCTCGTTGTTTCGATCCCACCGTCTCGGCAATCGCTTCCGTGAGGCAAGATCTTGTTTCGCCAGAGGCGGCGGGGGCTGCTCGGGCCCTGACCCTACCTATGTATAACAAAACCGTCTCATTTTTTCCCCTCCCTCTCTCCCGCTTCTACGCGAGCTCCGCCAAGCGCAGAACCGTTAGTAGTATAGGCTCAGTACTGTATTGTCCGACCCGTGTGTGTAACGACGGACAGATGGACAGACGGACATAACATGGGCGGTCATTGTCACCCGGCCGGTTGTGGCCCCCCGGCCGTTATTGTTGTCTGGCACGCGAGCCAACAACAATACTGCTTCCCGCTCCCCGAGCGTCATGGGCCCCTCCCCTGGCCCATTGCTACCTACTAGTAGGCACAGTAGTTGGGGGCAAGAAACTGCATATTAGCATCCAGTGGCCCGTGCAGTTCTCTGCTCCCGTACGAAAGCAAGGATAGGCTGCAGTCCGCTCCTGCTGTTTCGGGGTCTTCGGGCCCGTCACGAGAAGCCACTCCGTCCGCCACGATCGCGGTGCCGGCCAACAAGACGATGTGCGTTTTGGGTACTTTTTCTTGGTGCCGCGTGGCAGCCACGGGGTGGGGGTTTTCCAACCAACACGGGCATTTGAGCAACAGCCAGACGCCGGAGGGGGTGGTCAAAGGGTCAGTCAGTCATGGCGGCAATCGGCCATCACGTTCAGGGTCTTGGCTGCGAGCGAGCCATGATCCGGCTACTATTATGTTGTATGCGAGACCGCCTTTGTCGGCCGTTGACAGGGGGCTGCGTCTTGTGCGACGACGGCTGCTCGTCCGCGTCCCCGGGGTGGAGGGGACGGGAAAAGACGTGCGACGAGCGACATGCGGGTGCGCTCACTCCCATGCAAGAAAGCCAATGAAGTAGAGGCGGTCGGACCCTGACATTGTCTCTACATGCTTGCAGGCGCCCGGTTTCCCACCCACCGAGGTGCGCGTCGTGTTACACCGCGCCCTCACCAGTCCTTCACCGCTGGGCAGCTGCAGGAAGAATCATGATATCGACGGCTTGCCAACTCTGAACCTCTGGAGCTGTTTCCATTTGAGTCGACCGCAGCAAACCCCCCCTTTTCTTCGTGGCTGCAAAGTGCGCCAACCTCATCCCGCCCTGGGCAAACATGATGGCTTTCTCCAGGCCATGCACGGGCATGCAATTTTCCCACTTCGACTTCTGCCAATTGAGCGAAGAAGGGTTCGATCAGCCACCGCCTAGCATCGACGACCGCTTAGCCAGCCAGCCAAGTTACGAAAAGGAAAAGGGGTTCCCTCCAACTTGGCAGCGTTTCGCAGCCGTATACATTGTGCCTTTGTAAGTGCAAGTCAAGGCGTGCCGCGCGCACGTGTAAGTCAGACCGACGGGGTGACTGATTGATTTGACTAGGGGAAGCCTCGGTGTGACGTCAGCACAATGGAATTGCTGGACCGCACCGCGCCCATCGCCAATTCACTTTCTTGGCTCCCGCTTCCCGCTCCGCTGTCCTGCCGAAGCTTCGACGACAACAGTGAAGGGCGAAAGACCGCTCACGTCTAACGCGCTGCGCGCAAACACAATCGCCGGTATAGCTTCAGCAACGTTGGGGTCAGGCCACCGACCGTCCCCCAGGCCGCTGGAGCAATGATCACAAGATGGGCACCCCGTCATAGCACCACCACCACCACCACGGCCGCCGCAGCCGCGGTGACACTCGCCGTCCGCCGGCCGGCTATCCGTCCTCATTGCCGCCCATCATCGCCATTACCACCGCGCCGCCGCCTGCTCTCCACCAGCTTTCCCCCTCGGCGCGAAGAGCGCAAGGCCCCCGACCCGCGCATACGGGACCTCGGCCGGCAAATCGCCGACGACTACGCCACCATCCGCGACACATATGGTACGTAGGCGATTCGCCCCTCTCCCCTGCTGCGTGTGATCTCCATGCTCGCGAGCCGTAACACATGCATGCGTTCCTCTCACTGACGCCCTCGCTCACTCTGCCCAGCCACGCCGCGGCACCCCATCGTCCTCGCCCACGGCCTGCTGGGCTTCTCGGAGCTCTCCATCTCGGCCCTCCTCCCGCCGCTGCAGTACTGGCACGGCATCCGGCAGGCCCTCACCGCGCAGGGCTGCCCCCTCGTCGTCGCCGCCACCGTCCCGCCCTCGAGCTCCATCGAGGAGCGTGCCGCCAAGCTCGCCGTCGAGATCTCCTCCGCCTTGTCCTCCTCCTCCTCCTCTTCCTCCGTCGCATCCTCCTCACCGTTCCCGGCTTCTCGGGGTTCATCCGGCGCGGCGGATGTGGGCGCCCGCGGCGACGACGACACCCGCACGCCCGTCAACATCATCGCCCACAGCATGGGCGGCCTCGACGCCCGCCACCTCATCTCCAGCATCCTCCCCTCCTCGCCGCAGCACAACTTCCGCGTCGCCTCCCTCGTCACCATCTCCACCCCGCACCGCGGCAGCCCCTTTGCCGACTACGTCCTGAGCGACTCGCGCCGCCGCTCCCTCCTCCACCTGCCGCGCTTCTACTCGCTCTTCCGCGCCGCCGGCCTCAGCACGAGGGCCTTTGCCCAGCTAGGCACCCGCTACCTCGCCGACGACTTCAACCCCGCCAACCCGGACGACCCCGCCGTGCGCTACTTTTCGTACGGCGCGGCCCTCCACACCGCCCAGCTGCCGATGCTGAGCCCCTTTCGCCTGTCGCATGGTGTCATTAGGGAGGCCGAGGGCGCCAACGACGGGCTGGTCAGCGTGGAGAGCAGTCGCTGGGGCGAGTACAAGGGCACGCTGCTGGGCGTGAGCCATCTCGACCTTATCAACTGGCCGAACAAGGTGCGGTGGACGGTGCGCGAATGGATGGGCATCAAGAGGAACTTCAATGCCGTGGCCTTTTACCTCGACATTGCCGATATGCTGGCCAAGGAAGGCTACTAGTGCGGATAGACTTGGCCAAGTACTGCGCCTCATGCGGAACCAAATATGTAGAGGTCTGTCACCATGCACGAGGCAGTCAATGCGCGGCGCGCGGTGGCTTCTAGCAAAGAGGTATCAGTTGTAGTATTAGAATATAGAAATACAGCAGCCTGGCAACGGGCGAGCAAGCACGAGCACAAGCAAGCCGTTCCCAACTCCCATCGGCTGAGCAGTTCCATCCAGATGCAATATGTACACAACGCAACGTGCGAGCTCCATCAAATACAGCGCGTCAAATGATGGCAGGCAATGCTGACATGCTGGTCGAATCGATCTTGAGCGCACCGAAAGTGGGCGTGATGGGTCGCTGGAAAAGGTCGCGCGTCTTGTGGTGTGGTCGCTGCATGTCGTGTCGCTCCGCTATGCCGCCGGCCCCGACAGCGCAGCATCGGGGGCCGGCATCACCGCATCGCTCCATTCCGTCGTCGGGTCCTTGCCTCCCGGCCAGCACTGAATCTTCCTCTGCGCTTCCCATCCCGGCACGCTACCCCCCGCGCGTCACCCCCTCAGTAGGTGGGCTTTCGCTCCTTGCGCCTCTGGAGGGCCTTGTGGACGAAGATGGAGATGACACCGACAGCGACTGAGGGAGAACCATGTCAGCGGCACGCTCTCGACGCAGCAGCGCATTGACTGCGGGAAGGCTGGCAACATACCGACAAAGACGATGCAGAAGACGACCATGACACCAACGTTTTGGGCGGCCCAGTTCTTCTCACGCTTGGCGAGCTGGTTCATGGCCTCACGGGCCAGAAGGGGGGTGGTGATGGCAGCCATTGCGAAGTGTGGGAGTGGAGAGGAGAGGAGATTCTCTGTCAGTCGATCCGAGTTAGCTTACACGCACAATGAAGTCGTCCGAATCGGGCGGGACGAGGCCTCGAATGATCGCGAGCCGCCGACTGTGCCAATTGGCTGAGCCGAGCCCACGGGATCCAATTGCCATTGTGACGACATTGCCATCAGCCGGCCGAGACGCCGCGCAAGACAGTTCGAGTGCGCTCGCCCAAAAACTGAACGACAGGCCCTTCAATTGAACAGGCCTCGGAGGCGGCAACGACGAGGGACCCCGGGCGTGCCGGGCGCTGCCGGCACCGACAGCGGGCAGTCCAACGCAGAGACCCGGGGCAGAGGCAGGGCAACGGATGGCAGGGGCTCGTGGCAGTCGAAGGCAGGTATCGTGGGCGGCTCGCGACAATCGGGGGACCGTAAGGGCAGGAATTTTTACCTTGTGCGGACCGTACAATGGCTGGGAAGCAGGACTGGGAGGTGAGAAGGAAAGAAGCGACAAATTCGCTCGAGGCGCGCAGGCGGACTGGGCGATGATTTTGTTGATCAGCTTTCGGGCGGCCCTAGCAGCAGGAGCCAGCACCAGGCCGCAGGAGCCAGGCAGGGAGCGAGGCCGGAAAAAGTGGAGTAGCACGTCACGGACCACTCTGGAGACCACTGGAGACACCAGGGAAGGCGCCTGGGCCGCTGGGGCCCGGCGGGGCTCGCGTTTTTCCCGTTTTGAAGGTGCCGTATCCACTGGGGCGCTCGCTGGGCCACCCACCGTCCAGGTGAACCTGCGCTGGGCGTTGCCGGGCCTGGGAAGCGCCAGGGCGCCCGGGCGTCCAAGGGTTGCGCCCGCCCGCCCGCCGCCCACACCGGGGGGCCGGCCATGCGTCGGCTCGGGTGCTGGTGGTGGCCCCAGCACCTCTCCAGCCAGCTCGGCAACGCGAGGTACAGCAGGTACAGTTCCTGAAGAATCGGCGAGGTACCCTCGTACCGGGGCGGGGGCGTCGCAACGCGCCCGCGAACAATGCAGGTACACTCGACGAGGCGACGAGTTACAAAAGCAGAGTCACCACCGACCGCGCCTCAGCGCATGGCAAGTACCGCAAGTAAGTCACAGTGCTGCATGCCCGTGTGTAATCGCAACAGCCCCCAACTCGATCCCGAGGCAGATCAATCCATCGGCGCACGTCACGAGCGTAGGAACTTTGGCGCACGACCAACGGCGAGGGTGGCGGCGGAATTGGCGGGAGCGAGAGAGTCAGGTCACAGGGAGGGTTAAAAATATTCTCCGATGTGAGAGGGGGAGAAGAGCGTCACGACTCGAAACAAGAGAGGGAGGGAGAGGCTCGCCGCCGATCGGGCGCACTCCAGCTTGGTCCATGGTGTACGCACTACTCGGCTGCAACGTCCAGGGAAGGACCATGCCCTGGGGATAAGCGGCGGCTCCAGCTCGGCGGCCCGGGAAACGCATTGGATCAACAACTTGCATGGTGGGAGGGCAGGGCTGGGGACGGAGACGGAGACGCCGTGAGGGTGAGACTGTCGGCGGCAGCAGGGCAAGCAAGCAAGCAAGCAAGCATCAGCGCCAGTTTGCTACAGCACAGCACTCGGCCAAAACCAGCTTGGAGCGCAAACACGATGGGGGCCCCGACATCTCTTTTTCTTCTTCTTCCTCTCTCGTCTCTTGCAAGCAACCCGTCCAGGACCGCGAGGTACAATACGAGTACAGTAGGTACAGCATGATAGGTAATGGCGAGGGCGGCGACTGGTCGGCTTCGGTCCGCCGCAACACCCCCGGCACGCACGGTAAAGCCACGGGATGTGCCTCTGCCGCCGTCCTGCAGCCCAGGCGTCCAGAAGCATCAGGCGCTCTCGGAACACGGCAGTGCAAGGCGGCGCCCTGGGTGGCCCGTGGTGGAGCCAAAAAAACGCAGAAGCCCTGAAGGTTGCGCGAATTTCCAACACGCACGCTCGCTCTCTCTCATCATCAATCAGGCCTGGCATGGCATGGCGCGGCGTCGCACGCCCACCCACCCACCCACACCCCAAAACCAGGAGGCGGCCGGGCCGAGTCGCGACGCCGGCGGGCAACAACGCACGTACGCTTTTTCGCTCGTCCCTGGCCCTTTGTTCGTGCGTGGCCGTCTCGTTCTGTTGTTGTCGTCGCCGCCGCGCCGACTTCTGCCATTCTCGAACACGCACGAGTACTGTATTCTGGGCACAGCGGGCGTGCGCGCGCGCAGAGCCCACCCCATGTGACCGCCAGACGCGTATGGCGATGCACGTGCAGCAGCATGCCATTATTAACATTAAACTACGACGCAGAGGCCGCGAGAGAAACTCTTCAACGGGCACTGATAGCTTGGTAGACATGCGAAGACGCCTTTTTTCGCAGGTTGTGAGGCAGGCGGTGGTGATTGGGGGAGTTCCACATTAGGTGAGGACCGTCCGGCCACAGTGCGCACGTCCGCACCCAGCGCGGCCCTGGCCGTGCCTTTGGAAACGCCCGTCCACCTAGGTAACCTGCCAGGCAATTCGTAGCGCCAAGATACGATTACGCAGTACCACTGTAGGGCACGGGGCGAGTGAGCATGCCGCTCGGCCATGCGATACGCGTTGTCCATCGCATGGGCCTTACTACGCACCACATCCAAAAGCTTGAGCAAAGCAGTACTGTACGAGGTAGGCATGTACGGGCCACAGCGAGAACGCATTGCTTGCGCGGCGCCGAGCAAATTCCAAGAGCGCCCGCCGGCCAGTGTCGACCTGTCTCAATGCCAGCCACTTCATGGCGTCTCGGCGAAGGGGGCATGTGCCTCAAACACTGGCAAGACACGTCTCCGCCAAGAATTAGGCTTAAACGAACGTCAACCCTCGACGAGGTCTGAGAGCGAGGCCTCGCTCCTCCTCCCTTTGGTGAGGGAGCAACCAAGGGCGCACTCGGTCCATATCGTGGCTGCAATCGCGAGTGATGCCAAATCTCAGGTATGATACCGCCGCACAGTCCGCAGTGCCCTGCCCTGGCACGGTGCGGCCGCCCCGGCTCGAGGGAACCACTCATACCCCAATCCACCCACCGGGGCGCCTCCCGCCCACCGCCGTCGTCGGTCGCTCGCCGTCTGGAGACAACCTGGAAGACTCTGGAGAACCACCTCACCAGGCGCGCTGTTTTCCACGCACCGCACCAGTGAATGGCCGGCCCCAGGGGGCTCCAAAGAGAAATGTCGGCTCCACCCGCCCCCAGGCCCGGCTCGCCCGGAACACGCTCGTCGCCTCGGCCGTTCATAAGAAGAGATTGTCGGCCGCCGCAGCCGGGTGGCCAAATGCCATGCCACTGGCACTTGTCATGCCACACCGTCCCGGGGCGGGCTCGGCGTCGGCTGTCGTGGTCGGAGACGGCCATAGCCAGCCTCGCGCTGCACCTGACTGACCCTGGCGCAACTGGGCCACGCAAGACTGGGGACAGGGACCGACCAACGGTGGGAGATGCCGCGTGCGTGGTCGTGTTGCCCGCCCTGATGTCTGCCTGCCGTGAAGTGACACATCTTGGGCACCCGTCGCAGTTACAGGTCTGTCGGTGAGACTTGTCTCTCGTCTGTGCGGCCTCGCGATGATGGGCGCCGTTGCCGCTGCGTGACTTGTCCCGAAACCAGGGCACATCGGTCCCCCGGCAGTTCTTATGTAAAGAAAGGTCCTACTGGCTTGGCTTGGCTGCCTTGACCTGCTCCCCGCGTGCCTCGTGACGAACAATACCGCAATTGCCCGGCCGGGATCAGTCTCTGTCTGGCCGGCAGCGAGACAAAGACCAGACAGGACAGGACCGGACAAAGACAGACAGCCTCCTCAGTCTTGTCAGTGCGCCCCCCAGTCACGCCGCGGGCGCTATTTATTATGCCAGGAGGGCCTGCGTCGGATCGGCTTGGCGTCGTTGGAGGCGGCTGCTACGGCGGGCGGGCGACGACGATTTCGACGCCCCGCATGCTCATTTACGTACCCACAGAATGAGAATGGGCTTCCGCGAGTTTTCTGGACTCTTGCTCAAGTCGGAAAGCCAAGGAACGGCTGGAAGAAGGAAACTCCACGGACGCTCGGGCGGGTGGGCTGGCGGTGGGCACGCCCCCAACGGCGTCAGACCTGGGGGATTGGAGGGCCGGGGTCCACTGCGCGCGTCTTATCGCCGCGGGAATGGCACTCCGCGCAGGCGTCATGGTGGACGGGAAGTGACACTTATTAGCGCATCGTACATTGGGTGTTGCGTTGCGATGCGATAATGATGCGCGGTGCTGCACTGCAACTTGGTAGTGCAGCGTGGGCTTCGCATGTCCAGAGAAAGGCAGCCGGCACCACGACGCTCAGGATACCTACCTAGACCTTAGTGGACGGGAAGCGTCCCGTCACGGTGAAGCTGCGCACGCAGGCAGGCGGCTCTCCGGCAGCTCGCTCCCCATTCGCCGCCCCCAACGACCGCACCCGCATCGGGAACCGGCCGCTGCCGCCTCGTCATCGGTCACCTGCAGCTGCAGGCATGACGACCACTGAAGAGAGTCATCCTCGTCGCACGACGACGATTCCCGTCCGCCCGCCCCTCACCGCGCCGTGCTGCCCTTGTTGCTGTTGACTGGCATGGTTTCGGACCTGGACTCCATCGGCAGCGTTGCTTTGTTCGTTCCGTAACGGTTACAGCAGCAGACCATCGATCACACACACCCCGTTCGTCCCGTCGCGACTCGCCGGCACCATCATCACCATCATCATGGTGGCCTCGTGGCTCGCGCAGGTACGCCGCAACAACGCCCACAATGTCTCGACGTTTCGCCGGGCGCCCCTCGCCGAGATCTCGGGCTCCCTCGGCGACCTGGGGACGCTGCTCCCGCTCATGATTGCCCTCGCCGTGCAGGGCTCCATCGAGCTGGGCTCCACGCTCGTCTTCACGGGCGTCTTCAACATACTCACCGGCCTGACGTTTGGCATCCCGCTGCCTGTGCAGCCGATGAAGGTAAGCTCGCTCAAATGGCCGGAACCTTGATCCCCGGCCCTGTCTAACACTGCTGCATAGGCCATAGCGTCGGCGGCCATATCTGGCCGGGAAGACCCGTCGATGGCAGTTGTTACCGCCGCAGGCCAGTGGGTCGGGGCCGCCGTCCTCATCATGAGTGTCACCGGTCTGCTTCGGTGGGCGGTGGCCGTGGTCCCCATCCCCGTCGTCAAGGGCATCCAGCTTGGCGCCGGCCTGTCCCTGATTCTCGGCGCAGGCTCGTCGCTCCTGCAGCCCCTCCACTGGATCGATCCTGTCCTGGACAACCGCCTCTGGGCCTTATTCGCCTTTCTCGTCCTCATCGGCACGCAGCATCTGCCGCGCTTCCCCTACGCGCTGTGCTTCTTTGTGCTGGCCATAGTGTTTTCACTCATTCAAGTTCTCTCGTCTCACCACAGCCTACCATGGTTCCATGTCTGGCACCCTCGCTTCTCATGGCCAACTTGGGTCAGTGCACATGATGCCCCGGCCCTGTGGATGGCAATCGGACAGCTGCCGCTGACCACGCTCAACTCCATCATTGCCGTCAGTGCTCTGGCCGCCGACTTGCTTCCTGATTTGCCCACTCCGTCGGTCACGTCTGTCGGGATGAGCGTCGCGCTCATGAACCTGACCGGAACCTGGTTCGGAGCCATGCCCGTGTGCCACGGCGCCGGCGGGCTGGCGGCACAGTATCGCTTTGGCGCCCGCAGTGGTGCAAGCATCATCTTCCTGGGCCTCATCAAGCTCGTTCTTGGGCTCGTGTTTGGCGAGACGCTCGTCGATCTCCTGAGGCAGTACCCCAAGAGTCTTCTGGGCATCATGGTCCTCGCCGCAGGTCTGGAGCTGGCTAAGGTCGGGCACACTCTGAACCAGGGCGCACCGGACCTGTGGCAAGAGTCGGCAGAACGGGAGGGCTCTTCGGTAATCACTCGGAAGCACCGTACCCTCAGCGACGAGGAGCGTCTGGAGAGATGGACGGTCATGCTGATGACCACGGCGGGAATTATGGCGTTCCGGAACGACGCTGTGGGCTTCCTGGCCGGCATGCTCTGCCACTGGGCGTACAGGGCATCAAGCTGGTTCACGAATTGGAAGCTACGTCGCTCGGGCCGCCTGGCGGAGCTGAACCCTCTTCTTCGGTAACAGGGGATTTCATTATTGTCGATGTATCTCTACCGGGCTTTTGCGTTATCCTGATGGTGCTCCTACGGCATACCTTTTAGGTCCGAGGGGACCCCATTCCTCTATCCATTATGCATTATCACACCGCCACTACCATTTCTCCTCTAGGCTCCTGTCGCTAGGCCATGTTTCATAGTGCTGCCCGTGGCTTTCCTTGACCTTGAGGAGGAGGTACCTGTCAAACAAAAAGAAGAGGGCGATACTAACGCCCAAACACGATCCCTCGACAATGGCGGTGACTTTGGCCGTGATGCTCCAATTCCCGTGCTGCTGCGAGTAGACGCCAACGAGGGTCGATATCAGGCCAGCAAGGCAGTTGGCGACGCCCGGGACGATGAGTTTGTTGAGCAGCCAGACGTAGTTTGGCAGGTGCCTCAGCGCGAGGCTCGCCATGCCGACGACAGACACGCCACACGCGATGGCGGCGAGGACGAGCAGGGGTATGTTCTTGACGCTCTTGAAGATCTTCTCGGTGGTCTGGTCGGTCCAGGCGTGGCTGTCCTCCTTGCCCTCGAGCGAGTGCTGGATGCTCGTGAAGGTGCCGGGGAAGACCAGGAAGCCGGCGAGCAGCAGCCAGACGAAGAAGGAGGCGAGGATGTTGTGCAGCGCGGGGATGTCGTCCTGGCCCAGGAGCATCTGCACGTATCGCGAGTGCAACGTGTCGGAGCGCGCGAGGGGCTTGGGCGCATCCTTGGGGTGTCGGCCGTGGTGGTCCGGAGATGAGGTCCACGAACGGGCGACGCTCGGCGCCGGCTCTGTGGGTTTCGAGCGGAACGGCAGGTGGAATGGCATGTTGACGGTGTAAACGAGAGGGTTGTAATATGAACGACTGAGGGGCTTATCCCTGAAGCCGGGCCTGAAGCTGAAGCCGAGAAGATATGTGTATTTACAATAAAGGCACACTCAGACAAAGGGAAAGAAGGAACAGAATCACAGAGACAAGGAGGATCAAGGTCGATGTGGCGTCGCACCAGGCCTGCCTTTGAAAAGGGACATCTTGCCGTCTAAATACAAAAAGAGGCGTCAACATCGAGGCTGGGCCCCATTCCCATCAAAGTCGTTTTCAACTCGCCGCCTGCGCGCGTAGCGATAGGCCGAGAATGGCTCCATCCCGAGACACCGTTCAAACCCACGTTGTGAACTGTGGTTGTGTGTAAGCCGGCAGCTTGGTTGGCCCCCCTTGATGTCGCAGCAGGCGCCCGAGCCGGGCGGTTCCAATACTGGGGAATGGTTGTGGGGTGTTTTCCCCCAACAAGCGACGGGATGGATTCCTCGACTGACTGGCGGGTGGGCGGCAGGGGCGGCGACGGCGCGGCGACGGCGGCAGAGCGGCAGCGGCCGAGGGACGAATCAGCGGGAGGGGAGCCGCCGTTTCGACGGCCAGGCGCGGCGGCGCATCGTGAGTGTGTGTTAGTTGCGCAGCTACAGGTATCTATTTCTGGGCGCTGTATAGAGTAAAGGGGGCAGTTGTTACTGGTAAAGGGTACGCTGCTTGCGTTGATTCGCTGTCAGGGCCGTGGATGACAGACTTGTGCTTTGCGGCTGTGAATCATCGCACGGCGGGCTTAACTGTGTGTACATAATAGTTGATGACGACCAGATGGGGCTGTGGCTCGGGTTGGGGTAGTGGTTGTTGTCCTCGGCTGCAGCAACCCCAGAAAGGGCTGGCGTGAGTCATGATGGGATAACAAGGTGTTTGATGAGTGCGTGTAAACTGGTCTTGAGAAAGTATAACAGTGAGCCGGTTCCCATGCCACGATGGCCGTCTTTGCTATTATGTAGGTGCTCGTTACTGCCACGGATGGAGGATGACATGCAGCATCCAGCAAACAGGGTGTTGTCTTTCTCGGACGGCCAACACAATCGCATGTGCACATTGTTCCTGAGACTTTCACGAGGGTCCGCTGCGTTTGCTCCACGAGACTTGCTTCTTTCCGCGTAGAGCCCATGAGGCAAGATATCCATGGATCGTGTCGTCTTGCCAGCGCAGTTGAACCTATTATGTAGCATCCTCTGCATTCAGTAGGCGGACGCGCAGAACCGCCCCGGGTCTGGGTTACCTAAGGCGGGCAGCGTGTTAGCGGTCATCAGGCGCTGGCCAGCCCACTGTCAGAGGGGTCCTGACAGTCAAGCCAGTGGAAACCTCCTCAGAGAAAAGTCGACTCCACCCGCCGGGCGTGGTCAAGAGGGGCCCGGCGCAGCCAATCACAGCGCGGCTTCCCGCCTTCGGCCAGCGCCCCCCGGCATCCGCCCATTGGATCATTGGATCGCGGCAGAGGCTCAAAGACAGGCCAGGCCAGGCAAAAGAGGCTCCATCTCCGCCTGCCTCTTGCTCTGCCTGCCCGTGCTGCCAGCCCTGCGCCTGCCTTTTGATTTTCCCTGTTCCCGCCCGACGTCTCCCACCCATCACCCATCGCCAGCACCGAGCCCGCGGGCGGCTTCAATCAGCAATCGACTCCCAGGCGCCCCCCATCCCGCGCGCGACGCGATCCGCCGCCGCCCTGCCCGCTGATCTAAAGTGTGTCGTCCGTCCTCCTCGCCTCGCCTCGGCCCTCGCTTCGAGCCGGAGAGGCGAAGGAGCTGCGCCCGCCCGCCCGCCCGGCCTCCCCCGTGGCGCACCGAGCAGCCGACGACGCAGCGGCGGCAGCAGCAGCAGCAGCAGCAGCAGCCGTCATGGCCTCGTCCAGCGACGGCCGCGATGGCCCTGGACCGGCCCCGGCTGCTGCCTCTGCGACTCCGGCCGCGACCGTGGCCGCCGATGACGCCCGCGCGCCGTCCCAGAACATCGAATCCGCGTCCGAGGGAGAGCTGCTCGCAGCCACGGCCGCCGCCACGCAGCAGGACCCTTCGTCAAGCTCTGCGCCTGCCCCGACCGCCGCGCCCGCCTCGAGCGAACCCACCTCCGGCGCGCCTGCCATGACGACTGGCGAGACGGCGGTGACGCCTGCGGCGTCCGCATCTGCTGCGGCGCCCGCGCCTGATCCTGCCGCCGTTACATCCCAGCCATCGCTCGACCCGACCGCCGCCGCTGCTGCTGCTGCTCCTGCGCAACAGACAGCTGGCGTCGCGCAAACTCCAGATCCGGCGCCCGTGCCAGCCCAACCCTCGACGCCTCCCTCCAACAAACCACAGCCCGTCACCCTGGACCGGCCGTCAACGCCTCGGGCGGCTGCCGTCGACAGGCCCAACCCCAGCGGAGGCGACAGTCACGTCGACGAGCCTATGCCCGACGCCCCTGCGTCCACCCCAGCCAACGCGGGCATCCAAAGCCAGGTTCAGAACCAAATGCAGCCGAGTCAACAGCAACATCAAAACGCCAACATGCAGCCGAGAAACGACGACCAGTACCCGCCATCAACCCCTTTCACTCCCGCGGCCATGTCCAACATCGATCAACAGGCCTATATGATGATGGCCTTCATGTCCGGGGCGCAGAGCGCCATGTCGCCGCCTCCCACCGTGACGCCCGCCCAGGTCACGCTCCCCAACCCTATGGACGGCGAGCTCAATGGCTTCGCCGCGAACAACAACCTGCGGCAGGCAGCTGCCGATAAGGGACTTGAGTCGTTTGCACGCATCGAGTTCGCCGACAGCGTGTTCCAGATGACCACCTACGCCGTTATCATCGGCAGAGATCAACGGGCCCTCGAGCAGGCCCGCCGCGACGAGAGACGCGCCGAGGAGCACAAGCGGAGGATAGAGGAAAACGCCAGCAAGGGCCTTCCGCCGCCCTCCCCGATTCATCAGGACCGTAGCAAGTTTAGCAAATCCTACGTCAGTGAGGAGGGTGGCATGCTGGGTCCCGAATCCGATAGCGAAGAAAACGGCCGACCCGCCAAGCGCCGCAAGACCAGCACCACGGGGTCCTCGCAAAAGGACAACGACGAGTCCCAGGAGAACATGATTTCCAACCGCCAGTACGTCTCGCACACACCGGGCGCCGCGGCTGTCGACCTCACCTCCCTCCGGCCCTCTCCGTGGCATGTGCCGTTTATCGGAATCCACTCCCCTGGCCCAGATATCGCGAGCAAGACAAAGGCCATCTCTCGGGAGCATCTAAGGATCGCCTACAACCAGAAGGAGGGGGTCTTCGAGGCCATTCCACTCCACAAGAACGGTTTCTTTCGCGATGACATTCATTATAAAAGCGACAAGGTCGTCCTGCATTGCGGTGACCGGTTGCAGATTAAGGACGTCGACTTTCGCTTTATGATCAACGGCGTCGAGAGAGGATGTACAGGTGCCGAGGAGTACAAGGAAGAGGAGCCTGCCAAGAAGCGAAAGACTCACGGCGGCAAGGAGATGAGCTTCGACTTTGAGCAGTCGCACGGCAATGGCGAAATCCAGGACACCAGCGACGAACTTTCGGACGTCGAAGTCAGTCCCCCGGAGCTGTCTGATTTCGGCGAAGATGCCGAAGGCGACGAGGCCGAAGAACCGACCGCAGAAGTTGAAGAAGCCGCAGAGGAGCCCACACCAGAGATGAAACCGGAGCCTGTGCCCGTGCCCGAGGAGCCGGTAATACCACAGATACCCAAGAAGAGAGGGCCGGGCCGGCCGCCTAAGAACGGTGTCATGTCGAAACGCGAGCAACGCTTGCTCAAGAAGCAGCAGCAGGAGATGGCGAAGAAGACGTTGCCACAGGCTCCACCGGTCGAGCCGCCGGTCAAGCGCAAGGTCGGCAGGCCGAGGAAGCATCCGCTGCCGGAGAACGCGGGAGACAGACCGGAGAAGCGCAAGTACAAACCGCGGAAGCCAAAGACGGAAGACGGCGCCGAAGGATCCGACGCAGAGAGACGCGCAAGGGAGAAGAAGGAGAAGAAGGTCCGCCCCAAGTCCCCGCCCTTGGAGCTCAAGATCGAGGACTACACGGAGGAGCAGCTGCAGAAGCCAAACAAGAACTACGGCGTCTTGATCGACGAGACCCTTACGGCAGCAGGCCCCGATGGCCTCACGCTCAAGCAGATCTACAAGCGCATCTGCCAACGGTACCCTTGGTTTTACTTTCACACAGAAACAAAGGGTTGGGAGAGCAGCGTTCGCCACAATCTGATTGGCAACGAGGCATTCAAGAAGGACGAGACCACCAACTTGTGGTCTCGTGTTCCCGGCGTCGAGCTCGATGCCGGGAAGAAACGCAAAGCTACCTCTCCCGACCGAGCGCTGGCAGCGCAGGGGTACGGCCCGTACTCGTATCCCTTCAACGCCGCCCAGCATCTACCACCTGGCGCGCCCGGCTTCCCTCCAGGCCAAGCGCCGCATGGATACCAAATGCCACAGTTCGCGGGACAACCTGGCCAGCCCGGACAGCCGCCCCGGCCGATGCAGCCATATGGCAATTCGGCCTCGCCGCCTACCGGTCCTCCTCCCGTGGCAGCCGCGCAACCGCCACCTCCAGCACATGTTCCTGGATACGGACCGCCTCCCGCTCCTGCCCGGCCTCAGCTTGGCGGACCACAACCTGGGACGTACAGCTCCCCCTACGCGTCCCGGCCGCCGCCGCCGGCGACGGCCCCTGTCAAGACGGAGGACGGTGCGGTCCCCGCGCCCGCCCCAGTGGCGGCCCAGCCGCCCGCCGCGGCGCCAGCTCCTGTCTCAGTTGCCCCCGCCGCTGCCGGGGCAAGACCCGTCGCCGGGCCAGCACCGACGTCGCAGCCAGCAGCAGCCTCGGGGTCCCGGCCCTCGGCGACCTCGGCAACACCGCCTGCCAACGCGCCACCCAGACCAGTCATTGATCCTCGCCTCCTGACCGCTGTGGTTGGTCTCAAGACCGGTTTGGTGGAGAACCTCAAGAAGGCTCGGAACCCGAAGGCTGAGGCCATCGTCATGTCAGCTCTCAACCGATGCATCGGGCTTAAAACCGCAGCTACGGAAAACGACAAGATGGAAGCCATCTGTATTAAAGGCATCCGGCAGGTCATCGAGGGCTTCACCAAGAAGAATAGTCCGACTCCGGGAGGCACCACGACGCAACCGGATATTCCTCCCATCTTCGAGGCCAAGGTGTTTCAATCACTTACGGGCTTCAAAGATGTGTCTGTGAAGGCACTGTCGGCGCGCCTCGGTGATGCCCGTGCGGAAGCCGTGACGCTTTCGTCCATCGACCGAGTCCTGGGCCTTGCAGACGCAACCATTGTTGCGCCGCCGGCGGAGGGCGAGCAGGGAGGCAATTTTGAGGGCGTTGAGCAGCACCTGATGAAGTCTTTGCGGCAGCTTCTGCGAGGCATGAACCAGCAGCTGCAGGAACCCAAATAAACCGTTGAGCGTGGCGGAGGAATTGCTTAACGCCCGGTGGGATATTCTTTGCGGGGATACATCTCTATTCTCGCCGCAGCGAATGCAGTTTATTCAGACGAGGCCACGATAATTGATGTGACGCGCGGACTCCTTTCACTACTGAATGACCGCGGTCATGGAGGCTGAGCTGTGGCGGTGGTTGGGAGTCTTGTGTCTATTACGTTTGCGGCACCTCCAACATATATCCAGGTAGCGCTCTTGACTGGGCGTTTATAGTTTGGCGCGAGGGTAGCGACGATATTGAAAAATTGCACTCACATGGTGGCATTCCGCGTTCATTTGACCCCGTGATTGATGCAGGCGATGTAGGCCATCATTACGCTTTACTCTCACCGTGGTCTCTAGGTACTGGTACAGAAGCATGGATCACCCATCAGATTACTCCGAGAAGAACTCTCAAAGGTATCACATTTCGCAAGGGGTGGGGAACGAAAAGAGGTATAAGATTTCCTCCTGCCAAGAACTCCGGTCCGTCCCGTCCCATCCCATCCCTGTACGTACGTCCCATCTATCTTCGCGCGCGCTCTCACTCACTCTCTCGCCCTCTCTCTGTGTCTCTCTCTCTCGCTCGCTCTGTGGGCCCCCTTTCTCTACACACGAGGGCATCACGAGTTGTTGGGAGGGGGGTCTCCGTTAAAAGAGGAAGACAGACAACAAAAACCCAAGAAAAGAGCAGAAGAACCGGGGGGGGCCAAAGAACCCTCCCCCTTTCGACAAAGGGGACACAAATGGCGAGCTGCTAGGGTGTAGGTCGAGAAACCTGTGTGTGACACAAATAAGGGGAGGTAGGTGTGCGTGTGCATGTGCGTATGTGTGTATGTGTGCGTGTGAGCGTGTGTGGGAGAGTCCTTCGCGCCGGGAAACAAGACGACGTTCTTGTTCCTCCAGGTCGGTGAAGAAAACAGAAAGGGAAAAGGGCCGAAGCAAAAGAATTTTGTCGCGTCTTCTTCCACCTCTTCATTAATCCGGAGCTTTGTGTGCGTGTGTGTGTGTGTGTGTGTGTGTGCGTTCTTTCTTTCGTAAGAGGTATAATGTCGTTGGCCAGGTCGTACATGGGGAAAAGGGCCGGGGGCCACCGCGGCCACCGCCGCTGCCGCCTGGCTGTTGGGCGTGGCGCGCCTTCGATATTGCTTTTTTCTCGGTCTCGAAATAGGTAGAGAGAAGAGAAGAGAAGAAGAAGAAAGTGCAGAAGAGAAAAGTAGAGGGTAATACATCAGGCGTAGCTCTCGACGAGGAGAGAAAAGTAGGGGGAAGATGGGCATCATGAAGTGAAAAGATGGAGCTGCAAGTCGCCAGGCGCCGCTCCAATCTCAAGCCGTGTTGGTCTTGGTGTGCTCGGGCCGTCGGGCCATCCTCCTGCGAAGCGCCGCCTAGGCACTTTGCGGTGGAAGAGGGCTGTCTGCCTCCCCGGGACCAGCAGTCAACGCGGCGCCATCGACCTTGTTGGCGGCAAGCTTGTCCATCCCCGAGACGCCGCTGTCCGACTCACCAAGCAGCCCCAGGCCGTTCAGTTTAACGGGCCCAGGGTCTTGCGCCTCGCGCTCGTCCTCGTTCGCCTCCTCGAGGTTCATCAGAGCTGGAGGGCGGTGGCGCATCTGCTTGGCCTTTGCGAGAGAGATGGTCTTCTGCTGGTAGGTGCTGGTGATTGGCTGCGTGTCGTCCCGGTCAATCGTCGCCTTCATCAACGCCGCCATCCAGAGACGCCCTTGTTGCAGGTTCGGCACGGCAAAGTAGTGCACCGTAGGCTTCGTGAAGTTGACAGCTCGAGAAAGACCGGCCCGTGGCGGGACCAGCTTGAAGATGAAGGTAGCGTCATCCCCTTTGTCGAGGCCGGAAGCGCCTTCCCCACCAACGGGTAACAGGCCAGGGCCACCTACGCCGGTAATTGTCGCGTGAAGACCCGTCAGTCTCTCGTTGTCAGCGGGAAGGACTCGATGGAACGAAATATCGATGAGCCCCTTCTCCTGCGTATCGTCCTCGGAATAGTAATAGGCCAGGCGGCGGCCCTTCAAAACGAAGAATCGGGGCTTCCACGTCGTCATGAGATTTGAGCTCTTCTTCTTCATCCAGCCATAATAGTCGGCGTCCTTTTTGGCCTCCGTGGGCGAGATGTTCTGCAGACCTCGGGTATAAGCGCTTGTTCCCTTCTTGCCCTTCTTACGGCTGGCCTTGCTGGCAATGCTGGGCGGCGTGGCCGTGGTGCTGGAGCCTTTGCCGGTGCCGGGAGATTCCAAGTCAAAACTGGGGCCTGCCGAGGGCGTGCTCGATCCCGTCCGGGCAGGGGAGTCCAGCGATGACTCCTTGGCCGACGTTTCTGACGTGTCCATCTCCTTGGATCTGTTGGTGAGCTTCTCTGATATGGCACGCATGCCGTGTCGTTTGGCCATCGGTTTGGGCACCATTGAAGACAGCCAGTCAGGCCCAAAACTATTCTGCTTCGTGGGAACAGGTGCTGCTTGTTGTTCAGAGACGGAGCCAGAGTCGAGATTGGTGACCGCAGGCGGTGGCGCGTCCTTGGCAGGGGGCACGGGCCGTACGGATTCGGCCGTGTTTGTTGACGCGGTCCTTCGATGCGGCGCCTGGATACCGTAATATTTCTGAACGGCCGAGGGGGGCGCCCCGTCATGAAAGTCGGCGCTACCAAACCTTGAGTGTCTTGAGAGTGCGGTGGCGCTGCGCACTCGTTGTTCTTCGGTATAGCTACCCTTCCTCGAGTGACTCACGCTGTCACGCTTCCTCAGGACGTTGCGCTTTCGACCATCTGCCTCGGTTCCAGAAAAGTAGCCCCGATCCAGATCGACGGCCGAGTCTTGCAACAGCTCAGGATTCGAACTAGTCACCGTGTCCGGGAGTCCGGCAGACGAAAGTGGCCGCGGCGATGGCTGCGCAGAAAGGGCCCCGCCAAGGGTCCAGTTGCGGTCAAACGACGGCTGTTTCTTATGCGCTCCGTCAGCACTGGTGCTGCTTCCGTTGGTGTTCAAAGCCGGCACGATGCTCGAGGTGGCGTTCGAAGAGTGGCGTCGAGACTGGTGAAGCTGCCTCACAGAAGCGGCAGACGGCCGCTTCGCGTGACCAGGACGTGTTGGGCTGTCGTGGCCGGAAGGAGGCGACACTGGAGCGGTGAAAGTTGTTGGGCTGGGCCTGGGCGTCTGCGATGAGGATAGCCGGCGGGTCTGCACCGACATCGGTCGAGCCGAGATGGAGTTGGTGAGCGTGCTGGTGCGACTCCTCATGCGCGCTGCGTCCTCTGAGCCCACTTCGCTGCCGTATGTTAAAGTCGTCCTCCGCGTAGAGTGGCTGTTGACTTCGTCTTGCAGCGCTTTGATCTTATGCCACGTTTTCAGGCGCCTGCCAACAGAGCCCAGGTCGAATGCCTTGATGAAGAGAGAGCTCTGGTCCATCCCCAGAAGCACCTCGCCCGAGATCTCTTGATCGCGAAAGACTTCGCAGTGGTGCTTCTCGACGCCGGCGGTGAACAGATGCTCGGCCACGTCGTCTGGGGACCAGGCTTCGACTTCGGTGCGGGTGTGGGCAGCGCCGTCTTCTTCTTCTTCCGTCTCCTCGCCCTGGATGTAAGACATCCTCGCATCGAGCGGGGCGCTGTATTCGCTACCTGAATCAGTGGCCGGGGCACGGAGAGCGCCATTGCTCGCCGGCGAACGCAGGTCGGTAATGTGCTCGTTGATGACGTTGAGAGTGTCGTTCAACACTTGGCTGTCCTGGCTTTGGTTGTTGAGCTTCCCGAGCCCGACGACGGGTGGAGGGGTGCTGTTGGCGCTTGTCGATTCCGATTTGATGGAGTTCAGCGGCAATGTAAGTGCTGCATCGTCTGGCTTGCCGACCGGGGGAGATGGCGATGGTTCAGATATATGAGTCGGTCTCGGGGATGCTCTGGCAACGCCGGTGGGGCCGGGATCGATGTGAGCCTCGGCGACGGGAGCAAGGGGTTTCGAGTGCGTGAACGCAGGCGCGGGTTTCGGTGCCGGTCGTGTGTACACTGAGATAGTCAGTCGGCCACCCGTCACTGGAGCGCCTCAAGAAAGGACAACAAACCTTCGGGAAAGAGGCCCGTGTTGCCATTGACGAGATGGCGGCCGAGGAACCAACCATCGCCGAACTCATCATCGCGCTCTATCAACTCGACCCGATCGCCTTTGGCCAGACTTAGTTCGTCGGAACTGCGGGCTTGAAAGTCATCTGCCCGTACGCATCGTCAGCGAATACCATCCCCCGCAGTCGGCGTCGCGTCAGTGTGCCACAAGGGACGAATCTGACGCGGCGCAGAGTGTCACGCAAGCAGCAAAGCAGGGATAGACTCACGGATGACTATCAAAGTCTCGCCGACTTCAGGCCGGGCCTGGGGTTCGTTCGGACCCCTCAGGGCCATGGTGCTGCCCGTGTCGGCGGGGGAGGAGGGCGCGCGGTTCTTGGAAGCGAGGTTGGCGTGGGGAGAGCAGTGATGCCAACGAGGCGGTCCAGTCGTCGAGTCGATGCCAGGCTGGCAGACGGGCGTCAAGGAGGGTCAGGTGGCTTTGGAATGCAATCGGCGACACGGAGTGCGGATGAGACACGGGATCGGCGGCGTGGGCGGGGGACGGATAGCCGTTGTTTGGGGGGTCCTTCGCCAGCGTGCGTTGTCTTGTTTTTTTATCACGAGAGTTGGAGCTCCTGGGAAAGGATAACGGCCGGCGCCATCGAGGCCAAAAAGCGTCTCTGTGTTGGATTCGGGAGGGGGCTGGACCGGGAGACCTGACGTCGCGCTCGGGGCAGCGGCTGCGCCTGCAGTGGAGCGTCGTCGAAGCACGGGTCGGAATGCGCGTCGTCGATGGGAAGAAGCTGGGCGATTGGGCTGCGGGCTTGTAGGGCGACGAGAGAGACGGGTGAGAGAGGCGTGCAAAACGTTAGTCGTGGTCGAAGTCGTAGGACGGACGAGGCGAGAAAGTGGGTGAAGATGGTAAAACGAGAGATGGTTGGGACGAAGACGGCTGCGGAGGCGCTGGGCGCGCTGGTTGCGATAGATTGGTCCAACTTAAACGTCTGGATGAATTTGGGTACCTTTCATATGACGGGAGGGACGCGGGCAGCCCGTGCCAGCCCAGAGGACTACAGTGCCCACTGCAGCGTGCCCGTTGGGTACAGCACTCTTCCAGGTTCCCTTGAGGTGGATACTCAGGTACCTGAGAAGCTATGGGCAGTGCGCGGCAACGAGGGGTACCGGCACTGGGCCGGCCGGCTGGTGGGTATACCTTCCACAGTATAGTAGCGCACCGACAGGCGTTGTCGGAACGCCTGAATGCAAGTTTTTAGCACCCTCCCTCACCCACCCACCCACCTGTGCGTGGACTGCCCGCCCGACTGACGGATGTGACGCTTCCAATGACCTTCCAATGACACTGGACGGACGGCCAGAGTGGGCTCCAGAGACGGGACCAGGCCAGACTCTCCCGGGCTAGCGACTCACGGGGACGCTGGGCCACATCGGGACTAGCGCCAGCTGCGTCCGCCGGTCTTGATCAGGGCCCGCTGTCTGGCAAGCGGGCAGGCGGGAACCTTCATTTTTTGTCACTTAATTCCACCTCGTTCAGTCCTGGGCCCGTGTGCTTCTGTTGGCCCTCGATGATGCGCAGATGCAGCAGGCCCGTCCCCTGAGCTTCCCGCCAGCTGCATCACGGCAATCATCGGCGTCGTCGCGGCCGCCGGCGTCCCCAGTGCCGTGCCCTCAATTGTCGGCCGATTGATGTCCTGCTCGCAGAGGCGGTCCCGTATGCGGCGTCGCAGGCGCCATGGCATCCCTCCGCGTGCCCGTCTCTCCACCGACGACCTCGTCGCCGCTCCACCCTCTGCCGACCGTGAGCGCGCTCGAGTCGCTGCCGGAAGAGCTGCTCGACATGATTATGAACGAGTTCTTGGACAATGTTTTCGGGCTCGGCGACGAGAAACGGCCAGTTGCCAAGGCACGCCGATTAGCATCCCGCGCCGCACTGCGAAGCTTGTGTATGGCATCGAGGGTGCTCAACAAGCACGCACGGCCCTGGTTATATCGTCACGTCGTGGTGGCGGACGGCCGTGATATGGCCCTCTTGCTCGGCACCCTCCTCGACAACCCGCGACTGGGCCTGTCGGTGCGGGGATTCGCGTGCCTTGCCGACGCGAATGCTGCATGCACGTCTGGCTTCCCGTTGCGGACAAACAGCGCCGGCGGCCTCGACTTCCGCCACTACCAGCCTTTGGCAGCTCTCGCCGACGTGATCGAGGCCGAGTACAAGCGCCTCCACTTGGAAGAAGAAAGGATTCCCTATCTCCTCCTGATGGACACGCTCATTGCCCTGCTCTGGCTGATGCCAGCCGCTGAGCGAGTCTGCTTCCCACTTCCGGCCGAACGGCGCCTGTTCCACCAGTCGCGCGCGGGTGCAGTTCTGCTGTCGCTCTTCTATAGCGACCGGCAGGTACCGCTCTTGCAGCACGTCACCGACGCCCAGCTTTGGCCTCATGGGCGTGCGCCTCACGATTACTTGGACTTGGGCCAATGCGGTCCAGTCTTGGGGGCGCTACCCAGACTAGAGAGACTCGAGCTGACTGACGACGATGGCGACTTTGGGGAATTTCCGGCTGCAGGCTCTCGTGTCGTGTACTCAGGGCCCATCAGACACCTCATTTTGCATCAGAGCTCCTGCACGCCATGCGACGTGTCCGACATCTGCGTTCGCCTCCCCGAACTGCAAACCCTGTCCGTCACGACGGACGCAGACGCTGCCACGTTCTCGTTGTATCCAGTGTGGGATGCCAATCACGGCCCAGGAGGGCTGCGGACCCCCAGCAATTGTCTTAACAACGGCCTCCCTCACCTCAAGGACACACTGACCAACTTGCATCTCCAGCTCGACTACAACTCACCTGTCGCTCCTCTGATTGGGCCGGCAGGGAAGCTCACATGCTTGCCTGCCTTGCCTGCACTCCGTGTGCTTTCCATCGGCGTACTCCAGCTATACACGTGGGAGGAGATGATGACGCTCGATTCGCATCGTAGCAGACTTGCCAACGTCTTGCCAGCATCGCTCACAAGATTTAGACTGCACATTGACAACTCCCTCCAAAACAGCCGCCAGAAGTCATGGTACGGTGTTCTCGTACAGATATTGGACGGCTTGGTGAGGGACGTGAAAGGTGGGCTGCCGCACCTGGGAACAATTGTCGTGCAGATTTCGTGTCCATTCCACGAGTTATACTACGACGAGTTTGCCGGGCTGATCACGGCCTTTTCTCAAGAGGGAGTGCGGTTTCGTTGCGAAACCGAATAATAGAGAACTTGCGAACTCCTATGTTTAGTGGCTCACATTTCCTGCTTCGTGACTCTTGCTTGTTGAGCAGAAGAGACTGGGCGTGCGACTTCCAACGATGGCATCTAGGGTAGACAACCAGGTCAGACCCTGACGACGTAGAGGCTGAAGCGCCGCAACGAGGCATGTTTGAACCCAATCGACGGCCTGTTCGTCCGGAACCGCCGCCGCCTGGACGGAGCGAGAGCGAACCTTTTATTATGTGCGGCGCCGTTGAGTTTGCTCGATGCAGCCACAACTGCCAGATGCGTCGGGCACGCATAACACGGTACAGTGGTTCCCCTTGTACAACGCAAGTCACGCCGGGCCACGGCGGGTACTGCCATGGTACCTCATCCGTACCTGGGTGAAAGACGGAACGCTGGAAGACAATAGACCACCACTCCCGCCTCAGTGTAACCCTGCGCGGCAAACAAAGAATGGCGGTATGGCTCGTGCGAGGTTCTGGAAGTGAGCGTCCTCTCGCCAAAATTTGTTGTTCAGGTTGCCTTGCAGGGGAACCGAAATGAGATATGCAGCCCGTCGGCCGCGACTACCGGCAGCGCGCGTCTGGCATGGCACGGCGCATACGTACTCTACCATCCCAAGTCAGCACATGTGGGAGGAAACGGGGGGAAGTACGGCAAGGCGACCAGGGACGAGAGAGAACAAGACGAGACTGGAGCCGTCTGGTGTCTGGTCCCAAGCGCGATCCTGCCTGTGAAAGACGGGCTGAACTGCAATCGCACTGGAGGCAGGTGCGACAGAGGCGGACCCTAGCCTATCGGTCGCTCTTGCCCTCACCGTGTGGCCGCTCCTGCCCTCGCATGTGGTCGCTCCTGCCCTCGCGTGTGGTCGACCTGGGGGATTGTTGAGGGTGTCGAGCATGTATTATGTACGCTGCACCAACAGCCTGACACCGCACGAGGGAGGCGCGACCGCGAGCCTCCAGGCTGGTGTCCGCGCTCCCCATCATCTACTGCAAGGTAGCCCGCACCGCCGATTAATGAGACTCCGTGCATTTCGGGCGTTGTGCGAGGTACCGGTGCTTGGCGCCGAGATGCAAAAAAAGTCGTCAAATCTGCCTGGCTGCCGGCAGGACGCGTTCTCCGTCCTTTGTATTTCCAAGAGCCAGCGCGTTTCATAATGCCGCGACGGTGAATTCGAATGTTCATCTCACTTCCGCACCCACACCAACGCGCGCATGTTGTGTGCCGCGCACTAACACCATATTTCATCCACACGACACCAACTCGGCAGCCTTCACCTCAACGGCACGACCAGTCGGGTGCAAGCCCCCCAGGGGACCTGGCCGCGGCCTCGACGCTCAACAAGTTGCCGCCCGTCAACGCGGCGGCCTCGCGTTGCTCCCCGGCGCCAGCGTGTGCCCGGCGACCTGTCTTGCAGCACGTATAAAGCAACTGCCTCTGCCAAGTATCTGGGGGGCCTGCGTCCGACTGCCGTATTTGCAGAGCCCGTTGGCAACCCCTGCCATAGCCACAGAGCCTGCCAGCCCAGCAACGCCCAAAACACGGGTCTTCCATGGGCTTAGTATTTGGTGGTGGTTCCCGTTACCAGAGCACTGCGGCCTGTTGTTCAGTGTGTGTGTGTGCCTGGGAGGCGGTGCGGTGCGGCTGGTCGCCTGACACCTTAGCCAACAGCAGCCCCCGTCAAGACTCATCAACACCAACCCACCTTTCTCCATCGCCATCACCAAAAAGCGCCCATTTGTCTGCGCAACCGCCTTCATGCCGCCGCCCAGGAACCCCCACCAGCGGGCTGAGGCGGCGGGCAAAAGAAACGCTCCAGGTACCGGCCGTCCCAGCCTGAATAGCATATCCAGCACCAACGAGACGTCATATGCCTTTCTCGGGGCGCGCCGTCCCTCGTGGATGACCAGCACGGACGAGGCCCCCATCCCGGCCTCCCGAAGAGTCAACGCGCACCGTCCTGTTTCTAGACCGGACCATGCTCCTGTCGATCCGGTTTCCGCGGTGCCTGTTGATGACCAGGAACCGAGCTGCGACATAAACAGTGCGCCGTCAGCTCACTCGCCACCCACCGTGGGCCCTCAGCAACAAGCCATGCGCCCCAATGTTCACCAGCAGCAGCATCTCACAGGCCCTTTGAGGTATGTTCCTTGCGTTCGCTCTGCCATAAGCATATCATTCCGATAGCCACCGAGTCTCGGATAGCTGTTCGTGGCCAAAATGCAACGCGTTCCTTCGCCGAGCAATGTTACCAAGCACGTCAAGCTCACCAAGGTCAAACCAGAGCTGCATCCTGCCTTCCCTCGCCGCTGCCCTCTGGAGAACCCAGTCCGATAGCCTCGGATGGTCTCATTGTACCAGTTGAACGGCCAAAGTCCCGCAGATCTCGTCCAGTGCACGTCTCAGCCGAGGCTCCCACCCCGCCGGCCACCACGCCGGCGGAAGCCCCGTTGCCGAACAGCAACCTAGTACAGGCAACTGAGCTGGCTGACCCGGCAGGTGTCGCCGACTCTGGTTCATGCCCGTCAACTCTGAGCGCCCCAGTGGCGACTGAGCAAGCCAGAGCCTACCCGCGGGAGGATCGTCAAGTTTATGAGCCAGCTCGTCCTGCTACAGATGCAGCATATATCTCGACAGCGCCACAGACCCTCCAGAACTCGGAAACTGCCAGTCGCCCACGGAAGCGAAGTCGCAACGACCAGAATCCCCCTAATCGCCCGCTCGGGATGGCAGCAGGTCCGCAGGCTTTCCGTCACTTCGCCAACAGCATCAATCAGTGGGTCCAAGCCGTCGGCGGCCCGCAATCCATGCCATCCTTCGAGAGATCCAGACTTGATGTCCTCAGCAGAGCTTGCGCTGTAGGCGATATGGCATTCCTGCTGCTCCACCAGGTGTACAGCATATGGTTCATACGGAGAGACATCGCACATGGCCTTCTGAGCCTGGATCCTGACACAATCGATGCCTCGTTCCGAATTCTCCCCGCTTCATTGGGGAGAAACGAGGACCTGCTCCCCGAAAGCAGGCAGTGGTTTACCGCGTTCCCGTTACCTGGTCTTGGCCTCCCTGGGAGGCATTATTCGCCTGTGATGGCACAAACCGTGCTAGGGATCACGAATTTTATCCAACACCTGGCATCCGAATGGGCCCCTATGCTGGCTGACGTTCAGCAGAGAGGGTACCCTGCGCTTGTCTGTGAAATGGGGTTTAAATTGCGATGCTACTCGCCCCTGCTACTGCGCTGTATCTTCTGCGGTCTCTGCCGCGGCATGGGCATACTCGCGTCGCCAGCGGTTATCGAACTCCGGAAGCTCTTTGATCTTGACTTCCACAACGAATACGAACTTCGCCCCTCGGCGGAGGAGCTTCCCGCGATACGACAGAGGGTTGCTCGTCAGTACTATCACCTGGTGCAACATATAAAGACTCACCCGGAGCGGTTCGGTAAGGTTCACTTGACTCCAAAGACGCCTCGCCCTAACGCAAGAGCGTGCAGGTCTATATCCCAGTGATCAGTCGCCTCAAGTCCCCAATCCCTCCGTGCCGCAAGCCGCCGTTCAGCCACAAGTCTGCGCCTGCGCCTCCTGTTTGTCTCTCCAGAGGGCCAATCAGTTCTCGGCTCAGGGAGGCTCGCAGCCTCCGATCTATCATGAAACCGGTGTGCCCGTAGCAGCGGCTCCGGTCTACGCCAACCCTCAACATGCTCCGCAGAGCGAAGTCTACTCACCGACAGCATTCCAGCCCCAGCAATCGGTTGTGGTTCCAAGTCATGGGCCGATCCAAGCAGTCAACTATGCGGCCCTCTCACAGAGCGCGAGGCAGACACCGATGGGAGTTGCGCAGCAGGCTCACTCGGGCCAGCTTCCAATGCAGCACCAACAGCAGACGCAGCCTCAACCACGTACAAGCCTACACACTGTGGTCCCTCTGGCTGCAGGCCAGTACCCTAGGAGCGAGTATGACGCGATATCGCTACAAAACGGTCTTCATCTTGCTCATCTGCGCAGCCCCCCTAGGACCCCACGAGCCTCGGACAGAAGCCAGTATTTCCAATACGTCAGCCACTTTGCCGTGGCACCAATGGAGGTGCTCCCGCGTCGAGGAATTCGGGTTCTAGAGTTCAACCTTACCGGCGCCGAGGCCGCCCTTGCGGTGTCTGCCGAGAAGGACCTACGACCTGTCTATTTCTCGAACGGATCTACGCGGTACCGGCTTCGTGCCTGCAAATTCAAACGAGACGCCGCGGGCGTGGATACCTCTGTGTGGGCTACACGTTCAACCTCCTGGCCGGCAACTATATTCCTCGAGTTTAACGGCGAGCCCGTCTTTCCTCGACGCCGACCGCATGCGCATACCGACCAGCCCATTGAGCTCACCGGCATGCTGCGTCCGGGTCTCAACCAAGTGCGGGTTAGCTTGCCCTCGACCGTGGGAAAGGGCCTGGAGGAGCCTTTTACGTTTTTGATGGCAGTCGAGGTGGTGACTACCTCGGAGTACACGACATTGTTGACTCAGGTGATCGAACGTCAGCATTTCAGCATCGAGGACACCAAGACAGAGTTGCGGCGGAGGCTGAAGGGAGCCGATTCTGACGACATCATCATCCAAGACAAGACCCTTCACATCGGCATCGCAGACCCCTTCAGTTCAAGTTTGTTTGCAATACCTGTTCGGGGCATCGACTGCAAACACCTCGAGTGTTTTGATTTGGAGATTTGGTTGCAGACACGGGAGGGAAAGCCTTCCAAGGTTGCAGGCGAACCCAGCCTGGTGGACGGTTGGAAGTGCCCCATATGCAGCCTCGATGCTCGGCCCGTGAGCTTGCGCGTGGATGATTATTTCGCCAACGTTCGCGCAAACATCATTGCGAGTGGAGTGGATGCTACAGAGGCGAAGAGTATCATTGTCGATAACAATGGCGATTGGACCTTGGTGAAGGAGTCGGACGACAAGAGAGGCAATGACCTGCCCGGTTCGCGGGCTCAAGAGATGCCTCATCCTGAACGCAACCGCCTGAAAGATCTCGCGGCCGAGTCTCCAATCATCTTGGATGACTGAGCAGAGCCGCCAACGCATTATCGCGGCGCACAGTTTCTGCCGGCCACTGTTGCATGGAGTTTCATGAATTCTCGAGCGATATGGGACAACACCACGTGTGGTTTGCCTTCCTAAGATGATGGCAACAGCGATTTTCAGGAGTATCGGGCAATAAGCAATGGCTTGGGGCGCAAGGTGGAATGAAACATGATACCCGGTCTACGAGGCGTTTGGTGCTTTGATCGGAATTCAACGAGGGAATTGGCCATTGGGAAAAGAATTGTACGGATAGTGCTACGCAACAAATGAAGCTGACGGCCAAGCCTGGCCAGTACCATTGATGACCTCACATCATTCGTAGGTGCTTCACACAGACACATATTGTTGAGATCGAGCCGAACTGTTTAACGGCGGCAGTTATGGACAGGGTAGATGCCTTCAGGCGACGCTAGGTAACGACAAGACTCATGGCGAAAATTTCGTGTGGGGTTGAAGTACCCAATATCCCGACCACGCTAAGGGTACGAGAGTTGTAACCCGCGCCAGCCGAAGCATCTATTCCTCCGACTCACACTTTCTGGCATTGGAGGACGACATATACCGGGACGACCGAACAGACACGTCCTGCGCCCCGGCCAGCAAAATGTGAACCTCATTCCATTGAAGGCTCGATACCATCGTCTTCCCTTCCCTTCCTCGGAGACTTTGCCCAGAGCGCCACCAAAGAGGCGTGCCCCAAAAACACCGGCTCCCCGTCTCTCTCTCTCCAAAGGGGACCGACCTCATGGCAGACCATCGATCGGTACGAGGGCAAAGCCCGCCGAGGCGGATGAGGGCGTGCATCCCGTGCTCCAGTGCGAAAGCGCGGTGCAACTTTCAAGAAGCGAACGTCGCGCGGCATCTCTGTGACAGGTAGGTCCAGTGGCCTTGCGTGTCTTTACGAAGTACGACTGCGCCCGCGTAGAATGCTGATGAGGCGGCGGCGACGGCTGTGCCAGGTGCGAGAAGCATGGCATCAAGTGCGTGGCCAAGTCCACGAGGAGCCTGCGGAAACCGAGGCAGATTAGGCCCTTGAACAGGTATGTTATATTGGGGACGGCGCATGGGCGAGTTCGGTAGGGAGGAGGACTGACGAGAGCTGTAATAGCCGCGTGTCGACGTTGGAGAGGCAGCTCGAGACATTGACTGCGGCCTTGGAGATTCACAATGGGAGCAGCTCATCGCAGGACGTTGGCGCGCCTCACCCAGAAAGCCGCGCCGCCCTTCTCGCCGCCGACCAAGCTGGCACCGTCCTAACGCCCGACTCGACATCATCAACGGACAACAGCCGCGACGGCCCGTCCCTCCACCGACACGAAGACACCAGGGAAGCACAGCCGCCTACCGTCGCGGTGCCGTCAGACGCCGTCCCCGTCTACGGCCTGACGTGGCCCCAGGCTGAGCGCATCCTCGACATCTTTCGCACCGAGTTCATGCCCAACTTCCCGTTCGTCATCGTCCAGCAGCACACCACCGCCAGGGCGCTTCTCGCGCAGAAGCCTTTCCTCTTCCGCGCGGTGATGCTCGCCGCGGCGCCGCTCCCGCCGCCGCGCCTGGCCAAGATGAAGCGCAACGTGATGGCGTACCTGGGGCAGCATGTGCTGGTCGAGGAGGAGCGCAAGCTGGACCTCTTGCAGGGGCTGTTGGTCTGCCTCGCGTGGTGAGTCTTGATACAGTGGCTTGCTTCCTCTTCACTCGCATAAGAGAGAGTGGGAGAGGGGAGGGTTTGAGAATTGTTTTGCTGATATACTTCTCTCAAGGGCCGACCTGCGCAGCTTGTATGACGAGCAGGTGACGAACCTGACGTACCTGGCGCTGGGGTATGCGCATAACCTGGGCATCACGAGGATGCCCGCGGCGCTGCTGCGCATGATTGGGATGGATGAGGCGCCCGAGGATGTGAGGCAGAGCAAGGACCACGCCATGTTGCGGCAGAACATGCACTCTACGGAAGAGCAGCGCGCGTATCTCGGATGCTACTGTCTGTTATCGGTGTAAGTTATGTTCTTCCTTCGTGCCCGCATGCGCTGACTTGACCAGCAACTCAACGCAGTTTGGGAGACAAAATGCGCTCAGAAGCCAATACATTGACCTCTGTGGCGACGCCCTCAAGCGCAACTGCCAGCATCCCCTGGACGCCTTCCTCGAGCGCACGGTGCGCCTCACGCAGATGGGCGAGAGAATATCAGAGGCGTTCGGCGCGGCCAACGACTGCGAGCGTGGTAAGCCTTACCTGTTCCTCCTCGAGGATCAGACCACGGCGTTTAGAGCCGAGCTCGACACCGTGGTGGATTCCCTCGCGCAGGAACTGGGGCGCGCCCGGGGTACTTATGCTCACGGAGTCGCCGGGCGCGACTTCGATAGCTGGGAGAAGGCGGCCGTGCTGCACTACAACTACCTCCTCGTGCGCCTGTACGAGCCGGCCACGCACCTGCGAGAGGTTCCCGCGGACAACGACGGCGACGGGTCCTCCACGGCCACATACCGCGCCTCATGCTTGGCCTCGTGCCTCGCCGCGGCCAAGGCCTACTTCGACGCGCTCTTCACGCTGCCGGCAGCGCACTACCTGCACCAGAGCGTCGCCGGCACGGAGCAGGTGACGTTCGTCATGGTGATTTCGACGCGGCTGCTGCTGCTGCGCGCGGCCCCCGGGTGGGACCGCTTCCGCGCGCGCGAGGCGCTCGACTTCGTGGTCGTGCTGGACCACCTGCTCGAGAGGGTGGAGGGGGCGGAGGCGGAGCGCCGGCGGGAGATGGAGGCGTTTGTGCGGGAGATGGGCGTGGGCGGCGTGACGGAGGAGGAGACGGCCGCGGAGGGGCGGCTCGTCGACACGGCGAGGAAGATGAGGTGGATACGAGGCTGGTTCGACAAGCGGGTGAAGGGGGACGACGACGAAAGGGCGGCGGCGGCGGCAGCAGGTGAGGCGTTGCCCGGGGAGGCGGAGGAGGTCGAGGAGATTGTGGTGGACCGGGGAGAGACTCTGGAGAGGGTCGTCGAGCAGGCCAAATTCATCGCCATGGGAGGAGGGTCATACTGGTTCGGCGGCCTGCTGCCGAACTCGGCGTGGAACTTTGACGATGTGGACATGTAGGAACTAACTTACACCTTGGTAGGTATCTTCGGAGTTGCCGAGTTGACGTTGCCGTTGGGCGACTTTAGCCTGTCAGCGTCATCGCAGCTGTGTTGTGAATGATGTAGTTTAAGAGAGAAGAGGCCTGCCTGCTGCGGACTAGCTCCCGGCGATAAAGAGTCTCTCAAGAAACCGGGCGCTTTTACGAATTATACGATCTGTTCGGCCACGCAGTTGCGGGCCTGGGGGGAGTCAATGGACTCTATGCAATGCCGTCGCCCGGCTTATATGACGTTGCCGCTAGATCGGCGCCGTCTTATTCCCTCACCCGGAACCCGGAAACCACAACTGGTTTACACGCAAGCCGCCATGTGTATAAGACATGCGGCCCCAAGACACGAGCCCAGCTCATGATGCATGACAGCAGCAACAACGCCGCATAGCCAGTCCGTCAATCAATCTACGATCAACTCTATCTTCCCATTTGCATGCAAGCCCAGCTCAAACCCCCTCTAGCCGCTCCAGCAGAAAGAGAACCCCAGCCGCCATGGCGCCCGCCCAGTCCACGCAGTACGAGGTCGCGCAGCACATGTACGCCGCCCGCGCCGACGACTACGACTCGTCGTGGCACCCCAGCTACACGGCGCGCTTCATGCAGCTCGCCGCGCCGCAGCCCGGCGAGCGCGTCCTGCTGCTCGCCTGCGGGACGGGCCTCGAGGCCGAGCACGCGGCGCCCCTCGTCGGCGAGAGCGGGCTCGTCGTCGGCGTCGACGCCACCGACTCGATGCTGGCCGTCTTCCGCGCCAAGCGCGACGCTGACCCCGTCCTCGCGGCGCGCACCTGTATCGTCCAGCACGACGTCACCAACCTGTCGGGATGCGCCGCCGTCGAGCCGGGGTCGTTTGACCTCATCGTGTGCTCCAACGCGTTCGTGCTCTTCAAGGACCCGGCCGCTGTGGTGCGCCACTGGAAGACGTACCTGCGCGACGGGGGCCGCATGGTCATTGACGTGACGCATGAGCGGAACCTCCGCCAGGGCCTGCTCATGGAGGTCGTCGCCGAGCGGCTGGGCGTGCCGTTCCCGTCGGACCGGCGGTGGATCACGTCGCGGGACTCGTTCCGCCGCGTGCTCGAGGGAGAGGGCCTGCGCGTGGACAGGGTGGAGGCACTGGAGAAGGTGTCGGGTAAAGGGACGATCTACCTGGGCGCGGAGGAGGCGGATGCGCAGTTTGACTTCATCACGGGCATGCCGCTGACGAGCGAGCTGGCGACGGACGAGTTCAAGCAGAAGGCGAGGCCGCTATTTAAAGAGGAGTGGAAGAAGGCTTCGGTGGACGGCAAATTGGAGGTCTGTGACATCTTGTACGTCTATGTCGCGCGTAAGGTCTAAGTATCATGGCTTCTATGACGAGAAAGACATCAATCATATCCTGGCCTTGGGGGGCGGCGACAGTCGCGGCTTGACCGGAATCTTGGGGTGGTCCCCCTCCAGCTTCAGGCCCGTGACGTTCTCCAGCTCCTCGACCGCCTCGTACGCCCTGCCGAGGTTCACCTTGAAGGTGTTGAACCCCTGCGCCTTGGCTTCTCTCAGATTCTCGCCAATGTCGTCGAAGAAGAGCACGTCGGCCGGCTTGATGCCGTCGGCCCAGCCAAGCTGCTTCCCACGCGGAGAGTCGGCGTTCTCTCTCGCAAACTTGTCCAGCGTGGCGACCGCGAGCTGGTACATCTTCGGGTCGGGCTTGCGGACGCCGACATGCGCCGAGGAGATGAAGACGTCAAACACCCGCCGCAACGGGTCGTTGAAGTAATCCGCCGAGTGCAGCTTGTGGCCCGGCGGGAAGATGATGGTGTTGCTCAGCGCGCCGAGCAGGTACTTGCCGCTCTTCTTAAGGTTCTCCAGCGCGGGCCACATCCACGGGTCTGGGGCGTGCGACTTGGTCATCATCTCGTCGAAGAGAAACTCGCCGTCCAGGGTGGGAACTGGGGGCAGCTCTGTCGGGAGCTTGGGGTTCTTGGACTGTTCCCGCTGGTAAAACTCCTTCCAGTGGTCGGCATTGTGAAGGTCACGGTTGAAGCCGTCGTAAAAGGCCTGGTCTACGGGGATGTCGCCCCTCTCAAGACGGTGCCAGAAGCCATTGGGCTTCGACTTGGAGATGGAGAAGTTGATCCATCCCGGAGGGACGCCTAGGCTGAGCTCATAGTCCAAGATGGCTTGGAAAGGTGAGACGACCTTGGGCGATGTTAGTGAGCGGCTCAGACAGATGGGAGCTGAGTGCCTCATCGACTTACACAGACGCCGCCAATGTCAAACAGCAGCACCTTGGGCTGCTTCCGCGTCGTCGCCATCTCGTCGTCTATAGCCTCCAGGATCTGGTCCACTGAAGGGTCTTCGAGACTGAACAGGGACATCGGCTTAGCTTTGGATGAAAGAGACGTTATGATGCCATCGCGGGAGGACGATGCAGTCAACAAGTAATGTTGGCTCGGGTCGCCCCGCCCCCATACCGCGGTACCTCGGCTGCCGGCCGGAGTGTGGCTGGCCTCAGTTTGAAATGGATCTCGTCCCGGTCGGCGTGCACGGACCCGCCTGGAGTTGGGAGAGGCGCGATAAGATAAGAATCCCCCAATTCCATGGTCATGTGATTCGTCCCCAACCCAGGTGCAGCACCCGGTGGGGCGCCCAGCCAGGGCCGCAGGGGTCGTTAGGGCTTGAAAATATCCCCCACCAAAATTTCCGTTTTGAAGTTTGACATCGCCAACTCCAGCATCTGCATCGTCCTTGAGCCGTCGCTGCACAACACCGTCACAATGGTAAGTTGAGGCCTATCCGGGTGAGCCCGCACGCGTCTGCGGGCTCCTCGCACACCTCTTCGGCAGAAATGCCAATCGCTCGTCGTTCGAGAGTCACCGCAAGTTGCTTCGGAATGGACGAGCAAGTCTGAAGCGCAAATTGCTGACTCGGGGGAAAATTGGCAGCCTTTCCACAAGTTGGTTAAGAACAGCGCGTACTTCAGGTGAGTTTTCCTCCAGTTCCCGTTTGGATCGCCGTCCCGGGCGACGAGTTCGAATTCTAACGAATTTCTTCGCAGCCGCTACCAGACGAAGTACAAGCGGAGACAGCAGGGCAAGACCGACTACTACGCCCGCAAGCGCCTCATCACCCAGGCCAAGAACAAGTACAATGCGCCCAAGTACCGCCTGGTCGTTCGTTTCACGAACAAGGACATCATCATGCAGATCGTGACCTCCGAGATCACCGGCGACAAGGTCTTCGCCTCTGCCTACGCCCACGAGCTCAAGGCCTACGGCATCACCCACGGCCTGACCAACTGGGCCGCCGCCTACGCCACCGGTCTGCTCATCGCCCGCCGTGTCCTGAACAAGCTCGGCCTCGACAAGGACTTCGTCGGCGTCGAGGAGGCCGACGGTGAGTTCACCCTCACCGAGGCCGCCGAGACCGACGACGGCGAGCGCCGCCCCTTCAAGGCCTTCCTCGACGTTGGTCTTGCCCGCACCTCCACCGGTGCCCGCGTCTTCGGCGCCATGAAGGGCGCCTCCGACGGCGGCATCCTGGTCCCCCACTCGGAGAAGCGATTCCCCGGCTACGACATGGAGACCAAGGAGCTCGACGCCGAGACCCTCCGCAAGTACATCTACGGCGGCCACGTTGCCGAGTACATGGAGACTCTGGCCGACGACGATGAGGAGCGCTACCAGAGCCAGTTCCAGAAGTACATCGACGACGACATGGAGGCCGAGGGTCTTGAGGACCTGTACACCGAGGCCCACCAGGCCATCCGCGAGGACCCCTGGAAGAAGGCTGAGAGCGACGCCCCCAAGAAGAGCAAGGACGAGTGGAAGGCCGAGTCCAAGAAGTTCCGCTCCCAGAAGCTGTCCAAGGCCGAGAAGCAGGAGCGCGTCCAGAAGAAGATCAAGGAGCTCCTGGCCGACGAGTAAAAGTGTCTTCTTGTTGGGATGTGCTGCGACGTTTAATGCAACGGCTTGGGTTCGGAGTTTTGAGAATGGGCATGGTCTGCATTCGGATTCAAAATTAAATGAATTAACAAGAACCTTAAGCCGCTATGCGTCATGAACAGTGCTGTGTTGCCAGATGTCGTAGATTCGAACTTGCTGCAACAGTGCTTCAAGGTCAGGATCGGCCATCGCGATGCCGCCTTGGGACAGGATGCAGGTCACGCGAGCGACGGCTATGTGAGCGGAGGTGGTGATCTGCTGCGCTACCCCGTACATGTCCTTACAGCTGGACGTCAGGCTCAGGGTATGTGCAGGCAAAAAAGACGGCTTTCAGCGGCTGCGGAATCGTCGGAACCGGCTATGTCTGGCCAGCGACCAGAACGAATCACCCCGTTCCGTTTCTCCAGAACTGTCTTACGTATATGACTGAAACTGTTGACTTGGTCCCATGTCGGTTCCGAACGCACTTTCGGGAACCCGTCTACGACTGGGGTTTTACCCCCGGGCTGCCAATGCGTCGGCGATAGGATCATGGATAGGATACTGACTGGGACACTGTGAACCCCGGGATTCACAAAGACGCATCGTGACTGGTCGCTCCGGGCCGGCGGTGACGGGACGGCATTGACATCGGAAACGAGCCGTGTCCCGGCATCCCCCGAGGAGATGACAGTTGCGTCTGAAATAGCAGCATCCTCGTACCAGCAAATTACAGCTCATCTTTTCGTGTTATTCAACGACGGCGCGCCGCCACTGTTTGGGGTGGTCAGAAGTTGAGATACAGTGAGGTTTGTAAGCAGATGGACAACGGTGGTCACCAGCCGAAGAGACAAATCCAGCGAGCGGGAGGGGCGGGAGGCGGAAAAGGGGAGGTGGTGGTTGGTGGTGGTGTTCCAACAAAAGACGAGCGGACACGAAGAGCTCGCTGCTTACTGCCTGGTTTGGCCACGGCGGAGATCTGCGGGCGTGGCAGAGGGCCAGAAGCTCAAGCCAAAGAGGCCGTCCACTTGTGGCTTGCCTGTTCGTGCACATCTTCACAAAGGGGGGGCCAGCAGAGAAGGGGAAGCAAAGAGCGCCAAGGTGCACGTTGCGGGCCATCACGCTGGGAACGGGAAGCAATGTCCCCAGTGGGCAAAGCCTATCCGGGAGAAACGCTGTGGGCTATGATGTCGGTTATGATGCGCGCGAGCGGGACGAAGAAAGGTCTGCGTGCAGCAACGACAAGCTTGACAAGGTAGATTATCCCCAGTAGGTACGCAACCGCCGTCCAGGCCAGCCAGCCCGGCCCCAGGAGGAGGAGGCGGGAGGCGGGAGGCGGAAGTGGGCGCAACCCTGTTTCTGCCCTGGGCCAATGGACGAGCAGCCGCACGTCCGCTCGTGCAGCAATCGACACCACCTCGAGAGGGTAAATTTGGAGATGGCGAGTATTTCTGGGGCCGGTGATGGTGTGCACTGCAGTGTGCGGTAGGCACTCATTGCACTGTTCCGGCGGAGGGAATTGGGGGGGAAAGGTGTGTGTGTGCTGTGACGTCTGCGTCGGAGCCGCCGCCCACTTATTCTGGGCAGAGTGCGGGTTGCGGGGATCGCGCGCGCAGCTTTCGTCCCATGATCGATGCGTGTCGGTCCCCTTGCCTTGCCTGGCCTGGCCCGGCCTGGACCCCCAAGACATGAACAGAGCCCTTCCTGTCCGATGCCTTCCTCCTGCGTCTGCCTCGCGCTGGCGGGCCGGCGGACGGGACAGCGCGGAAGCTGACCACAACCCACCACGCCCTTGGGCATATTTCTCGCGCTGACGAATTTCTAAGCGAGGTGATATTCTTAATTGTTTTCTGTTGGGAGTTTTTGGAAACGAAAATTAGTAAGATAAGGAAAAGACGACGGAGCTTTCCGAGACCGGAGGGACACAGGAGGACACGGCTTGGACGGGGGTTTTTTTTTTTTTCTCTCGTTCCACGCCGGCAGATGAGTGAGTGAGTCTCCTCCAGGTCCCACCGCGAATTGCTTGGCCTTTGCGTCGAGAAATATGCCTCGCCCCAAAGTCCGCGGACGATACTACGGTACAGTTCGGGTAGGCATTAGTTACGGTAACGGATGGAATCATCAGTGGATAGATGGGATGGGCCTGGGCGAAGCGAACGTGGGAAAGCCCCATCATCAGCGCGCCGGCTCCAGGGCGTCGGGGCCAGCGCAGGCACCGTCGTAGCTTGCTGGGTGGAGCGCCAGAATGACGGAGGAGGGTCTCGAACTGGGCCGCACCACCCACAGGGCACCACCTACCGGGGCTGCCGTGGACGCCATGGAGCACGCCAACGCAAGAGCGGGCAGCCCGTCCAGCGCAGTCGTGAGCGCACTGGGCTCAGGAGGACTGCACTGTATTCGTAACGTCCAGCGCGCTGATCCGCTGGGGGGGTCTCCGCGCCCGTCAGCGCCCCGTCAGCACCCGGCGACATCACTGGGGCTCGCTGCCCGCTGGCGTCTGGTGCTAGCAACGTGGAACTTAAACTGTCAGCCGCCACTGGCGCGGACGACGGTTGCACGAACGTAGTACAGTACCGTCCAACGTTGATGTGCGGATAGGCTGTCTGCGATGTGGATACGTGCAAGGTTGAGTCGAGTTGGAGGGCATGCCTTTCGCCTCTGCCTCACCTAAGAATCGCTGCACTGGGACTGGGAGGGACCGAAGCTGGAGCTCAGGTTACCCCGCTGCCTGGCACCCGCACCGTACAGCGCCCGCCCGTCCGCTCCACGCTGATGTGATGGGCGGCAAAGTGGCACCCCTCCCTACCCTACCTAAGCATCCTGTAAATGTACCGGGCCCTGGACTGGACTCCTCCCCATCCGCATCCCCAGCCCATCCGTTCGGACCGTCATCAACCCATCCCATCCCGTCCAGACCTCCAGGCCTTGCCTTGCCTTGCGCTTGCCGTGCCTTGCCTACCCACGCCAGCCTACCTTACCTTATTATTGCCTGCTAGCCAACCTTACCCGCCCCAGCTGCATTCGCCTCCCGCCCGTCGACTACCTTACCTGCTGGCGCCGCTGCCGACCCTGGTCTGTCCGACATCCAGCTGAGACCACCACCGATACACCCCGAGTCCCTGGATCCTACCCTCGCCTGCGCCCATCCACCTTCCTTCCTCTCCCCATCACCCTCCGCATCTTGTACGATATCGACTCTCGCCGTTCTTTCCTCATGGCACCCGCCTGAGCAGGCACGCACTGCGACTGCGTCGTCCACCGCGCCCGCATCTGCCGGTCCCGACCGTCACCGCACGTGCCCCCGCGCCCGCCAGCCCGTCTGCGCTGACTCCCGGCGACGACGGCGACTTACTGTCCCGAGTCCATCCGCATTTCCCAGCGGCAGCGCAAGGCCACCCGTGAATCCGCCGCCCCTTCACCCGACGACCATGGAGCAGGTGCACGGCGTCGACGTCAGCTGGATGACGCATGGCTCCCCGAAAGGCAAGTTGGCCCTATGCGCGGCGCCGCCCGGCCGGCGCGGCGACGGACCCCGTGGGCTGCCCGCGATAATAGCGTTGGGGCGAACACGGCAAGCCTGAGACAGGTTGAGGACTCGCGACTAACACACGACGCAGACAAGTTCAACAAGTCGGCCTCGTCTCCGCCAAAGACTCCCGCTGCCGCACAGCCACGAGCGATCCCATCGGCGGCTACGAATCCACGGAATCCGCAGGGCACGGTAGAGGCCGCGAGCAATGGCGACAAGACCAACGGCCAGCCGGAACCCAGTCCGTCCAATACCACACCTTCACCTGGCGGCGGAATCGCGAGACGGCTCTCCCGGTCCGGGTCGATAGATAAGCAGCCTGGTCCGAATGGCACGCCGCCCGGCTCAAGACGCAACTCGTGGTTCTCCAGCATCTCGGCCAAGTTCTCCAGCTCCGCCAACACGCCGCCGAGCATCTCGCCACAGCATTATCACTCGCTCCACCACCTACAGGTCAAGGAGCAACAGCAGAATCAGCAGTTGGATGGCACCGGTCCGCAGCCGCAAGGCCAAAACCAGCCGCCGCCCCAGTCTGCGTCCACACCCGCTGAACCGCCCCCGCCCAAGTTGCACACGACGAGGAATGCCGTCCTGCCGCATGCCGCCAAGCCAGATGGCAGTGGCCCCTATACGCCTGCCCCGCCAAAGTCTAGCCAGGCCGGCATTCTGGGTGTGTTCCGGCGGCTCTCCTCGTCTGGCGGCAGCGGGCAGGCGGCAGCAAAGCTTGGCAACGGACTCGTCGACCGCGTGACCCTCAACGTTGATCAGGATCGCGAGCGATGTCCAATCTCGGAGCTCAAGGACGCCAAGCTGCGGCGGGTTTCTTTCTGCGTGGATGTGGAGATTGCGCCGATGCCGAAATACGCCGATGGTGACGTCGCGCAAAGACCCGCCGTGGACAGGACGCAAAAGAAGAAGCTCATTGACAAGGGCGAGGGTGAGGCATTGAAACACCCCAGGGTCGTCGAGGCGCAAAAGGAAGCCGACGAGGAGACGCCCAAGCCTGCTGCGGCGAAGCCCGTTCCCGTGCCTGCACCTTCAGAGCCGTCTCCGCCCGTATCGGCCGCGACAAACGGCGTACAAGAGAATGGGACGTCACCTCCAGACAAGGACAAGGACACCACCAAAAAGAAGGAGAAAAAGAAGAAGAGCGAAGAGGAGCGCAAGGCTAGGAAAGAAAAGCGCCGCCGACTCGCCGAAGACAATGGCTCCGTTCCGATAGAAATTCACTACGACACCGACGACTCGTCCTCGGAGAACCCGAGCGGCGCCGGTACGCCTAAACCGCCCACGACGACGACACATCCCACGACGAACCCTGCCAGAATATATCGTCGATGCTGCCAGCTGCGAGAAACGCCCATTCTTAAGAAGATTACTGAGCAACTCTCTGATAGCGCGAATTCGTCGCCTGCGACAGGGGTCGTAAACAAGTTGGACTTGACAGACTATTGGCTCCAGCTGCCGGACCTGATCACCCTGGGCGACTATCTTGCCGTGGTCCCCGTCCGAGAGATTATCCTTGAGAACTGCGGTCTGAGCGACGAAGGCCTCCGGGTCATCCTCGCGGGCCTCTTGGCCGCGAGGCAACCTCCCACCTCACGGCGAAAGAAGCCGACGCACGAGCAGGAGGGGCACGGCGGTGTTGTTGAGCGGGTGGTGCTCAAGAACAACAAGCTTGGGCCGGACGGGTGGAAGCACATTTCTCTGTTCCTCTACATGTGCCGATCACTGAAGTACCTCGACCTCTCACATATCCCGTTCCCGCGGCAGTCGCCAGCGTGCTCCAACGGTACCCTTCCAGATGGCCGGCAGATCCCGCGAGGCATCGCAGATGTCTTTTCCAAGGCCCTTGCCGAGCGATTAGGCGGCTCTACGCTGGAAATGCTCAACATTGGCGAGACGGCGCCGAGCATGGACCAGCTTCGCATCATCATCGAGGGCGTCACCAAATGTGGCATACGCAGGCTTGGGCTCGCGCATAACTTGATTGACGCGGAGGGCGTGGAGGTGGTGGCCAAGTATCTCGCCGCTGGCATGTGCGAGGGCCTCGATCTGGGCGGCAACGACATCAGGGAGCACATGGAAACGCTCGCTGGCGCTCTCAAGGAAAAGGACCCCCTGTGGGCGCTGAGCTTGGCGGGCTGCAACCTGACCCCTTCGTCGCTCTGCAAGATCATTCCCTCGCTCGTCAAGCTCGAGTGCTTCAGGTTCATCGACCTCTCGCACAACCACGACTTGTTCCAGTCCAAGCCCAGCGCCGTTGGCTTGCTGCGAAGGTCAGTAGCAATTGAAACAGGCGCCTTTCGTCCACCTTTATACTGACTTGCTCTTAGATATCTGCCCAAGATGGAGGGCCTCAAACGCATCCACTTGGAAGATGTCAACATGACGTCTGAGCAGGCGATTGCCCTGGTCGAAGTCCTGCCGGAGGTCCGGACCCTGGCTCACATTAATCTGCTAGGAAACGAGGAGCTGGGAAAGCTGGCAGACGCCAGGACCGAGGAGGCGCAAGAGGAGGCGTGCGCCTTGTACGCCTCGCTGCTGGCGGCAACGAGGGTCTCAAGGACCCTGGTGTGCGTGGACATCGAAGTGCCGAGCGACAAGGCCGGCGAGATTGTCAAGGCCATGGCCAAGCAGGTCGTTGCCTACTGTCTCCGGAACATGGAGCGGATTCCCGACGCAGAGATCAACAGCGCAGTGGCGTCAGCCATGGCCGACTCTCGCAGCGACGGCGACGCAAGGGACCCGCCGTACCCCGATGTGCTCGCCCACCTCGTCGGCCACGATGTTATGGACCAGGAACTCTCAGAGGACAACGAATCGGCGCCGGATGAAGACTACGTCATTGGGGGCACGGGCGTGGTCAAGGCGCTGACGTGCTGCCTCAAGAACCACGGAGACGAGTCCGGCAGACAGTCTGGCGAGTTTGTGCGGGACGCGGAGAGCGGCGACGTAACGACGCGGCCCGGGTTGGCGACCGGGGGCAAGGCCAAGGACATGTCGAAGCATCTGCTGGCGGGTGCACGCAAGATCCGCATCCGGCTGCAGCCCGCGCTCAACAAGGCCAAGGCGATGCCGGGCGACGAGCAGACGCTGCGCAAGCTCATGTTCCTGGACAACACGCTGCAGGGCATCATCAGGAGATTCGAGGACGAGTACCCAGACACGAGAGAGCCGGCCAGACAGACGGTGGAGGCGTCACCCGAGAGGACGCCAAGCGAGGAGCTGTCGACGTCGGTGCCGATAGGGGACGATTCAGCAGTCGCCGTGTCGGACGGCGAGGACGAGTCGGAGATTCACCCGCCCAAGTCGCTGTCACGGTCCAACTCGATGGCCAAGGTGCTCGCCGAAGAGGAGGGGCGAGTGCTACGCGCGGGCCACAGGTTCAGGTCGGGGCTCGTCCTCAGGCAGGACCAGATCGACCTGCTGAGCACCATCGACGGCATCTCGGAGGACCCCAAGCACGCGAGGATGCTCGAGGGCCTGGCCGAGGACATCGGCGGCGAGCTGCTCGAAAAGGTCAAGGAAAAGGGCGCCGTGCGGGCCTTCAAGGAGGACAAGGACGTGCTCTTCCGAAGCATGCGGGATAGCGACCCCGCGCATTGGGAGCTCTTCCTGGAGTCGCAGCAGAAGGCGCGGGCCAACATCAAGGTGGCGTCGAACGAGAAGAACGGGGAGGTGATTCCGCCCGCTGACGAGAGCGCCATTGCGGATTAGGCGGGGGTCTCGTTAAGGACTTAATGGAAGATGCATCGCAGGGGGATTTTGTTTCTCTGTATGGCTACCGTACGGCTATGAGGAGTTGGGAGCGTCATGATATCCCGGTACTTGGTGCACAGCAGCCACGGCGCAGAAGGGCTTGCGGGTTTTCTGGGTACCCAGGCGACGAACACGAGCGGGCAAGCATAGCTACGGCGCTCGCCATTTTTCTTTCATACATTCGTTTCTTGCCTCGACGGCATGCATGGCCGTCGGCTTTAATTTGGGCTCGTGTCGCCTCGACCATGACAGCGCGGCGTATGTGGTAAGGGGCCTGGGCGTTCACGGGATCAGGGCCCGGTGTGGTGTCTGGAGTTGATTTGTTTTGGCTATGGGCGAATAGCAGCCAGAGAGATGAGATGGATGTACGGCTTGCTTGGGAACTGGCGTCACTGTGCATACATGCGTTGGCGTGGTGGCATTCGGCGGACGGAGAGGGCGTCGGCGCCGGGGCCGGCAACTGGCACCGCACTGCACTGCACTGCACTGCACCCCGGGCTGCGCTGCAGGTATGGTCTGCTTGCTTGCTTGTTGCTCGTGCGTGGTGACTTGCATACAGCACTGCCTTTCTACAACACGGCAAGATGGCTAAATTTGGTATATGCTACTTACTACTGCTGCTGGATGGAATCGTGCACGCAGTGCCTGTCAGTGTCGTCACGCGCGCTCCGGTCCGCCGTCTCCTAGCTAGCTAGTTAGGTGCTGCTGCTGATAAATCAGGGAATGGCACAATCGTACACTTCCCATCTCTTGAACCAGTCGTACGCCATATAGAGGAGACCTATCGTCAGGCGAGAGGCCGGCTGGGAGATGACACCATTGCCGGGCGGCCTTGCGCCAGAGGGGTGGGAACGGCCCTTTCGTACGGGGCCAGCTCGCAGTTCACTCACTCATCAGCCAGGATTGAATTGTGCAGTAAAGCAAAGGCAGGTAGGTACCTGGGTTCTGCTGTGGAAGCGGAACCTTGCTTGCGCGATAGCAGCGGGCTTGGCCAGTTCAAAATCTCTGCGAATCGCGCCACCGTTATCGCGTCGCGCTGCGCTGTCGTCGTCGTCGTCGTCGTCCTCCTCCTCCTCCTCCTCCTCCTCCTCCTCCTCCTTTCGGCCATCACTTGCGTATCATCGAGCCATGTCAGGCCGCGACTGAATGACCTGTGGTGGAGTCAGGCGAGGCGGGCCGCCCGAGAGAGAGTTTGGGAGGCAGCTGGTAAGCAGGAATAAGCCCCGCATGATTGGCCCGCCTGGCGGTGGTGGTCGGTCGGTTCCCGCTGCCGTGCTCAGGTGGGGTGGGGGGGTGGTGGTGGTGACCTGAGTTGATGGCGGGGACCGGATTGCGGGGACGGCTTTTTCAGCAGGGCGTCCCAGCGTGTCTGTGGTGGCCCACTGAGACATAGGGGTCTCTCTGCGCGTTGGTTAGCTTGCTCGTCCGATGATGGGCGTCGGTTTTCAAATCATTCACGAAACATTCGTAAACACGCCCCGGGTCCTGAGCTGTGGTTGATTCGTAAGGGGAGGGGAGGCTTGTACGCGGGATGGGGAATGGCAGCGTGGGCAGTTTGCGCGGGATGGGATGGAGAGGGACCTACAATAAGCATTACGAAGCTCCGTGTCATCCCAGATTCGTCAATTCGAGCCGCCGCCGCCGCCCTTCCCCCGGCCGGCACACTGACGGCGTGACAGCTTCCACCGTCGTAGGGCAAGTTCAGCCTGGCAGCCGCCTATAGGTGTGTGGGGGCGATGCCGACAGGCGCTGCCGGGGCGGCAGTGGCAGCGCGTGGCGGGGATAGCTGACGGGAGAGAGGTTCTGAGCGTTGCGAGGAGGTGCCCGAAGGGGGCTGGACAGTGATGGTGCTGCGGGCAGCTGGCGGCTGAGCTTTCATCCAGCTTACAGAGGAAAGCATCATCACCCGCTGTGGTGCGCTGGAGGGCGGGAAAGAGCCCATCCAGGTATCTTCCATTACTTGCGCCTTCACGGCAGCGGTCGCAGCAGCAGGCAGGCAGGCAGCGGGGCGTGGCTGCCTCTGGTGGTGGTGGTGGTGGTCATGCGATGTCATGGCCATCGGATCGAGCTCCAGCCGCCCAACACGCCCAGCAGCAACCACGCCAGGCACAGCGGGCACCACCCGCCCCAAAATGTTCCCCGTACCCTTGCGGGTCGAGGGCCTGTGGGGGGGTGAGGTGGGAAAAGCCCGTCCGCCTCAGGCCACATCACCGCCTACCTATCTCTCGCTGGCTTTCTTGACGTGCCCATCAACATTTCAGTGTGTGTGTGTGTGGCGGGACAGATGGATGGATGATGGATGGGTGGGCAGGGATGGGATCGAGGCAGCCAGCAGCATCTCGTTTCGTCGCTTCTTCGCTTTCATGCGCGGGCCGGTGGAGAGAGACGGGATGGGATGGGATGAGATGCCATGGGCTGGGACGGGAAACATGGGCGATCCGACCAGGGGGTCGCGGTACTAGTCAGTGGCCCATACGAAGTAGTCGGCGCTGAAACCAAACGAGGGCTGCTCACGAGGATGCTTTCAAAGCTGTATGTAGCATGTATGTAGGTACCTGATGGCATCACTGCGCGCCACCACTCTCGTCGTTGCTCGCGCCGGGGGCAGGCAAGGCAAGCGTCAAAAAGGGAGCCAGCGCCCACCACGACCACCGCCACCACGCCCCCCCCTCACTCTAATCCCGCCCTTGGACCCCTTCGTTTGCGCGCTCGTGTGACCCGTGCGGGCAGCTGTCGCAGCTCTTCGAACACCACTGCTTTCCTCGAAACCGAACCTGAACCGCTTCCGCGCGCGAGACAGAGAGCCTGCAACGCCTCCCCAACACCGACCAACACCAACGGGAATATCACCTATTACCCAAGTTCCTTTCTCGCGGGGCGCCTAAATCCCCCCCCCCCCCCCCATTTTCCGGCCCAGCCAGCCTGCCACTTACACAGCCTGTGGCCTGGCCTGCCGCACAGAGGAGGAGGACCCGCGCGCCAAAGCCTGACGGGAAGTCGAAGAAAACAGCCCGTCCGCCCGCCCAGCCGACGACGACCTACAGCATTAGCGCAGGACCTTGGGGCCTGCCACCTGCCACCCCCGGCCCGGGCGACGATTTTATCACACCACCCTCCGTCCTTTATCGAACCATACCATACGCACGCAGCAAACCCGCCCAACAAAACGCTGCCTGCTTTACTTGGCCCATTCGTCTATTCATATATACCTTGCGCTACCGGTACTCCTTTCTACGTGGTCCTCGGTCGATCTGGATCTTTTTTTTTTTTCTATCCTCTATTTCAAGATTTCCGTTCTGTACGGCTTTCTGAACTACTACACGACAAAGTCACCAGAGCCCCCGTGCCGCCATCCACGCGCGACTTCGTCCGTCTTACACGCCGTCCGAGTCCGCATCCACATTCACATACAACAAAACACACATATTACACACGATCCAACAGCGGAACAAATCGCGCGCAAAAGACCGAGACGGTTCTAAACTGCCCTCTATATCACACGAGAGGAGAAGAAGAAAAACAAGTCGACGACGACAACAGGCATCCGTCTCAACCACACTCCTCCTTCCGTCCCTCATACAACCCGCCCGCCCCCCTCCGCCCGCCATGTCTCCCACATACACCCTCTCCGCGCACCTCTGCAAGCAAGTCTGCGCCTCCTGGCGCCAGACCCGCCAGACGACCACCACCACATCATCATCAACATCGACGAGCACCAGCGCCGCCACCCATCCGCCCCTGAGCAACGTCGACGCCCTCTTCCTCCTCCGCGGCCGCTCCCCCCAGTCCTCGGCATCCACCGCCGCGGCGGCAGACGACGCCGCTGCCAAGCGCTCCATGGACAGCCAGCGTTCGAGGAGAAGCAGTAGTTCCTCGTCGAGCAGCAGCGCTGGTCGCGACTGAGGAGGGGGACGACGAGCCGTGGGAAGATGGGACGGACGCTCACGGAGGAAAGGGTGTGGAGTGGGCGTGGGTACGCACACGGCTGGTAGAGGCGGCACACGAGCCCCCACGACGTCGCAAGGAGGGTAATGGAGTGATGGGTTTGCTTGTCATGGAATCGGGCGTTGGCCAAGGGAGTATTATGTTTTTGCCGAGAATGGCTGCCGCCCAAACACTTGTACACACTTAGCATGCATTCGCCTCGTAGCCAGCTTGGCCCAAATGATGAATTTATCCCGGTGCTACACGTCGTCACGTTGCTGTTGAACCCCGGTTTTTCTCGCGACACTCGCTTTCCTCGCTCAAAACAAATGCCCATGCCCATGTGCCTGCTCCCGTCTTGTACTCTCTACAATGCTGACGCCGCCAGCGTGTTGACTGTCGGCACCGTCGACATTCTGCGCGGCATCCCCAGCTGCCCGTCGTCAGACCCGCTGTCGCCGGGCGACTCCATCGCAAAGTTGCCCTGGATGCGCCGCTTCGCTTCCTTCTTCTCTGCCTCGGTGATGTTGTCTTCGCTCTTGCGCATGTCGGGCGTCCACTGCGACTCACTAGGAGAGTGCCCAATCGACATGCCTACTCGGATCTGTCCGTCGCGTCAGCACATGAGACGTCTTCGCTTCTAGGCATACCATCACTTACCAGAGTCTCCAGGGCGCTGTTAGAATTGTCCACCAGATCATCGTCGAACCGCATCTTGCCCGGCTCAAACAGAAGCAGCACCGTGCTGCCACCAAACTTGAAATACCCCAGCTCCTCGGCCCGCTTCACCTGGTCACCCTCGTTGCGCGTGATGACTGTGCTGCCCACCATCATGGCACCCACGCAAATCACCATGACGCGGCCGTGCTCGACGCTGTCGATGGGCACAATCACTCGCACGTTTTCACCGTAGACATCTAGCGCCGACCGAATCGCCATCGGGTTCACCGTGTAGTACTCGCCCGCGATCGTCTTGGGCTTGCCCATGACGCCGTCCACCGGGATGTGGAAACGATGGTAGTCCTGCGGCGCCAGTCGGAAAATGCCCAGGGCTCCGTTCTCGTACCGTGCGGCGTCGGCGGGGTATGCGTCGCCGAGGAGCCTCTTGACGTTGAATTCACGGCCCTTGACCCATATCTTGGTCGCCAGCGTCATCTGATTGAACACGACGCTCCGGCAGTCTGCCGGCGAGACGATGATCTTGGGGTTGTGGGGTGCCGAGCAAGGCCGTGCCCCTTGTTTGAGAGCGCGATAAAAGAACTCGTTGAAGTTCTTGAATTCATCAATCGGCAGCAGCACCTCGGACATGTCGAGACCGTGAAAGTCGATAAACTTCTCAATCTCATCCTTGGAGGCAGGGTCGTCAAACTTCCTGCCCTGCTTGATGCTGAGGTTCTTGAGCATCTTGCGGACTGCGAGCTAGTTAGCAACAATCGCCTCGGGGTTAGTCTCGTTTCCACACACTTCGCTTGTTCTCCATCTCGCGTGACTTCAAGCCCTTGTACAGGAGGCGAATGCCGAGGCGGACGTAGACGCTCATCTTCTCCTCGTTAATCTGGCCGGTGATACGGTCCTGCACCAGAATGTTGGCCGAATTGGCTCCGAGCTTGTAGCCTCCGTACGAGATCTTGGTGATGACCTTGGAGTACCACTTGCGCTGAGCCTGGCTCGCCGTCACGAAACCGCCCATCAAGACCGTGTTGACCTGCCTCCAGTCCTGGCTGGCGCAGGTGGCGATGTGGGTGATGATATCCGTGTCGCTTCGCTTGTTGAGTCGTGGCTGGTGACAGATGGGGCACTCGCGAATCTCGACGACATGTTCTTCCCCGCGATCGTCGCTCAGATCCTCGTCGCCCTCCGCCTCGAGCGGGGTGCTGATTTCCGGAACCGCGGTGGAGTCGAGTGAGATTTGCGGCGTGGACGCACCCGAGCCCTCGGAACTCGACGTCTGCTTGTTTTGTATGCCGAGCGCCTTCATGTCCGGCACCATGCTCTTGAGTTTGTCGCCGACCGTGGAGGATTGCTTGCTCTTAGCGTCCAGCTGGTCCTCCAGGCAGGTGACGGCCTCGTCCATGGTCAGGTCCCACGTCTCCTCGTTGTCGGCGGCCTTGTGGGGGAAGCGCTGGAAGAAGCTGTCGATGGTGGACTCGCGCAGGGTCGACCCGAGCGTGTCGAGCATGGTTGTCAGCTCGACGCGACTGATCTCGCCGCTCTCGTCGGTGTCGTATTGCCTCAGCATGGCGCGCCAGAACTGCTGTCTCAGCGCCGAGTACGGCATGTACTTGGCTCGGAGGTACAGGACGGGGTTGTGCTTGGATTCCCATTTGTCCAGGTTCTTCATCTTCAACGGCACCACGTAATCATGGAAGTCCGGGTCGTCCGTCTCCATCGCCGGCTCTGTAATCTCAATACCTGTATTAGCAAGTGCATCCGCCGGGGCGAGGAGAGCGTGGCTGGTGGACTGGGCCTGACTTGGGTCAAGGGGGGCGTTCTGTGAGGCCGTGCTGGTGTTGGACAGTGTCTTGGACAGGCCAGGCCGCATCATCTTACCCAAACTTTGGGAAGACGACGAACGAGACATCCCCAGCCTCTTGAGGCGCGACTTGGAGGCAGCTGGCGGGACGCCCGCCGGGGGGTCGCGCAGCATGTAGAGCCCGGTTTCCGGATCAGCCTTGGGCGCCTTTTCGATCAACTCCGGGACCGGGAGAGTGCACGACGCGATGAAGTCGTTTCCGGAGTACCTGTCGTGGTCAATGACGGTGAAAGCAAAGGAGTACGCCTGCTCGTGTCCTTGGACGTGAAATATCATCTTCTCATTATAAACGGGGTTCAGGTTGTGGCGGACACGCCGGGTACGGTACGTCTTTTTGCCGAGCGAGGCCACGACGAAGGGATCCATGTCAAAGCTGGTCCTAGTCAAGTTTGACTCTGGTGGTAGGTCGGTGATTTTGCAGACCTCGAGGAAGATGATGCCGACCACGTCCGAGTAGCCGTTGTTGAAGGCGTACGGGTTCTGCCGCCGTCTTCTCTTCAGGCCCCTGATCCTGAGGCGCCGGCGCCGCCTCTCGGCCGTCTCGGGCTTGGTTAAGTCTTCGCCCTCTTCGTTGACCTCGTCGTCGAATTCGGTGAGGTCCTCGTCGTCTTCTTCGTCTGCGGCCTCATCTGGCGAGGACGACGGGCCGGGGGTGGACTTGGGTATGGAGGTCGGGGTCAGGAGAGGGGTCATTGAAGGCGTGGCCTGGCGCGAGGAGCCCATGGGCATGGAGCCGATGATGTTGTAGAGCTTCTCGAAGATTTGCTGCGAGGATGCCGCGGGGTTGGCGGGGTCAAAAAGGGAGAACTGCAGCATCACCTCGCCCGAGACGACGCCAGTCTTCTTGCCCGGGCGCTTGCTCTTGAGAGGGAACCATCGCGGCGGCTGCTCGACCTTTTCGCCCTGGAATATCTCCTCGAGGGCCAAATCGAACTCGCCCATGTAGTCCTTGCCGAAGCGATCCTTGTCCCAGCAGATGACGTCGAGGACGAGGCTCTGGACCGAGGTGACGGGCAGCTCCTCGATGACGTTCCAGTCGGGATTGAGCGTCTTAGGCACAGCGTGAGTCTCGATTCGGGAGTCGCCAAGGGTGACGACGAGGTACTGCAAGAATGGTCGTCAGCACGGCGTCCTCAATGCCCACGTGCGCGCGTTGTCGCCGTTGCAGAAGGCCGGTGGCGTCGATGAGCTCACGTACCGGATCAGAGGTGCCGCTGCGGTCCTTGGCGGCCAGGTTCCGCGCCTGTGCAAGATGATAATCAGCTCCCGTACGGCGGCGCAGAGTGGTCAAGCGGCTCGCACCTTCATGATGACCACCTTGAGGGCGAGGGCGTTGGCAGCGTCCGGGGCGGGCAGCCCCGCAACGTCGTTGTTCTTGGAACGCATCGGGCTCTGGCTTCTGGAATTGCAGCGGGACGTCTGCGTGGAGGAGAGCAGGCGGTTGGGAACAATCCGCATGGCGCGAGGAGAAGCCGTTGCGAGCTTTTGGCTGGCAAAGTCTTCGTCCTAGCTGGCGGTGGCATGCAACTCGAACGAGAGGCAGGAGGACCGAGGGAGCTCCCACAGATCGGTCGAGAGCTGAGCGGGTATTATTATTTGGGGGAGCTGGAGGTGGTGACGCCACAGAATCAGGAGGCGGCTCCACCGTGCCAGGGGCGGGCGCAGGGCACTGTACGCCCGTGGATACTGAGGTGGATGGCGCCCCCAGCGTAGTGCAGCGCAGCGCAGGCAGGCCTGTCCTGGGCCGGGCAGCGACTCCCTGCAGTGGATATTACTGGTACCTAGGTAGCTGTGGCCGGGTTTGCTAGGTAGGCGTCGCGTCTTGCAAGGCAAGTAAGCCGACCCTCTCTCGCTTGGGGGCCAGCACAGGCGTCATGGATTGGACAACGCGGCGCCTTGCTCGGGGTGGATTGGGGTCCTGAACCCCGATGCCCCGTCCGCCTTGGGACCTTTCTTCTCCAGTTTGAGGCCTCCGAGGAAGCCGATTTGAAGGCGCAGGCTGGAACAGAGCCGAGGGCCAAGCACGGGTGTCGCAATTTACAGCGGGAGATTGGCACTAGAAACGGCAACGTCGTCGATGGAAACGTCAGCCAAGATGGGAGGGTGTGCCGGGCGCCCATCCGCCCAGGCGGGCGGCGTCGACCACCCTCGACCGCCCACCTCCACCATCACCGCCATGCCGTCCCGTCAGGGGGGTTAATATTGCGTTGAGAGCCCTGCCAGCATCTGGGGTGTTAGCGCTGCCTGCGCGCCAGGATGCCTGCGACTGACCGAGGGTTGCCGGGTTTTGGGGCCGCCACGCTTCTTGCCCTTGGGCAGTGTCTCGTGCTCACATCTCTGACAGATCTGGCATCCGAGTCGGCAACCGGCCCAAGTCATACGATCGCGCAGACAACAGCACGAGTGATCTCATTGTCGGACGCCAATGACAGACCCGGTGGAGTCTGTGTACGCGTCGCGCCTCGTCTCGCCTTGCGGTGCCTCCTCCTGCCTTGCTGCGCGAGCCCGCGACACGAGTGATGGGCGATTTGCATCTGGTGGCTTCCTTCATTCATTTCACGCTGCGCCCCCCATGCAGCTCATCCATCGAGAGGCTGAACCATGCCCCAGTCCTCCCGCATCGACAGCCTGTTGGCTCCATCCTCGACCTGGTTCCGAATCGCCCCGCACGCAAGCTCGTGAACGCCTCAACAATTCGTGCTGCGGATTCCAAAAGAACCGTCAGTGTCCAGTGAGCTACCAGTAGTGGTGCCTTAGTTGCCCGTCCGCTCGAATAAAAGGCCGAACACGAGTGGCCCAGCGATGCCACGTCGACGTTTGCGCTGGCTGCGACGCCCAAAAGTGCATCCGCCGGGGCTCACAAAGGGTAGGTAGGTCCTTGTAGAAATCAAAGAACACGGTAGCTCAGGGCGAGACACAAAGACAAAGGGCCGCCTTGCATTGGGGCTAACGCCTGTTCTGTGCAATCGACGAATTGCCGCAGCCTGGCTGGCTCAACTCCGCCATGGCAACGTTGTGCGGCGCAAGGCACCAATCGAGCTGAGCAGAGAGCATCAAATCGTCTGTCTGTCTCTCGGTCTTTCACCGCAGCCCTGGATTGACAGTGCGAGGCTTGTGTGGGCGCACGGCCAGAATCATCGGGACCCTCGAGTCTCACAATCCCGCGCCAGATCACACATCGAACGGCGCGGGGACCCGTCTCGGACTGCGACATGTCAACCGCCATCCGTCGCAGGACGCGTTCCCCTCCGGCTACAGGCTACAGGTTTCGGCATTCTGCGCAAAGCTGATGTACAGATGAGTACAGTACTTATAGTACTATACTCTCGACATGAACACGTATGCCGTGGCTTGGGGGCAGCCCTGCCGTGCCATCATCGCCAAGCACGGGAATCCGCCTGACGAACCGTCCGAGGCAAACTGTCACGTCTGTCAGGTGGAGATGCGCTGGGGCTGCCACCGCCTGGCAGTCCGCGTAGCGCCCAGGCCCTCCGGCCGTCTATCTCGATACAATGGGGAGCCCACATTAAATGCCTCTGGCCCTCACGGACCACGCGGGCAACTCGACGGCCGGCATCCACCTCCACGGTCTCGCACATGCCCTGCGGTGTCTTGGGCGTCTGAGCGGGCGGCCATCCGCTTCCTGCGACGGAGGCGCGCTGGTCGGCTGCCGACCAACGCTGCAGAACCGTTCTCGGGCTTGGGCCACCGTCTGTCACGCCCCCGAGGAATCCGCGCAAGACGGCACGTCATTGCTGCATTCGACGACGACGACGGAGCGCTTGTGCTGCCGGCTGCGCAGCAGAGCCGACGGTGATGTGGCATGCGCGACTTACTTGCCGCGGGCTGGCGAGACGGTGTGCCTTGGGGGAGGGTGTCTGGTGTACCCGTACAAAGCGATACCTGGAGAGCAATCCGTACTCCTGTTCCACGTATTATGTACGTACGTTGCACTTTGCAACCTGCGAGCCAAAGAAACCGCGCCAAGCACACGAGCATGCTCTGCATCAAAGCCATGCCGGCCACGGTTGCAGATGCCAGACTGTGCGGCCGAGACATTGAATTGCCCCAACGCGGCCTAGTCCATCTTCAGCTCCAGCAGCCACTTTGAGCAGCCACGCGGGCTCTGCGACGCGACGCGACAAGCCCAGCTGGCCCAGCTGGCAGGGCTCACGTGACACTCTGCACGGTTGGGTTGGTTTTGGCTCATCACCTGCATTGCTAGCTCGGGCCAGGCCAACGCGAGGAAGAGAAAAAAAAAATCGACGAGGAAACTTGATTGACAGCACACTGGCAGTGACGCAACCAGCCCAAGCAATCGTCATCGGCGGTGCCGTCCATGCTCGCCACCGCCCGTCGTCGCCGTTGTCGTGCGACCCGGAAGCGGTAAATGGTCACACGCACCGACAGTACACAGACACAGACACGGGCAAGAGGGAGAGAGGGAGGAAATTGGCATTCCAGACGGGGAAAGGCCAGCGTGGGGAAGCCGTGACGTTCCAGCCCTGCGCCGGCCGTCCGTCTTCATCTCTCAGACCCGGACCGGATAGTTTTTAGATAATGGCAGCCCCCTTTCCTCCTCCCGCCGCCGCCGCCCCAGAGTCCGAGTCCGCGTCGGAGCCACTTTTGTGACCTTCGTACAAAGTACCTGCCTTGGCTCAGTTGGCTTGCCTGCTTGCCCTGTTACGAAGCCGCCGCCACGAAACGAACGTCCCGTCCGCTCGTGCTCGTACCGACGTGCTGCTACTCGCAGTACTAACTGCAACTGTACCAGCCTGGTGCCACTTAGGTCCAGCAGTGCCTGAGCAAGTCCCGCGACGCAGGCAAATCAGCATCCCGCCTCCAGCTCTCCCCATGCCGTCGTGGGCTGAGCTTGCCCCCAATTGTTGGTTCGGCCACCTTCCACTGCTGCTTCCAGCCCGCGCCGCCTCCTCGTCCTCCTCCTCCCCTTCATCTCCCGTCACAATTTAGCTCTCCTTTTGCGTCGCGCACACGACCACCTCCCCAATCTAGCTGCCGCTCGCCTCAATCTCCTTGCTGCAGCTGTGCAATCTGCATTGAGCTGGCTTGCTCGACCCCGTGCGCCGCCGCCGACGACCGCTTCTTCGCCTTCGGACCAGCACCTCGCGCTCTGCGGCCCAAGCCAGCACCAACCCACCTTCATTTTCCCTCCCATCTCTGCGGCCACCACACGCACCAATCCCGCACGCCATCGTCATGCCGTCGCCTTCAGCAGCCGGCAAGCGCAAGCGGAACGCCGCCGCCGCCGCCGACGACTTGCTCAACGACGGCCAGCAGGCGTCGTCCCGCGATGCCTCGGGCGAGGAGGGTGACACCACCGCCCCCGAGTCCGGGCGCCACAGCCGTCGCGGCGAGAACGGCAATGGCCCGAATCCTAAGCGGCAGCGGGCCAACTCCGACCGCAACGGCGACGACGCCGTCATCGATCCCGGCGAGCCGAGTGACACGACCGAGGCCAGCGTCGACATCGCCGAGCGCGTCGGCCGCCGCGGGCGCAGGGCCTCCATCGAGGAGGAGGAGGCCATGGCTCCGCCGCCCATCGGCCAGATCACACACCCCGCCGGAGGCTTCAAGACGAACCCGCCGCCCGTTGGCCGCGCCGTCAGGGTCTACGCCGACGGTGTCTTTGACCTGTTTCATCTCGGGTAGGTACAGATCTTCGGACGGACCCCGGCCACCACTGACAAGAGCCGCCAGGCACATGCGGCAACTCGAGCAGGCCAAGAAGGCCTTCCCCGACACGACCCTCGTCGTCGGAGTCACGGGCGATCACGAAACCCACAAGCGCAAGGGCTTGACAGTCATGTCTGCCAAGGAGCGCGCCGAGTCGGTCCGACACTGCAAGTGGGTGGACGAGGTCATCGAGGATTGCCCGTGGATCGTCACCAAGGAGTTCCTTGACGCCAACCGGCTCGACTACGTTGCCCACGATGATCTGCCGTACGGGGCCGACGAGGGTGACGACATCTATCAGCCGATCAAGGCGGCGGGCAAGTTCCTCGTCACCCAGCGGACAGAGGGTGTCAGCACGACGGGCATCATCACGAGGTGAGCAGCGCCTATACAGGCAGACGTGAATGGGCGGGCGGGCGAGAACATGCGTGACTGACAGTGTGATGCTATAGAGTCGTCCGTGACTACGAAAAGTACATTACGCGGCAATTCAAGCGTGGCACCTCGCGGCAAGAGCTCAACGTCAGTTGGCTCAAGAAGAATGAAATCGACTTGAAGCGCCACGTCCAGGATCTGCGCGACAACATCATCACCAACTGGACGACGACCGGCCAGGAGCTGAGCCGCGAGCTCAAGCAGTTCTGGCCCACGAGCCGCCCGCAGAGCCCGGCGCGCTTCAACTCCCACGGCAGCGACAGCGCTCGCTCGCCGACCACGCCCGGGCCCGGAAACTCCAAGGAGTTTGTGACTGGTTACGCACTGGGTCTTGTGGGTGGCGTGCGCTCATGGGTAAGCACATCATCCGCACGCTCCTGATGCGATATTACGGGCTCTTTGGTTACTCACGCTCCGATCACAGATGACCAAGAACCGGAGGACCGTCAACAATAGCCGACCGCCCAGCGACGATGATGAAGAATCAGACGAAAGCAACGGTGACGGCCGACGGAAGTCAATGCCGAACCTCGTCTCGCCTACCGCAGCCAGGGGTTAGTTCACTACTGTAGCTGGGGTCCTGGGGGCTCGTGACGAGCCGTAGGTTGCGAGGGCTTGGGTTTGGGTCCCGTCAGCACTCGAAGACGGAGAGTTCATTGGGGGGGACAGGCTGCTGATTCGGCATTTGAAAAGGAATCAAATTGTCTGGATTAATACTAGAGGGGACAGGCAAACACGGCGTTGTGGTTCGCACAATCACTGTATGATACTTGAAAACTATTTCGTGCCCATTCCACCCTTGTTGCAGGCCCTTGGTCTGTGGTCGACGCAGGATCCTTGCTCTCGCGCCTGCAAGGCGTTTTCCTCGGCGCCATGTCGGTAGGCAAGCCGAGACTCGCAGCCGAGTATTGCGGGCTCCATGGTCCTGCGTTGGGTGCGCCAGGCCTGGTGTGGAGGGCAGCGTCAGCATCGTGGAAGCAGACCTCTGCAGTCCCGGTCCACGTGTCAGCGGGAGGCAGTCGCCGTTTATTACGTACCCGTGTAGGTTAGCAGCAACGACGGAAAACTGCTGTGCCTCTTCTTCTCCCGGCCGACACACAAAGTACTTTGTCCGTAGATTCAAATTATCCGCACCCCCTGTGAAACGTTCGGCAGATCGGCCGGCCCCCAAGGACAGCCACCGCCTTGTGCCACGGAGCGGCTCGCGCCTAGGCGGCTAGCAGGCTCGATGGCGAGCGGGTGGGGGAGCACATACCTGAAACAGGCGGAGGGAGGGGAGGCAGACGGGACAGTCTTCGCAGCGCCCACGCTCTCCTACATTCTCACAAGACACGCCTCCTCCGCCCGGTGGCCGACTCCGGGGTGAGGAAAGATCCAGGCAGCGAGCGAGGGAGCGAGCGATGCATGTCTCGTCCGGCCGCAGAGCGGGACATTCGAGATGGCTTCTCTGCCGTGCGTCGGGCTGAATACCCTCGGCCGGCTGAGGTAGCATCGCAGGCGGGAGCGCACATGGGCGCCCGTCTCGCGACGGCGTGGCGGGGAGAGCGTCGTCGCCGCTGGCTGCCAGTCTACCTGTCGCGCGCGTCAGTCAACTCGTGCTGCCGCATACTGAGCGCTCGGCGACGCCGAGGAGGGTTTCATCTCATTTCACGCGGGCGCGGTATATCATGTCGGCCATAGGTCATTGTGCGCTCGTGTCGGAGAGGACATCTCACCCACTCGCACGCATGCGAGAGCTTTCGTCGTACAAAGTACGTACAGGCGTACGCAGATTGGGCGCCATCGGCCGTGAGAGTGCGCCCCAACACGCGTGCCTACCAAGAGGGTCGCTCACCCATGGCCCTCATGAACGGAAGTACCTTGGCGTCGTCGGCGCGGGTCTGTTTCTTTTCTACCACGCTCGGCGTCGAACCCCATCCCAGGCCTCGCTTCTACGTATGTTGGAGACAAGAGGCTATTTTTGAAACACGTTTCACACAGAGTTGAGAAGCTGCTGTTGGTCTGGCATTGCATGGAAGAGAGAGCCGCGATGAGTGAGTGCAAGCAGACGCGGATTGCGTCTAAATTTAGACACACGGGGTTTTAAGCGCTCGGGGAAGGTGCGACATCCGGTTGGGCGTTGGTGACGGAGAAAGTGGGAAGGTTCGACTCCTGCTGCTGCTACTGCCTCTGCTGCTGCTGCTGCTGCTGTTGCTGCACGCGTGCTGCAGGTCCTGTGCACGGCAGGAACGGATGGAAGGAACACTCGGGCCTACACGGTCCGTCGAGCTTGAAGCTTCGCTCTGCGGCGAGCTCGTTCTAGATCATGCATGCTCCGGCGCCCCTCAAGCCTTGCCCATCTGCTCCCAGCATCCACGAACATTCGCTGCATGTCGCAATCGTTCCGAGCATGCGGGATATCGAGCATCTGGCCCATGCTGTCGACGACACACCCCGTCCCACGCCCTGTGCGGCCGTGTGCCCTGTGCCCTGTCCATGCATGCCTGCTCCGCCACGCGGGACACGGCCGGGGGTGATCTGGGCGGTGCCTGCGACTCACTTCACTGGCGAGTTAAGCGCCAACAGAGCCATGGACATGCGACTTTGGTGCGGTAATGCGCTAACAGGGCTTTCACTGCCTTGGAGTCGCATTCCGCTTCAGAGTGTGCCTACCTGCGAGGAGAGTGCTTGCTGGTATCTGGGACGAACATGCAACCTGGCCCTGCAGCGCCATTTCGAGACCAGTTGGGCTGTGCACAGCGACTCGGCAATTACCCAAAACTGCAAACGGCGACCCTGGAGAGAGAGAGAATCCGCAACGGAGCATGCTCAGCTCCTTGCGACGCTCACTCCACTTGTGGTTCTCCAGGCAGTCGTGCTGACACGAGGCAATGCGAACGGGCCGCCGAGGCGGCGGGAGCGGGGAGAGCTGGCCAGCCAGCCCATGCAGTCATGCCTGCCCATGTTTCAACACCCGACAAGCCCATCAGCACAATCGCGATAAACCGCGGGAAGGAGGGCCGGGAAGCGAATCCTGATCGGGATCAAAGGCGAGCCTCGGAGACGAACCCTGATTGACTTCCCGAGTCATTGGAACGGCCCTTGCCCCGGCTTGCACGCATGCCTTGTCCTCGAACGAGCTGTTACTCCAGTACACCCGTGGCCTCGCATCCTTGATTTCGCGCGCTTCTTCCCCAGTCGGGTCAGCGACGCCTGGCGATCATCCAACGGGGCGGGCCATGCGCCCCGTCCGGTCCATGGTGTCACCCTTCCGCGCGCCACCGACTGTCATCAGGCCAAGCCACTAAGCCATCCCCATTGCCAGCCGCAAGGCCTGACCTTCGGAGCTCGGGGCACTTCTGTTGCTGCTGGAGTTCTATCGCGCACACGCGGACCTCAAGGGCCCGGATAGCCGGACAGGTCGGCCATCTCGCCTCGCGTCGAGGCGACACACGCCGTCCCCGCGCACTACCTGGGTGGCCCCAAAGCACAATCTTTGCGAAACAGGTGCTTCCTGGCGCCTGTTCCAAGTAGCCTGACTGTCACCGCGAGACCCGAGATGTCAAGTCGCCTCTACCATTGGCCTGCGCGCTGCCCGCCGTCTATTTGCAAGGTCAGATGTCTGCAGCCTGTTGGAGTTGATTCGGCTGCAGATCTCTCACTTGCATCATCGACGGATTCACCACCCTCGGGCGAGAAGCACAAGTGGATGGCCAGGTTCGCGCCGTCTCAATCGTCTTCACGTTAGAGCGGGCGCAAGCAAGTCAGTCCTTGCGGGCTGTTTGAGATGCGACAGAACGAGCGCCTCCTCATCATTGAATGATCAAGGTCTGAACCATCTCGACCAGGACGCATTCCTCGCTGGGCTCCGTCTCCGTTCCGGATACGGTCTTGTCTCTTGAGGATATTTCGGACGCTGCAGACCGTGAGACACGGCGGGTTTTCTCGCCTCCGTTCTGCGCACTACCGACAGCTTGGGAATAGGTCAGCTTACTCGCGTCGCAGCGTGCCTTTTTCTCTTGCCAGGCACGGCACGGTACCGTTACGGAAGGCACCATGCAATGAGACGACGGACAGGCGCTGGCAACGGGCTGTTGGTTGTGTTGGCTCTGCTGCCGATATCCCAAGGTAACGGAGAAGGGCAACGCTCCGCCACCGTCGCATCGACTCCGACTCCAATCATGGCCCCTCAGCTGCCCCCCCATCTCCGCTCTGGTCTTCCCCAGTGTGGACGATCAAGCGCCCGCCGGCTCACCTACCCCCATGTGGAGAGGGGTCCCGTTCAACAGTGGCCTACGCAAGGATCTCCCGCTTCCTCTTGACGCCATACCCGCCGCCGCCAGGGCAGGTCTTCTCGCAACCGCGCGGGCAGCACGAACAGCCCAGCAAGTGCGACCTTGTCTCGTCTGGCGGACCAACCTGCGCGTCTCGTCCGGCTTGGCTTGGGTCCCCTCTCGCTCTCCACAGGACGTCTTTCCACCCCGGCTGGCCAATGCACAGCGAGTGTGGGCAGCGTTCGTTGAGAGAGAAAGGGAACTATTGAACTCGTGCCTCTAGTTCTAATTATGGTCCCATCGTCAGCTACGGCACCCCCCATCTTGTTCCCCCCTCCACCCGCACTTCAGCAGAAGACGGATTCTCTGCTTGCCACAGCAGTGCTGTGACGGGACTGGTCGCCTGGCCGTCGCCCTGATGGAGCACGAGGCTGGGCAACCCTGTTTCGCTGCACTCCCACCCCCCTCCCTTGCCTGCGGGTGCATGTTGCGCGCGCCGGCTCACCACCTGTAGGGAATAGTTCTCACTACCTCCGCTGTCAGCCTCGAGCAGGGGTTCACGCATCAGATGGACCGTCTTGGTGCCAACTCGCACTCGAGTGGTGAGTGCCTTGGGCGTGTGTGTTTGTCCGTGACCCATGCACGCAGGTTCGTACATGGCAGACGCACCATGCGCCTCAGCTCAGCTCCCTCGCCGGGCTGTTAGTCGTCATGGATCATGGATTGCATCAGTCTCCTTCTTGCCCAGCCCGAGCCTCATCACCCACCCCCTCTGCCTCTCTCTCCTCGCCCTCTACCTTTTTTCGATCTCACATCGAGGTCGAACAATGCCTTCTGCCCGCCGTCCTATCTTTGTCATCGAGGCACATACCGTTCCATTGCAGATGGGGGCTGCGTGTCATCTCGTCCCCCCGGTTTGACTTATGAGGCTGAGAACATCGCACCGACCCGGCATAGGCCTTTTGCCCCAGACTTTCGTCCACCACCAGCACGGGGTCCGTTGCCCTCGAACCTCTTGCTCTCTTCTTCCGGCGCCACAGCCCCCTTACATCGACTGCCTGTCCCTGCGACGGTGGTTTCCAGAAACGTGATCTACACAAGCCTTACTCGCCGACGGGCCTATTCAGCCAGGAGGGCTGTGCTCTGCTAAGTTTGGCCTTGTGCTTCCCCGACCTGCAGGACCCGGCAGTCGTCCACCTTGTCGACGCTTCCATTTTGGGATTCCACAATGGCCAGCCTCAGGAATATCATGAACGTCGATGACGATCATGTCGACTCCCATTCCTTAAAGAAGTCGAAGGAGTCGGCTCCGAGATCTCATCATCATCCCGCCTCGTCAGCATCCGCCTCAAGCTATGCCAACCCGGCTGACCTTTCCGTCGCCAACTCGTCATCATCGTCAGGAATAGCAGCCAGAGGCCATAGCTCGAATCCTCCCGCTCACGGTCTATCGTCACTGGACGTTGACACGGCATCGTCGTCGTCGTTTGGCCTGAGCCACACTACCGCCAACTACTCTCAGGACCGGCGCCAGAGCAATACTAGCACCGACTCGATGGACTCCCCGTACGGCCAGGGCCACGGCCACGGACACCCGGGCGGCTCGTACTCGGGCACTCCCATGAGGCCCTTCGTCCCCGGAGCAGAAGCCCCCGTCAAACTTACCCCCATCACCGGCAGGGTCAGCCGGGCTAAGAAGGGCCTTGCGGTGCATACCTGTGAAACTTGCCGACCGCCAAAGGTATGCCGTGACGCACGATACTGGGTTTAGACATGATGCACTGACACCTGCTCTAGACTTTCACCAGAGCCGAACACCTGCGGTAGGTTTGGCCTCAGCTGCCGCTGGCAGAGGAGCTATGAGTATTGACAGGAGCAACAGGAGACACCAGCTTAGCCATCAACCGCCGGAGCTATCCTGCCAAGTACCCGGATGCGACAAGGTCTTTCATCGTAAAGACCTGCTCGACCGACATCTGCAAAAGCAGTAAGCGATCCCAGATTGTCCTTCTCGAATCCTCATGGTATGATGTTGACCTTCGACAATCAGTGACCAGGACAACCGGACGGCCAAGAGCACACCCCGACAGAGCTCAACAGCGCGATCATTCGGTTCCAGGAGCCCTAGACATGGCTCATATGGCCCGTCTCCTCCTGGCTCCATGCTGTCCATGGGACACCCTTTCAGCAGCCCGCCGCCGGGCGCAACGAGTGCCGCGAATACATCTTCGCAAGGAGTCCACATGATGCCTGGACATTGGGCATCGACAGGAGGCTCGACCGCTCACATACGAAGCGCGTCTGACAACTTTTCCCTCATGGACTCGGTCCCAGGCTTGCAGTCCGCGTCGTCCAAGGCCTCGGGGTTCTCTCAAGCTCGGCCGCCCACGGGACTTGGAGTAATGGATGTCCCGGAACTTAATTTGCAGGATGTCGGCTCGGCCAATGTTCCCTGGCAAGACAGCTCTGGCGTGGTCACATCATCGTCTGGAAGCAGCTATTCCACACCCCCTTCGGAAGTGTCAAGAGCTCCGGCGACGGTTCGCGCGCCCAGCGCAGAGTGGACAGCCCCCCTCGGACCTCCCGTCGCTTCCAGAACCCTACAGAGCCCTATCGCGGTGTCTGGTGCGTACCCTGCGCCTTTTGGCTACGACTCCTCCCCGCCTGCTGTGTACCCGTCCGTCTACGGGGATGGCGCCGGTGTGCTACTTCCCGGATATGACGAGTCGTTATACAACCCTCAAATCCCCAGCAACACAGTTCGTAACAGCCTGTCCCCGCAACTTGCCGTGGGTCCATCATCTGAGACTTTGGTCACCGCGCCAGCAGCCCTCGCCCCCGACCGGGTGATCAGCCCCATGTTGTGCGGTCGACAACCGGATACGGCGTTTGGATTCCTGATGGCCGGGGATCTCATACACGTGCCCTTGAGCCGCGAGGCTCGCAACGAGATACCAGTATATATCGACAAGTACTGGGAGAAGGTTCACCCTCTCTATCCAATCATTCACCGCCCGTCTTTCGAAGACGCTTCCGGAGTGGATTCGCAGCATCATGACATTCTCCGTTGCGCCATGGCAGCCGTGGCTACTCAGTTCCTGGAACACAAAGAGCATCGAATTAACGGCAGCCAGCTGCACGCCCACGCTTTGCACGAATGCAAGAGAGTGAGTCCGCAATGACGGTAGTTCGTGAGCCGAGGCACTAATTTTCACTTTCAGATCCCGCAATCGAATTGGTCCCTCTCTATCATGCAGGCACTTCTGCTTTGTGAACACTACGCCCAGTTCCGAGGCCGTAGCAAGGAGGCCTACCTCCCTTCGGCTCAGTTCAACGCCTTGTGCCAAATGGTTAGTTCTTAAGCGTTTCCTCGTTGTCAATGAGACCATGTTCGCTGCGGCTTCGTCAACAGCGTGCATCTGGTCGCGTTTTAGTCTTCCCTCCACGACTCCCCTTTAATTCCTATGTCCTTTTTTTCTATATTCTATTCCCCTTAATTTCCTTGATTCGGTTCGATTTCTTTTGTTTAATTTCTTTGTCGACTGTACACGTCAGCTTCCAATTGACATGTCGCTCAACTCCGTTACAGGTCGCCAACAGTCAATTTGCCCTGGATTCGGTTACGCTCGGCTGCGACAACTTTCAGCGATGGAGATCGTGGACTCATTTGGAATCGTGCCGAAGGATCCTTTCGGCGTGCTTCCTGCTAAGTGTTCATGGGATCTGGTACTACGAGCAGCCCGTCACCTCCTTCCTCGGCCTGGACAACTTCTCGCCGATGATGCTGAGCATTCCTCTGTCGGCCGGCACAAAGAAAGCCTGGGAGGCGGAGACTGCCGATTCTTGGGCCAGCATTGACTTTTCAACAGTCAAGTCAAGGACGGTTGGAGATGCCATGCAAGAGCAATTATCGCCGGCCATGATCGAGTCGATGCCACGCTTTGACTCGTCGCTGCTTCTTGCGGCACATGCTCTGCAGCTGCCAAGACGGCGCAATCCCACCGAGGTGGACATTTTCCAAGATGCTTCGTGCATCAAGCCACACGACATGGTGATCCCCACGCTCTTCCAGCACTCTCCGGGCGGGTACACGTATCTGGCACTTCACTATACGCCTCTTCAGTGCCTGTTGTCCGTTTCTGGAGACAGTTGGATACTTAACAACAAGGTTTCGCATCCTAGTATCTTCATTGATCACAAGATGAAGCTGCAGAAGTGGCGAAGGTCTGGAAACGCCGCTGCGGCAACGGTGTTTGCGGCGAAGGCACTCAGGATATTCTTGAACCTCGGCCCCAACGCTTTCGGCCACAACGACGTTCTTCTCGCGGGTCAGAAGAGAAGCCTGCCGTCCTGGACGGACATTTCTGACTTTTGGGGCGTGTACGTCTGCGCGCTTATTTGCTGGGCGTTTGGGTACGAAGGGAAGCGCAACCCTAGCAAGTCTTCTCGCGGCGCCGCCGTGGGATGGCTCCTCACCGTTTCGGAGCTCGAGCCAGGGGATCTACAGAACCTTACCGGCCGGGAGGAGTCTCAGGGCGTGGTGGGCTTGATCCACGATGTTCTTGGCAGGGACTGCTTGGGTGGGCGCAACATCTTGTATGCTGACGCCGTGCGCGTCTTGCGGAAGCTAGAGGAGGTTGACAATTGGGCCTGGATTTAGACGGAGATGGGCATAAAAACCGGTGTTTATTGGCGGTTGGTGAAGAAGTAATGTCTTATGATTGGGATGACTGGGCGGACGGTCGGACGGACACAAATGACGGCGCATGGGCGTGGGTGGGTGGCATACGTATCGCGGACAGCGGCGGCCTTTGGCTTTGTGCCTGTGGCGTTTCTTCGTGGTTTACTTCTTTTCTGGCACTTGCCTTGCATCCTCTCCTTCAAATCACAACTCATGGTCCCATGGACCGCATCTCGCAATGCATAGACATGCCCGCGAGGGTTCTTGGTCTGGAGTCAAGAGTTGCATCATGACATTGCCGAGCTGGTGGCGTACACATGGCGGCCACGCAGGCGCAGAATCGAACTCCTCACGGCATAATGTTTTTGCCATTGCTTTGATGAGTCTTGAGGTTTTGATTGAACATTCATTTGTGAATTTGTATTTTTCTGCGTAGAATTGAGTGCTTGATCACTCGTGGTCGGGTGGAAACGCCCCCCAGATGCAGCAACGACAAGAACAACAAAGAGCACGCGAAAACTACCTTTGGCGGCGGCCCATTACACACCCCCGGCCTTTGCTGCCCCATCCATCCATCCGTCCGTCATCCATCAACCATGAAGCAGACCGTCCGGAAATCTCCTTGGGGGCTCCGGTGTCGCCCCGGCAATCCACGTATCGTACAAGAGAGGGTGCGTCGATTTCTCGGGAGAAGGGGAAAGAAAGGGGAGGGAGGGGATCAGGAGCAATTCGACGAGAACGCGCAAGAAAACGACAACAAGGACGACGGGAGGGCGAAGGAAATGCGACGATGACAACCAGGACGCAACTCCGAGTCAACCCAGGAACCAGTCCGTCTTGCCGAGCAACTCCCCCCATCCGGAAAAGCCCCTTGCGCCATTTACCCAAACTCCATCCCCCCCCCCCCCCCCGGGGCCTTCTTCTCCCCATATATATATCCTCCGTGATCGCCAAGCGGATGCGGCGCACATTCACATCCTCGGGCCGCGCGGCAGAGGACAACCCCGTTCTCAGCCGGGCCGGCACTACCGTGCGTACGGGTGGAAGCCCCTGTTGCCGCCGCGGCCGCCGCCGCGATAGTTTGCGCCCGGACGGCCGGCGTTCTTGGGCCCGGTGGGCGCGTTGGCCGGTGGCGCGTTCTGGGGGTCGGGCGTGCCCTGGGAGCCGCTGCCGCCCCGGCGGAAGCCTCCCTGGCCGGCACCCGGCTGCGGCACGTCGTCGTACATGCCCTCCCACGACGTCGGGGCGCCGCCGCCGCCGCCCATGCCGTAGCCACCGCCTCCTCCTCCGCCGCCGTAGCCGCCACCCCGGCCTCCCCGCCGGCCGCCTCCCGGGCCCTGGGGCGGAGCTTGCTGGAATCCGCCGCCGTAGTTGCCCTGGTCGCCGCCCTGGGGCTGCTGCTGCTGTCCGCCTTGCTGCTGTTGCTGTTGTTGCTGTTGCATCTGCATCATCTGCTGCTGCATCTGCTGCATCATCTGCGGGTTCATGTTGCCTCCCCCCATCATGTTCTGCGGGTTGTTGCCGGCGCCGCCCGGTCCGCCGCCGCGGCCGGCCATCATTTGCTGCTGCATCTGCTGCATCTGCATCATCTGCTGCCACATTGCGGGGTTCATCTGCATGCCCCGGTTCATGGCCATCTGGCTCTGCATCATGTTGAAGTACTGCTGCATGCGCTGGAAGTACTGCGCCATGAGCTGGGGCGTCATGCCGTTGGTGGCGCCGCCCATCTGCTGCCCGCCGCCCATGCCGCCCTGGCCCGACTGCTCGTCCTTGCGGAACTTGTTGCGCTTGGCCGCCTCTTCCTCCTCGCGCAGGTTGCCGCGCGGCTGGGCCTTCTTGACCTCGACGGGCTTGCCGTGGATCTCTAGGGGCACGTTAATGCAGGCGTCGACGCCGGCCTCGCTCTCAAAAGTGACGAAGCCGAAGCCACGGGGACGGCCCGTGTCCTTGTCCATCATCAGAGTGGCGTCCACGACCCGTCCAAACTGCGCAAAGTAGTCCCGAAACTCCTGGTCCGTCGTCTCCTGGCTGACACCTCCGACGAAAATCTTGCTAGTCTTTTCCTGCTCGTCTCGCGGAATGGCCCGCTTGGGGTCAATCTATCCCCGGGAGGTCAGCAGACGTCCCTTGAAGACTTGCACGAGAGCGTCAAACTCACAATCTTGCCGTCCAGGAAGTGTTCCTTGACCATGACAATGTTGACCGTCTTGGCGTCTTTGAAGGTCAGGAAGCCGAAACCGCGAGACCGGCCAGTGCTGCTGTCACGCATGACGGTGCACTCGACGACCTCGCCAAACTGCGAGAAGTAGTCTCTCAGGGATTCTATGTGTGTTAGCATATGTGTGGTTGGGTCACGGCACCACGAGGCAAGGAGACATCACGTACGATCTGTAGTTTCCCAATTCAATCCACCGATAAACATTTTTCTGTACACGTAGGTCAGCAATCCGCAGGGGTACCATCTTTGATGAATGAGGCGCCATCAGCGGCGTCTCGGCGTGTGGCATGTGTGATGCGGGCTTCCACATGGCAGCCGCCTGCGCGGATCCCGTACGACGATGGCAGCAACGGTCGCGTGCCGTGTGTGTGGTTGGCTCGATGGGTCGCTTCATGCATGTTCGGCGCCTCCTCGACCCAGACTCGAGCACACGTCATCGTTGGTCGACACACATCTCCAGCCGGTAGCTGCGGCTTCGAGGACGGCTACCAGGGGCAATACGCCCTGGTATCGCGATGAGGGCAGCTCTTTCGAGAGACGGGCAGGGGCCGCCGACTTCGCTTCCAGGATTGCGACATCATCCACCGCTCGAACCAGTTTTGACCGGCTGCTTGATTGATCCAGGGCTGACGGCAGAACCAACAAGACGCGGGCTATCTCGGCGGCAACAGCACAGAGACAGCGAGCAGGCGCGCGCATTTGGCCAGAAGCCAGTTCATGCTTGTCGACTTTGTCTCTTGCTTGTTTCTGTCTTCTTCTCTTGCTTCTGCTTCTTCTCTGGCCTCTTCGTCTCGGCCTTTCTGTCTGCCTGTCTGACTGATTCTGACTGTCTCATGCTAGGTACGTAATGACCTTGAGCGCTAGTCGCTGCGAATCTGGCTGCTACAGCCTCCCGAGAACCGGTGTTTCGTCGGGCGCTTCAAGAGATTCTGCTCGGGCGCCGCAACAGGAGCAATTCCTGCCGGCGGCCGGCTTGGGTCGGTGTGTAGGCTCTGGCTCGATATATCCACATGATGACGTCCAGCTTCTCGACGGGTCCCATCTCTTTCTCAATGTAGCCACGCAAGTGCCTCTCTTTGTAGAGGGCATGGTACATTGTTTTTGGCGCAACGACCGCTTTGGAGGCGGCATGGGCTATATGATTCGAATTGGCCGAGTCCGTGGGGCTTGCTCTGACTGACCCCCGACTTCCTGACTTGAGCCCGCCCGCGTCCAGCCTAGACACACCAGCCTGCATCGCCTTGCAAGAAACACCCGACCATGGAGGTCCTGGCTCGTTTGGCCTGCCCGGAGCGTACGATCGCGCAAATGGCGAAAGCTCCGCATCACACAAAACACCAAGGGCATGGGGAAACATTCACGTGCACAGAGGGGGTTGCCCACTTACCCGTCTTCTTTGGCGCTTGCCTTGTGAACGGTTCCGTACGGAGGCGTGGAGGGGGTATCGTCGTGTTGGGGTGCGGGTGCTGCCACCGTGCTGCCACCGCCAAGGTTGAAATCGACCTCGTCATCATCGTCATCGTCTTCAGCATCGTGTACCATTTCTTCACCGCCTGCTGCGTTCTCGGCGTCTCTCGTCATAGATGCTGCGGCTTCGCCACTATCACCGGGGGCGTCGTTCACGGGTGCTGCCGCGGGCGGAGGAGCAGGGGCTCCCTTGGAGGCGTCATTGTCGTCGTAGCTGCACGGACAGATTAGCATAACCGTGTCGCCTCTGCCGCATCGCTCAGTACGTACAGGTCGGCGAAGAGGTCCTCCTCAAAGTTCTCGGGTTCCGTCATGGCAAAGTGGATTATGCCGTCCTCGAGGGCGACGTTTTGCTAGGTGAGAAGCCTGTTACCCACTTGCGAGTGCTGCCGAAGCGAGACAGCCTGCAATATAAGAAATGACGACTAGGACAAAGAACAAAGGGCACGTCTTTACGGTGGTCGGCGGACTGATGCACGGATGGGTGGAGAGAAGGGTCTGCACGAAGCAGAAGCTGCAGGTGCTGAAAGCAGGCGCAGTTGCGCTCGGCTGCAGTGATGGCAAGTGCCCGCGGCTTTGGCGCATGACTAAGCATCCCAGGCGGCGGGTTGGCCAATCAAGGAGGGCGGCGGGCCAGCGCACCCGCCTAGGGGGCTGATACAGGGGGGTCCCTTCAAACACAGCGCGGGCAGCCCTATTTGTGCCGCGCGGGCGACTGCCACCTGCACCGCGCCCACGACGTGCCCAAGGGATGGCCCCGGTTAGTGGCGCCCGCAGCCAGGCAGGCCTCAGCGGGGAACCCCGCTGTAGTGCTGGCGCGGGACCGGCATTCGAGCTGCTGGAGTGGCCTGTTTGCCTGGCCCCCCATCCGGTTGGCGCAAGGTTGACCTGGCGTGGAACCTTGTTCCCGCTGCGTTGCGCTGTACCGCATGTGCTACAGCAGTCTTGGGAAGCTCCTTGTTTCGTCCGTCACTCTGAGGCCAGACTAGACATCACATCACCTCACAGCCGCCAACCACCACCGCGCCAAACTGCTCGTCGAGTTGCCAAGGGGCTCTCCGCAAGCCTCGAACTCGCCACGGCCCTCGCAGAATGAGGCGACGTCTCGGACCGGCTACAGACCATTTGTGAAGATGTGGTCGTCGTCGGGGAGTGGCAAGAAGCCGGCACCTTCAGTGAGCCGCCGACTGCCGATGCAACAGGTGCAGCTCGACATGCTAACAGCGTCACAGCCACAGGAGATGGTCCAAGTCGGTACGTCGAGACGAAGCCCCGAGCGCGCAATTGGAACTGCTGCTAATGGATATGTCCATTGCTTGCCCACAGACCGATCCGAGTACGATCCCTTTCCTCAACGAATCGCCGAGCCCATCCTCGACCCCTCCGCTGACGCTTCTGCCAGTTCTGCCTCGCCATTCTGGAGACCGCCGGTGCGGGACAATGCCCTTAAGAGGAGCGTGACCAGCCCGGCGGCCCGCGATCCGAATCTCGTGGTCGGCGCCGCCTACTCCCACGCCGACATGCTCAAGTTCGACTCTCTGTACGTCGCCCTGGTCGCCCACGAACGGGACGCAACCTGTTCTATCCCCCTCGTGCAGTCGCTGATGCCCTGGCTTCAGAAGTCTATCTCGCCCCAAGACGCCGCCCTCTTCGTCCTCGTCCAAGATCCGAGTCCACGAAGCTTCCCCGCCCCCGCGCAATTCGGGTCAGAGCTCCCCGCCGTTCAAGAGCTACATCAACTTCCTCTCCAACACCAATGACGACTGGAAAGCCGACGAAGACGAGATGCTCGGCTACGACGATGACGATGGTGACGATTTCGGGCTACCCAGCCTCTCCAACATGAAGAGAAGATCCAGGCGCATAGCCAGTCAAACCACAACAGACCCCAGCGCACTCTCCCCTGCGCTGGAAGGTTCGTTCGGCTCGAAGAGCAGACGTCTCTCGAATAGCGCCGACATTGCGATCGAGCGCCCGACCCCAACGTATCCCATGCCGAAGAAGAGCGAAGGCAAGATATTACGACCACAGTACAAGGAGATTTTACGAGGTAGGCAGCCTTGCTTGGAGCAAATGCAGAAGGCTGACAAGCTGCAGACCCAGCAAATTCGCTACACCTAATCAACTACCCCTCCGTTCCGTCCAACGCGTCGGCCAAGGAAGCAGACGCAATCAATTCACGAATAACACGCATCAACAAGTTCAAGAAGCTGCTGCAGGCATCAGCTATCTCGCTCCCGGACCTGCGCTCGCTCGCATGGTCAGGGGTTCCCGAGGAGGTCCGCGCCATGACGTGGCAGCTGCTCCTCAGCTACCTCCCGACGAACAGCGAGCGGAGGGTCGCGACGCTGGAGAGGAAGCGCAAGGAGTACGTGGATGGCGTCCGACAAGCGTTCGAAAGAGGCGGAACGAACTCGGCGAGCCCCGGCCGCGCAAGAGGGCTGGACGAGGCAATCTGGCACCAGATCAGCATCGACGTGCCCAGGACGAACCCTCATATCGAGCTCTACAGCTACGAGGCGACGCAGCGATCGCTGGAGCGCATCTTGTACGTCTGGGCCGTGCGACACCCGGCAAGCGGATACGTGCAGGGCATCAACGATCTGGTGACGCCGTTCTGGCAGGTGTTTCTGGGCTTGTACATTGCGGACAACAACATCGAGACGGGCATGGACCCGGGCCAGCTGCCCAAGTCGGTGCTCGATGCGGTCGAGGCCGACTCCTTCTGGTGCCTCACCAAGCTCCTCGACGGAATCCAAGACCACTACATCGTGGCGCAGCCGGGGATACAGCGCCAGGTGGGCGCCCTGCGCGACCTCACGGCGCGCATCGACTCGACGCTGTCCAAGCACCTGGAGAAGGAGGGCGTGGAGTTTATCCAGTTTAGCTTCCGCTGGATGAACTGCCTGTTGATGCGAGAGATCAGCGTCAAGAACACCATCCGCATGTGGGACACCTATCTTGTAAGAGACTCTCCTCCCCCCGCCCCATCGTCTGCTTCAAGTCGTTTAGAGTACTGACCATCTATTTTCCCCCCCCTTCCCCCAGGCCGAGGAGCAGGGCTTCTCCGAGTTCCACCTCTACGTGTGCGCCGCCCTGCTCGTCAAGTGGTCCGACAAGCTCGTCAAGATGGACTTTCAGGAGATCATGATGTTCCTGCAGAGCCTGCCCACCAAGGCCTGGACGGAAAAGGACATTGAGCTGCTCCTCAGCGAGGCCTTCATCTGGCAGAGCCTCTACAAGGGCTCTGCCGCGCACCTCCAGAGCGGCCAGCCCAGCAAGCCGCTGCTGACGAACCTGCAGCTGTGAGCTAGGCGCTGCCCGCCACAACATTTCGCCAGGGCCTCGACGGTTCATCGAAGCGGCGAGAAGCCATGTGGCGCGTGCGGGGTGAGGAGCGGGGTGGGAGGCGTGGTTTGCATGGCGGTTTCCACCCAGGGAGTGGTGAAAGTGTGGGCGATCCTTCGTGGAACTGCATCGATGGGAAGAAGGAGGGCGAGGACGGGACTTGGCATTGTTTGGGATACGGAGTCTTGACAAATGCATGCGTACGTTGTGTACAAGGGGGAGGCGGGGGTCAAAGACATGACGGTCCGGATAGATGATACAGCATTATGAGCACTACGAGCCACCTTTTCCAGACGGCCAGTGATGACATCACGTTCTGCGCTCACGCAACTTTGTCTCAATCGTCACCTCGTATCCCACTGCGGCTACAATGAGACGATACTGTGACCAAAACATTGGCAATTCTACATAAGCTGGCCTGAGCGGCAAGTCCTTCTCCAGGGAAATATAATTTAATACAAAAAGGCAAGATGCCAGTGAACCCTTGGACCAAAGAAACGATACTATGCCCACCATGATATGGCCAACAGAAAACGCCCATCCCCCTGCCAAAGGGCGTCCTATATCCAAGGATCCTATGCAACAATCACCCCAAACGCCACGCAGGAAAGGCAGCGAGAGAGTATCGCTTTTCCCATAAACCAATGCAAGGCTCCCAACGCCGTCTTCGCTTCCGTAATCACACACGTTTCTCTTCGTGAATCTCTGACGCCACCCAAGAGGCGGGGGATAATTAAGCCTTCTTCAGGTCGTCGACGTAGCCGAGGGCATGCCTGTTCTCGTCGCACACCCTCGCCCACTCGAGCAGCAGGCGCCAGACGTAGAGGCGCATGTCCTCCCGCCGCAGCACCTTCTCGGACCACTCGCGGCCCATCTCGGCGATGAACTGCGCCGCCGCGTCGCCCGGTCCGCTCCCGTCGGCAAAGTATTCAAGCACAGGGAAGATGTCCTGGAAGGTGTTGTCGAGAGGCACGAAATGCACCCAGGGCACTATACGGTCATCGTGCCACTCAGCGTAGACAGTGGCCTTGAGGGGCAGACTTGTCGACCGGAGAAAGCCCCGGAAGCGGGCGCTGAACGAGTTGCCGTCGGCGTCCGGGAGGAACTTGTAGTTGTACTGCTTCTTCATGGGGATTTGCTCCGACAATTTGAAGTGAGGCGCGAAAAAGTCGCATTCGTTTTCCGCGCAGAGATGCACAAAGGCGGTATCGGCGAACTGGCTGATCCAGGCGCCCAGCTCCCCGCGTCTCGTCCGGGGGCTGTCGTAGATGGCGGTGGACGGAAACTCAAACGTCAGCGCGCGCTTTCCCTCTGACTCGGCGCGGGACACTGTCGTCCCGTTGAACATGTCGACGAGGCGGTGGCGTTGGAAGTGGTGCCAGGTGTGCTCCTTGGGTCGACCGCCAGAGCCGTCGCCTCGCCAGATGAGGCCGTCCTTCTTGCGGCCCCACGAGGGTCCATGGGAATCGCCGCCCGAATAAAACTCATCCTGCGTCAGGTACATGGCGCCAGGGATCAGGATCTCGTTGTTCATGGGAAGCTTGGACCCGCCGAACATGGGTATCAGCTCCTCGGTGGAGGAGAGGCTGATGGGCTCGATGAAGGTGCCGTGCAGCTGGCGCAGGTGTGGCTGCAGGCAGGGGTCCGTCGCGGCGGTCCAGTTCTGGACGAAACCCTTGTACGAATAGGATGGTCTGTAGTCTTGGGGGAAGGCGGCGGGCGCAGCAAAGTCTTCGATCTGCTTGACGCCATAGGCCGGGGTGTCGGGACCGCACGTCTTGACGGCCAGGTCCCAAAACTGGTTGCTGGGGCCGAACCACTCCGGGTCGTACGGATCGGGCTTCGCCTCGTCGACGTGCTTGAGGCCGGTAAACTTGGAGGTGACGTTGGCGACGTCGGGCAGGGCCCTCTCCTTGCGCTCCTGCTCAACGAGCTTGGCGACCTGGTCGTGGGGGACGAGGATGCGGGACTCGTCCATCATGTTGACGGGCATGTCGACATCGGGCATGTGCTCGGCGAATTCCTTGACGAGGCCAGTCCAGTGCTGCAGCCAGGGCACGCGGCCCTCGACGTCGCCGGCGTAAGAGGCAGTGCCATTGCGAACCTTGACGACCCAGTGCCAGGCATTGGCGCGGCGGCTGGTGGTGTTGGGGTCGAGGGCCCAAAAGGGCGTCAGGTCCTTGTATATGCGGTCGAAATAGTCTTCGACGACAATGGCGTCGGCGTCGAGGGCGGCCTTGAACCAGGCGTCGAAGCCCGGGGGCGGGTGGCGCCCGCGCTTGGACCGATACTTGGCTGCTGCGTCGGCGACATCGTGGCTGCGGGATGCAAGGAGCTTCTCGTGGCGCAACTTGGCTTCGACCATGAGCTTCTTGATGGGATGCTTGTGGCCGAGCTCAACGCCAACCGTGCTGCGCAGGCCGGCCATGTCCCACGACTTGGTGTCGTGCCAGAGGATGTAGTTTGCGACGAGGAATGCGACGAAGAAGGCGACCGACAGGTACCGCACGACGAGGCGCGACGGCCACAGCCGCGGGTCACAGAGCTTGAGCATGACGGGCGGAGTGAGACTGAGACCTAGGGGATCATTGAGTCGAGGAAAACGCGCTGCCCACAATGGCACAGGGGCCGCCGTCGCGAGCCGACGGCAAGGTAGGTAGTTAACGAGTGAAAGGTGGGAAGAGATGGGAGAAAGCCCTGGGCCAAGGGGGAAGGTAGGAGGCAGAGAGTGAGCGTGAGAGACAACCTCGGGCAGGAGAGACGGAAAGGAAGGGCACGGGTGGAAGGATGGAAGGACGAGACTTCACTTGCACATGGACGGACTGGGGGGGCTTGCCGTCGTGGCTCTACTAGGCGGCCGTTTGTCCCGCAACTGGCAGCCTGGGGACTGGGGCACAGCTTGTTACAGCACGTTCTACGAGGTAAGCGTGTACTACGGGTAAGCATGCAATTATTGCCTTGGGGGGGGGCGGCGACTGCTCGCCCGGCAGGAGAAAAAAAAAAGTGGCGAGCAGCACTTCGGCCGGCTGGCAGCCTTCCTTGTTGGAGGAGGAGGACGGGAGGGGGGGAAGGATGTCGAATTTTAGGCTGGACATGACTGGGGGGGTCGCACACAGCAGGCGCAAGCTTGGGAACTGGAAGGCACTAGGCCGGCTCCGGTCCCTGACACCGGGCTGGCAGGACCAATCACCTGCGCCCGGCCGTCTCGTCTGTGCCTGGAAACGACGACTTGGGGGTGCGGGAGCCAATGTCGGCGGCCGTTGTGCTGGCTGCAAACAGAAACGGCCGCGCCCGCCATTCCGCTTCCCTCTGGCGCTGGCGCGCGTCCAGGATGGGCCTGTCTTCGACAACCCAAGTACGAACGGACGAAGCCCCAGTCCTCAACCAACGTTCCCAGAGTGCCAAGAGGGCCTTTATGAATGAGCCTCCGTCCTCGTAGTACAGTAATACCTGCAACTTCCCAAAAAAGAACGTGCCTTACAGGTCCAGGGGACCAACCACCTCCGACGCTGCTCTTCGCAGACAACTATACAGGGGGGGGCACGGACAAGACCGTAACTCGTACGTGCGTACGTATGAACGTACCCACAAAGGGGAGAGAGGAGACAAGCAGGCTCTCCCATGTTCAATCGTCGCCATTCATTGGCACCTCATCAATCTCCCCCCGCCGGCAGCATGATTGCCCCCCAGGATAACATAGAAGCAGGATGGGGTCGCCTGGCAATGCATGCCCGTGTTCCCGCCTGCGGCGGCGACGAGCCAAACATCTGTCGGCAATCGGGGCAGCCCATAGGCCCTTTCAGACTGGAATGAGGAGGCGCGGGCCGGTAGGGCGAACCTTAACGGGCGGCGCAAAATTGGCCGACGTGATGCGACCCCGACGCATGGACGCTGGCATGCCAGCCAGCCGAGCGAGGAAGAAGCAAAGAGGGAAAAAAAGTCCCCTGCTTTTTTTTAAGCCTCCAAATGCCACACTTACAATCTCGCGTCGCCGCAACTATGCGGGGCAAAAGGCCCAGCCCCGTTGTCATGCTGTACGCCCGTGACGCGCAGCAGTATACGTATGTGCCCAGGCGTGCTTTATGCGACCGCAGCAGCATGGCTGTCGATGCGACCGAGTTCACTGCACGGAGTACCCGACTCCCGAGTAGCATCGTATGTTCGTTCGTACAGGATACAACGTGGTGTTAGACAGACGGCAGCGACGCGTATGAAGCAGGAGCCGTTGACGTGTAACCACCCACGACACTGCAACCAACGACGCAGGAGGCGAGACGTCAATGCCGTGCCTCGCAAAACGGACTGCCCTCTCATCTCTCCAAGCAGCACACCCACCAACTACGTTAGCATATGATTTTCCACGTTATGCCCACACAAAAGAGTGGACATTCGACTTCAAGAACGCGCGCATCGTGATGAATCATGACCAGCGCAACGACGCGCCATATTGGCCGGAGCGCCTCCGGGCTGTAGGGTAGCCAACACCCTCGCCACCTCGCGCAGCCCCACATTTCTCCTCTGCCCCATTTCCTCCCCTCAAGTTAAAGATGCCCCTCGGCTAATCCTCGCAACCACACGGCCCGTCCAGCCAATCACAGCGCCGCCATTTCCCAAGCAGCCACAGTTCTGGGGGAGGCGAATCTGCGCGCATCCTCGCCAACGTCAACGAGAGAGAAACCCGACATCCCTCACCTCCGAGCCTCCTCCTCCCCCCTCCCCTCCAGGCGTGCGCAGCAATTCAGCAACCCGGTCCGCCCACTGCTCGTCCCTCCAGCGCACGCAAACGTCCGTCACGATGCTCCCGTCGACGAGGACAGCGGCCTCAATGGCCCTGCGAGGTAAAAAAACTACCCTGCCCGCGCCCTCCCCGGTGTCCGCCGCTGCAGCCGCCGCCGGGCATTGAAGGGCTTCTCGACGTCCTGGTTCTTGGAAGGCTGACAACCGAACTGCAGCCAAGCCCGCGACTTCCCTCGTCCCCTTCCGAGCCGCCGCCGCGTTTACCGCCAGTTCCCGCCGAGATGCGAGCTCGTTGACACCGCACGGCGCCGGCGCCTCGGCGCTCGCCAAGCCGCGCAAGGAAGTCCCTCTGCCGAGCGAGGAGGGCACCAAGGGCGTCATCCAATATGCGCTGTGCGTACCACGCCCACCTCCCATGACTTTTCCTGTCTCCCCCTCTCTCTCTGTGTGCGTGTGTGTAGCGGGACGTTTGTCGGGCTGACAGAGTCGCGATATTCGAAAACAAACAGCACCTCCCTCGATGTCATCGCCAACTGGGCGCGCCAGTCCTCCCTCTGGCCCATGACCTTCGGCCTCGCCTGCTGCGCCGTCGAGATGATGCACCTCTCGACGCCCCGATACGACCAGGACCGCCTGGGAATCATCTTCCGAGCCTCCCCCCGCCAGTCGGACGTCATGATCGTCGCCGGCACCCTCACCAACAAGATGGCCCCCGCCCTGCGCCAGGTCTACGATCAGATGCCCGACCCCCGCTGGGTCATCTCCATGGGCAGCTGCGCCAACGGCGGCGGCTACTACCACTACAGCTACAGCGTCGTCCGCGGCTGCGACCGCATCGTCCCCGTCGACATCTACGTCCCCGGCTGCCCCCCGACCAGCGAGGCCCTCATGTACGGCATCTTCCAGCTGCAGCGCAAGATGCGCAACACCAAGATCACCCGCATGTGGTACAGGCGGTAAAGGTGCCGTCGGAGATGTGGGAAAGGGGCGCGCAGAGGGGCAATATCCGGGGAGACACGCAATGAGGACCACGAGGGGAGATTTCGTGGGAGGGAGTCCGGTTCGACACCACAAAACTGGTATGGACCCGTTAGTGGAAGGAGAAGAAGATGCAGCATCACGTTTCTTTTGTTTGTTTTTTTCATCGGGTGTACACACTGCAGACCAGGGCGGTGACATAGCAGACCAACTGTAGAGGGAAATGCTGTACAACATTACTCCGTGAAGATCTTCACATAGCATACGAAGTGTTCTGTGACTCCCATGTTCGTAGGGCAGCAGTATATTGAGGAATAAAGACATCAAGTTCAATGCTATCAACGGTGTCCGAAATCAAACAAAAAAGAAAATCAGTGTCCATAGCCGGCATCAACCTAGGGGCTGTTGTCGACGGGCCTCCAATGTCGCTTCGTACAATCACTAATCACAGACAACACCTGGCGAAACGCACGCCTCATCCTACCCAATGTCTCGTCCAAGGAGGAAACAATCACGCCATTGCCCCCAGCAATCAATCCTCGCTGGCTCGACTGCCTTGCGTGCATCTCTCTCACCACCACATGCGTCACCGGCTCGTTAGGTACGTGTCTGCCGCTCATGGCAAAAGATATTTGCTCTCTCTGCTGCATCTGCATCCGCTTCTGCCCGCTTGTTCATACTGGTAACATCAACATCAACATCAAACAAGACCCGCCAGCGCCAAACGTCCCAATGTCTGCCGTCTCTTCCTCTTTCAACCAAATGGAAAATATACCCAAACGAAAGTTTTTGCCGAGCAAACGCATGCTGATGGAAGGGGGATAAGGGGGGAGAGTTATAGGACCGAGAGAGTGTGGAAAGAGCTCCTCGACAGTCGGAAGGAATTATGGCAATGGCGGGCATGTACAGTCCAAACAACCTTCGTGAATGCTTCCCATAAGACAAGTGTACATTGTCCACGTCGTCTACTCCTGGCCAAAGCCCATCGTCTCCTCCACCGCTATTGTCAGCTTCTGCTGCAGCGTTTCCATATTCTTATACGGAGGCAGATCGATCCGGTTGAAGCTGGACATGGTTAGCACGGCGTTCCACGAAGAAACACAAATCTGCACGACTTACCAAGTGTGTGCTTTGGGCAAATTGACGATCTCGCCCGCCTTCTCAATGGTGAAGCGCCTCGGGCCGTCGCTACCCTGAAGATCCTTGAAGCCGTTGACCGGGATGCGGGAGGTGCCAGTCGTGAACTGGAGCAGTCGAGACTTTTGCTCCCCGTCCCACGACCGGACCGTGGTCCAGAAATTCTGAATCACCTCGTCCGACTCGGTGTACCCACGGTAGTCCGTGTGCTTCTTCCAGTCGTCCACGTCGATCTCGGCGATGCCACCGATGAGCAGCTCCAGCTCACGCTCGTCAAAGACGTTGATGAGGTCCTGGGGGATCAGCTCCTGGAAACCCTCCTTGAATGCCTGGAACTGCTCGGCGATGCGCTTCTCGATTCGCCACTTGACCATCAGGTCCACGTACTCCTTCTTGTTTTCGTTGGTCACCTCAATGTTTCGGCCGTTGGGAATGAGATCCTCCGTCGTCAAGACACCAAAACGCTCGTCTTCGGTGGAAAATGTCTGCTCTAGAATGCCGCCGGAAATGTCATTGTCCAACATCCACTGCAGTGAGCGGTGGAAGTCGGCGTCCACGCCCTCCATGTCGGCAAGGGCCACCGCCTTGCCCAGCACCATCTTGTACAATGCACCGATGAAGAAGGCATCGAGGAACCGCCTGTGGAAGATGGCCAGACCCACGACGCGTCCAATAAACTTGAAGTAGTTCAGATGCTCGGGGTTGATGCCCGAGTGGGGGTTGATCTGGAGTGTGTAGTTGTCGTGGGCCGAGTACTCGAACAGGCAGTAGAACGGGTTGAACATCTCGTGCGAGAGGAGGAAGAAGAACTCGCGGGACAAACCGCCGTAGTCCAGGCCGTCCTCGCCGTCGAACTTGATCATCAATCGCTTCTTCAGGTCAGTGGGCGACTGGCGCGTGATTTCGGCAAACGAGTCCTCGAAGATGTGCGATCTCCGGACCTTGATGTGGCACTGTCCGCTGAGGATGCGCATGGCCGGCTGCGACCGGAAGTAAATCAGCTTTCGCCTGAAGTCTCGCTTGTACTGCGGCACGTTCTGGTCGAGCGAAGATGGCAAGCGCGGATCGTCCCAGGTCGTCGTCTTCGTGTTGTGGTCTACAAAATAGACGCGGGCGGTGTTTGTGAGCCGCATCTCCCAGCCACTGGGAAGAGGGCCAAGTTGCGAAACGGGTTGCTGCTGGATTTGCCCGTTTGCGTTGTTCTGGCCCCCGTACATCCGGATGTACTGCTGACGGCGCGGGTCGACCCAGGTCGTGGTGCGGGTGTTGTGATCCACAAAGTATGGCCGTCCCTCGGGCGTCCAGCGCTGTTCCCAGCCGGGAGGGAGCTCACCAGTGCCGGGACTGGTGGCCCCGGTGTGCATCATGGTAGCGTTGCTGGCGTTGGCGGTCGTGGCATTGCTCGTCGTCGGACTGCCTCCGCCAGGCTGCCCGTTGCCCTGCTGCTGCTGTAGAGTTGGCGAGCTGGTGCCAGTCCTGTCTTCGGGCAGCGTGCGGTTCTGGTGCCGCTGCCGTTCCACGGCGGTCGCAGCCTCTCGCTCTCCACGCTGCTCTGCGGCGCCGCCGGCGGTGGGACGGTTCCAGCTCGTAGTACGAGTGTTGTGGTCCACGTAATATGTGCGGCCGAGGTTGTCCTCGCGGCGCTCCCACCCTGCCGGCAGGCGGCCCTGAGTATCCTCGAAGGGGCTGAGCTGGCTCGTGGGACGCGACGAGCTGCCGTTGGCAGCCGAGGGGTTGGGAGTGGCGCTGGCGCTGGCGGGATGATGGGGAAGGTTGACCTGGGCACCATTGGCGAGCGTGTTCTGCCCGGACATGGCGGACCCAGGTCTGTTGTCTCCGACCGGCGCGGAGAGGTTGGACATGCTCGAGGCGCCCGGAGCCGTCAGGGTCGGGCGGCTACTTGAAGCCTGTCCGCCGCGGGCAGGCGTGGTCAGGTTGCAGGACAGGTTGATGATGAGCTTTCCGTGGACGACGAGGTTGTCGGTCGACTTTTTGAGGTCTCGGGTGAGCATCTGGTCTGCACGAGGTACAACTGCGTCAGTCTGAAACATGGACGGCGGCAAAGCGAAATGCGGGCGGCGTGTCTAATTACCCTCTGCATCGGCGCCAAGGTCCTGCATGACATCTCCAACTCGAATGTTGATGACGCCGAGGAAGCCCTGGTCCTTCTTTTTAAACTTCTTCTGGTCAAAGACTTGCACCGCCAAGATGCTGCCTTCTGAGGCACGACTATTGCGAAAGCCCAAGTTAGCTCAACGTCTCTCGAGTGCATCGCTGCAGGACGGCGGCAAGGCATCGATGGAGGGCAGAGTCGTACAAGTCAAAGCTTTCGTTCCAGTACGGGTTCAGCGTCCGCTTGCTGACCGTTGTCGTCTTGGTCTGCTCGCCATTGATGGTGGCGACGGCGAACGGATCGGGGAATCCTGCGTCGTCTCTGTCAATCCTGTCGTTCGTCGCGTCTCGCAGCGTCGTTCGGCGCGCGCCTGCACACGGAGGGTCTGAGAAGCACGTACGGAAAACATCTCGCTTGTAGAGTCCATCGGCGGCGATGACTGATGATGTCAGCTACAGGGCGTTGTCGTGAAGGGAGGGACGGAGGGAGGCGTCGGGCGACGGCGGAGGGAAAACGTACTCGTTACGCGAAGATTGGGCTTGCTGGCGGGCTGTTAGCATCGTCAAACAAGGAGCGGCGCCATGTCTCTCGGAGCAGCCGCCGTGCGTGGCCGTGGCACTCACCCGGGCAGCCCAGCCTCGGAGCGGGCGCTCATGTCGTCGTCGTGGGCGGCGATTCAACTCGGAGAACGAGTGAGGGGGAGGCCCAGCGGTAGTCGAAAGCAGCAGCACCCTTTCCAAAGTCGGGCGGGGGGTTGGTTTATTGCCACGAGGCAATGCGCGGCGGGTTCAAGTGAAGCCCAAAAACGAGAAATGGAAGATGAGGCCGCCGTACGCTCCTCACGCACACCGGGAAGAAAAGGGGGGTGGAGCTGTGAGGACGGACGGCTGCGACACAGAACCGTGACGACGACGAACGAAAGAAACGGGTACGGTAGTAAGCTGAGGGAAGTTGGTGAGGCTGTGCAGAGCGCAAGACGTGCCAGGTCCAGGCTCCCCGCTTCGGCTGGGGGTGCGCAGACGACGGCAGCAGCAGCACTGACCAGACAAACAGGCGCGCTGGGCGGAAGGGACTAGGCACGTGACGGCGTGGCGGGGAGGGGAGGGGCCAGGAGGCGAGGCGAGGAGAGGAGCTGGAGGCGAGAGGAGGCCAAGAGGGTGACACGCCGGGCCGTCCAGTCGAGTCCAGCGCAAGATGCCAGCGCAGATGGCGGGTGCTGCGGCGGCCGAGATGGATTGTGTTGTGTGTTGATGCGGGCGACAAACGGCCAGCCTGTCTACCTAAGGTACGGCGTTGATGCGAGGTGAGGGTGAAACCGCAGCAAAAGCCAAACGGCGCCCAGCGCTGATGGGCCGGTTTCGTCGCAACCGCTGGAACCTTGGATGCGCCTTCCTGCAGTACGGGCTGTACCTAGCTGGAGCACGGGCAGCCGGCACGGAACCCGACACCGGGCACCTCTGTCCAGGTGCTTGCCAGGGCCTCCAGCTACCTGCGCAGCCGGGCCAGCAGGTCCGGTAACCGTCTGGGCACCTAGGTAAGGTACGCTCCAGTGGAGGCGCTGCGGCGCTGCGTTCAATGTTGGTTCCAGCACCTTGCAGGCCGTACGCGCCGCCGCCGGGCCAGTGGAGCGGCCTGGGCAACAACCTACCAACCTCACTCAGGTCAGTCAACCACCGAATGGCGAGTTTGTCAAGGGCGCAGCGGGTTCCCATCCTTGCCATCCATTGGGTTGATGGAGGGTGGCGGGCGGCCCTTCTGGAGGCATCACTTCTGGTGGAGGGGGGTCGCCACGGCAGGCGGGCGATGGCTGGGGCGGCAGCACGCACACCCGTCGTCACTGGGATGCCAGGCCATCGTTGACGGCATCCACGTTGGATGGCGCCAGCAGGCGATGCACCTATCACGGTCCCGCGGCGCGGGTTCGCGGCACGCCTTGCGCCTCCCCCATCCGCGCGGATCCACTAATTAACTCCTCGAGCTTCCAGTCCATCAATCAATCGTTCCTACAGCAGCGGGATGGACCACCCATGGCGGGTGTGGTGGTCCCTTTGAAGGTGCGCCGCGACAGCATCAACTCCTAGCATGAGCGCCCGCCATCCATCCGACAGTCTGCCTTCTGTCCCGACACGGCGCGGACCTGGGGTGCGTTTCGAGAAGACGAGTCCTGCGACGGACACGGTGTCGAAGGAGGCCGTCGTTTGTCTTACTTGTACCGAGGTCAGGGTCGTTGGCATCAAGAGACGGCAATGCGCTGCGCGGCCACCGCTGGACTCGCACGTTCGCGCAGGCCTCCAACCGCCCGCCTGGCCCCCCCGGTCCCCGTATATTTAGGTTTCTACCAAAGCGTCCCGGAGCAACGCGACGCGCCGTCATGCCTCTGCATTGCAGCGGCCGGCGCTACATCGCTCCCCTCTTTGGAACCGCCGCCGCCGCCGCCGCCACCAGGTGCTGCCGCCTAAAAGCTCTCGCGGTTGGGCGAGTCAGTCGTCCTCCGCAGACAACACGCCTCCGATGACTACCAAGATAACGAAACGTGCCTATGTGGTGTAGATGGCGCCAAGTTCGTGCCATGCACTCCATTATGATGGGCACGTACGCGCTGCCAAGCAAGCTACCGCGCTGGTTCACAGCCTTGTCTTTCTTTTCGCCATCTGGTGGCTGAGTCGGAGAACTAGGCTAGAGCATTAAAGCATAGAGAATAGGTCGTAGCAAGTTTCAGTAGATAGTGACCTTGGCGACCTCTACCCCGTGCCCTCCGGCTGCTCCCCCTCCGGCTCTGGACCAGACGGCAGGCCACATCCGCGCCTCACTCTCGCCCTCGCCCTGGCCCTGGCAGACGTACCCGGAGCTGTCGCCGATGAGCCCAACCGGGCCGCCTGTGGAATCGAGCTTCCGGCGCTCGGCGATGACCAATCACGCACACCTGCGCATCGTCCAGGTCGTGGCAGCGGGACTGCCTATCTGGGCAGCCGACTTCCCGAGCGACATCCATGCTGACATCGGGTGCGAAGCACACTTGATGCGTCTGTCTAATACTGCAGTTGGTCGCGTGGGCGCTTTGTCCTGCCACTATAGTTACGAAGTAGCTGCTGTCAAAACGCCTTTGCCGTCGTTGGCGGGTGGCGCGACTGCTTCCCGCCTGAGTCAAGATGCGGCTGTAACGATTACCACGCCTGACAAACCAGCATGATTTCACAGCCACCAGAGACGGCCATGTCATCACTGCCACTCCCAACTGACAACGGCCGACATGCCACAGACCCTTTCCGCATGGAATGGCATTGTACCTGCTGCTTCTTCGTCTTGTGGCCAAGCATTCAAGGGACCCGGAGACGCATGTGCAAAACCCAAGTAGATTCATCTAGCCAGCCAAACCGGTGGTTCCGTCCAGAACCCTCAATGTCAGACCCAAACTCCGAAATTGCCCCTTCTCGCGGTGGTATTCTTTATCAGCACGTGGTTCCTCCTCCTCCCCTGATCCGTCTGTAGTACAGCTCGACGGCGCCGTCTCGCACCACCCCCAACCGCCATTACGTTCCCCTGCAAGTACGCCCGTTCCTGGGAGGACTTCCGCGCCGCTACATGAAGCTGCGATATCCTACAGGGCTGTAGCCAGAGTCGTCGCCCTGCCCAATGCTACCGCCGGGTCCCGTGCCAGAGGCTGCACCTCCCTCTTCCTAGTAAGGCGTGTAGCCACGGGCACGACCCCGATAGCCGCCGCGGTAGCCGCCCCGCGGGAACCCCCCGCGGAAGCCTCTCCCGCCGCGAAACCCACCGCGGCCGCGACCACGGCTCATGCCGGGGACGTTGGTCCGCTTGGGCGTCACCTTGATGTTGCGGCCCTTGAAGACACTCTCGTTGAGCACCAGCGCCTGGGCGACCAGGCTGGGCTCTGTGAACTCGACGTAGGCGTAGCTGTGGCGGAGTCGGTCGCGATTAGCACAGTGTGTCCCATTGCATTCGTCGCGCGCTCGGACGGAAGAACACTCACCCTTTGGGCTGGCCAGTGAACTTGTCGAGGAGGATGGTGACGCGGTTGATGGAGCCGCAGCTCTGGAAGTGCGCCTGGATCTCCTCGGGCGAGGCCGAGTAGTCGACGTTGCCGACAAAGATGCTGCGCGCGTCGACCGACTCCTTGTCGTCGGCGAGGTCGGCTGACTGCTGCTCCAGCGTCGCCTGCATCTCGCGCAGCTTCTTGGCCTCCTCTTCCATCTCCGCCACGCGGCGCTTCATCGCCGTGATCTCTTCCTAGCGGGGCGCCAACGTCAGTCGTTTCTCCTCGTGCGGTGATCCCCCTCTTGTCGCGCCGAACGCACCTCCTCGCTGGCGGCGATGTCGGTCTCCGGCTCCCGCTCCGGGGCGGCGGCGGCCGGGGTCTCGTCAGGCTTGGCCGTGTCCGACATGGTGGCGGTCACGCTGAGTCTCGAATCGCGGGACTTCAATAGGGAACTGGACTGAAGCGACTGTCAGCTCGTCGTCAGGTGGAGCGATGGTGGAAGTGGTAGGGTAGAGCAGGGCGTCGAGGAGAGGTAGAAGTGGCGTCAAAGACGCGCAACAAGTAAAACGCGCCGAACAAAGGGCAGAGCCTACCGTCTGCAAGATTGCCTTTGTATCCAGTTATCTGTGCTGCGACAGATGCCAGTGCGCCGGGGCGGGTGCAAAAGAAGAAGTAGAAAGGTGACGCGCGGTGTGCTGCAATGAGCGGATGAAGTCTAGAGCAGCCGCACGCCATGCCAGAAATCCAGGAACGCCGTGAGTGATGCGCATCGTCCACCGGCAGCTGCTCGGCCGAGGCGGGGCGCCGAAGTTTGCCCGGCGGCAGTGCAGGGCAAACACCGTGTGGGGCAGGCCTCCTTCTCAATTAGGCAATTGGCTTGGCTTCGCTGGCGGTGCTTGACAGACTTGTCATTGTGCAACCCGCTACATTCATCATGTGTGCGCCTCTGACTGTTGTTTGTTGGGAATTCTGGCTTAGTCATATTCTGAAAGTCTTGATGTTCTACTTGTGCATCTCTCCAAGTCACTGTTTTAAAACTCGACGCGCGCTCTTACCAGTATTCTAATACAAGGGAGCGATGATACGGCGCGACATGCATACTTGACGCTACAGTCAAGTTGACCTGGCATCTCCGACGAATTTTCCAGGGCCAGACCCGTCATCACATCTAAGCCTCCCTCTCCGGTCCCAGAACCGCGATCCTCCTGTTGGGAGGGTCGACTTTGCGTCTCCGGGCATGCTCAACCGCGCGGTAGTACTGCACGTCGTTGCCAACCTGTCTCGCCAGAGAATCCACGTCAGCGTTGTCCAACGTGCCTTCGACGACACATGACTCCAGCGCCGAAGCAATCGCCTCGCAGTCCCAGCACTGACACACCGAGTACTCCCTCCCCGTGTGCGCCCGGTACAGCTCGGCCGTCCTGTCCATGCCCTTTGTCAGCGACGACTTGGGGAGCTTGTCGTCGTGGTCGATGAAGCGGCCGCAGCGCTCCTCCGTGGATTCCCGGTATCGAGCGGATGACAGCTGGTGCGTGTGCCACGCCAGGTCAATGTCCAGCGTCGGGACGAGCATCTGCTTGGGGTGAAGGGCGAACAGCTCGAGGAAGCCTTCGTAGCGCTCAACCGCCCGCTGCAGGGTGCCCTCGAGCGCCGGGCTGCGGAGCCAGAGCTGGCTGTGCATCTTTGCGACGAATGACTCCTGACGCACGACGTTATCGACGAGCACCCACACTTGCCTTCTCTTCGTCGATGCTTGCTGCATGATGCCGACAAAGGACTGCTCCCGAGGCGGCAGTCCGTCCAGGGAAGACGTGGATGTTATGTTGGGCATGTTTTTTAGGCTGCCCTCTTTCTTGAGCAGGAACGCGACGGCGCTGCTTGTGTTGCCGGCATCGCAGAGGTACTGGAAGAGGTCGATCTCGAACTTGAGGGTTTCCGCCAGCCATGTCCGGCACTTGGCGGGAACGGTGTATGACAAATCTTTGGAGTTGATGGCGGCATGCTATGCTACTGTCAGTGCATTTCATGTAGAGAAGTGCTCGTCACCCTGCGACGTACAATTTGTGACCATGGGAAAGGCACCCTCTGCAGCCAGTTTAGGGAGTTGTCTTTACAGTACTTTTCAAAGCTTGCTGGGTTGAGGAGATAGGCGTGCCAGACCATCAGGACATCTGAGAGAAATCATGTGAGCTGGCGCCAATTCTGAGACCCAAGACTTTTGCAAACATACCCAGAGGCGGTAAGTGAGGGAGAGGCACGTCCGCCTTGTCTGAACCCTGCGAGGCGCTGGCAGACACGGCACGATCAACGGCCACAGCCCAGACCAAGAACCGCCCGGCCGCCAACTCGAGATACCACGTCCACTTCAACTTTCTCCGCCCATCCCAGGTCGCGTCCCGGAGCTTCACCGGCTTGTTGACGTACTTGCGCTGCGTCGCGTCGTACTTCCTGCGATAGACGGTGCGGTTATTCATCTCAAGCCCGAACGTGTCGTCCAGATTGGTGGAGGAGATGATCTGGGAGCGCAGCGCGTAGAAGAGCTCGAGGAGCTCCAGATGCACGGCGCATTGCGCAACGGTCGGGAGAGAAGTGGTCGAAGACAGGGACCTGAAGATGCGCTTGTCGGGCACAGAGGGCTTCTCGTAGTCGTCGTGCTTCTTCCCCGAGCTGGGGCTGGCGTAGTGGACGAATATCTCCTTGTACATGATGGGGTTTTGGCTTGATATCTGGGCCAGACAGTTTTTGCTGGCCTGGTGGAGGCTCTTAACCTTGGCTGGCACGGTAGACGCCATCGCGGCGGGTATCTTGAAGCTCCTTGGAGCTTGGAGATCTTCAAGAACGGGCAGTGAGGGTTGCGATGAAAGTGAGTGTTGGTGGGAGCGTCGTATGATCAATGGATAGATGCAGCTGAGAAATGGTCACGGGCCACGAGGGGATCTCAGAAAAAATGATGCCATCAAGACAACGACATCCGATGTCCTGCAGTGACGTCGCAGACACGAACCCCCGTGAGGCTGACTGCGAGCCGCGGTTGACTTGCACTGCTTGCAGCTGGTTATCAGCTGAGCGCAAACCCCACACAGCATCAGGGTTCAATCTCCAGGCACTGCCACACCTGTCACGTCGCCCCCACCCCCCCTGTAGCGAGTCTAGCGAGCGCCCTGCTGGTGTAAGTCGGCTCCGTCCGTCGCCCCGCGTCGCAGCGCCCAGGCCTTCTTCCCTCCATCCATCCGGCATCGCTCGCGGCACGAAATGCTGGTGCCTGGGGTCTGCCAGCACGACCCTCCACCCCGACGTTTGGGCGACCTTGACTGATTTCCAGTTTGGGCACCGACGCTAGGAATTACTCCTGTTTTTCCGCCATGTGCGGACGCTAGGAAGCCTCACATGAGGTGGCAGTCCTGGAGACCGGGTGACTGGACTCCCCCTTCCCCCAACGGTGACTCCAAAGATGGAGGGTTCATTCCAGGCTCTTGGAGCGTGGTGTTGTGCCATTCGCGTATGCCTCGTACAAGCCTCTTGCCCCTCGCTGCGAACCAGCGTCGAGAGAAAAAGCCTTGCAGGATGCGAGAGCGTCAGTATGTAGGCCTGCGAAATAAACACCAAGACCTCTCCTCGCCCTGTAGCTGGACGGCTCGTAACGTACGCCTCCCTGCCTCAACAAGAGACCAACACGCACATCTCTACCAAGCGCCATGAGCGGCATCCCGTCCGTCATCATTCGGTTCATCTGCCATATCCCTCTGGGATTTTTGGCCAGCAATGGCATGGGAATGTACAATCAAATGAAGGATCTGGGCAGCATCTACGACGATGTACCCCACGGCCAGAGCTTCCTCCAAGGCGCCCGGATCATCGGCGGTGTAGTGCGTCACCGTGTCTCGTCATGCTGCCACAGGAACCCCAACGAGTGAAGAACTGATCGTTTCACAGGGCTGGCCCTTGTTCGCCTACAACTTCGTCTGCTTTGGCCTGACCGGCTTCCTGAGCGGTCTGTGGCTCGCCACCATTGGCCTGATTGACCTTGTCTTCACCATCACCCTCATTGCAGGCACAGCCATGCTAGCCAACTTCCTCCCACGAACCTACGGAGACTGCAACTCTGCGTACGAGTGGCGAGACGGGCCTGGTGGGAGGAACTTTTTCAGCGAGGCCGTGAGAGGCGGCCAGTGGAACGGGTACCGCAAAGCGGAGGACCTGTGCCACGGGATGGTGCAGCACTGGGCCTTTTGCATCGCCGCAACGTACGAATGCCTTGGATAATATCCCAAGACGTTTTGGAAAGGGTGCTGACACCGCACAGAATCATCTACGGCATATCTGCGTGCATAAACTTGGCTATTGGCCTACGCCAGCACCACACCGACCGGCGCTTCTCCAGAACCCGGGGCGCGTGCTTGCCGTCAAGTTTGTTACCTCGACCGGTGGCATTTGTTATGCGGCACTTTGCCCCGAGCTTCATATTTATCTATCACTACGCCGGCAGGTTCTTCGCTCGGTGGAGGCGTCTGGTAGCGCAGCCGTACGAGTACCGCGAACTGCTAGGCCTGACGGCCAGAGGCGAACTCGGGTCTGAGCCCAGCTTGCCATTCAAGGTAACTTCGTTTCTCGCAGAAGAGCTTCACTTTGTCGAAGTGCTCAACCTCGCGACGTCGACGACGCAGATGGGCGCAATGCTACTGGGCACCAAGAACCCCCTCCGTCAGCTCGAGGAGCTGCGGCCGTTTACTTGCGCGGGGATGGACAAGTTTCAATGTCGCGTCTGTGACGCGCAGCTCTGCAGTGTTTGTCCCCCTTCTCCATGACTACATTCCGCCAAATGCTCTGGCCGCGCCAGCTAACTCACCACGGCAGGACTGCGACACAATCGTCCCCCTGCCAAAGACGCAGGCGGCCCGGCATCTCGAGCTGTGCCAGCCCTGCTGCGCCCGATGTTTCTACAACAGCCACTGCCGACGGGCGCGTACGTCACCACTCGTTCAAGGGGCCAAGCACAATAAAACGTGTGTGCTTGGTGGCGGGGACAGAGACGTGGAAAAGGCCGGCGGGGAGCAGGATGAGAAGTCTGAGGGAAGCGTGTGCAGGACGTGTGCCGCCATGTCTCCCCAGGACAGGAAGGCGGCTCTGGAGGCCAGGGATATTGTCGCGGTGCGGCGACTGGCACAGTTTCCGATGCTCTGCGGACTATGCAAGGAACCGTTGGCGCCGAGCGGGCCGAGATGGTGGAGGTGCTCTGTATGCCGCGGGGAGTGTCCGTCAAGCGTTCACCCGCCGTGGCAGGCAGGCAGATGAGCCGCGGCATTGTGATGGTTTGAGCCTTGATCCCTGGTTACGTAGCACCTCATGCCCACAGCTTGGATGATAGATTAGGGTGCCTGCTCTAGGTCAGCAATGATGTCACTTTTCCTTCCCAGGGTTCAAATGGTCCCTTTCGGATAAATCTGGTCCTAGGCGAGGTGCTGCGTTGCAACCCAGTGGGGACCTCCGTGCGCCCGGCGTTGGGGGAAGGGGGGTTATCGTCGGTGAGGCGATCGGTTCAAGCCGTGGTGGAGGTCTCATGGTGTCGTGCAACCGACAGGGTCTAAACAAGCGCAAGGCGGACCGGGGGCGGGCGCAGCTGCAGGCCCGCCCTCAGCCGCGGCCGGCAGGCAGCAGAAACACCGGGCATATCGCCTGTATTTCCCCGTGGGCGGAACGAAGCATGCCGCGAGTGCTAAACTCGCGGACTCGTGGGGTTGCGCCTCACTGCCCCCCGGTGCTCGACTTACACGGCTTCATGGCCTCGTTACTTTAAGACGACGCTGCAGGACGCTCTCTGCCTGGACCACAGCAAACCCACATTCGTAACTCAAGTGAAACACACCAGACAATTGAATTGAACTGAACGCGGCGCAGGACGAGAGGACGCAGTATGTCGCGGCTCAAGGTCATCCGCATCGCCAAGCTCCTCGCCTCGTCCCCGTCCAGCATCACGCCCGCCCCGAGCCTCCCGTGGACGTCCCTCGGCGCCGCGCGCGACCACCTCCTCGACGAGCTCGAGGCGCTCTACTGGGATGGCGCGGCCGCCGAGCTCGACAACGTTGTGCGCACGCTCCGCGCGTGGCACCACGAGCAGCACCCAAATCTCGCGGACGTGACGGTGGAGGACGAGGATGACGACAACGTGTACGGCTTCGACACCTTTCTGGACCAGGTCAGCGAGGAGGCGAGGGAGAAGTGTATTCGCGAGCGTAAGTTGGCAAGCCCTCTGGATTTGAGGGTGCCTTGTCGTTGACTGTCTTTATTAGTTCGCGACAGGAAGGAGGGCAGCCGGTATGGCTTTGATCCCCCGACTGTGTATGAGGCGGCGCTCAGCGACGTGATTCGTGAGCGCAAGGCGGAGCTTGTCAGCACGCAGCTCAAGGCGGCCGTGAGAAAGGCTCTGAAAGGTGAGCTTTAGACATAGACAGCTTTTGTTAGTTTGGAGTGCTGACAACAAGTGACGGCAGACACGCCCAAGCTGAGGAGGCCGCAACAGCGCGCGTGGATGCTTCTCCAGGCAGCGGGTACGCAGGAAATCCACCAAGGCTAATGATTCGGGAGTTTCTAACCGTGATAGGCTTCCTCGACATCGACAAGCTCATCGAGCACCGTCCACCCCCTGAAGGGCTGCGACACGCAAAGAGACCAGCCGTGCCTCAGTGTAAGTCGTCTGGCGTATACTTCAAGCGTCTGTCTGACTTGAATGCACAGTGGCGCCGGCCAAGTTTGACAAGGACTGGATTCCCAAGTTTGAGCCTCTTCGCTGCTCGAGACCCGACTGCAAGGCCGTCATCTGCGACAGCATGTACAAGTCCCAAGGCAAGAACAGCGAGTCGTCAACCATCTGCGAAGACTGCTACTGGCGGTTTCACCACGGACGTCCCTCAGCATCATCCTACGTCAAGGCGTACAAGCACTGCGTGCTGCGCGAGTCCGTCTCCTCAGAAACGAGCAGGAGCATCTGCCTCTGCAGGGACGTGGACCACCTCGACACAAGTGGCAAACCCACGAGCCTCTACCCGGTGGGCAGGACGGCGAAGCACGTCGACGTCGCGGGCACGGGAACGCCGCAGTGCGGACTGCTCAAGCTCGGCGAGGCCGTGGCGACGGCCAAGTACAATGGGCTGGAGGAAGTTGCTGGCCAGAAGGGCGTGAGAGTCCTCAAAGCCGAGGAGAAGCAGCGGAGGCGAAGCTACAAGACGGGCATCGACGCCGCCAAGTATGAGGCCATGCTTCGAGAGAGACCTACCGATCCGGGCGACGACGATGACGTGCCCATCTTCACCAGACAGTTCGCAGACACGAATCCGTTTGGCCATGTCCACATGTCCATACGAGTTGGGCCCTTGGTCGTCGAGAACGGCGTGGCGCAGTACGTCCCTTCTTGTTCTCCGCTGTAGACGTGGGCATCGGTCGTGCTGACGTGACTTCTACTATAGCACGAAAGGAGGTGCGCGCATAAGTCTCCGTGAGCTTCCCGTATTTTACGAACGAGCAAGCCAGCGGTCGGATCGCGTGCTCCTCGTCGATGGGACGCCAGACAGGGGTCTCTGGAAGGGCAACCAGCCTGCCTCCCAACCTAGAAGGTACAAAGCCATCATGAAGCAGGTGGTCGGCCTACCCTTCAGCGGCATCTTGCCACACGAGGCCGAGCTCGAGATCGTTCGGGACCTTCTGGATGCGAGCGAGTGTACGACTGATGAGTCGAACAACAACGAAAAGAGCCCGAGGGCGTCGCGCATTCAACTTGTCATGGTGAAGCTCAAGGCCCTCATCAGCAGCAGGGTAAGGCTTTACCTGCGGCACGTCGCAGACGTGCTGGTAGACCCGTCCATCAACCTCTCTTGGAGTCCCAAGCAAAACAACTGCCTCACATTCTGCAACAAAATCGTCGACGCGGACCTCTTCAGACCGCTCGTCAGGGGCCACTCCGACGACAAGACCCAGCCGCTGTACCTCCTGAGCTTCGTCTGTCCGAAGCGCGGGTACGTCAAGCCCAGCGTCAGGACAAAGCACGACGTGCCGAGCGGCCTACTGGAAGACTATCTGCGGCGCTTCTACTTTGGGCGTCACCACGACGCCGACATGCTCGACTCCCTCCAAGAGTACTGGTACGACTGGGGCGCGTTCGGGGGACCGCTCTTTCGAAACCAGGACATGTTCCCCTGGGATTGTACGGAGGCGTATGGCAGACACCCGACCAAGTGCGGTGACTGCAACCTCGCCAAGCATCTCTGGGCGTTCCCCTTTGACTCGTGGTCGGCGACGGCGCTACACCTCGCGCGTGGACAAGACATGTACGCACCCGCTGAGGTTGAGCCGCGCTTGTCAGCCAGCGGACCGTCTGCCGACGCCAAATCCTGGGCACGCAACCGCCTGCACGTCCTCGCCGCGTCGTCGAAGCTCTACCGTGGTGTCGCCGCCATGGCACGCACGCCACTCTTCTGTCGAACGACAGCCTGGCTTCACAAGGACGGGGAGGGCCTCCTCCAACAGCACCCATCCCTCTCAAGGGTACGCATGGGAGGCATCCACCGAGCCCAGCCGTTCAGCCATGACTTTGACGCAGGGACACAGGCAGACTACTTTCTCGCGCCCTGGGCCATCCTTCCCCGCGACGAGCAGATAGTCGACTACAAGAAGCTGCGCGACGCGCGATTCTCGCTGGCGGACGTGGACAGCGACGCTGCGAGCGCACGCCTCGCGAAGCCGCCCTTCCAGACCAAGACGGCGGCGCGCGATTTTGGAGGCTTCGGCGGCCGGCGCTCGGGCGCCGTGGGCTCGTATTATAGCTATAGCTCGCACACGACGGCCACAAACAACGCGCAGATCGTGTGGATAGCGGACGCGGGCTTCACCCCGGATGCGTGCGACGCGGAGAGAGGCACGGGGGCGTGCGCGGGCGATTCGGCGGGCAGCTCGGGCGTCAACTGCGGGAGCGGGTGCGGGAGCAGTAGCTGTGGCGGACCGGCGTGTGGGAGCGGCGGCGGGAGCAGTGGAGGAGGAGATGGAGGAGGAGGAAGCGGCGGCGGAGGGTCGAGCTCGTGTGGTGGTGGTGGGAGCAGCTGCGGCGGCGGGAGTAGCTGCGGAGGAGGAGGCGGGGGCGGTTGCGGCGGCGGAAGTTGAGATCGATAAGAAAGGAGATGGTCTTGGTATTCTATGCATAATAGAGTAAGCGAAACATGATTTATTGCATTGCGCAAAGATGTTGATGATGGTTTGCGTTGCAGTGTTGTGACGCGGGTGCATAAACGGTGGTGATGGTGGCGAGCAGCTACACCATCGCGACATGTGAACACCACCAAATTGCGGCACGGATTGGGAAACTGAAATGTGTTTGCGAGCATCAGTAGGTGCCTCAACTGAACACCAGCAGTTATCGCGGGACCGCTGAGCAAACCGGGGGGGGGGGGGGGGGGGGGGGGGCGAGCCTCACCACGCTGAACACACTTCCGCACCGGCGCAGCAACCGTACAGGCTCGCCCTCAACACCAAAGTGCGGCACAGAACGGTGAATGAACAGTGTTTTTGGGCATCATGAGGTGCCTCACTGCAACACCAGCATGTATCGCGGGGCCACCAAGCAAACAGGGGCAGCGAGCCTCACCACCACGAACAGACGGCCTCGCCCGCACAGCAACCGCTCACGCCCGCCCTCACCAGCTCCCAGCCACGGGACCCAGGCCCCCTCTCACGCACCCATCCCATCCTACCCTCCCGCCCAGCAGCCGACGGCGGCACTGGTCAACAACATATAACGCAAGATATTGCGTCTTGCTTATAACCCCGATGATCCAAGGGACATGCCTCGATAACTCAGTTGGTGAGCAATCAGCCACCTCCAGGGGAGGCCCCGCCGTTGTCGATTTTCTAGCCCTGATTAGCATAGAGCCTGGCTTTGAGCACTCTGCGGTCAGGGATTGGGACTTCGCCGGTCAGCACTCCTAGGTGGTGCCTCCTTGGTGAGGGGCTTCTTTTTTTGCCCTTGTTTTCGAATGATATTTTTTGGCTCTTGCGATGAAACGTGTCCCTGCATAATTGGCTGCTGCTGGAGATTCTTGCGATGGTATTATTGATTGAATCTAGGCGTTGGTGCGCTGTTGAGGCGGGAGTGTTGATGCTGGTGATGGTGACGTCTGGAGGGGGAGCGAAGTAGACGTGGGGGGCTGGCTGGTAGTCGTTCCCATGCCTGCGGATGAGGGCGCCGACAGGCGGCCTGTGATGGGCCTAAAATGATTTTTTTACAGAGGCCGCGGTTCGACTCCCGCTCGTGTGTTTTTTGGATGTGCCTTTTTGGGTCGACTGATGAGCGCGAACAGAGTGTCTGCTGCCCCGTTGCTGGGAGGGCAGCTCGCCTGAACAGGGCCGGCCATGCGGCAGCGCACCCTTCGCACGACCTGGCACGCGACTGAAGCCGAGACTCGATGCTCTTCATTGAACGCCTTTGCTGATGATGGGACAGCTCTACGAGGTATTGAAGTAACAAAGGAGTACGATGACCACTGACTGAACGCCCCTGCAGCCTGCTCCACTATTGCGCCCAGTTGTCGAATACGCACAAATCTTCATTTACTTGGAAGAACTGCTAAACGAGGGGCGGCATAGCATAGCAATTCTTTTCGTCTGTGCATCTTCACGGAATAAAGCCTGTTGTCGGAGGATGGACGATGATGAATTCCCGTTCCTGCCCCGCCGCCGCCGCACTGCGAAAACCCCCCGAAAAGGGGGCGCAATTTTTTTCCCTTGCCCCTTCTACATTACGAGAACAAGAATATTCGGTCGCAAAGCTGACTACAGCATGTAGAAAGCAGTCAAAAAAAAACGTATTGAGCGTGCCGTGAATATGTGTTGTCGAGCATAATTCCCCATCACGGCTGCACGAGGAGACATGTCGTTGCCCTGGCCCGTTGCCAAGCCGCGGGGCAGATCACGGCGGGGCGCGGTTTTGGTGGGGTGGGGCCGCCGTTGCTGCCACTGCTGTTCCAGGCGGGTTGTTGGTGGTGGTGGTGCAGCCGCCACCAGCTGCAGGCAAGGGTGACCTCATGCTGTAACGGCCGGTCGCTATGCCACACGCACCGCCTCCAAAACAAATGGAACCGCCTGGGGAGCTGGCGAGGGAGGAGGCTTTGGGGAGGGGGAGCTAAAAGTTATTCCAGGGGACCGCCGACAATGAGACCCCGTCCGCATTGAAGCTCGACGCCAAGCCGCTCGCCGCTGGAGGGGGCCCAACACATGCCTCTTTCTTCCATCCTCAAACGCCAGCCAGCCTCCTCTGCCGGCCTCATTATCCTTCTTCTCACTGTTTCGCCCAGGACTGCTTTGAGCCATACCTACATGCGTGCCGCAGCTCCGTGATCGCGCCGACTACAAGGTCGAAGCGACGACGACGACAACCACAACACCCATCATCACCACCACCACCCCGGCCACCATGTCCGACCCCGAGTCGTCCGCGCCCCTGCTCCCCACCTCCCACCCTCACCCTCGGCCTCACAGCGCGCGTCACCACCGCCCCGCGCCGTTGCGGCAGCGGCGCGAACAACACCACGACATCCGCAACGGCGGCGGCGGCGGCGATGACGACGATGACGGCAGTGCAGCCGCCGCCGTGGCGGGCGCAGAGCTGGGTGTGGCAGGCCAGAACGGCGGCTCCCGCGTCACGCGCTGGCGTCGCGCCGGGCGCCGCATGCTCGACTCCCGCAGGAAGCACTTCCTCGTCATGGGCGTCGTGACCCTCGACGTGGCCGCCCTGCTCGCAAACGTCTTCATCCAGCTCATTGCCTGCGAGATGCACCAGCGCCACGAGCCCTGGGTGCTCGCCGTCACCGACGCCCTCGAGACGGCCGGGCTCGTCTTCAGCTCCCTCTTCATGCTCGAGCTTGCGGCCTGTCTCTTTTCCTTTGGATTCAGGTTAGTCTACACGTTCTTCTTCTCTTTCTGCGCACCTGTACCTGCAAGGGAGGGCGTTTTCACCCCTGGTATATGCCATTGCCGCTGACAAGAGAATCTGTTAAACACACAGCTACCTCGGCTCCTGGTTCCACCTCTTCGACTCGGCCGTCATCGTCCTCAGCTTCGCCATTGACATCAGCTCGCGAGGCCTCACCGAGAGCATCGGCTCCCTCGTTGTCGTCCTGCGCCTGTGGCGCCTCGCCAAAATCTCGGAGGAAGTCGTCATGGGCGCCACGGAACGCATGGAGCTGCTGGAGGAGCACATCGACGATCTCGAGAGCGAGAACAAGCATCTCAGGGATCTGCTTGTCCACGCGTCGCACCCAAATGACTGAAATTGTACATGCTCGAAGCGGAGTTGTCGTCTTGTGATATTTAACGTTCAACATTCCGGTCGCATCGCGGCGTGATGGCGTCAACAAATGCAAACTACGTCGTTTCTGCATCACGTCCGGCTCACTCTGTGGTGCGTGCGCGGCCAAATGCCGATCACAGTGTCACAAGCCAGCATCACGGACAATCCTTCTCAGCGAAAGGTTTCATTCGCTGCAAAAGAGAAAACAACCGTACAGATATGTCTCGCCCGTCCATGGTGCAGCCCAAATCCGAACCATCTCTCTGCCCAAATGCAGTCCACCGCGTCCAACAAACGCCGCCCAAATGCTTAATGCTCGTGCCAAGGCTCCCATGTCCCAATTCCCTGTATCGTGCGTCGCTCCGTCTAGCTATAAAATGGATGAAACGTGATGCTCGTGGTACGTTCGACATGATCGTTGCCGCTGCCTGTGGAGGTTAGGCGTGCCGACCTCGCTTGTTTCCGCCGCCGCCGAAAGGGTCCTTGCCTCCCAAGCAGCCTCCGAAGAAGTCCTCAAAGTCCCACCTGCGCTTCGTTCCGGCTCCTCTGCCCAAGTGCGCTCCCTGCCGTTTATCTCTCGCGCCGCCCAAGCGGGTCTTGGGGGCTCTCGGTGCGTGTTCATGCGGCCGGCCGTCAGACAGGTCTAGCGTGGCGATGTTCGGGTACGGATGCGACGACTGAAACGTAAAGCTCTCCTGAGTAGGTACGACTATCCGAGGCGTTTCTTCGGGGATGATGGGGACCGTCGAGATGGGCGGCTCGCTCGCGCGCTGCGGGAGAGACTGCGGCTCGGTGCTCGTGCGTGTGAGCTCAGGCGAGTTCGTTCGGTCGCTTCGCTCAACTTCGTCTTCGCTGTCGTTGTTGTTGCTGCCGAGAGGCGCGTCGCGGCCATCTAGGCGCTCCGTCGCCCAGGCTCGCACCCTCCAGCCCTCTCCATCGCGCAGGCCGAGGTTCTCCCTGTCTAGGAACGTGAGCAGGTCTTCCAGGCACTCTTGGTACCCTTCCGATCGGGCTCTTGATTCGGCGAGGGCAGACGTCTTGTACAGCTTTGTCACAGACAAGGCGGCAGCCTTGAACACGTCGAGAAGCTGCTCGGGAGCCGGCTCCTGGGCGGCCTGTTTACCGGCCGCGCCATGCTGTGGGTTGGAGCCCCTGCCAGAGTCCATCCTCTGGGGGCGATATGCAGTAGCAACGGTTGAATGAGGACCTGGGAACGCGTCAGTTTCCTGCGAGTCTGCTGCGTGGCGGAAAACCTGGGCTCGGACTCACGCTGTGTTGCACGAATATTGGCTGATGCTGGAATGACCCCGCGGCTGACTCAACAGGCGGTTCGGTCGATGGGGGCGTCGAGTCCTGCGACGCGAAGTGTGCGCTTGGTGACCACGAAATGAATGAGTGCCAGGTGGCGATACAGCGAGGGGTTCGGGTGTCGGTGTGAGACTCGGACACAGCGTCTGCTGGAGTTCGTCGTTGCAGCGAGGTTGAGGTGAAGGAGGAACTGGCTGGGCTGTCGAGGCCTGAGAGCCACGCAGGTTCTTGTCACGGGGTCCGCCATGCGAAGCGGGACAGCATGTGGGGTCGAGCGTCTTCGGCCAGCCGCCACGTGATTCTACGGCGCGTTCTGTGCACCTGCAGTACGCGGTTGCGGGTTGGGGGTATTACCCAGATTGAAATATGATTTGCATTTCTAGGAGAAGCCATCCCGGGTTATTTTTAATTGGGATGCTTCTTTGTGGTCATGGTCATTGTTTGTGTCTGGCTTTAACGGCGCGCCTGGCTGGCAGCCACCCTGCAGCCGCAAAGCCAGCGATTCAAAGGGCCAACAAACATTGACGTCGACGCACCGGCTCGGACTTTTCTTGTTCCAGGGGGCGATGCGCCTGTAGCCCCCGTAGGTACCTAAGGGGTGGTGTGGGCCCGGCCTGGCAGACGGGCCATTACACCTCAGGCCTGCAGTCCCGTCTTCCTGAGCGGCTTGGGCGGGTGGATCGTGCACGCGCGCTAGTCGCCCAGCCGGCCTTCGACGGGCACGCATAACTTCGAGATTCCACCACCCTCGTCACTCCATCTCTGCAAAAACACCCTCCCGTGCGACCTCTGGCCACCGGAACACGCGCAACACCCGACACGTCGCGACGCATCACCTGTCGGCACGCTCTCTTGCTTTGCATCAGCAAGAACCACCCCCAGCGTCTCAACTGCGCAGTTCCGCGCATCTACAAACGCGTCGCAGCTGTCCAGTCGCGTTAAGAGGTTTCTTGAACTCAGGACTGTTGCCATCATGGCCCCGCGGCCCCGAGCCAGCGGCGCCGACACGGACGCGTCCATGTCCGACGCGCCCGACTACCATCGTGGCGACGAGATGGTGCGTCTCAAATGCAGGCCTAAGAGCCGAGCCGACATCGTTTGATGCGTTGCTAACAGTGTAACAGGAAGTTGACGAAACTCCCGATTATACTGATTCCGACACCAATCCCAACACAACGGCCAGCAGCGTGGCTGGCGACCCCATATCAGATGGGCGCAAGCGCCGCTCCGAGGCAAACCAATTGCGTCGAAGCATCTTTGGCAAGAAACACGACCGACTCGGCGAGTCCAAGGTACGCGAATTCCTCGCTTCCCCCCGATCGTTACTTGTCCACGCAGAGACTGACCGCAGCGTTCAGGAGGATGACACGATCCGCCGATTTAGATACCTCCTGGGTCTGACGGACCTCTTCCGTCACTTCATCGAGACCAACCCGGACCCCAAGATTCGCGATATCATGGCCGAGATCGATCGTCAGAATGCTGAAGCTGCTCGAGGCAAGAAGGGCGGCGCCAGGCAGGGCGGCGCAACCAGCGAGAGGCGACGGCGGACCGAGGCTGAAGAAGACGCCGAGCTACTCAAGGACGAGAAGCATGGAGGCTCCGCCGACACAGTCTTTCGCGAGTCGCCCTCCTTCATCCACGGCCAAATGCGAGACTACCAGGTCGCCGGGTTGAACTGGCTCATTTCGCTGCACGAAAACGGCATTTCTGGAATCTTGGCCGATGAAATGGGTCTGGGCAAGACGCTCCAGACAATCTCATTCTTGGGCTACCTCCGTCACATTGCCGGCATCACAGGTCCTCACCTGATCACAGTACCCAAGTCCACTCTCGACAATTGGAAGCGAGAGTTCGCCAAGTGGACTCCCGAGGTCAATGTCCTCGTTCTCCAAGGCGCCAAGGACGAGCGTCACAATCTTATCAACGAGCGACTGGTTGATGAAAAGTTCGACGTGTGCATCACGAGTTACGAAATGATTCTGCGCGAAAAGGCGCATTTGAAGAAGTTTGCGTGGGAATACATCATTATTGATGAGGTACGGGCAACTGTCCTTTGCTTCCCCTGGCTAGAATGAGTGCTGATGACGTACAGGCGCACCGAATCAAAAACGAGGAGTCATCCTTGTCACAGGTCATCCGTCTTTTCTCGTCGCGAAACCGCCTGTTGATTACCGGAACGCCCCTGCAGAACAACCTCCACGAACTTTGGGCGCTCCTCAACTTCTTGCTGCCCGATGTTTTCGGCGACTCGGAGGCTTTTGATCAGTGGTTCTCCGGCCAGGACCGCGACCAGGACACCGTTGTCCAGCAACTGCACCGCGTTCTCCGCCCATTCTTGCTTCGCCGAGTCAAGAGTGACGTCGAAAAGAGTCTTCTGCCCAAGAAGGAGGTCAACCTGTACCTGGGCATGTCCGACATGCAGGTAAAATGGTACAAAAAGATCTTGGAGAAGGACATTGACGCTGTCAACGGCGCGGGTGGCAAGCGCGAGTCCAAGACGAGACTCCTCAACATCGTCATGCAGCTGCGCAAGTGCTGCAACCACCCGTACCTTTTCGAAGGCGCCGAACCTGGCCCGCCGTACACCACCGATGAGCATCTTGTCTATAACGCCGGCAAGATGGCTGTTCTCGACAAGCTTCTTGGAAGACTCCAGAAGCAGGGCAGCCGAGTCCTCATTTTCTCTCAGATGAGTCGTCTGCTGGACATTCTTGAGGATTACTGTGTTTTCAGAGAGTACAAGTATTGTCGCATTGACGGTAGCACCGCTCACGAGGATCGCATCGCCGCCATTGACGAATACAACAAGCCTGGCTCGGAAAAGTTTGTCTTCTTATTGACGACTAGAGCTGGTGGTCTGGGCATCAACCTCACATCCGCAGATATTGTCATCCTCTACGATAGCGACTGGAACCCTCAGGCGGATCTGCAGGCCATGGACCGCGCTCACCGCATCGGACAGACGAAGCAGGTGGTGGTGTACAGATTTGTCACTGACAACGCCATCGAAGAAAAGGTGCTCGAGAGAGCTGCCCAAAAACTCCGTCTCGACCAGCTGGTTATTCAGCAGGGGCGCGCACAGATTGCGGCCAAGGCTGCCGCCAACAAGGACGAGCTGCTCTCTATGATTCAACACGGCGCCGAAAAGGTCTTCCAGAGCAAGGGTGCGACGGGCAACATTGCGGCCAGTGGCGCGGATATTAAAGACGACGACATCGAGGAGATTCTGGCCCAAGGCGAGAACCGTACAAAAGAGCTCAACTCCAAGTATGAGAAGCTGGGCATCGACGACTTGCAAAAGTTCACCTCCGAGTCGGCGTACGAGTGGAATGGCGAGAACTTTGCCAACGTCAAGAAGGACATCAGCCTGAACTGGATTAACCCGGCCAAGAGAGAGCGCAAGGAACAGTCCTACTCCATGGATAAATACTTCCGGCAGGCCATGTTTCCCAACCCCAAGGCGGACGCGAAACCCAAGGCGCCTCGGGCGCCGAAGCAGGTGCCGGTGCATGACTATCAGTTCTACCCCCCTCGTCTCCGCGATCTCCAGGACAGGGAGACGGCATTCTATCGCAAGGAAATCGGGTATAAGATACCCCTTGCAGATGGAGATGAGGAGACTCTGTCGGAGCGCGAGGCTGAGCGGGCGTTGGACCAGCAAGAGATCGACAACGCGACTCCGTTGACGGAGGAGGAAAAGCAGGAGAAGGAGGAGCTGTCCGACCAAGGCTTTGGTCACTGGAACAAGCGAGACTTTCAACAATTCGTCAACGGGTCCGGCAAGTACGGCCGCACAGATTACGAAGGCATCTCACAGGAGATTGACAGCAAGACTCCGGCCGAGATCAAGGCCTACGCCAAGGTCTTCTGGCAGCGCTACACCGAGATTGCGGATTACAACAAGTACCTCAAGGTCATTGAAGACGGCGAGGAGCGGACACGGAGGATCGAGAACCAGCGGAAACTGCTGCGCAAGAAGATGCAGCAGTACCGGGTGCCGCTGCAGCAGCTCAAGATCAACTACTCTGTGTCGACGACGAACAAGAAGGTGTATACCGAAGAAGAAGACCGGTTCTTGCTGGTCTTGCTGGACCGGTATGGCATCGACTCGGAAGGACTGTACGAAAAGATGCGCGATGATATCCGCGAGTCGCCCCTGTTCCGCTTCGACTGGTTCTTCCTCAGCCGCACACCAACCGAGCTGTCCCGTCGATGCACTACCCTGATCACGACTATTGTCAAGGAGTTTGAGGATGTCCCGTCGCGGGGTGCCAACGGCGTGAATGGAAAGACGAAGCGCGACCCCGACGAGGAGAATGACGAGGATAGCGTGCTGGGCATGGCCCCTGCCAAGAAGAAGTCAAAGAACGGTGTTAAGGTACGTGAAGCACTCGACGTCGGCCATACCGAGCCTGAATTAACAGTCATCACAGAACAAAGCTCTTGACAACGTCAAGTCGAGCAAGGCTAGCTCAGCAGCGCCATCCAGGGCTTCTAGTGTGGCATCGTCGGCGTCGAACGCAGGTGCCAAGTCCAAAAAGGGCAAGGGGAAGAAGAGGTGAAGTAGGGACTCGGGAGATGGGGAAATGTTGGTTACGAGGGCACGGGTGTCTAAGTGATAGATTGGCGTTTGGCGGGCTGGTTGCGGGTCCCAGGCCAGTAAAGGCTGGGAATGAGGAGACGGTGGCCGAGTTTTGAGTGTCACCAATGTTCCAATAAATATGTACGGATGTCAATTTGACCTAGATCAACAGCGTTGGAACGGCCCGGTGTAGTGCATGGGACGCGATGAGGTATACGGGGTGTACAGCTCACTGTGACACAGCAGAGCGGTGCTGACTTGCCCGAGTAATACTTGAATTTCCCACACTACCTAGCCAGTCATTCCGTCGTCCATAACCACCAGTCTCCCGTCGCCTCGCCCGGCGCGGACAGACGCACGCTTGACGAGTTTTTTACAGGACCCGTACCCGCCGGCCCTGTCCTTCGTCGGGGCGGCCTCCCGTCCGCTGCGCCCGACCAGGAGCCGGCAGTCCTCAAGAACATTCGAATGATTTCCTTTCCTTCCCCAAAACGCCGTACTATGCAAGCAGACAGGAAAAGACGACGCTCTCTGCCCTCCGGCGTGCGGCCTTACCGCCCCCTGTTTGCCCTCGCAGTCGATAAAGCGCTCCTCAGTCAGGCGGGGATGGTGATATATCGGTCTGTCAAGGCGAGACGGGTGGACCGCGTCGGGGAGAGCGTGGAGAGAGAACGCAATAGGTCCGGTTCACGAGTGGGGGCCGGCCGTCTACTGCATCCGGTTCGCGCGTTCCCTCTCGACCTCGTACATGAAGTCAAAGTACCCCTTGTCGAAGTGGTGAACGCGGACGTAGCCGTCTTCTCCGCCGCTTGCGTAGCTCTTGCCGGTGGGGTCGGCGGCGACGGTGTTGAGCGGGCCGAAGTGGCCACGGACACGGCCGATCTCGTCCTCGAAAATCTTGTGGTAGAATCGGGCCTCGAACTTGCCCTGGCGGGCGGCGGTCGTGGTGACGTCCATGGCGGCCTGGCCACCACCGAGGATGACGAAATCCTTCTTGGGCGTGATGGTGGCGCTGTTGAGGGGCGTGTCGGCGGGGTAGGTCTTCATGACCGTGAGGTCGCGAGCATCGATGAGCTGTTTATTATGTGAGCAGATGGCCATGCACCGGGGGCTAGTGATGAGTGCCTACCTTGGCGGTCTTGTCCTTGCAGGCAGTGATGAAGTAGGTCCGGTCCGTCGACCACTGGAGATCGACAATGGGCTGGTTGAGCTCGTGGATGGGCACGTTGTCCAGCAAGTCGCCAGTCTTGCCGTCATACTGGGAGATGCTACCGTCCTCGTGACCGGCAATGATGTACTTGTTGAGAGCGCTCCAGCCTGCGACGGTGGCCTTGCTCTCGTCGCAGACGATGGTGAGGACCTTCTCGTCGCTCTGCTCGGCCTCGACGTTGGGGTTGATGTCCATGACGACAATGTTGCTCAGGTAGCCCATGCGCTTCTCGGTGACACCCAGCAGCTTGGTGCCGTCTTCGTTGAACTCGACACGCTTGACGGCCGTGGGGAACTCCCAGACCTTGAGGCAGCGGCCCGTCTTGACGTCCCACAGGCGGATCGTGTTGTCGGCGGCGCCCGAGGCGATCATGGTCGTCGTGGGGTCGACATCGACGGTCCAGATGGCACCGACGTGGCCGTGGTAGGTTCCGATGCGCTCGCCGTTGTGAGACCACCAGGCGCAGATGTGCTGATCCTTTGCGACGGAGAAGATGACATCGCCGTCGAGGTTGTATCTATACCGCAGAAAGGACGAGACATGTTAGCCAGCGGGATTTCGAATCTCGGGCCCCTGCCTGTTCGGAACGGCACCCGAGGTGAGGGGTTCGAGGGTCGCATACCGGATCTGGGTGAGCGCACGCTCGTGCCCAGCGAGGAGAATGGGTCTCATGATGGGCGGGTTTCGGTCGGATAGAACGCTCTCTTGGGTAGTCGACCAAGGGAGCTTCTGGTGTGGCGGGCTGTTCGGGGACGAGGAGCGGCAGGTCGAGGCGGAGGCGGGAGGGTATAAATTGTATGGACCGGCGTTGGATGAGGATCTGAGAGTGGGCTTTGAATTTTTGGCGATTGTGCGTTTTGGTGGGGCAGAAGTTGCTGGCAGGGGGGAGGAGGGGAGTCATCAGTTTCGCACTGCGCTCTTACTTGATTGGGCCTGATTAGGTCAGCGGTTTGTGGAGGAGCATGTGCGAATTTGGGGCTACCCTCGAGCAAAGTAGCGCGATGATTGGCCTGTAGCTCTGCCCCGTGGGGATTTGACAAGCCACCTGTTAGATGTGGTACTTGCGACACTTCCCGAATTGGCAGCGCCAACAAGTACCGACCTTGCCTCCTTCGCAAGGTTCGCACCGCGACATCATCTGTGACCAACAGCACAGTCATAAGAGTCAGAGACGCGTCTATGACACAGGCGTCATACGATACAAGTTCAACCTGAGGCTCCTAGACAAGCAACAGCAGCGTACGAAGAGATGTGCCCATTTCGGAGCTCGCCGTCTGAGGCGCGAGTGCCTTGACATAATGGTGATGAGTCTTGCCGCCACCAGATGCCCTTCTCAGCAACGCACCACCCACTACGCTGCTTGTCTTGGCAAGTTGGCTTGGATTCGGATGAAGCGGCGGCAGCTAGTCTGACGACCCCTCAACTCCAACGCCAGACGCAACACGTACAGGTCATCGTTTACCGTCGGGCCGGACTCAATGTGAGGGGTCGGTCACGTTCTCTGAGCCACGAAGCTGCAAGCCACGGACGGCTGATGGTACGACGAGCCGTGCCGAAGAGCTGGATGAAGTGAGGAGATGCTGGAGGCATGCGTGAACGGCCATTTATAGCTTCACGAGCTGCCTCAACCGTGGTTAGCCTCGAGCGCCGGTGTTGGTACGGAGTAACGCGAAGCATCCGATCAGCGTCCGGGTCCGTCGGCTCGTCACCATACGGGCAGCTGTTTCTACTTGGCGTTGAGACAGCTGAGGGAGCAGATGACATCTCACGGGCCTCATCAGGCACTTGGGTATAAAAGTACGGGGAAGTTGCCGCCCAGACCACCCATCGTGACGCCTCGAGGGCAACTTCTTAGGTGATGAAAAGGGGCGGCGCATCCACGCCATTGGCTCAGCACTCGGGGTCGCAGGTACGAGCTGTCGACCTGCCCGGTCCGTCGCTAGTCGAGTCGATGAGTGTTGGCGACAGCAATCTCCACCGAGCTCTCGAGGCAGACGTTCCCGGAGACCTTGGGTCGTGCGTCGTCCCGGTTATAAAACCCAGAGGCAAGTCCGTGGCGGGCGCAATTTAAGGGACACCGAACCCACATGGCTCCGCGCGCCAGGCCACCAGCTCCAGCAGGCCAGAAAACGTCGGAACTCCCGCGCTGACGGCACGCACACGCACACACTGGCCGCCTGTCACCCTCGTCAAGGTGCCAAACCCGCAGGGCTGCAGCTGCGCGACAAAAAGCCCCCATCTGGAACGGGAACGGGACCTGGACCTGCACCCGCGGCACTGGAATGGCACGTCGCCAGGCGCTGCACGTGTCGGCGAAGGCGGCGGCGGCGCGTCCGGCGTCGACAGCCCAGTCGCTGAGGCCTGCGCGATTGCCGCCGGCGGCGCAGATCGTCGCTGAGGCCACAGCATGCACGGGCGGCCGGACGCCGCGGCAGCAGGTCGCCCGGGCGCCGCCGTCGGAGAACAACAACCTCAGCGGGAGCTGGACGAGTCGACGGAGCCGCTCCAGTGACGCGACTGCTGGGGCCGCACAACCAACAGCACCAACGGCACCACTACCATCAGCGCTGGAGGCGCTTAGTCCCGGCACCGGAGCCGGTGCAGCAGCCGCTCCCAGTCCCGCCAGCCGCAGGGCGATCCGCAGGGCCCTCAGCCCCGAAGCGCTGCAAGCCGCTGCCACTGCCGCTGCCGCCGCCGCCCAACCAGTCCAGCTGTCACCATCTTTTTCTCCGACCCGTTTTCGCAAATATCGGACGACGACGGCTTCCCCATCTCTCCTGACGCTGTCACGCCGCTCAGCGCGCCTGGGATCCGCTGCCTCTCTCGCCTTCCAGACCTCTTCTTTCTGCAGCTTCTGCCACGGCCGCAGACTCTTCACCACGACCCCGCCCGCCATGGTTGCCCGCCGGCTCGATGGCACTGCCATCGCCAAGAGCATCCGCGAGCGCATCGGCGCCGAGATTGTTGAGAAGCAGAAGCTCAACCCGCGCTACAAGCCATGCCTCAAGATCATCCAAGGTGCGTTTCATCCCTCGCGAGACCGGCGAGCCGGATCTCGGTGCCTTGCAGGCCAATTGAGCTGACTGAATGCTGCGACAGTGGGCGACCGCTCTGACTCCTGTGCGTCCTGTCATACCCCGCCCCCGCATCGTGACCCTCGATGCCGCGGCTGCGCGCTGGCGTGCTAACTAATCCACAGCCACGTATGTTCGCATGAAGCTCAAGGCCGCTGAAGAGGTACGACTACATGACAACAAACCTTGTCATGCTTTCTGGTTCAACGCTTACGCTACTGACAGGCTGGTGTTGCGTGTGAGCTGCTGCACTACCCCGCCGAGATCACTGAGCCCGAGCTGCTGGACCAGCTCCGCCGCCTGAACAACGATCCCACGGTCAACGGCATCCTCGTCCAGCTCCCCCTGCCGAGCCACATCTCCGAGTACAACGTCACCTCGGCCGTCGCCGACGAAAAGGATGTCGATGGCTTCGGCACCAATAACATTGGTGAGCTGGCCAAGCGTGGCGGCAACCCCATCTTCACCCCTTGCACGCCCAAGGGTGTCATGCACCTCCTCCGCGAGGCTGGTATTCCCCTGGCCGGCAAGTCGGCCGTCGTTCTCGGCCGCAGCAACATTGTCGGCAGCCCCGTGAGCTACCTGCTCCGCAACGCCGACTGCACCGTCACCGTCTGCCACTCCAAGACGGCCGCGTTGGAGTCCTACCTCAAGAGCGCCGACATTGTCATTGCTGCCATCGGACAGCCGCAGTTTGTCAAGGGCGAGTGGCTAAAGGAGGGTGCTGTGGTCATCGATGTCGGCACCAACTTTGTCCCGGATGCCAGCAAGAAGACTGGATACCGCCTGGTCGGTGATGTCGACTTCGAGTCTGCCTCCCAGGTCGCCTCGGTCATTACCCCCGTCCCGGGCGGCGTTGGTCCCATGACCGTGGCTATGCTTCTCGAGAACGTTGTTGAGGCCACGACCCTCTTCTTCCAGAACGAGAAACTCCGCAAGACTATTCCTCTTCCCCTGAAGCTCGAGAGACCTGTCCCGTCAGACATTGCAATCTCCCGAGCTCAGACGCCCAAGCAAATCACCCGCATCGCTGCCGAGGTCGGCATTGCGCCCCACGAGCTGGAGCCCTACGGGGCCTACAAGGCCAAGGTCGACCTGAACCTGCTCAAGCGACTGGAGCACCGCAGGGATGGACGCTACGTGGTCGTCACAGGTATTACCCCTACGCCCCTTGGCGAGGGCAAGTCGACCACCACCATGGGACTTGCACAGGCACTGGGTGCCCACGTTGGCCGCCTGACCTTTGCCAACGTGCGCCAGCCCAGTCAGGGCCCGACCTTTGGCATCAAGGGTGGTGCTGCCGGCGGAGGTTACAGTCAGGTCATCCCCATGGATGAGTTCAACCTGCACCTCACGGGTGACATCCATGCCATTACGGCGGCGAACAATCTTCTTGCTGCGGCGATTGAGACGCGTATGTTCCACGAGAACACGCAAAAGGACGGCCCGCTGTACAGGCGATTGGTTCCTGCCAAGAACGGCGTGCGCAGATTCGCCCCGGTCATGTTCCGCCGCCTGAAGAAGCTCGGCATTGACAAGACCATCCCCGACGAGCTCACCGAGGACGAGATCCACCGCTTTGCTCGTCTCGACATTGACCCCGAGACCATCACCTGGCGACGTGTGCTGGATGTCAACGACCGCCACCTCCGGGGCGTCACCGTCGGCACGGCGCCCACGGAGAAGGGCCAGAGCCGCGAGACCGGCTTTGATATTTCCGTTGCTAGCGAGTGCATGGCCATTCTCGCCCTCAGCACCAGCCTTGCGGACATGCGTGAGCGCCTGGGCCGCATGGTTGTCGCCACGTCGCGCAGTGGCGACCCGGTGACGTGCGACGACATCGGTGCAGGCGGCGCCCTGACGGCGCTCATGAAGGATGCCATCAAGCCGAACCTCATGCAGACGCTCGAGGGAACACCGGTGTTTGTCCACGCCGGGCCGTTTGCCAATATCAGCATTGGCCAGAGCTCCATCATCGCCGACAAGCTGGCGCTCAAGCTCGCAGGAACGGAGCCCGACGAGGACCACAACAGCACGGCTGGTTTCGTCGTGACCGAGGCCGGTTTCGACTTTACCATGGGCGGTGAGCGGTTCTTCAACATCAAGTGCCGCACTTCTGGGCTGGTGCCCGACGTGGTGGTCGTCGTTGCGACTGTCCGAGCCTTGAAGGTGCACGGCGGCGGCCCGCCGATTGCGCCCGGCGCCCCGCTCAACCCGGTCTACAAGGAGGAGAATGTGGACATTCTGCGTGCAGGCTGCGTCAACTTGAAGAAGCACATTGCCAACGCCAAGTCGTTCGGTGTTCCCGTCGTCGTCGCCATCAACAAGTTTGCGACCGACACGGATGCCGAAATCGCCGTTGTGCGCGAGGAGGCCTTGGCCGCAGGCGCCGAGGACGCTATCCTGGCAGACCACTGGGCTCAGGGCGGCGTCGGAGCCGTCGACCTGGCGCAGGGCGTCATCGCGGCCTCTGAGAAGCCCAAGGCCCTAAGCCTGACGTACGGACTGGACGGCTCCGTGCAGGAACGCATCGAGGCCATTGGCAAGAAGATGTATGGCGCCGCCGCAGTCGAGTTCAGCGAGCTGGCACAGAAGAAGGTGGACACATACACGAGGCAGGGCTACGGCAACCTGCCCATCTGCATCGCCAAGACGCAGTACTCGCTGTCCCACGACCCGGACCTGAAGGGTGCTCCCACCGGCTTCACGATTCCCATCCGGGACGTGCGCATGGCCGCCGGTGCGGGTTATCTGTGAGTCATGCTTTGTCCTGGACGCACAACGTCGCTAACATGTGCAGGTACGCGCTTGCTGCTGATATCCAGACGATTCCCGGCCTTCCTACGGCGCCGGGCTACCTCAATGTCGACGTCGACACTGAGACGGGCGAGATTGATGGTCTGTTCTAGAGGCCATGTTCCTCTCATGGTCCGCCCTTTGTCTGGGCACGGGCCGTGCGAGCCCGTTAATATGCATAATTTTGCGCGTAGAGCAGCCTTTTGGTTTTTTGCCTTTCAACTCAACGTGGCATGGCCGCCGGAAGACAGGGAAATGTCGGGGTTCATGGAATTCAACACATGGCGTGAAACGGAGGGCGTGGGTTGGTCAGTTGACAGACTTCGTAGCACAGACGTACGAGGCATGAAGTAGACGCAAAGACGTCGTTTTTTGGATCATGGCGACAGGGCCCCCATGTGCCTCACCCCTGGTCATCTTCGACATTGTTACCACAACCGAATGCCATTGTGTTCGACTCCTTGTTGCTGTCGATCAGATGACGTGCCCGTAGATGGCGCCAGATGGACTGCGGATCAAGCTGCCGAGTCTGGACGATGGCTGCCGGGGGTGCGCCCTTGAGTGAGGCGGGCTGGCTCTGTTTCAACATCGGCTGTAAGGCAGCTAATAAGCGCAGCAGATGTCGCTGTCGAAGCGAAGGGTCTGCAGCGCGTGCGGTAGGCGAGCCGCTGCACTCGCGCCGCATGAGGCTTGCCCCTTCGATAGACGGGCGGGAAGAATAACCGGATGACCATCTCGGCAGGGCCTCTGCATGGGGTAAGAAGCGAGCCTCGGTGGCTGGCTGGGCGGGCGGCCGTGCGGGTGAGCGATGTGTGACGGATCTCGACGACGAGCCCCCCCTGCTTTGCTTGCCCGCAGACACACGCGCATGGGCGGGGAGTCACGCAACACAACGTAGCACGACACGGCGACGGCATGGAATAGCAGAGACCGGGCGGCCGACTGCCGCCTTTGCATGTCCTACCAGGCAGGCTGCCAGCCATCCAGACTTTGGTTTGGTCATGGCAGGGATGGGGGAGGGGACCCAAGCGGGCTCGATGCCGGGGTCGCGCGTGCGGAGTTACAGTACAGACAGGGCGAGGTGGGCGAGGCAGGAGAGACGAGGGCGAAGAGGGTGTGGTGAGGGTGCCGGGCCGGACGGAATCAAGGGCCCGAGTAACAGCCCGGGAGCGTCCTGTCCGCAGAATATGCAGGACGGTACAGTACTGTACTGTATACTACGTATATTCAACGATGCGGAAGAACACGCGCAGTGCACCATGGAGCCCACCCTGACAAGAACAATGCGGGCGCTGGAATCGACGAGGCGGCCGTAGCGTCGCGCGTGGCGGACGACGAGCCGAATGGTGTTGGGTGGTGGATGCGTCGTTGTCTGCGGTTGAGCCACCGCCATGCGGTGTGAGGCACGGACTACCAAGCACCAACACTCTCGCCTCGTCTTTTGCTGTAGTACTTATCTTGATACTGTAAATTCTTCTTCAGTAATCGGTTGCAATAGACACGCCGTTGGCCCTATTCTGCGCAGTCTCCATGGACATGTATGCACTGTAACGCACCCGGCGGCGGCACACGATGCGCCGCAACAGTGTACGGATGTAAGTGTAGTATGTAAGTCACCAGGGAAACGCTCCAGAGTGGTCCAGCCATGAATTCGCCCTTTTCTCGCCTTCACGGTCAAACACGGCTGTGTACTAGCTCAGGAAAGCGACAGAGGGAGCAGTGATTGCAGTAGAGTCAAGCACCTACCTATAGTTCTGTAACTTGGAGAGCACGCCTCGGCACTTTAATTTTCAAGGAGAGTGGGGATGGGATAAGGAACAATGCAAAAACGAGGCGCGATTATGACGGCCCACGGGAGAAAGAAGGGGGTTGTCCGTCCGTCGTCCATTGGCGGGCGGGCGGGCGACCAGCCCCGGCCGCCCGCCGCCAGAGCCGAGCAGGCCCCCTCCACGGCTCCAACAACGTTCGAGATGACGAGACGGCGGGATGCAACCACGAGGGCTTCTGCACAGACGCTGGCGCCTTGGCAGGGCAGGGCAGACGACGCCGACGTACGCATTGACGCTGTGCGGTACTGAGCTGTATCACTTTTACCGTTCTGGAAATGTAGATCTGGGTTGTGAGCTGGGGCGGCGCCGTGGCTCGGGCGCCGAAGAACAATGGAAGGCGTGTCTTACACGCACGCTGGAGGGGGACCTCGAGGGTATCACGGCGGCGATGCGGCAGAGTCAGCGATGCGCACGAGATGTTACGAACTTACGACCAACTCTTTTGTACGAAGTATGTACGGTACAGATACATTCCCTGGGGAGGAGTAGGGGCGACCAACCACGGCATTGTCATTGACGACGGGGCAAGAACCTTGGGAACATCGGAAATCCTCGATGCTTCCGAGCCGTGCACCGCTGTGCCGGCTCTCGTTACGAAGCACTATATCCACGACACCGGGCGACGGCACGGAAATCTCCGTCCGCGACGGTAGGCAGGTAGGGGGTAGGTATTGTACCAGATGCTGCACCTCTGCGGCTCGTCATACCTTATTTACTGTAACAGAGACTGCGCTCGTTGCATGTATGCACGTATGCCTCGCACTTGTACTACACTGCTGTACGTACGTACAGTAGCATTCTCTCGTCCTGAGCAGGGCTGCTTGCTGCATTGTGTGCAGCGGGGAGGCGTCGAGAAATACGCCAAGCAGGGGGAGCTTGGTCCAGCGCCAATGCTCGCAGGGCTGCGTCGCCCGTTGTTGGGTCGGTTCGGTCAATGCTGATGAGGATTCTTAATTCCTCGTTACCTAGAGCCCCCAGCCCTGCGCCCACTGTCTGTTCCCTTGTAGCTGCCGCCACACACCCAGGCCGTGGCGATTGCCTCGGGGCGCCGTCTAAGCAACACCAGAAGACCGCGAGAAATGACACCTGCCTGTATTGCTCCGCAACTTAAGGCGATCTGCTACAGTACAGTATCTGGAACTTTGGTAATGATGGGTACGACAGGAAGCGGCGCATGTGAGCACTGCCGACGCGGCATCTGACCCGGCGGGCGCTGACGGCCGTGCTCCGCCGTTCCGCGACGACGACCAACAAAGAATCCCGGCACGCGGACAGCCACTCACCCTCATACAGACACAGACGCATTCGACACCACAAACTCCTCGTTTCACCTTCCCAGACGAGGCCGCCGTCGCCGCCCCGCTGCTTTGGAATCCAGAAAACACCTACTGTACCACTGTAGTATACACACGCGCGGGATCGCCGTTTTCTCCGCTCCCATCCCATGCCACCCCCGGCCATCCCCATCCCATCCATCCATCTCTACCTCCCATCGCCGCCCACAAGCCCCCGAACGCCCGCCCCCCTTGTAGTTGCGCGCGTGGCGCGAGGACCACGACCGCCACCAACGGGCGAGGTAGGCAGCGGCACACTACCACCTACGGTGAGAAGGGAAGAAGAGAGGATACGACGCGGCGGCGCCCATCGCCGCCAGGACGTGGATATGGGAGGGAACGGGGCGGCGCTGGGGGGGGATAAGAAGAATAGGCTTCCCGTGCCACAGCTCGCTGCACACACACACACACACACACACACACACACACACACGTATACTAGAATAAAATCATTCATGACGGTGCCACGTACTGTACTAATGGACGGGCCGTCATCACGCACAGGCCCGGGTGTTCGTCTGGCTCGGCGGCGGCGGCGGCGGTCGTATTTGCATGGTCGACACCCCCCCCGTCTCTCTTCCACTCACGCACTCACTCACTCACCGGGCCGTTGAACAAACAACTGGCAGTTGCCGGATCTGCAACTTTTTTTCTCTCCCTTTCCCCGTCCGTGCTCCTCCTCCTCCTCCTCCTTCTCGGATTTGTTCCTTTCTCACCAGTCCCCGTTGCCCTTCTCCTCCTCCTTCTTCTCTTCTTGCCTGTCGTGTGTGTGGACAGACACACAGGCTCCCGTTGGCAGCGGCAGCATAACTCTCACACGGGGCTTTCGTCTGGTCTGCCGCCATATTCGTGACCTCTGTGCCTGTGTGTGAATCGCATTATCACGGCCATCGCGCCATCTATTCAAGTGTCTGATGGGAAGTGGTGGTCTGAGGGCCAGCAAACCTCAACAGCACCGGCAAAGTTCCCTCTAAGCGAGGGTCGAGTTCCTGAATCTTCACGCCGGTGAATTACTGGGGACTGTTCGAATCCGGTGACCGACCTGGCCAGGGGTCATCGATAACGTTCGCGATGGGGACGCTTTCGCTTCTCTTTGGGGCCAGCCTCGTCTACTGGGCCTACTTTTACGTGTCACGCCTACGGCACAGCATCTCGGAGGCCAAGCGAAGTGGCTTCAACTACGTCGTCGTTCGTAAGTTCACTCCCGCCGTTGAGTCTACTTGTTGAGCCCGTCAAGTCTTTGCTAACAGCTGTCCAAAAGCTTGCAACCCGCTCGCGCAGCACTGGCGCGTGCTGTTCCCCCTATGGTCTCGCCTCGTCAGGCTTCTCCCCGAGAGCTGGTGGGAGGAATGGCTCGAGTACGAAATCTCCCCTCCCGCAGGACGCTCCAACATCCTCGAGACTCATATGTGGACAAAGCTGACGAGATGGCCCTTGTAGAATCATGACTCCCGACAACATCTACTGGTCAGGCTGGAAGCTGTTTGAGCGCCACGGCGAGGCCTTCCTCGTCGTGTCCCCCCGCTCGCGCCTCCTGTACGTGGCCAACGCCGAGATGATCACGCACATTGTCACGAAAAAGGAGCAGTTCCCCAAGTGGGCGGCGCGCTACAGCATCCTGCGCCAGTTTGGCGAAAACGTCATCACCACCGAGGGCCAGGCGTGGCGGCTGCACCGCAAGGTCACGTCCGCGTCGTTTAGCGAGCGCAACGCCGCCCTCGTCTTCCGCGAGGCCATTGTCCAGACGCAGGGCATGCTCCGCGGCTGGATCGGCCCGTCCGAGACCAGCAGCGAGGTCCTGCGCACCGTCGAGCGCGATGCCTTGCGCATGGCGCTTCACATCATTGGTTACGTGGGCTTCGGGCTGCGGCTGCTCTGGCCTGGGCAGACGGTGCCGGCGAACATGGACCCCAAGCAGGTCAAGTACGCGTCGCTGCAAGCGCCTGAAGGGCACAACATGAGCTTCGTCGACACCATGTTGAGCGTCATGCACAACATGCTGTTGCTGCTGCTGACGCCAAAGTGGATTCTCAAGGCCTGGCCTTCCGAACGGACCAAGGAGGCTGCCATCGCATACGACGACTACACCAAGTACATGGAAGAGCTGATGGACGACAAGATAGACGAAGCGCGGCGCGGCACCCAGCCTGAGGGCATGGACCTCATGGGCTCTCTTGTGCGGTGCGCTTATGAAGCCGACGCCGCCAAGAGGAGCAACGACAGCGGCAACAAGGCGACGAACCTCCCGGTTCTGAGCCGGCAAGAGATTATTGGCAACGCCTTCATCATGTTCGCGGCGGGGCATGAGACGTCTGGCGGAAGCATGCACTTCCTGATGGTGCAGCTGGCGACGAACCCGTCGGTGCAGCGCAAGCTTCAGAGGGACATTGACGAGCTGTTCGGCGACTCGGACCCCAGCACCTGGGACTTTGACTCCAAGATAAACGGCATGACGGCGAGCATGATCGGGGCGTGCATGTACGAGACGCTGCGCATCCTGCCCCCGGCCGTCGAGCTCCCCAAGGAGGTGTCCCGGCTGGCGGACCAGCCCATCACCATGGACGGGCGCGAGTACGTGCTCCCCAAGGGCACGGGCATCGCCATCGTCAGCTCGGGCGTGCACCTGAACCCGCGGTACTGGCCGCACGGGGAGAGCAAGATCCGGCGCGACTGCAACGACCTGCGCGACTTCCAGCCGGAGCGGTGGTTCCAGAAGTCGGGGCTCGGGGCGAGCGGCGTCGAGGACATGGCGGGCGCCGACGCGGAGCAGTACGGCGGCTACGCGGGACCCGACACCAACGCGCAGCTGTTCCGGCCGGTCCGGGGCGCGTACGTGCCCTTCAGCGACGGGTCGCGGTCGTGCCTGGGGCGGCGGACGGCCCAGGCCGAGATCACGGCCATGCTGGCGGTCATCTTCCGCGAGTACAGCATGGAGCTGGCCGTCGACGAGTGGGCCAGCGAGGACGAGGTGCGGGCCATGAGCCGCGACGAGCTGGCGAGCCTGTACCGGCGGGCGCAGGACAAGAGCCGCTGGACCGTGATGCAGGCGTACAGCGTGATTACGCTCACCTTGCACGGCGAGCACCACGTGCCGCTGAGGCTGGTGAGGAGGGGCAACGAGCGCTTCGTCGACTGGGTGGACGAGTGAGGGAAGCCATTGGGGGGAGACAGACACTGGGCCGCAGAGAGAGAGAGAGAGTCCGTGCCGGACGACGCAAGGGGATGATGGAACTGTATTACGAAAGAGCTGTACGTGCACACGCATATGACCTGCATACTTGAAAGTTGGCGGCCCGTCGTTCTCGCAAGCTGTTGTTTATCCGGGCTGGTTTACACAATTTGCCCGCTGGCATGTGTCTGTCACCTCCCTCACTTTGCCTACTTTGTCTGATCACCCTCGGGACGGGGAGCCAGCACCAAGGGGGCCACGCCATGCTGCTTGAGCACAGCTGCTCTCAGCTCAGCCCAACAACGCGCGCGGGCAGTCAGCACGCGTTGCAAGCAAGCAAGCAAGCAAGCAAAGCAAGCGCCGTGTCCAGGACTGTATGGGCGTGTGTGGGCGTGTTGATTTCCCGTCGTCATCGTCGGCCGTTCGCGTCGACTCGACGGAGCCAATCTGGTCAGCGCGTTGGGGATGGGCAACGATGGGCATCCCGCCTCGCCCGCATCGCATCAAGTTAGCCTGGCTCAAAGGAGATGAGACCTGGTGAAGAGGGAGGGGTTCCACCACCTCAGCGGCGAGGGCGACAGAAAATCGAATCGTGTTGCCGTGGTGCCACCGCAACGTGCCGGCGCTGAATTTTGGCTGCCAGTCATCCAGTCGTCCAAGGCTCCTTCCTCGTCCGCCCCACCGCTGGGGGGGACGCTTCGGGTGGTGCCAGAAGAAGGAGCCTTGGGAGCTTCCTTCCCCAGCCACTCGCTTTTTCCGGTCGGCAGCTGCCCAGAAAAAATGGGCACGGGGCAGGAGCCACCACTGCCACCGCCCGATGATGATGACAAGAACCGAAGCCAAAGCAGCAGGAGCACCGGGCACTGCTGCACCTGCTCCAGCAGCACCAGCAGCACCAGGCAAGGCTGCCCACCCCCGGGACCCGACCCCACCTACCAGGCGGGCTGCCCACAGCGGCAGCGGCAGCACCAGCAAGCACCCTCCCGCGCTCATCGTCGGCGGCGGCGAGCTACTGGGTAGGTCTGGGCTGCCTTCGCCCGCACCCGCGCCCACTGCCATCGTCGCCTTTCTCCCCCCGCCAGCCACCCAGATCAAAACATAAACAAGACACTTCCCGCATCCCACCACCACCACCACCCCCCGTCCACCCATCAAAGCCAACCTTGCTGTTTGCGTGCTCTCAATATCATCACCGTTGGCATCTCGCGATCCTCCTCCACAAAAGGGAACATCATCGAGACCAGCCCCCCTCCAAGGCGCGCACAAGACCTTTTTTTGCCGTCTGCACCACCTCAGAGGCCTGCAGTCGAAGCTCCATTATTGTCATCCGCCTGCTTGAAGCGCATTCTCACTTACCGCCATGTCCGCCACGTCGACAAACAGCTGGCTCAAGGCCCAGCGCAAGAGCGACCTCGTTGAGCTCGCCGATAATGTCGGCTTGAAGAAGTATGTGACATTTCCATTTTTCTGTATTTCTATTTCGTCTTTCCGTCGTTGCGATCGAGTTGCGCCGCGCCGTCGCCGTCGTCGAGTCCACCCGGGGGCGCATCGGGGCGTCGATGCGCGTCACCGTCGCGTAATGCGACTCTCGTTCCTCGACACGCCAACAACGCCTACCCGTGCGCCAACGCCAGCTGCGCGACTGCGCGCCGCAAGACAAGCGATGCAGCTCAAGCGCAGGAAGGCCTTCTTCATTTTTACCACGATGCATCGGCAAGCGCACGTCGCGCCTCGTGGAGGCGCGCGCAACAACATCGTCAACACCAAAGCTCCGCACTTGGTGTCGCGTCGATCCTCGCCGTCGCGCGCGCAACCGGATCCTTGCGCCCCAACAACCAATCACTGACTTGTCGCGTTTAGCTACGAGAGCCTCAAGAAGAGCGATCTCGAGTCCGCACTCGACGAGTTCATCGCTGAGCACACGACGCGCTTCTCCAACCGTCCCGATCTGCAGGGCTACTTCAACTCGCGCTCCAAGGCGCTTGGCTCCCCCGTTAAGAAGGAACGCGAGTCTCTGAAGGATGAGGCCGAGAAGGCGCTCAAGGTTGCCAAGCGACGAGTTACCAAGGTCGCCGAAGAGCTGACGTCCGAGTAAGCATCGCGTGTTTCCGGCCGCCCCTTGCCTCCACTAACAAGCTACTCTTGCCGCAGCGACGATCGCCGCTCCGCTTCTTCCTCTGCTGTCGCGCGCACGCCCGCGCGCAGCCTGTCCCAGGTCGCCGCGCGCATTCCCCTGCCCGCGACCCCCGCCGACGTCGCCAACGCCGTCGACAGGTCCACTGTCGCCATGCGGAAGCGCGTCTCCTCCATTTACCAGGAGAGCGGCATCACTGAGGCGTCGCAAGCTACGCGCGAGACCCTTAGCACCGTCACCAGCGTTCTGTTCTGCGTCTCGGCCTTTGAGCTGTACTTCATCCGTCCCGAGATCCTCGCCAACCGTTATGCCTTTACCGTGCCCGCCGTCGGCCTGCTGGGCACCCCAGATTACCCAGTCTACCTGCCCGACATGTTCCTGCTCCTGACGGCGAGCTTCTGGTCTCCGGCCTTGACCTGGGCCTTCACAAGCGTCGTTCTGCCCAGCCTCTTTGGCTACTTCTTCAACCTGAGCGCCTCCAGCACCCCCGGCCCGCGAACCCGCTCCAAGGCGCATCAGCCCGAGAACGTCGTCGACCCCCTGACGTTCAGCATCGTCAAGGCACTTGTGTCGTACGTCGTGTACGCCCAGGGCGTCACTTTTGGTGGCCTTCTTAACGAGACGTCGATTGAGCGCCTCAACACGGCTGTCTACGGCGGGTACAAGGGTGTCCTTACCGGCACTGCCGTCACCGGCATCGTCAGCATCTACGACGCGGTGCTGAGAAAGTAAAGCGACAACATGCTTCGCGGCGAATCCTCGTGTGTCTCTGTCTCTGTCGCCGGGCCAGTTTACCAGGGATCACGGGGCTATGCTGCGAGGCCGTCTCTACATCCACATAGCTTCGTCTGGCGGCAGACGCCAAAGTCCGGCGCTCTTCCAAGGCTATGTTGGGCATGACAAATGCCGCTCATGCACGGAGCTGCTATGCTTTTCTCTTCTTGGGGACACGCGCCTTGTTCTCGCGTGGCCCAGGTGGCGTTCATGGCGTTGACGGCGTCGCGGCGTGGCTTCGATACCAATCTGTGTCTTCGCTTGGATGGCCTTGATGCCTTGGCCGGTCTGCCTTGCCTCTCTCGACGCCGCGATCCGGTCTCGTCGGGCATGGCTTTACGTTGCCTCAGAGTCGGGTCTCGGCCTGTCGAGATGTCAATGGACTAATTGGCCGCGTTGGGTACTGTACATGACATTTCTGCACGCTCCATGCCCTTTTTGCCATCCACTTCCTGTTTCGAGTTGCACTTCCATGTTTGTACTTGGCTTGTGACCGCAAGTGTAGTGTTCTTTTTTTGGTTTATTTGCTTTGCGCGGCCGAAGGCAGGTCATGGCTTATCTGGGGCTGTCGTTATTGGGTCGTTTGGGGTTCACGGTGGCTGCTGCGTGTTTAAAAGACCCTCGGGGTAAGGGGCGGGCAATATTTCGTAGAGAGGGCGAGGTCGGTTAGCAAGGGGGAGAACCGGGCAAGGCCATGAGTGAACGATGGGAATATATGCACTTTACTGTTTGAAGCCTCCGTCGCGTGTCTCGTGTGGTATTGTTGTCAGACATGGCCTAACTCGGATACCCTGGAAATCGAGGCGGTGCTGCTTGAAGTCCATGCGCTTGTCTCTCGACGGCTGCTCAGTCTGGAACACACGCATGGCCCAGCTCAACCCGATTCTGTTCAACCTATCTATTGTGGTGCCAGTTCTCTCCGAGTGCCACTGCTACATATACAACGGGACGTGGGGACTACTAAGTTACCAAGGTGTTCGGTACATTCAAGCAAAGGCGCTTACACTTTTGTTTCTTTAGTATGGGATTGATTCTTGATGTTGCAGGCTTTTCCGCCCCATCTAAATACTGGCCGGCGAGAAACGTCGTTTTCGGCCGCTCGCCCTTGAGTTGCCGACTCATACCCCGACTTTTGTCAGAGTCAAGCTTGTCGCGATGATCGCAATGGCCCGAGGAGGCGCGCTGATGTAGTGAGCATTATAAGAACGTGCTCTCGCCTTGGAAAGCTCCCGAGGCAAGGAAAGGCTCCAGCCGCAAGGGGCAGTCGCCACAAAAGCCTCCAGGGGGTTCTGAGAGGGGTGGAGTCTGATCTTGGAGGCTGGGAATATGGCTTTCATGGCGAATCAGCGCATGCAAGGCCATCGGCCCTATCCCGCGCCAACTCTTCCCTTTGCCGCTTGCCCACATGCCTTTTGGAGGCCTCAATTCGGGCCACGTTGATCACGTCAGGCGTGAACACTCGATCGCCATTTAACGAGGCATTCTCCTCTAGCAAAACCTGGCTCCGGTCGATATAGCCAAGAAGAGCCTTGGCGTTTGGTGGATTGTGGTAGCGGACCAGATCCGCAAAGGTGATGTAACCAGTCGTCTCCAAATGTGGCACGAGTCTGCCGAGGGGGGCCCCCTGGAAGTAGTTGATATAGATCTGCAGATCTAGAATGTCGACGGCCATGCCAGTCGTGCTGCTCTGGATTATGGGTAGCCGAGAAATAATGTACTCGCCTGGCAATGTCCAATGCTCGTCGGAGCCTAACAGGCCAAACGTGTCCCATTCATCGCCGACTTCGCCATCAGACAGTGTGGGGTTTAGGTGCAGCGCAGCGCGCTTTGCTTTCCGCTCTGCTTGCTTTGCTGTCGACACTGCTCGTGTTGCTTTCCACTCTCTTCGCTGAGCTACCAATTCCTCATGGCTGGGCCGGCCGTGTTGTATGTCCAGCGGAGGCGCGGCGCCATGTTCAAGCCAGATCTCGATGGCCTCCCACAAGAACGTTCGGGCTGGCGCGCCCACGCACCGGATGAAGAAGATCAGAAGCTTCGACAGCATAGGAGGCCAAAACCAAACCACTTTGTGATGCTCCGGACGATGCACGTCCACATGCCCGGCTCCCAGTCTGCGGGCGAGTCTTTGGGGCCACGCAATATCGCAATGCGCCGTCATCAAGATCAAGCCTTCCGCAGTCTCCCTATGGCTCTCGGGAAATCGAAGGCCGTTTTGGCTGCTGGCGGCCAAGAGTATGCGGAGAAGAGAGCTGTGGGAATGAGACCATTGCCCCAAGAAGCTTGACCACCATAGCCCGTGCAGGCCGACGAAGAGCTCTTTCGGGTTCCTCTTGAATTCAGGATCTCGGCTCAGCTTCCACTGCGCGTATTCGAATAAGCCAGCCTGAGATGCCTGATAGGAAAGTCTAAACGTTAGCCAATCTTGTTCGTCTGTCTGACGAGCAAATCTTGTCTCGGGATCGAGGTCCGGAGTCTTACGGATTGCATCAGGGTCGCCAAGCCGGAGGACAAATCACGTTCTGCATTCTTCGAGCGTTGTGCCTCTGTAATGTCATCCCTTGCGAGGACATCCATAATACCCTCGGGAGAAAAATGCAGCAAATTCTGGTCGCCCCATTTCATCGTTGATGGATTCGCGTTGGGCATTTCCGAATTACCAGGATGGAAAGGGGTCCCATGATGGCCGCTGAGAAGTCGGCGACGGGCCTCAGATCTCGCCACATCAAGACGACCCAGCAGCTGAAGGGTACGACTGTGTTCGGGGATTTGCCGCAGCCGGAGCAAAGCAAGGACGTGTTCAGTGAGCTTGAGTAGTCGCGTACCTTCGGTGTTCTTGCACAATTCGTCTGTGGACAGTGTCTCAACAATTGTCACGGCCAGGATGGCTCGAGCAACGTCCTCGTCATCGAAACCAAATTTGTGGGCATGGGTGGGCATCGCGGCTGCGAGAAACTCTGGGATCGACCTGTGGGCAAATTCGACAGTGAGCCAGGGTAAAGGATCTGCCCTCAGCGGACGTGGGTCGGGCACGTCCAATAACCCCCTACACCAGCTTGTGATCTTTCCTGCAGCTTTTCGTGCTTCATCCATGTACTCCTGTGTCGTCACCCACGTCGGCCATGACCACGTATCGAACGAGTGATTTCTCTTCTCGAACTCGCCCAGCACTTTTCCGACTCCGTAGATGGGGAGACTGGGTTGCCACGCGTACATGAATTGTCCGGCGGGACGTCGAAAATCTTCCTCATGAATAGCCTGCTCCGCCTTGTCGAATGAGCCCTTCTCGCTGAGATGATGGCCCATCATGCGGATAGCCATCGACAAGACGAAATAGGCGCCGTGCTGGTGATGGTTAGGGATCGACTCCAGGATTTGACCGAGAAACTCTTCGAGCTCCTTCGGGGCCGACCGAACAATGTTCTGTAAAGCAGAGATGGAACTGATGCCCGAATAGAGCTCATCCTCGAGAAGATTAAGCAGGAGGACCACCCAGAGGAAGACACCCTGAGCATCATCGACGATGGAAACCACCAGGTTCTCGGTGGCGACTTGATCGTCCTTATGCAGCGCCAGGAAGGGTTCACAGCCCTCGAGGGTGCTCCTGACCAGGGACGAGATGTCTTTCCTCGTCAGATCTTGCAGGTGAATCCGCTGGGGCGCTGGGAATGCGCTCATGATCGGATGCTCCTCTCTACTTGACACACAGACTTTGATAAAGCTTCCGCTTTCGGGGCTATCCGTCCAGGTCCTCACTTGCTTGGCAAGGCTCGAGTAACTCATATCCTTCCCATCGAACTCGTCCAGGCCATCGATGAATAGACAGACGCGAAACTGTTGGCGGATGCCCTCATCGGTGCGCAGCTTATCGAACGCGGCGGCGATATCCGAACTGTTGAGGGTCAACTCGCGCGCTTCTGGGAGCCGCCAGCTTTTCACATCTCCCCAGAGCTGGGGAAACAGCGCCTTTGTGAGGCAGGGGCTGTCCCTCGACATGCCGTAAAGTAGGCCGCGGAGCAGGCCGCGGACGGACCTTTGGTCATCCGAGCCGTACTTCCAGAAGAAGAACTTGGCCAGAACGAGCTTCTTGCCCGCAGAAGCGGCCCATTTCTCGAGGTGGGAACGCACGACGGGCTCATTTGCGAGAAACTTCATGAGCGTGGACTTTCCTGAGCCCGGCTTCCCGGCGACATGGTACACGCCGCATCCTTCCGTCAGCCACTTAACAAAGCCGACATCAGGCATGCGATCGTCGATGGGCGTTGTCCAGATTCCGCCACCGTCAGAATCGCTGTCCCGAGACGACTCTCTGCCATCGTCAGAATCGCTGTCCCGAGACGACTCCCTGCCATCGTCAGAACCGCTGTCCCGACATGACTCTCCATCATCGTGTAGGTTCAAAATCCAACCAAAGGTTCGCGGGTGATGGTGCTTGATGACGTCCTCACGAGCGTCCAGGACCGAGGGTCGGAGAGCTTTCAGGATCGCTGCGTGGCGGATGGACGTTTGCCCTTCGTCAAATGCCGCGGCCAGCCGCTGTACATTGGCTAGTAGGTCCTTTTGCGTTGTAAGATCGTTGCTGATGGACGACAACCTTTCGATCAGCTCAGACTGCTGCACGCCGCATTTGTAAACTTGGTCCTTGAGCGTTTCTAGATCGGCCCTGCGCGACGTTAGTTCGACGAGTGTCTAAGACGCTTCCGCTTTGGGGCGACGTACTGACTGGCTACTGCTATCGAAAGCTCCAGTCTTTTGGCTGCTGATTCCATCTCTGAGAGCAGCCTGTCAAGCTCCGACCTTCTCCTTCGAGTACGAACGGCAGCTTTGAAGACGGCGACCAACTTCGGCCCACGGTCGTCGACTCGGCACTCCACCAGAATGGCGTCAATCTTGTCGGTAACGTCTTTGCACTCCTTTGCGATGTCGACAAAGAGCGGCTGTTGCTGAGAGCCCGAAGGAAGCGTGCGGCGGGCGGTGTCCAGTTCGCCCGCAATCTTCCTCAGCTGTGCTGCGCTGCGCTCGACGCGCTCGTGATTGCCAGTGAGCCCGCTCGTCGCATCGTACAGCTGCTTCAGCTCTTTCCCCGTCTTGACGGCCGCTTCCACGGTAGTGATGATGTTGCAGAAGACGGAAAACGCCGTCAAAGGATCCATTTTGACACTTTTTCACCTCGACAAGCCGCGCGATCAGGCCGATGGCAGATGGAGGTTTGGGAAAGGCATCGTCTAGTAACCGCGGTGGCCAGGCAGAAAGATGAGGCTGTGCTTCTGCATCGCTGCACTTTGCAGATGGCACCCATGCTGCCTTCCTGCATGCAGGGTTGGGCGAATCATCCCGCCTCCGACTCAGCCACGGCGCCAATTCTCGCTGGGCCTGTCGTTTGGCGAAAATGCCTGTTTCCATGAAACAAGGCACAGCATAGAGGCTGAGAAGAGGGTCAAAGACGAGGTGGATTATAGGACGCGACAAGACAAAACCCTTGCTGAGATGCACGGCGACTCAAGGTGACGGCTCCGGGGTGAGAACGAGTCGTGCTAGGCGTCGACGAAAGACCCTCAGCCATACGACCGTAGGCTGTCAAGTAGCACAACCAGAAGCCAGATGAACGCTTGCCCATGCTGCCGCGATTACTCCAGAAAGCGAGTACAGGCAAATTGCTGCCGGTGAGGTGTATGACACTCGGGCGGCTTTGTTGTCTTGATGGTGGAGGGGCCCTCGGGCGAGCATAGACAGAGTTCGCAGATCTGGAGGTCGCCGTCTCCTCTTCTACCAGACAACTTAATGCGGCGCAATGGAGCATCTTAGTCACTAATGGGAGCAATAAAGGAATGTAAATATTAACGTCAGGCGAACTTCTAGTTTCAGCTCGATGCCACTCTCGAAGTCGCTTACTTAGGGTCAACATACGGTATCTATTCATGCTTCGAACAGCAAAACGCCAGATGCCTTGACAAGTCGCCTAAGCTTCGAGCAGCCGGCCTCGCCGCTTCCCACGCGGTTGCCAACATGACCATGCAACATTTCAATGGCAAAAGAAAGCAAGCAAATGCCCGCCACAAATGTCTAAAACCCTTCCTCAGTCCGTCGGCAACTCGTGCTTGATGGGGTGAAGAAGCATGCTGCGCAAGCAGAGCCGTCCACTACTGCTCTCAAGGCTTTCCTCCTCATTGCCTCCTCGAGTTGTGCCCTCCCCTCCCCTGCCGCCATACTGGCCGCGGCCATCCAGTTGAGCGTAGCCCAGCCATCGTCTCCACAAGAGGCCAGGGAACTCGCTGTGATAGTACCAGCTTGCGCCCTTGTGAATATGCTCGTTCTCCAGATCGAAGGGGGAATGCCTCCCGGACGTCGAATTGTTCTCGCCACCATTGAAAGCTGCCGCGATGGACGATCCAAGAGGTTGCCATGCACGGTCCAGATAAACTGGGTGCGGGGCGTACACGGCCTTGAGGCCGTGATGCAGCGCTACAGTAGCAGGAAACATCTCGGAAAACATGGTGTGGCGGTAACGCCAAACTTCCTCATGCATCGACAGCAGCAGCCTCCGGCTGAGGCGGGCGGCCGTCACGATGCTGCACCTCCGCGGTACAGGTGACGAGTCAGGTTGGCCATAGCCCGTCACGTCGTTTGCAAATACCCACCCGGACCCGTCGATATCGAATATTGGGTTCAACGTAACGAGATCTGCGCCCTCGCCCACGCCGCACTGCTCCCCGTGATAGCCATCGGAACATGACTCGGGAAGCATCGGGGCACCCCATTGTTCCTGTCTGAGGGGCTGACGCCCATCGAACATGACTGGGCCAAGGATTGGCTCCCTTCCGGAACTCTGGGAGTCTAGGCGCACCTGTTGTGTGAAGCTATCCCACGACCCGTGGAACTCGGGAATGTAGTAGCGCTCATTGCGCTCCCACAAAAGCTCTCGCGGCTGGTCATCAGCCCAACGGCCGATCCTGTCCAGAATCTCGTAGTAGTTTCCCATCACACGCATGTCCATCTCCCAGTTCCAAAAGTATTCGTATTCGGGGTTCTTCATTGCAAAGACTTGCAGGGGCAGGTGCGCACTCCGATACACTCCATGTACCCCAGTATTGCTCGGATTGTCAATGGCGTCGTCGAAGTTTCCTGGGTAGAAGAGCTTCATCTGCATTTCGCTCCAAAATGTCACCATGCTGTGAAACTCTGCAGGTATCTCGCTGTCCAGGAGTCGCTGTGCGGTGACATCATCGGCCCAGACAGGCAGGTTTTCGTCGCGAACGTGGAGCAAGAGGTGAACTGTATACTCTCCTCCTGACTTGAGAGAAAGCTCAGTCACCATGGCACGGAAATTGAGTATTACCGCCTCAGTCCACTTGAAGCCCTGGTAGCAGCGAACAACCACGGCAATGCGACCCTTCTTGCCGGCGCGGTCTTCCTGTGACCAAGGGAGTTCCTCTGTCTGCTCGTCAACCTCAAGCAGTCTGTGGCGGTTTGCCTCGGAACATGTCTTTTGCGCCTTGCCCCAGTCGACTTGGTTGTAGTTGATCTGCCCGGTTTCCGCCCAAATCGCGTCGCTTCCGCTACTCTCCGTCTCGGTGCCCACACCAGTTCCTCCCTGTAACTTGTCGTAGCCGAGGCCGTATGGACCGTAACGACCAAAACGGTCAAAGCAAACATCATCTCTGATTCCGAAAAGATCATACGATCCGAGGGCAGGGTCTGGCATGTGCTGCGGCAAGCCGTCGTAGGCATATATATCAGGTGGAGAAATGCGGTTCTCCTCATCGAGATAGCAAGTTTTGGCGCGGTGTATGTCCTGATATGGATCGTACGGCCGCGGCATGCGTTCGTGGGCACTGATGGGCGGGTTCGGAAATGGCGCGTAAGCCGTCTTATTTGGATATTCGGGAATGTGGTTCGGCTTGCGAACCAGTGCTTTGAGCCCGTGAAAATATCCATCGAGGCTGTGAACCGAGAGTTAGCAGCTTGAAGACCTGAGCTGAAGCGGGTGACGGACTGCTTGAAAAGGAGCCATGGCATATTTTTTACAGCCTGTTCGAATTCCCTTTGGTCCTTCTCGTCGTCGGTCAATTCCTCCTCGTCCCCGTTTTGGTGATCGGGTCTAACCCCGTCGTTTCCATCATCCTGGCCGTCGCCATGAGCCTCATCGCCCTCGGACGTCACCACTACAGTGGTTCCGCCGGCCTCGGGCCGGCCTGGAGAAAACTTGGATTTGCCGTATTCCACAACGTCCGGGACGGGCACATCGGAGGCATGGAGGAGAGCAATGGAGACGAGAGCCAAGCTCAAAATTGTCCAGATGACGACTCGCCGGTAGAGGCAATAACCTAAGAAGGAACTGATTGGCGGGCGACGTAAGGCGGGCTTCTCTGAGGAGGGCAACAGAGGTTCATCCCTGAGATGCTCCGAGGTGCGAGAGCTCGAACGACCTAGCAGCGAAATCGCTCGCTCCATCCCTGCAACAGTGCGTTGAAGGGCTGTCCGGAGTCATGCGACAGTGGCAGCCGTCATCAAAATCTGTTCTCAATGGCTAGGGAGTGGTGACTGGTAGATGTACGACTTGAAGTCAGTGGCGTGGTCGATAATAAGCGAGGCATGGCAAGCGGACCAAACAAGGTGAAACAAACATGTGTTACGGTTCGGCGAGTAACAAAGACGCAAACGTGGACGTCGAAGGCAACTTACCCGGGCAGAGACGGGACCAATCTTAGCGCGCCGAAAGGAACGGGACTGCCGTCACTCTCGAAGCGCGGTGAAGCGCGGTGACCTGTTCAAGCGCGAAGTAGAGACTGGGTAGAAGAAGGAGGGAGATGGTCGCCCAGGGACCTGAGGCACGCAAAGAGGTAATCGGGAGAGCGGGAGGGTGCGGAAGCAGTCGAGGCGAGGTCTCACGCCGGCGTGTGAACTTGAAGCCGTGGTGTCGAATGTCTTGCTGCGACGTCCACGTGCCTGCGGTGTTGAGCAAGGCACTAAAACCCTCGGACTCGGAAAGAGATGTTGCCGGCAAGGGTTGCTGACCCAAGGGCGATTTTAGGATTACAAAAGGATGCGACTCGAGTTGTTTAAGGTATTGAACGGGTGGGAGCAAGGACAAAGTGAGAAGCGATCGGGCCCCTGACTGACGATGAAAGCGAGAAATGAGCCCTGGCGGTCGCTCTGGCGTGGCTGGGCTTTCCTGCTACCTAATGCAACGAGCTGGGGTCAAAGTACTAAAATGTAGGCAAGGGAAAGGTAACTTTGAAGTTTTGATAGATAAGGCAATATACTTGGTATAAGTATAGGTACAGATAGGTACTCTTGGTAGCACCTGCCTGACTTTGCGGAGCGAGCTGACGTGGAGGAGGGCGGTGAATGGTGGGAAGAGGAAAGAGAGAATGGAGGAAGGAGCGAGGGTTCGTCTTGGGTCGCACGAGGAGTCAATCGAGGTGACGCGAGGCGAGGTGAAAAGCAAGCTGAAGAGGAACAACGGACGACGCTGGCTTGGTTTGTACAACATCGACGGCCCGTCTTTCTTACTGAACAAGCACGCTCGCACACGCGCCCGGCGGCACAGCGGCGATCGTCTCGAACGGATATTCCAGCGACAGTGCAGGAAGCGCACCACGAAATGAAACGGTGACCGCAAGACGTGTGGACTCCGCGGAAGATGGCGTGTCGTCGCTACGTTTATTCGGTCTCTCTGCCCTCGCAGGCAAGGGCAAATGATTCGCTTGACGAAAATGGCATCGATCCCCAGCCATTGAACTATCCCCTGCCCAGTTCAGCTTCGGACTGTGCTGTCGCTGCCGTGTCTCCTCCGTTGCATCTTCCTCAGCAAACATGCAGAGGGCCGCCGTTCCGACGCCGACACCCATGGATCCATGATCCATCCACCAGCCGTCAACAAGGATCGAGCCCCCTGGTCTAGCGCAGCAACAAAGTCAACAGCCGCCGGCCGCCATGCCCGCTCCCGCTGCCGTGTCCACACCCCAGACCAGGCACAGCCAGTCGGTAATTTAGACCCGGAGAGCCGGAAGCCGCGTGGCAGTCAGTTCACCTGCGCCGGGCAATGACAACCAGCCAAGAGACATGCCTCTCCACTGCCGCCAGTACGATACGAGGATGACGCCGTCGCATTCCAGCCATCTCCGACCAGATAAACGGGACAGGCTCACGGCAGTGTTTTATTACGTGGCCGACAGCTGCGGTTTGCCATGCCCTACACAAAGTGGCAGCTCGTTGTTTTGCCCGCAAGCACCAGACACGAGACGATTGGGCCCACGATCTTGTCGCGGCGAGGCCGCCGACTCGCCAAGCGGCGTCCGCTCAAGGGCGCCACAGCGGAAACCAATATGCATAAGAGTACGCGCCGCAGATCACATCGGGAACTCTGCAACGACGATCAAACGAGTCGTCTAGCCCCCGACGGCTCCCCACGAATGGATGAGTGCACATATTCGACTGTTTCAGCAAACAAACGGAAAAACACTCCGCAGGCGAAACAAGATCCGGCGGCCCACGCTGTAACTTACTCTGCAGTGTGCACGTCTCAGAACCACTGCGATACGACAACTGTTTCGGCAGAAGCGTTTCTTGCGCTTCTTGCGCCGCTAGCTCGCACTGTCGACAGACTGGCCAACAAACTCGACAGCGACTTGTCTGTGCTTGGATCGATGTTGCTTATCCATTCTCGGTCGATGGACCATCTTCGGGTTTTGTGATCAATGGACACGGGGTCGCTTGGCCTCTCAGCCAGCCAATCACTCGTGAGTTCTCACATTTACGGCCGCATAGTTACAAAGGCTCACAGGTTGATTCATAAGATGCGGCGATCGATTCCAATGTCCTCTCTATTGGCATGCAACTTGGCCACGCTCCTGACTGAGACACGGCTGCTCCACGACCGAGGCTTCAATCCAGATGTTACTTTCCGTGGTTAACACCTCGCTCATCTCCATCAAGCCACGCATTCGCATTTCTTGATGCAGATGGGCATCGCGATGCATGGGTGAAGCTGACGCATGGGCAGAGGCTCGCCTTGGCCCGGTCACGCTGGCTAAAAGCCCTTCTCGGGTGACGCTCGCTAATGCTTGACCGGCTCCGGACAGCTGCTTCTCACCGGGACCGACTTCTCATTCCCGTCGACACCCATCTCCGTGTCGGTCTCTTCTTTGTCCTTGTCCGACACCCCGGTCGTGTCGTCTTTGGCTGTCATCGCCGATGCGCTCCGGTTCAGCTGCCTTTTCTGCATTCTTTCCCGCGCCTTCTTCGCGTCAGTGGCCTTCCTCCATGATTCGCCCCAACGAATTGCAGCCATGACGCCGATTGTCGACGCCACAAGGAAGAGGGCAGAGATGGTCTGGAACCAGCCTACACCGACGCCCTCGATGGCGGGGAGAACCACGGCCGTTCCCAGGCAGCCGGCCAAGTACCGCACAAAGTAGTTGGCGGCGGTGACCTCGGCTCCTTGCCCCGGCATCACATCGAGACAGTAGGTGTTGAGCGAAGGAAAACAAAAGAGTTGGCCGACTCCTTGGAGAAAGAGCACGATGACAGGCAGAGGGATGCCACCGACGGCCTTGTCTACGGCCCAGCCATAGATGAGGATGCACGCCGGCATCAAGAGGCCCATGAAAGGCACCGCAGATCGCAGCCTGTCTTCAGGAACACGCACTCCGTTGCGTTTCTTGATCCACACGCGCACGGTCCTGTCAGCCCATCGACCTCCCATGAAGGTGCCAAGTAGGTATCCGCATCCTGGAGCGAGGTAGAAAAGGCCCCCGAGCAGAGGCGATTCGAGATGGAATCGCGGGTTCAGAACGTAGCGGATCGGCGTCAGCAGGCTGTACATGTTCCAGACAAGCGCAGAGCTACCACACGCCACGAGGACTTGATTCCAGTATCGGAAGAGCCTCAGTGGTCTGATGGGGTTGATCATGCTTAGCAACGCCTTCATCCTGTCCGGCGCCGAATAACCCTCGAGGTCGGCATACTTCCTGTGGTGGATCGTCTCCGGAACCAGGAAGAAGACGCCGAGCACTGCAGTGCCAGAGAGGGCCGTCTGCAACCAGAAGATGGACCTCCACGACGCATACGTGACGATGATGCCACCAATGAAGGGCCCAAACGCCGGCCCGATGAGCGTGCCCGACAGAAACCATCCAATGGCAGTACCACGCTCAGTTGGACGATATATGTCTCTGTGTCTCCGCGGTTAGTCTTGACACCGGCCCGCACACCGAGAACGCTTACCCAAGACAAGCCGCTCCGAGCAGGATAAAGGAAGTTCCCTCGAACGCGGAGGCGGCACGGAATACGAAAAAGGAGGCGAGGTTCGGAGCCAGGGCTGTCGCCAAGCTGAGCAGGAAGAAGAGCACGGCCGTCAGTAACAGCACGGGGCGGCGGCCAAAGACATCGCTCATGGGACCCCAGACGACGGGAGATATGCCCATGAAGACCATGTAGCCGGCGTTGCTGACGTTGATGATGGAGCCAGTGGTGTGGTACTCGGCGGCCACCTCGGGCGTGGCGGCGAGGATGCTGGTGCTGGACATGGGCGAGAGAAAGGCGCAGAAGGAGCAGACGGCGACAACGATTGTTTTGCGGTGCGCACCGAGGCGGTCGTACATCTCGTTGGCTTCGTCGGTGTCCGGGGCTGGGCCGTCGGCATTGTGGTGAAAGGCGTCTGGGCCGGAAACGTGGGACGCTGACCGATAGGCTTCTACACCGCTTGCCTGGTTAAATGGCTCGATTTTATCACCGTCATGGTCGTCGTCGTCGTCGGAGCACACCCTCAGCGGGGGGTTGACGGGCGGTGACCCGGCCTCGCTCGGTTTCGTGGCCATGACCGGTGTAGACGGGCATTAGACGGCTGCTCATGCGATGGCGAATTGCGGAAGAAGACACCGTGATGGGTTGCGGAGTGTTCAGAAGGGGTCAAACATGAAGTGGACGAAGATCCGGAGCAACTTGCCCAGCCTCATCGGAGCGCTCTCTGGAGTGTGCTCTCTGAGGGTTGACGTCCAGACAAAGAGTCGCAGATTTCTTCGGCTACAACCTCACACGGGACATGTTGGATGAAGGAAGAGAATCACGAACGTCTCGCACCACTCTGTCAAAGTCTCATCCCGCAACGGGACAGTGGATGCCGGACCACGTCGTCCCGACGGCCGATCCACGCACCTGGCCCCCTCTCGCCTGCTGCTCTTGCTCGTCCGGGCCAACGAACGGGTCGGGCGATCATTTTCCTGGGCCCCCTTGGCACGATCGGGCCGGCCGCCCCTCTCTTTTTGTTCTCCCGGCCGATGTCCGCTCCGGCGCTCGCTGGCACCCACATATCCCAGGTGCCGTATTGGACCGTGGGGCCTTGCCGACTTGAACGCTGCGAAGTGACTCCTTTTGGAGCGACAATCGGCGTCGCCCCGGATGCCGATGAATGGGTGAATCTGGACATTAGCCTGCGTGGTTTTTCTTTGGCGTGTCCGCCCGGGTATCCTTCCTCTCTATTCATGCCCATCCTGCCCGTCCACGGTGGAGGAACTCTGGGGACCCATTGTGTCACGGCCCGGCTACTTGACGTGAGACGCCGAAGCTCAACTCCAGCCGCTTCGGTCAATGTCCGGGCTATACCCGCGGCAAGTAGCACCACCGCCCTGGCGATGCCGAGGTTCAGCTGGCCAGCTGGCTGCTACCCTATGCAACGCAACGGTTCTGGGCGTGACGGTAAATCTAGACACAAGCGACGTGAGGCAAGGCGAGCGCCATGTACGTAGCTGATACAGCCCGTAGACACTGTGGGTAAGGGCTTGTCAGCTGTGAGATGAAGGGCTGTTGGCGGGTAAACTCCATCGTCCCTGCAGTCCATGTACGCGCGCCGACGCACGTTGGCCGGCTTTCGGTCTCGTCCGCCGATCGGCTGACTTGCCGCTCAGCAGCTAACGTCCCGGGCGGTGCCAGGATTGGCAGCCCGACAACGACGACGACGCATCGGGAAGGCGTCGATGCTGTACTTGATATGTACGCCTGCGTACTTCGTATTATGCCACCGATTGTCGGAGCGTTGCGTGCCGCAAAAGGCGGCCACGCGCGCGGTCGGTGGCTCGCGGAGAGATGGCCGGCCCCAACATCATGCAGCCCTGACTTGTCTGTCTAGTCTCCAGCGTCCGTCCGCGGAGTCTCCGTTGCGGGACGAGACGACAAGAAATTGCAACGCTTGTATGGGACATCGCCCGAGGAGCATCATCCCGACGTGCGAGTATGATTATGTGTGTGCGAACTTGTGTGCGTGCAATTGTGTATCTAACAGTGACAGCGCTTGCTCATCAGACTGCTCATGCCAGTCGTTCCATCCAACAGTCATGCCCGAAAACGCCGATTCATGCCCTTTTCCATGATGAACGCCAACACCATGCTTCCCAAAGCCCGCGCGCCGAGGTCACGGAAACGCGCAAACAGACAGCCTCTGAGCCTCTTCCTTGATCCGCCCCTCACAAGTTTTCCAACCATTATCAAGTCATTACCACAATCCCAACACGTAACCCTCTCAAGCCGCCAACAGCTTCTGCACGCGCTCGTGAATGACCCGGTCAACGGGCTGGCCGTTCCTCTGCACCACCACGTTCTCGCGGCCGCCAATGGTGACAACGCGGAGCCACTCGGGCGCCACCTCGCTGGCGATGAGCCGCACGCAGGCGGTGCCCTCCTCGCGCGAGACGGGCACGCGGAGCGAGTCCTTGAGCTTCTCCAAGATGGCGGCCATGGTGAAGGCCTGCCGGGGCAGGGACAGGGGGTTCGAGAGGCTGAGCATGGAGATGGTGGCGGCCACGTTGGCGACGCGGTTTAGCGCGGCGCGGCGTTGCAGCTCGGGCCCGGACGGCGGAGCGGCCTCGTTGGCCCTGGTGGCCTGCTTGAGGCGGAGGCGGTCCAGTAGGCTCATCTTGGGGCCGTCGGCGGTGGTGGCCGCGGTGCTGCTCGCCGCGGTGCTGCTCGCCGCGGCTTGCTGCTTGGCCTCCCTTTCCTGCTGCTTGGCGAGGATGCCGCCACGCAAGTCCGCGAGCGCGCGGTGGCCCTTGCTGAGCATGGGGTTGACCCTCGCGGAGGCGCCCATGTCCGTGATGGCCGCCTGCGGCAGGTCGGCGAGGGAGAGGCTCGCCAGCGGCACGTCCACGTCGGCCATGTCGTCGACGGCGCGCTCGGCGCAAAGTACGCGCAGATTGGCCTCGAAGGCCATGTTGAGGCGGTCCTCGTTGATGGCCAAGCCATTGTGGCCGGGAGCGAGCTCCACGCAGACTCTGCCCCTGCCATAGTCCGAGACGATGAACGGGGAGGACGTCGTGTTGGTGCTTGTTGTAGTTGAAGCAGTAGTAGAGGCGGGGTTCGCATGTGACTGTATGGCAATGCAGCGGCGGATGTCTTCGACGATGACCTGCCTCTTGCCCCAGGTGCGGGCAATCTGGGGGGAGATGGTGCGGAGGTCGATGGGCGCGTTGCTGCCGCTGTGGGCGATTTGTATGGTGACTGTCTTGAGGAAGGCCTTGTTCAGGCGGACCAGGTCGGCGAGATGAGGCGGCAAGGGGGTCTCGTCCTTGTGGTCATTCTTGGCCTTGCTGATCTTCTTGTTGTATGCGGCGTCGATCTTGGTCTGTACCGTCTTCTCCTGCCGTCGCGTGGACGCGATGATGGTTGCCTCGCTGGGCCGGTGTGCCGTCTGCGCCCTCGAAGGCGCCGCCTTGGCGACGCGCTTTCCCTTGACGGCCGCGGGCTTGACGGGTGTGAGGCGGGCGTCGTGGTCCTCGGTGCGTCGACAGGCACGCTTGCTCGGGGCGGGGACCTCCTCGTCGTCCTCGTCGCTGCTGCTCGGGGGAAAGGACACGGTGCGGCGCGCCAGGCTAGGCCCCTGCTCACGTTCCTCAAAGGAGGCGGCCGTTCTCTTGCGGCTCACGGGAAGCTGTACCTCGACTTGGACCTTCTTCTGCGAGGGGTCGGAAGCGGCGTGGGACTTGGAGACGCGTGTGAAGGAGCTGATGGGTTGGGGAGTCGTGGCTGCCGCCGCGGCGTGCCGTCTTTTGGCGGGTCGAGGCATGACGGTTTGTCAATCACGCTGAATGACTCCGGTAGATGCCCCAATCGGTTTTCGTGAGGTCGGGAAGCAGCGAGGTGCTGGCGGCCGATTGACGGGCAATGCCTCCCTCGGGGTGTCCTCTGAGGCTGTCGACCGACGTTGAAGCTAGCTTGGGGAGCGGTAGCGACCCAGAAAGCTTCGTCCAAGAGATCCAACCGTGCAAGAACGTTCGACGCGAGGCGTGATTGCGTGGACGGAAGGAAGCAACGATGCCGAGTTTCAAGTCGTGCAGGGGAAGGAAAAAAATTGGAAGTCGTCGTCTTGGGATGTTCGGCGTGCAAGGGCCAGCCAGGCAAGTAACGGATGGAATGGAGTCGGGCAGTTGCTCGAGACAACGGGCGGGCGGGCTAGGCGAAATGGGTCGAGGCTGGATGGGGCAGGCGAGCTTGACGCGTCGGGACGCGTTTTGTGGGGAGGATTTTGACCCTGGGGCGCCGGCCCACGCGTGGCGGGCGCGTAAAGTGGGTTCCACGCATGCACGCCTCACCCCAGGCGCCTTCAGCAGCGCGCTTCGGCCCTGGCCATTCGGCCAACTGCACTGTATTTGCAGTGTATTGATGAGGTGAGTTACATTTCGTGCAAGGCGTCCATAGCGCAGACCACTGTATCGAGTTTTGTACACCAAATAGCGCTTCCCCCGTGAGGCGCGTTTACCATCGTCAACGGACCCTCCCCCGCAACACCTCTTCACGACCATGAGCCCAACGTCGTGCAGTCTGCCAGGGCCAGCACCGCGCGCCGTTGTGCTCGCACACGCGACGTGCCTCTCGTACCTACATATCTCGTGCATGCACAAGATCATGGGACGCAGGTTCGTGACACATGGCAGCAGGTAACGATACTCCATAGCAATAAGCAGACACATCGCAGACGACATGGCACGAACACGTCAGAACAGCCAAACCGCAGTCGTGCCTTGTGCCTGTGTTGCCTCGTGGGCCAGCAAGGCTGGCAACAGCAAACGGCGACAGTGGCAGCAAGTCCAGCCGATGGCGAATCCAGCCGCCACCCCCAGTCTCTCCGCACAAAAGGTAAGCCACTTACACGTGGCAAGGCCGTTGACGAACCTCGCTCACTCCGTTATTGCCTGTCCTCCGCTCAACCATCCCTCCATCCCGCGTGGCAGCGTACCTGAGGTCGGCAGGGTGCTACTTCCCTTACCTTACTCCGTAGCACCCAAGGTATGACTGAGGCACTGCATCTACTACACAATCGCGCAGACCCTCATCCCCGAGTACCCGGGCATGTCCCCGTCTTCGCAGCAAGGCCCAGGTGCAGGAAGAACATCCCCGCCACCGCTGCTCCCTGGGCGCCAGGTCCCGGCACCATCCTACCTACCTAGTATTACATACTATAGGCCCATCGCGTCGCGCCGTCGGCCAAACATCAGGAGGATCACCTACAATGAGGTTACTTAGTATGTCCTCTTTCGCCTCCATGCGCGTTCCCTGCAATGGAAACCAGGACCAGCCCTCCAAGCTGCGCCAGCTCCTCGCCCGCCGCAGGACTGACTAAGAGAAACGACACAAAGTCGGTCAGGAAAGTAACTACCTGAACTGTAATGCTGCAGCATGAAGAGAACGAACGAAAGTGTGAAGAGAGGAGAGAGGAGAAGAGAGAAGAAAAAAAACGACGAGGTCCAGCTGTCATGCATAATACACCGCCACTTGTTTTCCCAAAACACGCAGCTGAGCAGCCTCCCCCTCCATCACTCTTCGCTGCCCTTGCGCTCCTCCGTGGTCCCGTCGTCGTTGTCGCTGTCGCGGCCGCCCGCTCACCTCCCCTCTCTCCGTCCCGCGTGCAGGACTTTGCCGACGCGCAGCAAGGCACTTCGCGATGTAACACGCACGCACATGCAGGCGCAGAGGGGACACAGACCGCGAGATATATCCAGGGGCGTGGCCGATTTAGTCGTAGCACTTCAACGTAGGCACTCAGTCAAGGCACGTAGTCCAGGCACGAAGGCACAAACTGCCGGCCACCGGCTCATGCCCATGCCCATCCCCCTCCACGACACCGTCATTCTGCCATGCCATGCAATGCCATGCCTCTCCTCTCCTCTCCCGCCCGGTCCTGCCGTGCCACTTGCAAGCGTCCCCTGCTGCCCGTCATCAGCTCTCCACGTCCCTGCCACCTCGAATCCTGTAAAATGCCCTACTCCCTCGCCCATCCACCCCTCCAACCCCGCGCTGCACGACGACCCGATAGCCATCCACCCACCCAGCCATCCAGCCATCCAGCCAGCCCCCAGCCCTCTTTCCGTGGCTCAGGCACAGCGCCTTGGCTGGCTGACTGACCGGGCGGACAGTGGGGGAGCATGTCACTCGTGCGACCGCCCGTCCGCTCAGCTCCGTGTCGGGTTGCCGTCTTGTGTCGTTGTCGTTCTCGCGTCGACGGACACAGACAGTCGCATTACAGCCAAGCAGGCAGGCAGGCGGGCAAACTAGGCCAGTGGCAGGCCGTGACAAAAAAAAAAGGAGCTTGGCGTCGTCGCATCACACAGGCACACACAGGCACACAGACAATCACGCACCCACACGACGACGCCTACTCCCGAGCTGCAGCCTTCATCGTTTGTGCTTCTCGTTCGCCGCGCAAGTCACTTTGCTGCGCACCTTTGGCGTCGTGTAATACAGACAGAAATTCCTTTGCAGCAGGAGTCAAGCTTCAAAGCAAGCCCAAAAGTACCCCTGGTTTTGTACTCCCCAGTCCCGAGTCCCGTAGTCCCAGCGCCCAATGTGCAGTGAATGCCCCAATTTTGTGTCAACTCGCCCGCTCTTGGCCCTCCAGGCCCCTCGGCCTCCATTAATACCCCCCCAGTCTGAACCGTGGCTTGGACCCCGCCAGTTGCCGTAACGCCGTGAGTTGTGCCGTTGAAGAAGGGGGAAGAAACAAAGAAAAGAAGAGCAACGAAATGAAAGAACCCGCGAGTCTAAACGCTAGCTGTACAAGAAAGTGCCAAGTTGGCTCCGCGGCCATGGGCCGGCATGGAGAGAAGGGCCAGCAGCTCAGCGGCGAGACGGCGCATGCCAGTGCTCAGACGACCTGAAGCTGACAGGGCTGGGAGGTGGCGGTGCGGGGACTGTGTAGTCGTCTTGCTTGATATGGCGGACGGGCGTCGACGGGCGCACGCTACCCAGTGTGGCGTTGAGGCTGGCGTAGAGATCTTGCGACGTCATGAGCCGGAGATTATTCCTCTGAGACGACATGGCGATAGGAGCGGCGACCTGAGGACTCGGCATGTTGTGGGACGTGTGTTGCGGGAGTGGTGCGTGTTGGGTTTGTAAGTGGCAGGAGAGCCGTCGATGTGTATTAGTCGTGGGTTGGCCGCGCAGGCGTGGTCGTCGATGAGATGCAGGGGGCTGGCTTCTCTTCCGATTGTCGACTGTCGAAGGATCGGGCTCTTCTTAAATGACACGGAAAGTAATGCTGCAGGGTACGAAACCTGGCGGCGTTTGCGAGCAAGCAAGCTGCTGGACTGGACTGGCTTTGTTGGGAGACGGGGAGATGGAGACGGGAGAGCTTGCGTAAATATGTGGGGGGCCGATGGAGCCCTGGGTCGAGGCAGTGATGCAGCTCAGAACAGGTTTCGTTGTCGGGCTTTTGTCGGTCAAGGCAGTGCGAGTAGCCGGCAGACGGTAACGGCAGCGGCGACGACGGCGACAGAGGCGGCTTTCTCCGCGGTCCACTGAAATAACTCCAGTTTCTTTTTTGTCGACGTGGACCAGGTTGCCAGGATTTGGCAGCGTCGATGATTCAGTGGGGAGGCGTGGGTGCGGTGGGTTTGCAGAGGGCCGAGGTGGAACGACTGTGTAAAGCTTGTCGCCGGTCGAGGGAGTGAAGAGGGTTCGGTGCCTGCTAATAATGCTACGTCGAAGGTATGCACAGCAGAGCCTACTGGATGGGAAGGAAGAAAGAGAGAGAAATGTTGGGACGAGAAGGGGTGAGGCGAGGCGAGGTGATATACACCGGAGGCGGCGACCAACTAGCAGCAGAAGGAGCCGAGGAGGACGAGCCGGCCGTGTGAAATTTCAAGGGCAGGTCCCTTTTTGTCGGACAATGAAGACGCAAGCCACGGCATCCATACCAACCTAATCCCAAGGTACCTTTCCCTATCCCTAGTGCCTGGTAGGTTTGGGCTTGGGCTGGGCTGGGCTTGGGCTTGGGCCTGGGCTGGGGGTGGGGGCGTACAGCATGCAAAAGCTCGGGGAGCTTGAAGGCGCCTGTATTCCGTACCTGGCCCGTCCGAGGCGTGCGAGTCCTCGTACAGCATTTGGTGGCAGCAAGCCCTCCCTGTGAGACGTGACGGGAGGGAGTGCGATGCCCTTGGGGCAAGGTCGTAGATGCCTCGAGAGACTCGTGGCATTCGCAGGCCGGGGCGCATTGGAATCAACTGGTGACGAGAGCATCAAACGCCTACTCGGCAGGTGATACCGGGGGAGACAAGAGGGAACATGCGTGCGTGCGTGCCTGTCTGTCTCTACCTGCTGCTTCCTGCACGCCAACGGCCGTGAGCAGGCGGCGTGTGCGCTGTCAGAGACCACCAAATGTCAGGGCCGCGCCAGCACGTCAGGAGAGGAGCCTCAAACCTTGCCGGATGCCACTGAAGTCGTCCATTGGGTTGATTGATGATCCACTGCATGACCATGCCCACCCGCCAGCCAGCCGGCACAAGCGGGTGCAGCACGCAGCAGTAGCAGCAGCATCGGAACAAGAAAGCAGGAACGGGAGCTTTTGCTCGACCACACGCCCCCCCTCGCCCATGGCCTGGCTGTTTGTTCGCCAGCCCGCATCGCGGGGCCGAGGAAGTCGAGGGCGGACGGGATGGGGAGGGGGGCATTGGGGCGTGTGTCACCACAAGCAACACATGCCTGAGTTGTGAGTCCGGACACGCCCCCTTGGCCACTTGGCGGCACGCGTGGGTCCATCATGGGCGCCATGCCCTGCCCTGCCGTGCCCGATCCTGGCACCGCCTGTGTCAGTACCGACAAAGGCCAGACGGACGGACGGCCGGAAGGACAAACGGGCCACGGAAAGCTTCCAGGGCAGCTGCTGTCGGAGAGTCTGACACGAATCAAAGCCTCCAAGCCCATCAGTCATGTCAAGAAAAGCAGTCCGACAAAAGCCGCCCAGGGCCGGTCCAGTAAGCGGCGGGTGAGAAATGTGCCTGAGAGAGGAAGGAGGAGAGCCGTCGGCTGGTTTGACAAGCTTCGAGAAGCTGACTGACCCCCAAACCCGCAAGCCGGAACCGTCAGCGCCTCAGCCTGGGCCGACCAACGCGCCGGTTCCGAGGCTGCGCTAGGCCACCTCGAGTGTTGGGGGAACTCATGGATGTCCCGAACAAGAAGCTGGGTGCCTGCCAGAACTTTGTTCAATAAAGGCAACGTGTCGTGTGTTCGCTCTCGCTCTCTCTCTCGTGGTTGAGCCCCCAACCGCTCTCAGGGCACGCCGAGATGTTGGAAGCTCTCGAGGGAAGCAACGATGGGACTGGGCTGCCGACGGCGTGGCCGGCCAGGTGGCACAGCGGGATGCGGAGACTGTACTGCACTGCACAGCACGAGTGCGCGTGCGCGTGCTGTGCGATTACGGGCCATGAAGCCGTCGCAGCCGGGTTGAGTCGAGGCACCCTGCACGCCGTTTCGACTCGTGCAAACCGAGCTCTCGCCGACTTGGCGATGCGCTTGGTGATTGGGCCGCGTCGAGATGCCTGGCCCTCCGCCCTCGACATGCCTGCTTGCTGTCCCGGTGTGCCATGATGCAGGCCAGGCACTCATGTTAATTCGCACACGAACGGTCACCGCCTTCAGCTGATACAACGTTCCGCTCGACAGCCGCGCGAGGAGCCAAGGTTGTTCTCCCGGAACCTGGGTCCCATTCCCCGTCGGGGACATCGTCGGGGACGGGCATTCACCCGCCGTGATCCAGAAAGTTCTGCGTCCGGGGGCCTGTTTCTGCTAGGCCAGGGGTATCGGTTTCGGCGGCGATGGCTCGCATGGATGCGCTTCCCCGTGGCTCCGCTGCACGCCTGGACGTACATACGTAATAAGAGCACTGCAACAAGGACGCATCCACTGCGGCTGCCCCGCCTGCGCGCGGAGGACGCGTCGGCTGGATGAACCTTGGAACTGACTCGCCTTGGGCGGGATGAGCCTTGGCCAAGTCGCGTTGTCATTTTCCGGTTCAGAGTGCCAATCTGGCGAGCTCGGGGGCCGGGACCGAAGCATCGTGGGGGCGTCTTCAAATGAGAGAAAGCAAGCATGCAAGACAAGGGCGAAGAGAAACAAAGGGGGTGGTGTTAGTGGCCGCGGCCGTCGTGGAGCCGTGGCCCGTTCAACGTCGGGGCCTCCTTCCCCACGATATTTCGTCGTTGCCGCTGGCATGTGGGACTGCCTGATGTGAGACTTTGCAGGCAGCCGCGACCTGTGCACGGCTCTTGCCCTCTCGTGGAGTTTGTGCTTCGTGGGCCGTTCTCCAGCTCGCCGTCCGCGGGATTCCTGCCGCCTTCACCCGCGTTCACTTTTCGACGGCACCTACGTGTGATGCTGCAGCCGAGGCCGTCTCATGATCGTCCCAGCTCTCCAGAAAGTGACATCACCCGCAGCGGCAGATCGCCCTTTTCTTGTCCGGCAAGACCCGGAATCGCACCTGGACGAGCAGCTATTAGCCTCCGGCTCCGAGGCGGCATTGGGCTTCGTTCCATTGTCCATCGGCGCATGTGAATGCAGCAGGGTTATGACACAATCGGCATTGCCTATTTTCATGCCTGTGGCTGGTCGGCGCGAGGCGAAATTCGTCGCCTCGTGGCCGCGATGACCACCAGGGAGACCTGGCGCGTGGTACCACGTTTCGAAAGCAGGCGACGGACATGCCGAGCTGACTGATCGCGGCCCTGACTGCGCATCGCGTGTCATGCCCAAAGGACCGTGAGAAGCGACGGGACGTCCGCACCCGTCGCCGGCGAGTCAGCGACCCTCTGTTTGCTTGTGTGGACAAGGCAAGGTATCCCCAGCCCGGTCCATCCTTGCCATACAGGCCCATGCCGATCGAAGAGGCTTTTGGCGATGATCGGGGCCAGCGAGTCGGTGGACATTAACAATGGTGCGGCCTCGCTGCTTTATCCGCCCATGAGCAAAGAGTCAATGGCAGCCCTGAGCACCGACGATGCTCGTCCACAGTGTTCCGAGCTCTTGGATCCCCGGATTTTTGGCTGCGGCAGCTGCTGTGGGGCGCCGCAGCAGGGCGGTTTGTGGGGAAGCAGCCAGCCAGCTCATCAAAATGGACCGGGGGGAGGCGTGTGGAGGATGTGAAACGAAGGATGTCCGTGTTGCTGGGACCCGTCTTCAGTCTGATGGCGCATCCTAGCTACCAATTTCGCAGACTTGTCCCAGACGTCGGAGCGGCGAAAGGGGTCAAAGGATCCTGACCAACCACGCATCTCGCATTGTCTCTTTTCTTGTCAGACGTTCTTGTGGCCCTGGCTCGCACGACGGGACTATTGACGCCTGAACATGGCTCCTCGACTATGTGGCCGCCATGCGCACGAACGGACCCGAGGCACAACGCATGGCCGCAATAAAGCAAACTAAAATGGAGGAGCCAGGGACAATGGCCACTCCCCTTAGGCGAGGAATTCCGGCGACGCAGCCCCAAGACAAGACACCCCCGCCGCGGACGGCCAGGAATCGGACGATGCCGCAAGCACGTTCACACGGACAACCAAGGCAGTGAATACGTTCGCACGTCGTAGTGCAAGATGAAGGACTCGCAAGCGTAATGCCAGCACCGCAAGAAGGCTACATATCGCAGGTCGACGGGCGCAGGCACGGACTCTGCCTCTAAGACATCCAAGCATTCAACTCTACTGCATAGGCTGCCCAACTCGCACAATCATAGTACCTGTAACACTGGCTCATCTCGGTCAAATAGGATATCAGCGGAGGTTTCCGTCGCCCTCTCGCACGCGAGCTGCTTGCCTGACATGGCTTGTTCGGCGTCGCCAGGGAACCATACAATATGTTACGGCCATTGCCAAGCAATGCTTCGTATTTACCCCGTACGTGTCGAAGCAAACGCCAGACGGGCCGACGGGCGCGCAAATCCGATGTATCATGCCGCGCCGCCCCAGTCCCCCCCATTATTAGCCCAGGTTGGCGCGACGCTGCTGCCTCGAACCATGAGGGTCAGCTTGCGGCTATGACTGCCGCCACACCAATGCAATCCCAAGCGAGGGACGCGAGCGTGAGGAAACGCACACAAGCATTTCCATGGCTCCCTCGGAATCTGGAAAATTGCCAGGGTCGCGGCACTGTTTGCACATATGCAAGATCGCCCGATCGGTAGCTGCCCACCATCCCATTATTAGCGCCTTGCAAGCTCAAGCAAGACATGTGCCGCCTCCGGCGGTCCGGTCAAGACAAGCTTTTTCGACATCCGCAGCTGCGCCCAAGGGCCTGCCCTTTTTCGTGGCTTTTTTTCTTTTCTCTCATCTCTTTCTTTGTTCAGGGAAGGTCATTGTTTGCCAGACCCCCCGTTGCTCATCTCGCTGAACCTTGAGAGGGAAGCGGTGCTGGCAGAGCGTTTGTCTGTGGCGCAGTGTGTGTGAGAGTGCAACAGGATGCAGTACCGGGGATATCAGAAGAAGGAGGACATGGGTACTGGATGGACAAGTCACTGGCTTTGCATTTCCTCGCAGGCTAGCTTCTAACATGGGTCATATCGTCATCGCATCTGTGACTCCCACTACTTCGTACGTACTACCCGACCAGCCCTGAACGACATGACGGGGGCAGACAAACTCTTCCAAACATGACAACGCTTCGAGCCCGAGCAGGCAAACTCCGTGATATTCTTCAACCGCGCATCACCCCTTGGAAGTGTTGGCCGACGTCGCACCACCGGTGGCGGCTGGGCCCTTGTTACGCCTCTTGGTTGGCTGATATACGTCGTTGAAGTTCATGGCCACGCCCAGAAAGCGCATGTCCACGTCGGGCTGGTACGCGAGGTCGCCCAGCAGTATCTGGAGCCGCGTGCGGAACGACTGACCCAGGTGCCGCAGCCGCTCCTGCAGCACGGGGAACTCGGACGGCACGCCGCCGCCGCCAGCGCCGCCCTCGTCGAGGAGAGCGTGCCCGCGCACGTCGGCCTCCTGCCGCCGCGTAAAGTCGGACACGCTCCAGCCGTACAGGCCGTCCACCGAGTCTCTGTAGTTGAGCATGAAGCGCAGGATGTCGCTCAGCTGGGCGAGGTACGAGGCGCGGTCGTCCTCGTCCGAGCCGTGGAGCTTGCGCTTCGCTCCCAGGAGGCCCTTGTGCGTGATGTCGGTGAGGTACCGCTCGTGCGCCTTGATGAGGTCGTCGAGCGTGCAGTCCTCTTTTTGAATGCGCTTCTGCAGCTCGCCCCACGACGACTCGATGACTTCAAAGAGGATGTAGTACTGCAACTGTCCCACAAAGTGTATCATCTCTGCGAGCGTCCCGCGGGTCGACTTCCACGTCTGCGTCACGGCCGGGTCTGAGCTTTGCAGGACGCCGCGCGAGCCCGTCATGCACTTTCGCCAGGACGTGAGCAGCGCGAACTCAACCCTCTTTATCCTCCACAAAAAGTTGAACACCTTCAAATACTGGCGGTTTCCCCATTCAGTCACCACAACGTCGACGGGCGCATCGATCTTGTACTCGAGGGTGAAGCAGTCCCATCCAATATCTCCGTGTGAAAGCTGCAGCATCCGGGCGTCCAGCCGGCGCAAGACCTCTGGCGAGTCGTACTGCGCGTTTGACCCTCGAATGGCGTGTTCGAGCTGAGCCGTAAGGGCATGCCTGTATTGGGCCCCGGCCGGCCGGTCCAGGTTTGCCGCCAACGACTCCATCAGCAAGGCAATAAAGTCTCCCTGGCCCAGGAGAAGATAGTTCTTCAGGGCTTGGAGATGGTCAAATAGGTTGAATCTGTTGGCCATGAGATCCATCAGACGCTTCATAGTCGTCTTGTATGCTTCGTCGATCCACGCCTCGAGAGTTGCCGTGTCGCCATATCTGAGTTCCTTGGAAGCCGCTTTGGAGTAGTCTTCTACCCATACTGAGTCGCCGCAGCTGTGGCGGATAAAGTTGAGCGACTTGCCGATCAAAAACACCTTTTGAGCAAAGTCTTGCGTGATGATGCTGGGTATCATGTCATGGTCGATCTCGTATTTGTCCTCCCACACGTTGCCCGCCACCTTTTTCTTATTGACGTCGTTGTTGGGTAGTTGCTCTCTGACGAAGAACTCGCGGTACGGGTCGAGAAGCTCGCCGTCGTATATCCAATGGCGCAAGATGTCGTAGAAGGGGCGCGTGAAGCTCCCGAGTAACCGTTCCGCAAAAGCAGCCACCACCGGGTCGCCATGGGACGAAGAGAAACTGTGAATCAAGGTGATGAGCTGCCCTCCCTTTTGGCTCTCAGACTCCTCGGCAATTAGGCTCATTAATCGTAATCCCATGGTTGCCTCACGCGTCCAGACCACACATCGCTTGAGGGTCACGCCGGCTTTCCCAATCGCGCCAGGCGGGGAGCTCTCGTCTATAGTGGAGAGTGCCCTTCGAATCTGCGCCTCCAGAGTGGCGATGAGGCTCAAATAGGAACGCAATTCGCCGCTGATGGCGGATCGTAGGCTCTGTCCCAGCAGACCTTGGGCGGGGGTCTTGCAGAACGCATCGAGGCCGCGATAGAGTAGAGACGGCTCTGCTAAGGTGTGCAAAAGGGATATCAAAGGGAGAGGGAGTGTCGGCGGTAGTTTCAGAGTCGCTTGGTTCGAGAATGGTAGGGTGGTAGAGGAGACGCCTTGAAGAGTAAAGGGCAGATCGCGAAGAATGACGGCTTCCGGAGGATCGCTTTCAGTATGATTGCTGGCAAGAAGGGTCGACTTCAAGGACACGTCCCGCTTCGGTAGGTTGTGCTTGTCGTTCTCAGGCTGCCCCGGCTCTTTGACTGGTAGCTTCCGAAGCCCATCTGGCTGAAACGCATCTTTAAACTGCTCTTCTTCGAGTCGCGGGACAGGGGTCGCGGTCTTTGAGCGGTCTCTGCTTTGCCGCTTGAGAGCCTCGCGGCTGATGGCCTCCCGGTAGTTGGGCGCTGATGGCCGCACGGGGCTCAGAGGTATCGGCTCGTCGGGGTCAGGCGAGTCGGAGAGCTGATAGAGGAGATATAGGATGGCCCACTTGTGCTTGAGCACAGGCAGAGCCAAAAGTCTCGAGTAGAGGTTCGAGAAGCGGAGGGCGTCGTTGGGGTCGGTCTGGATAAGCTTGCGCTTGATGAGATCCGAAGCATGATTAACGTCGGAGGATACACCAGGGCTTGGAGGGCTGGAGCCCGTCAGTCGCAGCTTGGCTGGAACGCGTCGGAAAAGGTGCTCACCTGTCGATTATGGATTTGACAATATCAAAGCAGGCATCGTGCCTCTCCTGCGCAGCGTCCTCGTCATCGTCGGGGTTGTTGGGGACCAGATGGCTAATCAGGCTGTCGATCACGGAGGAGATGCGGTCAGACGCCATGACTGCATCGCCGCCAGGACCGGCACGATCGTGATGGGCTAGCAGCGGCAGGAGATCCAGCAGGGAGAAGGCAGTGTCTGCGGTCGAACCACATTTGTGCCTCGGCGGTTAACCGTGTAATTGGATCGCTGCAGTAGAAAAGTTCGAAGGTTGCATGTTCGAAGTCACTGGGAGCACTCTGGAGACGCGACGGACGCGACGAGGCGCGGGGCTCTCCAGCCGTCGCCTGGCCGCTCGTGGTCCGCTGGGCGGCCACCTGAGAGCTGCGCAGCGGGGCACTCGCCCCTGTAAAGCGCTGGAACTTCTTCTCCTGGACTGCTGTAAACAAAGGAACTCCCCCTGGAGGGGATGCGTCGCCCCGTTTCACTGCCGGATGCACAAAAAGTATGGCATCGCAAAATAATTGAGGACATATCTTCTAGACACAATGCAATCTGCTCCCACACCTCCCATGCTCTTTGTTGCACCTCGTGATGTTCTGGTAGCCGTCGTGCTGGGCGCTATGGCGGTCACCAGAGCACTCGGCTGGTTGTGCTGGTGACGGGCCGGATGCGGGTGAGTATCCGGTACTTTAGTTCGTGCTGCGGCCCCTGCGAAACGAGAGTAGCGCTACACCCCCGGCGCCGTGTCACTACATCGGCCAGCATCTCGGCAAATTTCGACTTCACTCCATCCGCTGACCTCTCTCCCTACGACACCCGCAGAAACAGCATCATCAATTTGGCGACCTCGCGATGCCCGCATCATCAATTTGACCCCGGATTCGCGGTCGCATAACCGCTGGCTTTCGTTTGATGCTACTCACTTGCACCTTTGCGCGTCGCGCGTTGCCATTTCGCTGCACGCGACGCATCCGCATCCCGCGTCCCTAATCCACCATGCCCGACATCGACCCCGCGGCCTTGAGCCGTCCCGCCGTCACGCTCTCGACCCCCGTCCTCTCCACCAAGACCCTTTCCATCAATGCGACCGGCTCGGCAAAGATTACGAAGACGAGTCAGATCATTCCCGCCCGAATCGATCTCGAACCGCTCTACACCGCGCTGAAGTCGGCGATAAGCAGCGACCACTGGCTGATATACAAGGAGGCTACAGCCGAGTTCCTCACCGGTACGTTCGCATCCGCCACGCGCCATCTCCCACCACACTGCTGACAAAGGACAACAGGGCGTTTAAGCCAAACCGAATACTCAGAACGCATTGACCCGATACTTTCTGGCGACAATGGCGAAAAGGATCATCTGCACAACCAGCTCATCGCGGCCATCTATGGCAACGTCACGCGCGAGATGCCCGATCAGGGCATCGCCCCTTGGGTCAGCGCCAACGACAAGCCCATGGCAACCGCCGGAAGCAAACCTGTCACCGGTGATGCGGCTGAGCGGCGGCTGAAAGGGGATGTGATGCAACTGCCTGCACGGGATCGCAGGCGCATCAAGGATTTAGTGCATAACGATGTAAGGCTTCATATCGACTTGTCACTGAATGTCTGCTTATCACGGCTGCAGTATGACCCCCACGAGAACTTGTCGAACCTGTTTGCCGAAACACATCGCCGCCCGTCTGCGACTACGGATGTTCCCGCTAGCGCTGCTGGGGGCATCAACAAGATGAGTAAGTAACGGCAGCCGAAATGGCGACTTGGCCCGACTAACAGACACGCTAGACTTTGACTTGGAGATTCGAAAACGATTTGCACCACCGTTAGCGGTCGAGTCTGGCGAGTTCCCTGATGTTGGCATGATAACCGGGCGTATGCTGCCTTTCTGCTACGAGGCTGGCCTAGCGAGTGGGCACGTCGCCGACGCTCCACAGCTCATGTCTGTGGCTGCGGACACCTACATCAAGGAAATCTTGACCCAAATTTTCAGCCGGACGCGCAGCAACGGCCCAGGCGATTCTGGCAGCGCCGGTTTTGGTATTGGCACCACGTGGATCCAGACTCGCAAGTACCGGAAACAGCTGAGCCAAGAGGAAGACGCTGCCCTGCGAGGCGAGATAACTCGAGACAAGGGCGGCATGTTACCCGTCGAGGCCAAGGCAGCCAGTGAGCGCGGGCCACTGGCTATGGGTGACATGCGTCTGGCTCTTGAGATGGCAGACACCGGCATGGCTCAGTTCCCGGTGCTGATGACACAAGTGCTGTACGGCTACCGCGAGGGTGAGCTAGAGAACTGGACCGACTACAGCTGGGCCAATGGCCAAGCGCCAGTCATCGAGGAGCTCCCAGACACAAAGGAAAACCGAACGTTGCCCAATGGCCATCCTGATAATATGGACATTGACAACGAGGTGTGGTGGGACGGAGGCGACGGCAAAGACGTCGATATGTTGGATGGCATCCTGGATTCGTGTCTCATGGTCAGCTCATGAAGACTCGGTCTAAGAAACCCCGCCAACAGATACACCACGACAAAAGTCAGCCTACACGCGTGGGCCGTGGAAGGCAATGGCTGTTCTAAGGCTGGCCAACGGCAGCAAGACGTGTCAAGCAAGCGAATCATTTCAGCAAGGCTGGTTCCCGCAACGACGAGAATTTGGGGCCAAGAGGGCACGGCTGTGGATTTGGGAGCATGTGTGGCATGGCATTCGTGACTTGGCGTAGAGGACATTGGTTGGCTTCCCCTTTTTTGCGCGTTTTTCGGGATCGGAGGGAAACTTTGTTCGGCGTTGTCGGGGATCTTGGGGTACAATATCGCGGGGCCGGTAGGCGTGGGGTGGTGAGGGGAGGTGAAGCGGTTGTACTTTTATACTTGAACGATACCCGCGGGGCTCTCGGGAACAGCTCGGAACGGCAGCGCTGACGATGGCTAAAGGCTCTCGGCCGTAGAGCAGTAGTGGTGAATATCAGTTTTGTTACAAGCAGGGCGTGCATTGTTTGGGCTGACGTGACTGTGCTGCTTCGAAACGGCCACCCAAGGAGCTCAACTACTAATTCATGCGGAAGTCGTCTGTGGGTTGGAGGCAACTGTGGTATCCCGCTGCCACGGCAAGGCCATGGCTACGGCATGGGAATTCTAGGCAGCTACCTAGGGTTGCCTGCTCTTGGCGGGTAGCGACAACGAGGTGCCTCGGCAGCCAACCATTACGAGCCTTCACTGAACACCCACTTACAGCAACTACGAGGAACCTCTCCGCCACCATTCTCACTCGGTTTTCTCGAGACTTGCCAAGGGTCTACACGCGCATAAGCAAGTACGAAACATCGTGCCTCTGCCATGTTATCCATTCTGGCATCGCCACCATAGCGTCCATTTCGTCGAGAGGCGTCCAGTTCGCCTCGGTGGGCGGCGCTTACTATATTATGACAGGTCGGCTGTAGTGGCGAGGGGATGGGATTGGTGCCGCCCACGTCACCCCGCGTCGGCAGGTGAGGGCGGGCGCAGAGGGGAGATCTGCTAGCCGGTAATAGCGGGCGGGCTGGGCTGGGCTGGCGGGCCACGGGGTGGTCTGAGCTGCGCGTGCGTCCCGTCCATGGTATCCCAGGCCATGGATCCATCGCCCAGGCAGGCGGGCGGGGCGTAGGGGCATGCATGAGGTGGTGGGAGGACAGGCAGGCAGGCAGGAGTTCCAGGGCTCTATTGGGGACACTGCATTCCAGGTTTGGTTGGCCCTCGGGACCGGAACCTGGAGGCCTGCGACCGGCTGGTGCAACGGACACTCCAGCTGGGCGACGCGAGACGCCGAGGCCGCGAGGCCGCCCACGACAGCTCCAGGACCTCGACTGGGCGCATCTTCCGAGGCTGCCCGTCGGATGGCATGACATGGCGGCTGATGGTGTGGTGCGGCGACGATGAATGCGCTGCAGACATCGATCAACGGGAGAAACGATCAATCTCGCGACAGAGTCGGGGGATGGGGCAAATGACGCTGCGGTCAATGAGATGGAAGTCCGAGATGAAAATCATTTGCTGATGCTGGCTAGAGAGGCATTTCGTCCCACGGTAGGGACGAAAGTACGAAGTACAGTACCTAATACGATACCGTGAGTCCGGAGAAGGAAACGCCACAGTGGTAGCTGGACGCCCGCTGCTGCCAGGACGCCTCGCGGGGCTGCACTCCGGCGCTGCACTGCGCTCCATGCACTGCGCTGCACTGGGCTTGCTGGGCTGCTGCACCTCAGCCCGGAATGGAAGCTTGGTGCTGCGTCGCGGCGGCTTCCATTGCCTGCGCGCGTGGGTGCGTGCTTCGGGGGTTGCGTGCGTGGGGCCACTAGCTGGTCCGTGCGCCTTTCTAGAAAGCTTCTGTCCTTCGTCGCCGCCCCCCCTCGTCCCCTCGTCCCCTCCCCTCCCCTCACACCCGCCTGCCTGCCTGTCTCCTTCTCACGTCAACCACCGCACAGCACCCCACCTCGGAGGCTCGTCAGGTTGCCTGCTGCTCGCCATCATCACCTGCTCGCTCGCCCTCGCCTCACGTCCATCTCGGCGAGGCGATATCCGTGCTGCTCTGGTTCAGGTTCCTATTTGACGTCTCGCTCTCGCCTTTTGTCGCGGGTGCGTGGGCGCATCAAGACCTGCTGCTGCAAAGGGGACCGAACACCCCGACCCAGTGTCGCAAGAGCTCCCGTCAAGCTTCCCCGTCCACCGCAGCTACCGCCAAACCCTGGGAGCGCAGTAAAAAAAAAAGGTACCTACATTGCCTGCCTCCTACCTACCTCAGCGCCTCGCCTTTGCCGCCGCCGCTGTACAATTACCTTGCCTTAATTACCCGCCCTGCCTCCACTGCCACTGGCGCCCTTTGATTGAAGCTTCTACTCCCCTCCCCGCCGCCGCCGCCGCTTTTCTTGTTTCCGTTCTCCTCCTCCAAACTGTTCCATTTCCTTACCTTGTACTTTGCCGCCTCTCCGTCACATCCCCCGTCCGGCTGCCATCGACGCCGGCCGTTGCCCAGCCCTGCCCGAGAGAGATTCATCCGGCCCTTGCTCGCGAGCCGACGCCGCGCCGCCCGCAGACTCGTGCCGCCGGCCGCCGCTGGCGCCTGAAGCAGAGCTCACGACCAAAAAGGTACCTTGCCCTCTGCTCTTTGTGGTGGCTCGCCCGCACGACCCCTCCCACCTCCCGCCTCCCACCTCCGTCCGCAGTCTCCGCCTCTCAAGCTCCCTACCCTGTCATCCCTGCTTGGCCGAGGTCGCTCTGCCGTCCTGCCACCGTCTCGCCAGAGCTTCCGCCAAGCTTCCGACTTGCAGTGCAGGTACGAAGCACGTCGCGCCGACTTGCATTTCTTTGTCCTGTCTGCCTTGTCCGTGCGCTGCTTTTTTTTTTGTTGCGCGAGCGCGCAGCTGTTTGCCAGCTCCCCCCAGTGACCGTCCAATGACGTCTGTTGGAGATGCGGCTCTCTCTGTCGCGCTGCATCACCCTGTCACCCCTCTTCCTATCCCTGTTGTATCGAGACGAGTCGAGCATTCGAGTCGCCTTGTTCATAGCTTCCTAGGCAATGCCATAAGCTGGTCGAGGCTCATTATCCTCGGCTTCCTGGCATTCGAGGACTCCGCCCCGCCACTATCACTCGCCGACCTCCGGTTTCACGCCGATGCTGACGCGCCGCAGCTTTCCGAGAACCCATAGATTGCCCTCGCGGGTGTTCGATTTCATTTATTTCTGAAAAAGGTTGGTACATCATGGCTATATCGTCGCCACTGGAGTCTGGTCGAGCTTGACCGGCGTTGGCTCACCACTGCCAAATTTTTGCTGCGGCTGAGGGGTGCTCGGTTGTGGTTGTTTATCAATCCGGCAAGCACATTACTGACGTTGCGAATTCCCACAGCAGGGACGCCGGGCCACACTTTCCCTTCCGCCCATAGCTCTCGACTTCGAGCCAGCGGAACTCTTGCTACGGTCGTTGCAGGCGGTTGACACCGGCGCGACAACCTTCATACTGCTCGAGTCAATACAGCCGACGCCGACTCACGCCACCATGTCTGGCCCGTTCACAAGCCCGTTTGGCGCCAACGCCAACCCATTTGGCGCCGATCGCTCCAACACTATGCAACGCGTCGCCGAGGAGGACGAAAACGACACCGTTGGTGCCACGATCGGGCCTGGCAGCGGTTCTCTGTTCTCTGGTACCTTCGGGGGCGACGCCTCGACCGAAGGCCCGTCCTCGCTGCGACACACGCAGGGTCCCGACAGCTACCCTGCCCAGTACAACTTTGCGCGCCGCACGTCTGTGTCTGCGGAGTCGCTGAAACCCAGCGCCGATACGTATGACAATTGGTCGCCGCCTTTCCACGAAAAGACTCCCGAGCAAATCGAGCGGCTGAAGCATGCCATCGAAGGCAACTTTCTCTTCAGTCATCTGGACGAGGACCAGAGCGCGCAGATTCTCGGGGCTCTGGTTGAGAAGCCCATTCCTGCCAAGGGCATCAAGGTACGCGGCGCGTCCATACCCGCCAGTCTCGTCAGCGCTAACTTCGGACGACAGATCATCAGCCAGGGTGACGCCGGCGACTTCTTCTATGTCGTCGAGAAAGGTTCGTTTGACGTCCACGTGAACCCCAGCGGCACCATCCAGCCTGGGCCGGATGGCCTCGGCGAAAAGGTTGGAAACATCCAGGCTGGCGGTTCGTTCGGTGAGCTCGCGCTCATGTACAACGCGCCCCGCGCAGCGACGGTCATCTCTGTGGAACCTGGATGCACCCTTTGGGCTCTGGACAGGGTCACGTTCCGCCGAATTCTCATGGAGTCAACCTTTGCCAGGAGACGGATGTACGAGAGCTTCCTCGAGGAAGTACCTCTCCTCTCTTCCTTGACACCCTACGAGCGCTCCAAGATTGCCGATGCTCTGGAGACGCAAAAGTTTGCCCCGGGAGAGATCATCATCAAGGAAGGAGACCCCGGCCACTCTTTTTACCTCTTGGAATTTGGCGAGGCGGACGCGTACAAAGGAGACCCCAGCAACAAGGTGCTTCATTACAAAAAGGGCGACTTCTTTGGCGAGCTGGCCCTGCTCAACGACGCGCCTCGAGCCGCTAGCGTCGCTGCCACGACGGACGTCAAGGTGGCGACATTGGGCAAGAACGCCTTCCAGAGACTGCTCGGCCCCGTCGAGGGTCTCTTGCGGAGGACTAGGTATCAAGGGGTCAAGACGGGCGTGGAGGAGATGGATCCGCTTCACAGAGAGTAAGAAATGCGCTGGAGCATCGCTATCGCGGAGAAGTGCGACGTGTTGGAGTGTGCTACAGCCTAGCCGAGTGTCTGGCGAGGCGGGCCGCGAAATGGAGCTGGCCGAAACCCGCATGGAAGGGGGTAAGGAAGCACGATTACTGGGGCATGCGTTTTGAGACGGCGTTTTTTGGGGAAGATTCCTGCACAAACACTACTACCCTCGCTTTCCTGGGAAGAGACATGGCTACTAGCATATACCTTGTTACCGTTATGTCGATTCTGGGATTGCGCATCAGATTGTGAAGCAGCCGCTGGGCCAACAAGTCTTGACAAGGTGTCGCGAATAATGAAGAGCTCAGCAACGAACGCCGTATCTTGCCTGTATTACACTGTGACTATGGCTTCCGAGGCCTTTGTCTAACCCAACTTGCGTGGCCTGCGGCCTTTTCCAGACTCTCTATACAGATCATAACTGCTGCCTCGGGCTGTATTCATGAATGCTGCTGGGCGCTCTGGTTCTTAAGCTCTTCGCGGACCTGCGCCTTGAGCTCCTCGACGGCGACCTCGGTCTCGAGGACCTTGCCGACGCCCTTGCGCCACGACTCCTCGAGCATGAGCATCTCTGCGCGGACGTCCTCCTGCCGGCGCTGCCTGGCGGCGTTGACGAGGTCGATGTCGCGCTTGACGCCGGCGAGGTCGCGCTCGACGGCGCGGAGCGACTGCTCGAGGTGGTAATTCGAGACGAGCCAGGCGTTTGCGCCGTGGCGGTCGAGGAGGGCGAGGTTCTGGTTGCGGGCAGCGAGGTAGGCGGCGGATACGTAGGCGTTGGAGAGGACGGGGCGGAGGTCGTCGTTGACGTACGAGGATGTGATTGCGGCCGCGGCTGCGGAAGCAGAGGAGGATGAGGCGGAGCCGCGGCGGGTGCGGCGCGTCGACTTGCTCGTCGTGGTGGATGGAGCGGCGGGAGCGGGGGGGAGCTCCTGGGCCTCGTAGCGGGAGAGGGAGAGGGGCTGCAGGGGGGTGGAGGAGGCGACGCGTGAGAGCTCGGTGGTGAGGGCGGGGGAGAAGGAGGGTTCGCGGAGGGGTGGGAGGGAGGATTGTTCAGAGGAGGAGGAGGAGGCTTGCTCGGCGGAGATGAGGGTGCGGGCTGCGGCGAGGGCCTCGGGGGAGGGCTCCGTGTCGATGTCTAGAAAAGGATCGTCGTGTCAGCGGAATGGCCTCCCAGGGCGGGGGGTGGGTTGAGATGGAGGGGGAAAGAGGACGTACAGGGCAGGGACTCTAGATATGCCGGCGGGACGGCCATGGTGTCTTGCGTTTTGGGGGGGGCTTTTGCTCCCCGTCTGACGATGCGTGTGCTGCGGGCGTTCGTTCCTCACGGCCGTTTGTTCAACTGTCGCGTTGAAGCCGTTGCCCTCGCGACGACGTCCTCAACACGATCCGACTTGCTCTTCGCGAGGCGGGGTCGTGCGGGATGGCGCGACGAGTGCAGAGTTCTCTCCGCCCGGTCGTCGTCGGTCGTCGTCTCGTCGCGGATGCAGGACGAGGTGGCAGGCCCGCCGTGATCGTGTCCCCGGCGAGCTGATGCGGGCCGTGGGGGGTGTTCAATTGGTGCTAGGTTGGGCGAATTCGCGGAAGGGCACGCGCTGGTGCTTGTCGTCGTGGCTGTGCTTGACGTGGTTGTGGTGGTTGAAGCAGATGAATTGCCGTTGTGAAGGTAGACGGGTATGTTGTCGCGGATGGGCAGTTTGGTCTGGCAGCCGATTTTTTAGCCTCGTCTGGTCGTCGTTGCTGGACCTGGCCCAGAGCGCTGCAAGGCTGCGCTGCGCTGGGGTGACCGCCCTGCCGCCCTGCACGGCGGGCATCCAGTGGCACTGACAGCGCTGGACAGCACGGCAGCGCATCGCACCACAGCGCGTTAGGATCCATCCATTTCCTACCTAGGTAGGTACCCCACTATCCACGCACGGGCCACATAGAGTGGAGCGCCGCGCTGCGGTGCTGGCGGCGCTACACCTCACCGAAGCGTTGCCGTGCTCTGCCGCCGTGCTCTGCCGCCGTGCTCTGCCGCCGTGCTCCGGCTCACCTCCCGAGACTCACCTCGGTGCCGCGACGGACGCTCACCTCAGTGTGCGCAACCCTCTCCCCCTCCCCCTCCATCCCGGGCAGGTACAGTAAGCTTCCGCGCGCCATCACGATGGGGCGGAGAAGGGGGGCCGTCGCTCCCTCGGCCAGGCGGCCGGAGGGGCACACTCGGGGCAAACAACGCTCACATCGGCCACCTACATGCTGCCACTGCGTCGTCAACTTACGTGTAGATGGTCAAGCCATGCTGCCATCGCCATGAGACGAGCCGTGGCTCTTACTGCTACCCTTCAGCCATCTACCGCCCCTCTTCACTCACCTACCGGGCATAGAAATACATTGAAAGCATCGCTCCTCCTCTGCGTCTTCCTCCCCCTCCCCCTCCACTCCTCCTCCAAGCCAGCCCAGCCCAGCCCGTTCCGCCCCTCGACGTGACTCGTTACAATTCGCTTCGCACCCGCTCGCCCCACGTCGGCTCTTGAATTTCTCGAGTCTTATCGACGGAGGGGGCGCAGGCACGCACCTCCCTCCCTCCGCCCCCTCGGCAACACCAAGATAGATAGGGAGGCTCGATCGGCAAGCTCGTCTAGCTGCTACTACGCCCGGCGCTCACGGCTGTGATGCGGCACGAGTTGGTGTGTGGCAGAGCGGGGTCCCAGCCAGTGATAGCAGAAGAGGGCGGCGCGGTGCCATCCATCATCCCTCCCCCAAGCACCCGCGCCGCTGCTTGCGACGCTCCCGCAGTGTGTGCGCCGTCGACTTGGGGCCCTCTCGTCGGACGAGCTGAACGCCATCCGGCAAGAGAGGGACGTGGGCTGCCCGCCCCTCCGCGTGCCTGTCCATCATGGCGCCATCACCCATTGTCACTTGCGACGACGTCGTAAAAGAGCTCAAACTGCGGCCATCAAAAGCGGTTCATATTTAGAGCCGTAGCCGTCGTGATGATGTGATGATGATACAATAGTACATCTTTGTCCAGCGAGCCTGCGTGGTACAAAGCCAAGATGCGTCAAGTCCCGCCGAGATCCCGTCATAGTCAAGGTGAAAGGCATCGTGTGTCAAGCAAACTCCGGTCCTTATACACCCCATCGTTGTAGCCACCGCATAATCTCCCGCGCCGTCGTTCCAAACTCCCAACCCAAGAAAAAAAGAGCAAATGTTTGTGGTGTCTTGTTTCGTTAATTAATATTGTCATCATGCGGCGGCCATTGTCATTGGAAGATGTTCCCAATCGTAAGACGTGACTATCAGGGCTCGAGGGACGGGGCGGGTTAGCCGCTCAATGAGCTGACGACCCGCCGCTCTCCGACGAGTCCGTCTTGGACAGGTCGTCGCCCTCGTCGCTGGTGGGGCCGTGGACCGACTCCTCAAAGACGGGCTCGGGTTCGTTGACGTCGAACTTGGTCTTGAACTCGCCCATGTGGTGTGAGACGGTGCTGCTGTTGGAGCGGCGACGCGCGTTGGTGAAGCGGAAGTCTTCATCCACTACCTCTTCTCCAAAGTTTCCCCTATATAGCAGCCACGTTAGCGCGCCGTTTCAACGCAACTAGATTAAAAGACAAGCGCGTGGCACGTACCAGTTGCCTTTGCCGCCACCGTCCTTCTTGATCTTCTTGGGGTCGGCGTCGGCATAGCCGTGCTTGGCGAAGAAGCGAGGAAGGTGCTCTGTGGGAGCGGCGGTGCCGTCGGCGAGGCTCTTGTGGTCACGGTCATTGGCCTTGTGGGAGCGAGTCACTGTGGTACATGACCGTTAGCCTTTACTCAGCCTCGGTTTGCGAGTAGTGACTTCGGCGGCGGCGGCGGTGCCCTTGGCGAGGCGCCTTCTTGGCTGATCTCGCAACAGCAGCGTCGCCAGACGACGACAAGGCACGGCATGCCGCCATGTATGCAGGGGCAGGCGCTGGGCAAACTCACTGTTGAACGGGCGTGGGGTTGAAGATAGAGTTTACGGGGGCGAAGGAGGGGTAGCTGGAGCTTTGTTCCGAGGGGTTCAGGTAAACCGACAGAACGTTGGCTGATGCTCGTTCGGTGTAAGCGGACGAGAAGGGTTGGCGTGTAAGTGCGTGTGGTAGTCGTGCTTTGCTTTAGAGCGGTTGTGGCGATGATGGAGGCAGGAGGAGGATGGGAATCTGGGATGGATTGATGGCAAGATTGATGGGAATGGAATGCTGAGTGAGAGCTTGGAGGGGGAAGAGATGGGTGAGGAGGAGGAGGAGGATGGCTATTATATCAGAGGTGTCACGCGAGTGCCGGGGGGTGGGTGGTATGACGGAGGACCAATCAGCTCGGTCAAGCCATGGCCACACCTGGCTTCATGGGGAGGAGGTACGTAACTGCTGCCAACCGGGCCGGGGGGCCAAAGTCACCGTTACCTTTGCGTTGCTTGGGGAGGTTGCCATGCCGAATGGAAGTCGGCGGAAGAGCAGGAAAGGGGGGCCGTTTGTCGGCGTCTGGTTGACGCAAGTAAGGTAGCTGTTGCAGTGCAGTGCAGTGCATTGCTCGCTTGCCGTGGCCGAGCATGAGGCCATTGAGAGCGCCTATGGAGCACAGGAGCCCGCAACTCGCCTTCCACCCTGTCCGTCATCCTGCTCCCCGCCCAGCCAGCCGTGACTCTCACCTCCGATCCTCGCACAGTAGATCGAGCAATGATTCACGTTTGGGCGACGCAAACACGCAATGGAAGTCAACAGAACGCTCGAGTCGACCGACCGACAGCAGCAGCCCAGACCTGCCCAGGGGGAGTGAGAGGTCATCGCGTGACCCCCCGGACACTGACGCAACAGCACAGGGAGTGGAGGGGGGAACCCACCCGGCGGGCGCCCTGTGGCCAATTCGCCCGCCGTACCCGCTACCTGCGCCGATCCCCTCATCGCGACCCGGAATGAGCATCGCGGTTGACGCCCGTGTGCGGTTTGCGCGGGGCTCGTCGCCCATTGCGCAATGGGAGAGTCTGTTTCGCGACTCAATTGCCTCAATTGGCCTCGACGCCCCCGTCTGCAGCGACCGCGGCCGGGTCTAGCCCGCCCCTGGTTGCGGCAGTGGAAGCAAGCAAGCGGGTGGTGCAAGTGCAGGTAGCTCGCCTGAGCTCGGACAGGCGGGCAGCGCGGCGGCCCCTCGCTGCGAGGTCCCACCTGAGCATGAACCCTTGCTCGCCTGGGCTGGCCCGGCCAACCGGCCTCAGGGCATGGGCTACTGGGCTGGGCTTCCTGCACTGCCTTGACTGCCTGGTGCTGCAACTTGTCTCGGCTGGCTGGCGCTGCTGCCCCGCAACCAGCTCCACCGCTGGAACTGGCCAGAAGGACTTGAATCATCAACTGATGCTCCCATTCTCCTCCTGCTCTCCCGAGTCCGGCTACTGCTGCCCCGGACTGGGCAATTACGGTGACGTCTCATGCGAGGTTCGACCAGACGCTTCCAGCGCTATTCTGGCCCCCAACCCGCCCGCCCGCCTGTAATGGAACCGCCTGCGCCGCCCCGCGCGCCGCACCGGGCCTCCCTCCCCCGGGCTTGGAAGCGCTGCGCGCAACTGGAACAGCCCAGAGCGTTCCCGTCCAAGAATAGCGCCTCGCCCCCCTAAAAGGGAGGTAGCCGGTACTCGGAACGCCCACATGGCGCATCCGCCATTGCGGGGTATGGGGTACATGACTGGCGCTGGCGCCAGGCGCCGGAAACCCACCTCAGTGACGGAATGCAGGGACTCGCTGGCCCGCTGGGGGAGAGGGGCCCGTGGCGCCAGCAGGCCCAGGACTCGTGACTTGGGCTGTGCTCCGTACCTCGTACTACCACTGTACCAGCAGCTCGGAGTCCGGCCGGGCGCCCGGCCTGCCCGCTGGTTTGGCTCCTACTAGGTAGGCATGTCGGCATGGGAGGATTCTGTTGGGGGTCGCCTACCGCGTGCCGCTGCCGCCGCCGCCGGTGAGCGCAGGACGACACAGCTCCCGAAAACACGCCATGCTGGCCGCATCGTCAACGCTGCCGATGTCGCCGCGCGGGGCTCCGCAGCTTTTTGCCATCGGCGCCATGACGGGCAGCTGAGGTCACGAGGCCCGCCGGGGATGATTGCGCTGTCTCGCCTTCCCGCCTTGCGCAGATCGGAGCATCTCTCGGTGAGTCAGTCAACATGTTGTCTGGTCTCCAGGGCCTCGGACCGCTTCCGCGTCGCACCCGCCTGCCCCTGACGTGCAACGTGGGCCAAGCCAACAAAACACCAGCTCACATGACCTCGTGCGAGGCATTCGCCGAGGCGCAGGTACGGATACGTATGTACGGTAATGCCTGCTCGACGACAGTTGTCCCGTACGAGACTGCTCAACGGTGGCAACTTTGCGTCGCAATGCCGCCTGCGTCTTCATTCAGAAATTGAACACGTATGTTGTTCTCTTCTCTTTCTCTCCAACCCCTCCGTAGGTAGGCCCATGATGGCACCATGGCAACTGGACTGCCCGCCGGCGTGGACGGGGGACCGTTCGTCTCTGGAACAACCACGGCAGGCAGCCTATGAGCTACCAACGTTGCAACTACACCCGATGACTTGTGAGGGGGCTCACATTATATATTATACATTAGAAACGAGCTATGTCTTGAAATGGTACGCCCTGAGGAAAACCTCCAGTGACGCAGCTCAGCTACGACTGGGCCGGCCACCGGCAGAATGTGAAGGCTCATCCCTACCTCATGCCACTTCTCAACGCCTTGCCATGTACATCCAAGATGCTGGGGTTTAGCACAGCAGAAGACCACATCTCGTGCCGGAACTATCCGCGACAGGGGGCGGGAATCGGCAGCTGCTCCAGACGCTGCCTGACCTGTTCGTAATCATCATGCGTCATACTCTCCAGCTTGTACTCACTCCGCACGGACATGGCAAAGTCGATGAGCGGCTTCGGCTTCATCTGAATGCCCCCAAAACCCCTGGGGCGGTTCTCCATCATCCACGCCACGTGGTTCTTGAAGAAGAGCTCGTCGAACTCGAACCGCCGCGTCTTGAGGAGCTTGGTGGATTCCTCGAGAGTCTGCTCCACAAGCTGCGTGCTGAGTTGCGACATGGCCTCGCATGTCTTCTGTTCCACCTCGGCTTTCCCCTCGAGAGATTCCGTCTCTCGGATGCGCTGCCGCTCCTCCTCAGTCGCCGCGGCCTGCATGGCGCCCGCGTACAGCGTGCCCTTGACGCGGCACTCTTCAAAGAGCGTGCTCACTTGCATTGCCGCGTACTGGGTCCTGACGCGGGCCTTGCACTCGCCGGACACCAGGTCCGTGATGATGAGTCTGCGCTGCAGCGCCCAGTTGTCGGCGCGGCGCTGGTTGAGATTCTCGGGGACCATGAGGTGCTCCCACTCCTCGTTGATGGCCATGGCCAGGGGGATGGTGCGGACGAGATCCAGCGTGATGGTGACGGCGGCGGCGAGGGGCCAGGCCGGGGTGAGGGACACGAGGTCCGTGGCGGTACACAAGGCGAACCTCAAGTCTACGTTTTCCTTGCCCTTTTCTGCCTTGGCTGAGGCGTCGAAGGCGCATCTCATGAAGGGGATGATGCTCGTAGCCACCACGACCCTTTCCACGTCGGTCGAATTCGTCGAGTAGACGTTGACCATGTTCTTGACCCATCTGGCAAATCCGCCGGCCATCATCATCTTCTTCAAACCTTTCATCGAGTCGGGCTCAAAGTTGTCGATCGAGGAGCGGATGGCTGAGAAGGTGGGCACGCCCGTCTTGGATTCTATCGCGAGATCGGTGAGCTGCCCTTCCTGACGGGCCTTTAGCGACGAGCTCTGCGGCGGCGGCTGCGATGCGATGAAGAACTTCTCCAGGTCGTAGTTGATCAGCCGTCGCTTGAACTCCTTTTCCGAAAAGTCTTCGGCTATCTTGACGAGTTCTTCGTCGGTGAGGGCTGCAACGCCGGCGCCGGCGCCGCTATCCTGGCTCGTTTCTGACTGGTCGCCATGCGGCAAGCCGAGGCCAGGGGCCGGGAGCCAAGCCGCAACAGCAAGAGCAGCGATCCAGAAACGACGCATCTTCGATGATTTGATGAATAGCTCAATAGTGATTGAGTGGGGTGTACTTGTCCGCGGAGGGTGTCGTATGGTGTGCTTAGACAGCTCAGTCGCTCAGCGGTTGAAGTCGATCTGTTGGTTTCTATACTCGCTGATCACAGCACGTCGTGCATTCAGGGTTACCGTAATGACATTGGACACCAGCGTACACGAGAATCGATACCAAAGGGCCCTTCTTCGTGTATGGTTGAAGCTGGGCAACTCGAACTGACTCGGGCGTCGTCGGCCCTGGAGTCGGCACGAGCAGGGCACAGAGCGGGCATCATCATCTCGGCCCAACTCTTCATGGAAGGCCTCGCATGACTCCTGAATCGAGAAATTGGCAAGACTGACAATCCTCGGCGCCAAGATTAGAGCATCACTTCATCCAAGTCCACAAGTCTGGAGAGCGTCCAGCTCTGGCCTGCTATCCAGGGCTACGGCATCCCTACGTCCACTTCTACGGTTTCTGCAAAACGCAAAGGTATATAACGAAAAATAGAGCATAGTGTGGCAGGAGATTCAGACGTGATACGTGGGAATCAACGTAGCGTAATGCGCGGCACGTCCACTGGTCGCTATAGCATGTTGCTTGTTGGTGCGTACGTCAAGAAGTGGGACTGAGAAGTGTCCATCGACACGAGGCAAAGGACAACATCGGACATGGCGGGGACGCGTGCGGTGAGTGGCTTCGTATAGTCATTTACGTAGCCGGTCGCGTACAAGGGCCAAAATGAAAGACTCTCATTGAGTCATGACCGCTGCGGTGAGCGGCCGCGGAAAGTCATCGGCGTAGATGTAGGCAGGCCTGCGCCAGAGCCAAAATTAAGATATCATGCCTGCTGCGGTGAATGGCCATGGAGCCGTAAAGGAGACGGCACGTGGCCCCCACGATTCAGAATCGGCTCTCGTGTTGCTACTAGGAATCTCACATCAGGCATCAAAGATCAACGAGTCAACACCCAACGTCGATACTTGTCTGCCGTCCGGGCACGCACCGTCACTGCCCGCGGTCCCCTTTCCAGGTCTGCTCCCATGCCACGCACCGCGTTTCCTTTATACCAGACATACTCTTACGTTAACATCGCCACGCGACGGACCTTCCCAAGATGTAGTTAATGGCGGCTGTCGGCTCCTCGTAGCAGTCATCGACGGATCAAGGCCCGGCCCCGGACTGGAGGAAATTGCTCCACGTGCACGCATGAACCGCCAGCTGGGGTACGCCTCGGCGTCGGTAAAGCGACAATGACGACGGTCCACCTGTGCCTGTGCGGCCTTGGCAGGAGGCAAGCGGTGGGCGTTTTGACGACCGCCTAATAAGAAAGGAGTAGTCTTATTCGTCGAGCCAACTTTTGCTGGCTGTAGAGCCCGCCCTACCGCAGCAGCAACGACAGCAACGACGGTAAAGTTAGGAATAGAGCGAGGCGATGGTATCTAAATAACTCTTCTCCTTGTCCTCCCTGAAGAATTCCCGTTCCCCCATCGCACCCAAAGCACTCTGCAGTCATCTTGCCAAGTTCTTCTACCACTGCCTCTGACCAACCACCCGCCGTATGATGACACGGTATTTGAATCGTTGCAGAGTCGTTTCAGGCCCATTCGCGTGAAAGCAACTCCGCTCAGTCACGACAGAGTACCGGCCGTGGGCGTCTACGACTGGATGACAGTCTCCTTCACAGGTCTTGTCCTCATGAAAATCGTCCAAGACACGGGCGTCGACTTCCTCGAGTGCCCGCTGAACTAGAGTGGGGACGGAGCTCGTAGCTTCGCTTGACGACATGTTGACCAGCTACGTGGCGGTGGGAACCATGGCGACGACAGAGATGGTTTAGAGTTTCATGGACAGACTCGATAATTCGACTCATTATTCCGATGGCATTTTGCTGGTGGCCGAGTCGGGCGACGATGCGTGGTTGTGGGATTCGGCGGCGTACATCTCGCCAGGCCGTTGTCGGACGAGCCGAAGAAGAGTGAATACACATTTGCGCCGAGAACGCGATTCAAGATGACGAGAACCGACCAGGTCGCTGTTTCAGAGAATCCCGTGGTTGTGATTGCTTTACAGCCCGAGCCTGGGATCCATCGGACGAAGGAGGGCGACGTGGGCTTCGCGCCGGGACTTTGAGGTATCCAATGTTTCCGAGGACTTTGCTCCCAGTGGCAGGATCCCACATAGCAGACACAGATCCGGGGGCAGGCGGTGCGCTTGCTGTAGACGTAGAAGCCACTGATACCGAGTCCGCACCATCACTGACGTCGCGAGGCGATCCTCCATTGGTTCGTCTGACTGGGGGTTTTGCCGCCAGCGGAGTGGGCTAACTGACATAGCTCGGGGTTGTGAGTGTATGGACATTCTTGAGGGGTATCATGAGAGTAGTGCTATTCCCACAGATGTTCGTCGTCTATCTAGGGTCGGCCAGCCATTTTTGGTGTGCAGGCATGGGACGATAGCGGCGCGTCGCCTGCTGCTATTACTCTCATTTCTTTCGTTCCTTTCGTTCCTCTTATTATCACCGATGAAGCCACGGGGGCCTCCAGACGACGTCGTTGCAGTGCATGAATACAATGGTGGAGGACATGTTAATCTGCCTAAGCATCAATGCTAATCGTGAAAACATTCACGTCATCGACCTCCACACAGACAGCCTCAGCAACGACGTCCAGTGCCATACCCATGATTGGAAATCCAAAATCCGGCACCTCTTCCGTTCGGCACATCCCACCGACTGAGCGGCAAAACTCGCTATCAATTCGGTCCAACGCGTCTCTGGTGGTGAATCAGTCAGGATCTGGTAATCCTTACCCTAGATTCCCAGCGTCGAGTCGCGCAATTGTGGTGGACGCGCCAGGGGTCCACTCCCGGAGCAGCACTGGCTTGCTTAAATGAGGCGCTAGCGGCGGCGCGCGCCCCTCAGGTACCGCAGCAAAGCACAGCGCAGCACAGCAGTTCGTCGACCTGCTGCACACCAGGGCCTTGATGCTCAACCTCAGACTCGTCTTCGCATTCGGCCTCGTCCTCCCAGCAGCGGCCTTTTTGCTGAGTTTCTTCTTCCCACAGCTCCTCGACTTTTCGGCCACGCAGTCGTCGTCACCCGAGTCATCCACCACCGCCACCACCAGCAGCAGCACAATGTCCTCGGTCCGCAGGGCAGCGCCGCTCATCTTCCCGGCCAAGGGACGGCACACGGCCACCGTCATCTTCGCGCACGGCCTGGGCGACTCCGGCGCGGGATGGGCTGATGCCGTCGAGCGCTGGCGCCAGAGGCAGAACCTGAGCGAGGTCAAGTTCATCTTGCCCAACGCGCCCGTCATCCCCATCACCGTTGTGCGTACTCCTCAAGGGCCATCTATCGAGTCCCAATTGCTAAGCAAAACTAGAACAATGGCTACCCGATGCCTGGCTGGTTCGATATTGTAAGTCCCCTTGGCAAGCCGTAGTCAATGGGCGCAAGGCGCAATGTACCTTGCTCACACGTGCGACGCAGACGAGCCTCGGCGCCGCCATCACCTCGATAGAGGCCAAGCTCAACGAGGACACGGCCGGCATCCTCGAGTCGCGCAAGTACCTGCACTCGCTCATCCAGGACGAGGTCGCCGCGGGCATCCCCAGCGAGCGCGTCATCCTCGGCGGCTTCTCCCAGGGCGGCGCCATGAGCATCTTTGCGGGCCTCACCGCGCCCTTCAAGATTGCCGGCATCGTCGGCATGTCGTCGTGGCTGCTCCTGCACCAGACGTTCAAGCAGCACGTCCCGGAGGACGACGTCAACAAGGGGACGCCCGTCCTCATGGCCCACGGCGACAGGGACCAGATGGTCCGGTACCCGCTGGCGCAGGGGTCGGAGCGCCTGCTCAAGGCCATGGGCTACGACGTGACGCTCAAGACGTACAGGTGAGCAGTCCTTACAGACAGCCGCTCTCACATATGGTATGCTGACGTAGCGCAGCGGCATGGAGCACTCTGCGTGCTTGGAGGAGCTGGATGAGGTCGAGGCCTTTATCAAGGCCAGACTACCGCCCAAGGGCAACTGAAAGGAGTGATCATGGATGTAGCAGAGACAAAGAGAGACCCGATGTTGGACCCGGCAGACGGTGCTTGACAGATGTTGAAGAGAGCCCGGCCCAATGCAGGTAGAATAGAACACATGTATTAGCAATACGAAGTAAAATATCATATATCCAGTGTCCCGGGGTATCCATATGTCATACTGGCTTGTCAGTCGCCATCGCGCCACGCCTTGCGGGCTCATCAAATCGCTTCCTAAGCCCCCTATACCATTAACGCCTCGGCAATCGCAGATCACCTTTCCAAGCGGCCGTGTCACGCATCGGCCGCGGCCATCGACTCGCGCTTGGCAATCGTCTGGCTCCTCCGCCTCGCCACCGTCTCAGCATCCCACACCCCCATGAAGATGTCCTCGCACTCGTCCTCGTCCTCCGAGTCGAACGCAATCTCCTCCTCGCCGTCATCGTCATCGGCGCCGCCGCGGCTTCGGCTCGCTCGGCCACCCATCTCCTCGATGACGGCCATGTCGTCGCCGCAGCCTCCCAGAGGCACGTCGAGGTCCTCCCAGCAGCGGTGCGTCACCACGCGCTCCACCTCGAGGATGTACTTGCCCACCTTGTACTTTTGCGACTGCTCCTTGGCGTCGACGTACTTCCACCCCAGCTTGCGCGAGCACGTCGCGCAGCATATGTCGGCGACGACGTGCCACCCCGTGACGAGCTGGCGGTCCTCGCTGCGCCCGACGCGGATGTTGGCCAGCAGGCCCTGGTCTTTGGCATCTTTGGCCTTTTCGTCGACGCCGCCTCCTCCTCGGGCCTTGTCCGCGGGCGTCGGTGGCGGTGCGACGAGGAACGCCCGGCCGTAGCGGCCCGTGAAGCCCTTGGAGATGATCTGCGACGCGAGCGCGACGTCGGTGGAGCAGTTCATGCAGCGGAGGGTATCGGGAGCGGCGCGCGACAGGCGGCGGCGGCTACTGTTGAGGCCGTCGGGCTTGGTGGTATCGCGGATGGGCGACTCGCGGTCGGGCGGCGAGTTGTTGGGCGTCGTGGCCGCAGACGAGACGGCCGACTCTCCCGGGTGCGAGGACGACGACGACCCGGCCGACGACGCCGACGACGCCGACTGGCGCCGCGAGAAGGAGAACTTGAAGCTCGGGAGGAGGTACGTCGGGAAGACTGGCCTCGTGGCCGAGATGCGGCTCTCGCGGGGCATCTTGGGGCAGCGCCGCGCCGCGCCACGGAGGGGATGGTGCCCTGCGTATTATACGCAAGGTACGGTAGTGTCGGTCAGCGAGAAGCTCACGCGCTTCTGGCTCGGCAGTTCAATGGGAGCTGATAAACACGAGGGGACCGCAGGGCGGCAGAGTCATGGGAGATGACCGTGCCGCCTCACGTCGCTTGGTCGTCTCTGCGGAGAAAGCTGTTGAGGACAGGAAGGTTTGTGGAGGAGGCGTTGTCGCTGCGACGGGCTCGCTGGGGGTGAAGTACAGCCCGCCCAGTCCGCCACGGCCCAATGCGTCACCAACCGCTCACATGGGCAGATGACACGAGCGACCCCCCCGCCGCGGGGGCTTGAGCTAAAACTACTGACGGGCGGGAGAGGTGTGTGTGTGTGTGAGTGGGTGTGTGCTTGTGTGTTAGACTCGCGACTGCGAATTGCTCTGTGAGCACCGGGTTCAAAGATAAAGATTGAAAGCAGAAGAAGAGCAGAGCAGATTCAGGACAGCATCGGATGGGAGGAAACAAAAGTCAGTCTCCCTCACCCCCGCACGAGATGCTCCATGCCAGGTTGCACTGCTCGATCTGATCCAGAGGCCGACGGCGATGGCACACAGCCCGTCTACCTTATCCATCCATCCGTCCAGACGGCCACGCCCGCGTCGCATGATCGACCCACCCAGACCGAGTCGGCAAATGGCGTCCCGGGCGGGCATCAATGGTTGATGCGCTGCCCGGCTGCCTGGCAGGCCTGGGCCGGCACTGGCGTGGAGGCGGGGTCATTCGGCATCCTCGGTGGGACTGTCGTCCCAGCGTTGGTCTAGAGTCCACTCTGCCTTGGCGCCAGTCCTTCTCTGGCTGCGCTTTATCGCCCAATGGAACAGGTTCAATGCAAGTTGCTTTGCAGTTCACAGGCATCTGAACAGCTTCTTTGGCCCGGCGCAAGCAAGTCAATTCAACGAGACGCAGTGTTGCCGGGACTTGTTCTCCTCAGGAGTATTCCAACTCCCAGGCTCCGCAATCGCGCCATAAGCTGCCAGTACGCATGAATTATAGACGGGGGCATGTTATACGTGGTCCTTGGCTGAGCCGCGATAGCAGCCATTGGGAATACTCGATCGCAGCAGCAAATATCCCCTCTGCATCAACATCACTTGACTTTGCTTGACACTGCCCCCAGCCCCATGGCGTACTTGTGGTTGGATTTCTAGAAGCTCATCGGGCGTAGGGGGAAGTGCCATAAGCTTAGGGAGTAAGCGCAAATGCCACATGGGCGTCGCATCGCCGCGTTGCCGTATATGTCTTTAAGGAGTGCTATTCGTAGAGCCAACTTTTGCTAGTTGTAAAGCCGTCCTACATGTTTCTTAGCAGCGCCCTTGCTGTCGTTGCTGTCGTGTCTTCTCAGCTGCAGGGACAACATGGTGAGGGACGTTGCCGACTTTCAGATGCTTCTGCCTTGGCCGTCAGAGTGTTCATAGGCAACAAGGTAAGGGATAGAGAGGGCATGAGATGTGCAACATGATGTTGCTTGCGCTCAATCACGCTAAAGGCCATGTGACTCTCTGGCAGTGTCCGAGCCAGGTCCGTGCTCGTCGGACTGAGCATTAAAGGACTGCATCGTGCCATCTACGGGTACTCAGCAGGCGATGCCGAGACAACAGGGTTCGACCCAACATGAATGGCAGGGTTGCTTCCAAGGAGACATGCCGGCGCGGACACGGAAGCAGCACGACGTGAGTTTCCGGGGCCGTTGGCGTGTCCACTGCCCAGAGACGAGACGAATTTCGAGGGAGCAACGAACGCACGTAAAGTAAGACGCACATCGTGCTCCCCAGCATTATTATCCATCAAGTCGTGAAGCGTTAGTGTTTTCCTCGTTGGATAGAGTGCTTGCAGTTTCTTTTTATATTGCAAGGGTCGTGCGTCTCCGGAAGCTCAGCCGAGATCACGACGACGGCACCCACGAGAGGGCAGTGGGGCTCTGATCTCTCGCGTTTGCGTCATTGCGTCCGTCAGTGCCGCCAGCGCCCAGAGGTCACTGGCCAGAAGGGCAGGTGGGGGCCCTTGGGGGCGTCCGTGGTCTCTAAAGGCGCTGGCCCTTGGGGAGGGATGTTTCCAATTGGGGGGTGGGAAGGGTCCAATGGCTGCAGCAGACCGGGGCAGGGGTCCGCCGCCCTGTAGCGACTTATCGTCACCGCCTCCATCGCGAACCCACCCACCCGGGCAGCTCATGCCCGCACCAATGCCCTGCGCGAGCACGGCGGGGGAGCTACTGCCAGCTGCTCCGAGACACGGGGCGCTGACAGGCTGGCGCTCGCGGGCAGGCCGCCATAGCGGGCATCGTGGACCCAGTCGCAGGAAAACTCGCCCTCGCCACTAGAACGTTTCACGTAATTCCCCGCCAACGACGTCCCATCTCCCGCCTGGCCTCATCGTTCGGGGTTTCCTCTCCTCGTGCGAGCGGGCAAAGACAATACCTGTCGTGATTTTCTTTGCAACTCAGTGCGATCCGACCGCGCACCTTTTTATTTATTCGCACGTCGTCCACCAACGGCAGCTACGCCATCCAAGGGAGTGTCATCCCACCGCCATCACTCCCTACGCGCCGCCCAGCGTCTCATCTCCTCAAGCGAGACGAAGCTCCGTCCTGACTCTGTTGGCCTCCGAGCGCTTTGCATCCTGTCCTCGTGACCACCGGTCATCTCGGATCGCAACCCGCCAGGCCATCCGTGCCATCCCTCCCCGATCGCACGTCGCTCTGAGTAAGACGATCACTTCGCCACACGTCATTTGAAGACGGCACCGCCCGCCCGGGCGCTGGACCCTCGATCCCTAATTCATCCGCCAACGGCGCCTCCAGCCCAGACCAGACGTTGTCAATTGCTGCGAAACAGACTTCACATATTGTCATGGCCTCGACGTCGAACCACCGCACGCGTGGTTCCGACGACTTTGGCGTCTTCGACGATGCCAAAACCTACTATGCCTCCGAGGAGCGCCACACGAACCGCTTCGGCGCCCGAACCCGGACTTTCTCACAGGTTAGCAACACCAAGTACGAGCATGATCAAGCTGTGCAGCGTCTGACCGACTGCGCAGAACAGCATCCTGAAGCAATTTGAGCGAGTCGGGCTGCGAGAACCGTTTCGCCGCGGAAGCCATGGTAAGCCATCTCGGCGCAATCAATCCAACAGAGTCCCTGACCTTTGCTGGTAGACGAGTCAACCATCCCCCACGGCCGGCGATTCCTCATCCAGGTCGACGCCACGCTCAACAGTCTCCGGGAGCAAGAAGACACAGACAACAACATGCAGATCACGATAGAGGACAATGGTCCCAAGGTCCTGTCGCTGCGGACCGCCGCATCTGCCGGCCACAACCGATTCGACGTCCGAGGCACCTACATGCTGTCAAACCTGCTGCAGGAATTGACCCTGGCCAAGGAGTACGGCCGCAAGCAGATTATCCTCGACGAGGGCCGGCTAAACGAGAACCCCGTTGACCGTCTGTCGCGCCTGATTCGGGACCACTTTTGGGATGGCCTGACGCGCCGCATCGATGCGTCGACCATCGAAATCGCCGCCCGGGATCCCAAGGACTGGACCGACGACCCACGGCCCCGCATCTACGTCCCCGTCGGCGCCCCCGAGCAATTCGAGTATTACACGCGCGTGGCCAAGGAGCGCCCGGAAATCCGCCTCGACGTGCAGCTCCTGCCCGCCAACATCACCGCCGAGGTGATTCGGGACATGAACGACAAGCCCGGCTTGCTGGCCGTGGCCGTGGAGAAGAGTGAGGATGAGCACCACAACGTCACACTCAAGGGTCTGCCGTTTGTCGTGCCGGGTGGCCGCTTCAACGAACTGTACGGGTGGGACAGCTACATGGAGTCGCTGGGCCTGCTCGTCAACGACAGGGTCGACTTGGCCAAAGCGATGGTCTTGAACTTTTGCTTCTGCATCGAGCACTACGGCAAGATCCTCAACGCCACGAGATCGTACTACCTTGGTCGGTCGCAGCCCCCGTTCCTGACCGACATGGCCCTGCGCGTGTACGAGAAGATCAAGCACGAGCCCGACTCCAAAGAGTTTTTGCGCCGGGCGATGCTGGCCGCCATCAAGGAGTACCACAGCGTGTGGACCAGTGACCCGCGACTTGACCCCGTCACCGGGCTGTCGCGGTACTGCCCGGAAGGCGTGGGTGTACCACCCGAGACGGAGGCGGGCCACTTTGTGCACATCCTCGAGCCCTACGTCAAGAAGCACAAGATGGAGTTCAACGAGTTTGTGCGAGCTTACAACCACGGCGAGGTCAAGGAGCCGGCACTCGACGAGTATTTCATGCACGACCGGGCGGTTCGCGAGTCGGGACACGACACGTCGTATCGGTTCGAGGGGGTCTGCGCCAACTTGGCCACGATTGACCTGAACTCGCTCCTGTTCAAGTACGAGACCGACATTGCCCGAACGATTCGTGGTGTGTTTGGCGACAAGCTGGTGGTTCCTGCCGAGTTCTGCGCCGGTACACCGTACCAGGCGGATGAGGTGCTTTCATCGGCGGCGTGGGACCGACGCGCCAAGCGGCGCAAGCTGATGATGGACAAGCTCATGTGGGACGAGAAGGAGGGCATGTTCTTTGACTACGACTTCGTCAAGCAGGAGCGGTGCACGTACGAAACGGCGACGACATTTTGGGCCATGTGGGCGGGCATCGCGTCGCCGAAGCAGGCTGCCGAGATGGTGAAGAAAGGCTTGCCCAAGTTTGAGGCGTACGGCGGCCTTTTGGCCGGCACGGAAAAGTCGCGCGGCGAGATCGGGCTGGAGCGGCCGAACCGACAGTGGGACTTCCCGTACGGATGGGCGCCGCAGCAGATGCTGGCGTGGACGGGGCTGCTGCGGTACAGCTTCACGGAGGAGGCGGAGCGGCTGGCGTACAAGTGGCTCTTTATGATCACCAAGGCGTTTGTCGACTTCAACGGCGTCGTGGTGGAAAAGTACGACGTGACCCGGCCGGTGGACCCACACCGAGTCGACGCCGAGTACGGCAACCAGGGCCTCGACTTCAAGGGCGTCGCCAAAGAGGGGTGAGTAATTGATGGCCGCGGTGCTGTGATTGATGGCGAACCGATAGCTAACAGCGCGACAGATTCGGCTGGGTCAATGCCAGTTACGTGTACGGACTGCAGATTGTCGATGCGCACATGCGTCGCGCGCTGGGGACGCTGACGCCGTACCCGACGTTTATCAAGGCCGTGGAGCAGAACAAGGAGAAGGCGCTGGCAGACTTTGCGCTGCCATGAGGCATGCGGTTGCACTAATTAGCATTTTGACATGACAGAGTGTTTTCGGTTTCTGGAAGAGTCATGGTGGTTTCAGTCGGCTTTTTTTTCTGTTGGAAGAGTGGTTTGCGCGGCTAGCAGGCATAGGATTGCATGGAAGCATGTCGGAGGACAGAAGAAGCGCCGTTGGTCATATCTGGATGTCGCAGGATGGGTGGATTGGCAAAGCGGCACGTGGTGCTTGATGTCAGGAATTATTGATACAGTAGTCTAATCGCGATGATGACACGGAGTTTGGGACAGCGGGAGACCGGTCTGCCACATGCCGACGGCTGTTTTGGCGTTGAGTCAGGCATTGGACGTTTGACCATGTGACAGCGACGCATAGCACTCTGGGGCTCCCGACCTACCCTTGGCCCTGTCCGTCTGCGACACCGGGCAGGCTGGGCAGCTCGTGGTGACGCCGCTGCTCAGCCTGCGATGCAAGAAGTCCCGGCACTTTTTTCAACGAGAGACTACGTACGATGTGAAAATCTGACGTCCCGATTTCGAATCCGACTTGCATTGGCGTTCCTGCGAGCACGTTTCTTGTACACGAGCGCAAATACGGACGCCGCAGATGTGGCTTGGGCAGCGTTTTGGAACAAGTGGTGCTGCTGGCTGCATCATCATCATCATCAGCGATTCATCATCACATGCCAAAAGCTCCGGTGCCCCGGAGGCCCGTCGCGGCCGTGCAGGCGGAAGGGGCGATGGAGGGGTGTGGGGCGGCGCGGCAGGGCCAAGTACCTGGGGCGTACCTCTCACCTGAGGTAGGTAGGTGCCCTTAGCCGGTGGCCCGCCGCCCGTGGTCAAGTCACCGAGGGAGGGCGTGGGTGTCACGGCCGGCACGTTGGGGAGATTCTTTCAAGGACCATTGAGTTGCATTCTTTTTCGGGCCCTGTCGCCTCGTAAGGCGGCTTATTCATGGCATGATGGGGAAACACGGCAAAACCAGCAACGAACGGGCGGTGTTGGTTCGAGTCCCGGCAATGCACGAGAGTCGAAACCAGAGACGCTTGTGAGTCGAGACGGGCAATGCGTCAAAGGCGGGAAGGTAGGTAGGTAGGTACGCGCAGGTACCTGGCTGGCCACGAGCCGAGAGCCCCAATCGGCGGCTGCGGGGATGTGGAGCATGCTCGGCGTCGCGGAGGATGGAGGGAGGGCCAGCCAAGTGCCAGCCAGCCAGCCAGCCAGCCAGCCAGACCTGGCAGTGGCGAGGCATTGGCCCTCCACAGGGCAGCTGCTCCCTGACGAACCCGCTGTAGCAGCGCAACAACAGCGCCTGGGGTGAGGTCGGGTGTGGCAAGGCGAGAGCGGCGGAGGCGGCGCCGGCGGCGGAGGCGCCCCTTTGCCCATTCCCTGGGCCTCGGCCAATGGCGGCTAAAAACCCACACTTCCCGGGGAACCATTGAGCGTGTCGCCCTTGAGCCGAAGCGGAGGGACGTCACCGGTTCGTGGAGACTCTCGGGTGTCGCGCGTGTGCGTTGCGTGCGTGCGTGCGTGCGTGCGCGCGCGCCTCGGTTTTGTTGCCCGCCAGCCAGCTGCCCCCCCGGGCTGATGAACCGGTGTGAATTGGAGGCCCAGCGGCCGATGCTCCAGGCCTTCTCACTCTCTGTCTGCCCTCTTCCCGGGATGGTCCGGCACACGGGACGGGGCGGCCAAGTTCCGAGGCGCAAAAGCTGGTGTGTTTGCCGTGGTGCTGCTGCTGGCTGCTGGTTGCTGGTGTGCCGGGAGTGACATGCTCTCTCTCTGGTGGTAGACGTCGTCGGCCGGCCGAACCAGCTTATAACTTTAGTATGGCAGTTTCCCGGCTCGTGCTGTGACTGACTCCCTCCGAACCTGTGACTCTTTTCCCTTCCCTTCCCCAAATCTTCATCATCTCCATCCTCATCCTCGCATCTTCTTCCCTTCTCCCCCCCTTCCCAATTCCCCCCCGTGGTGTCGTGCCGTTATTTCTACGCTGCTCGACAACATCACCACACGTATCACTGCCGAGGTCCCGCGCTGCTGCCCCTCCGCCCCTCCGTGCCTCGTCTCCCACCCACCCCAATTCCCACCCTCGGGCCATCGACTGATTGCAAAAAGTATGTTGCTGCTGCTGCCGGCGTCCTTCTTTCCGCGCAATTCACTCACCAAAGGTACAAACAGAAAGAAGAAAGGAAAAAGACTGTAGCCATGGCTGCCAACAACATGCTCAACCCGGCGGCCGACCTCGCCGCCGAGGACGCCCAGTTCCTCAAGGAGGTCGAGCAGGTCAAGGCGTGGTGGAGCGACTCGCGCTGGAAGCACACCAAGCGGCCCTTTACCGCCGAGCAGATTGTCTCCAAGCGCGGCAACCTCAAGATTGAGTACCCGAGCAACGCCCAGGCCAAGAAGCTGTGGAAGATTCTCGAGGGCCGGTTCGCGGTAGGTTCTCCCTCTCCCCGTTCGTGACATGTGCTCTCTCTCTCTCTCCCACCACCTCACCCGCGGGGTGTGTGGGCGCGCCGCGCTCTCTTGCTTGACAGATGCTGACTGCTTTGGTGTTGTTCCCTGCAGAACAAGGACGCCAGCTACACGTATGGCTGCTTGGAGCCCACCATGGTCACCCAGATGGCCAAGTACCTCGACACCGTCTACGTCTCCGGCTGGCAGTCGTCTTCCACCGCCTCGGCCTCGGACGAGCCGGGCCCCGATCTGGCCGACTACCCCTACGTACGTGCCTCCAATGCCTCTGTTACAACCCCCAGCCGGCCTCTCTCAAGAACGGCGTGCGGGCGCCTGCGGGCGCACGCGGTGTAAAAGGGAAAAGAATCAACGAGCAGAGAGCGCATCACATGCTAACAGCAAGTCTCTCTCCACCTCCCAGACCACCGTCCCCAACAAGGTCGGCCACCTCTTCATGGCGCAGCTCTTCCACGACCGCAAGCAGCGCCAGGAGCGCCTCTCGACGCCCAAGGCCCAGCGCGGCTCCGTCGCCCACGTCGACTACCTGCGGCCCATCATCGCCGACGCCGACACGGGCCACGGCGGCCTCACCGCCGTCATGAAGCTCACCAAGCTCTTCGTCGAGAAGGGCGCCGCCGGCATCCACATCGAGGACCAGGCCCCCGGCACCAAGAAGTGCGGCCACATGGCCGGCAAGGTCCTCGTCCCCATCAGCGAGCACATTAGCCGCCTCGTCGCCATCCGCGCCCAGGCCGACATTATGGGTGAGTCTGTGCCTGCCTGCCACCTTTGTGCTTGTCCGTGAAGCCCACTTACACGAGAGTTGTTGTGTGTGTGACTCAACGAAACCACCAACCCCTCGTCTTCCGCACAACGGGCAACAAACAGCGCAGTTGTTCTTGCGAGAAGAGACATGCCAAGGCAATTCAACAATTCCATGTGAAAATATCTGACTGGTTTCGAACACAGGCACCGACCTCATCGCCGTCGCCCGCACCGACGCCGAGGCCGCCACCCTCATCACCACCACCATCGACCCCCGCGACCACGCCTTCATCCTCGGCTCCACCAACCCCAAGCTGCAGCCCCTCAACGACCTCATGGTCGCCGCCGAGGCCGCCGGTAAGACGGGCGACGCCCTGCAGCGCATTGAGGACGAGTGGCTCGCCGCCGCCGGCCTCGCCCGCTTCGACGACGCCGTCGCCGCCGCCATCGACGCCGCCTCGTCCGTCCGCGACAAGGCCGCCGCCAAGGCAAAGTACGCCGCCCAGGCCAAGGGCAAGAGCAACGCCGAGGCCCGCGCCGTCGCCCGCGGCATCCTCGGCGGCCAGGACGTCTACTTTGACTGGGACGCCCCCCGCACCCGCGAGGGCTACTACCGCCTCAAGGGCGGCTGCGACTGCGCCGTCAACCGCGCCATCGCCTACGGCCCGTACTGCGACGCCGTGTGGATGGAGAGCAAGCTGCCCGACTTTGCCCAGGCCAAGGAGTTTGCCGACGGCGTCCACGCCGCGATTCCCCACCAAAAGTGCGTTCCATCTCCTCCCCTTTGCCATCTGATGCCCTGCCCTGTATCCCCCCCCCGCTCGAGGAACAAACAGAGCAGGCAGCAGGGCACACAAACAGAAGAAGCGCCATGGCTGACTGACATGCATCCAGGCTCGCCTACAACCTCTCCCCCTCCTTCAACTGGAAGACGGCCATGCCCCGCGCCGACCAGGAGACGTACATTCGCCGCCTCGCCACCCTCGGCTACTGCTGGCAGTTCATCACCCTCGCCGGCCTGCACACCACGGCCCTCATCAGCGACCGCTTCGCCCGCGCCTACAGCCAGCAGGGCATGCGCGCCTACGGCGAGCTCGTCCAGGAGCCCGAGATGGAGCTCGGCGTCGACGTCGTCAAGCACCAGAAGTGGAGCGGCGCCACCTACGTCGACGAGCTGCAGAAGATGGTCACCGGCGGTGTCAGCTCCACCGCCGCCATGGGCAAGGGCGTCACTGAGGATCAGTTCAAATAGAGGATGCGCGCGCCCGTTGGCAGTTTGGATATCATGACCGCACAGAGAGAGAGGGAGAGAGAGGGGGAGAGACAGAACGAGAAGGACGAGACGAAAGAAAGAATCTAGGGTAATCATTTCCTTTTGTCGCATTGTACATTGAATATCAGGAGCATTGAACTGCAACCGACCGTCGGTCCATGCGATGAAAGTGACCCGAGCCTGTCTGTGTATTGTAACGGAGGCCTCACTTACTCGACAGTAAGTACTCGGCAGAGCACAGCTGCTCCGTTCTAGTATGCCAACAAATGTCCCGCAATCCGTCCTCCGCTGCAGGGCCATCAAGTCCGCCAACTCCCCAACTCCTGACAAGCAGTCTACTTTGCCACGCCATGTCTGGTCACCGTCAAATCTCGCATCATAACGTCGTCCATCTCGCCCCACCCAACAAGGCAGACCGCGGGGGCCTGCCTTGGTACAAAGTTAATACAGCATACAGCAACCGCCGCCTCGGGTCCAGCCGGGATACCCCAACAATCGCCGCTCAGTCAGCCTCCGCGAGCTGCATGATCAACCTCGCAGCCATGTCGAGGAACGGGAATGGACTCGTCACCTCCTTCTCCTCGAGCAAGAGTCCGTCCGGCGTCTCGTACCCCGAGCACTTAAAGTCCACCAAATACACGCCCTGCTCCATCTCGTAAATTTGAATGTCCATGTGCAGTGCCACAAATAGCTTCTTGGTCGGGTCCTGCTGTGAGTAGACGTGGTAGCTGTCTGGTGTGCCGACGTGGCTGCTTCCGGAGCCGTCGGCTGGGCTCTTTGTCTTGCGCTTGATGGCTACAGTCTCAGGGTTAGCGTATGCATGGCCGGGGTGATGACGGGATGACCTACTCGACGATTCCCACCGCACCTTTATGTGCCATGGATCCGCTGGAAGCTTGTATCGTTTCGTCGGGTCCAGACTTGAACTCGACTCGCGGTGCAGGGAACCGCCGTCGTAGTCGTCTGCAAAGCTTCCGTCGCCACTGGGCGTCTCGCTTTCCTTCTCTCGCGCGGACGCATAGTCCTCGTCTGGCACATACGTTGCTCCCAGCTTATGAAGAGCCTTGTGGATACAGAGAAGGGCCTCCCACGGGGCGTTGCGGGAGCGAATGCCAAACTGCCATCGCACGGGCTTGGGCTTCTTTGGTGGGTTGATCGGCGTCATACCCTGTGGGCGTTTACTTCCTTCCTCGAGCTTCAGCTGCGACCGGGCATGAGGCTTGAGGCGGCGAGCAGCTTCTTCCTTCTCAGCATCCGTCCTCGTTGACGGAGGCTCATCGTTGTCAGCCGCGTCCGACGGCTGGTTGGCCTCGAGGCCCGCCTTTTCTCTCTCCATGTAATCTTTGTGGTAGGCTGGGAGACTGCTGGGCAGAATGCCGACTTTGCTGACGTAGGGGCGCGGCGACAGGCCTTGAGACATGCCAGAACGGGCAGAGGACATGCTCATCATGGGGCTCGAGGCCTCGTCGACCTCGTTCAAGGCATCGGGGTTTTCTGACGAGGTTAGCATAAGTTGAGACCTACAAGGCGCTGCCAGCGACTCACGATTGACCTGCATCATCTTGTTCTCCCTCACAATCATGTACGCGTCCTTGATAGCAGACGGCTCCTCAGACTGCAGCGCCTCCTCGACATCGTTCTTGCCATAACCCATCGTCTTGCTGATCTTCTCCGTGACCTCGTTGTGGAGCCTCTCCTGGACCTGGACCGGCGCGTTTGGTGCGATGTCGCGCTTCTCGATGGCCTTGTTGGGGTCGACGCCGGTGTTGAGGAACTCCTCGACTGGGGGTTGAAGATACGCGGGCAGGTCGGTCATGAACCACGGATCCTGCCGAATCTCATCGATCGTCGCTCGCTGGACCGGGTTGACGACGAGCATCTTCTTGATGAGGTTCGCAGCTCCGGTTGGCATCCAGACAGGGATGCTGTAGGTGCCCCTGGCAATCTTGGCGAAGAGGCTGGGGATGTGTTCGTCGTCAAAGGGTAGCCGCCCGACCAGGAGCACGTAGAGAATAACGCCGCAGCTCCAGACATCGACTTCGGGGCCGGCGTACAGCTTCCCGCCGATGACCTCGGGCGCGGCATAGTTGGGGCTGCCGCAGCTCGTCTTGAGGAAGTTTCCGTCCGTCATGATGTTGCTCAGACCGAAGTCGGCAATCTTGACGTTGAGGTGTTCGTCGAGTAACAGGTTCTCGGGCTTGAGGTCGCGGTGGACAATCTTGTGGCGGTGGCAGTACTCGACGGCACAGAGCATCTGCTGGAAGAAGCGGCGGGCCTCCGACTCGCTCATCCGGCCGTGTTGGACGATGTGATCGAAGAGTTCACCGCCGGCATACTCGAGGACCATGATGATTTCGCTATGCGTCTTGATGACAGTGTAGCTGGCAGCAGCTTGGTCAGCGTCGTGGCCGTGACGGGGCAGGGGGGATACCTACAGCTTGATGATGTGAGGGTGCCGCAGGAGTTGGAGGTATTCAATCTCCCGCTCGACGCGGCCAGCCATGTCGCGGCTGATGAGCTTCTTGCGAGCGATGATCTTGAGGGCGACCTGCTGGCCGGTGCCATTGTGGATGGCCAGCTTCACTTTGCCGAAGGAGCCCTCGCCGAGCGTCTTGATGATCTTGTAGGCGCCGATGCGCTGCTCGGCCTTTGACCTGTCGCGGCCGCCGTTGTGCTCCATGGTTCTGCCGGGCCTCGACGACGACGATGCTGCTGCTGCTGCTGCTGATGGGGCGGCGTCGGCGGCGGCGTCGGGGGCATGCTGGGCGCGAGGATGGCGCTGCTGGTGGACTCGCCGGACGTGGGACGAGGAGAGGGAGATGGTGAGCTCCTCGTCCTCGAAGCCGCCTCGAGGAGCCATGGCGAGTGGATTGTCGACTACCGTTATCAATGGCCGATGCTGTCGGTCCGCTCGGGGGCCATGAACGGGGGGCGGGATGGGGGGGGATGCGAGCCTGGGCTGTTTCGCTCGCTGGTGCGATGGTAAGGTTGTCCGATTGTGGTGGGGAGGGCGGTTTGATGGGAGTCGGTTGGTTGGCGGAGGCGAAGGGTGGTGGAGGGGCAGTTCCAGTGTCCCGTCCCAGTCCTGCCACGGCCGGTCGCCGATAATGGAGAGACCTCTGGGCCCGACTTCCCCTCGACCTACGGTCTGCTGGTGTGGTTGACCTGCTGTGGGGTGCTGGAAAGCGACCTAGGCGACCGTCCACCACGAGGGGCGCGCGCTGGCAGACAGTTGGGTCGCTAGGTGGGGAGTGCCCCGCCTAAGGTAGGCAGGTAGCGCGCAGCGGCCACGGTGGTGCTGTATGAAACCCGCCAACGCACCCCGGGCCTCCAGGGCTGGGTGCGAGTAACCTGGAAGGTACCAGCTTCCAACGTGGTACTGCAACGGGCGCTGTGGGCTGTTGTGTTCTGTTCTGTGCTGCCCGTGCCGCCTTGCCTTGGTCAGGCTCACTGAACCGCGCCCAATGTATTACCACCAGCGGCTGGTTCGTCTCCCCTAGGTTGCTCGCCATTGTACGCGAGCGGAACTCGCGAAGACGTGGCCGCCTGGCCAACAGTGGCACGATAACGACCACATGCGACTTGGTTGTGGACTGGTAGTCTATTCCAGCTTCGGGCTCCCATAACAAGTAAATGGGCATGGCGTCGGCCTCATATTGTCTCATCATACACGGAGTGCTTCGTACAGAGCTGCAGGCTTCCTCGTCACTTCATCATGTTCCTGTCTCTGGTGACACATGAGACATGACTTTGTCGCTAACCGCGCATGGCGCCAAGTTACTTCATCGGCTCTTGTTTTGAATACAATGCTTTATTTCAGCTCCGGTAAATCATACACTCCCCTCACTGCGCTGAAATGTTTCCAGAAGTGTCAACGCAGTGTGAATGGGGTCAGGGTCGTAACCGCCGCCATCTCGGCGACTCCATTGCAGCCGGCCTCGCGTCGCGCTGGCCATGGGGCCACAGTCGGCCGCCGCACACGCGACGTCGGCAGCATCGCGAGCCTCGCGGGGGAAGAGGACGCGGGCATCCGCAGCGCCGCACCATCTCCTCGGAGGTGATCCTGCGCGCCCATTTCCATCGTTTGCCTCAGCTGCGCTCCGAAGGAATGCATCAACGTGCATGTCTGTCGCCTGACCCATCACCGCAACTCCCCCAGTCTAGGCTGCAGGTGCGCAGCGCGACGTGGCTACCCAAGCCCTCCACACTATTTTTGCGGGCCGTTGAATCATCGTCAGCTGGAGGGCGCTCGACACGGCCGTCACGACCCTCGCTCTTTGCCCTCCTCCTCCTTGAGCCTCGCCACCAGCTTCTCTGTCAAAAATGGGCTCAGACCAAGGCTGTAGGCTGTCAGCAGAATCCCGAGAGCGGACGGCCCCAAATCACTTACATGCCCTCGTTGGTCACGATCCGGTAGGTTCCACTGGGCTGCACCTTGCCCACAACGTTGCCAGACCCGTCCACCTCGACGCTCCCCAGGATGTCCTCGGGCCAGGCTATTCTTCCAAAGTCTGGGGGGTTCCTTCGGTCGCTCAGATGAACCCATCCTCCTCTGCCCCCGCCTCCAGCGCCTCCCTGTGCGCTGGCACCCCCAGCCCCTGACCCTCCCGCACCACCACCTCCGCCCTGCTTCCGAGAGCTGCCTCTGCCGGGCCGGTGTTGCGCGAAGAACGAGCCCCCGGACCCCAAGTTGAATCCGCCAGGACTGGCAAAGGCCCTCGCTTGAGATACTACGTCCTCGTCAAGGTGGCCATATTCTTGGACAACTTGGTCCAGGATCTCGACAAAGTGGTGGTTCTCCCGAAAGGACTGGGGTGTCGGAGGCACGGCCGTCGTCGTTCCAATGGCAAGCTTCGAAGATGGCGGCTTCGTGTCGAGGTACGTCAGGATGTAGGACGCAGGAGACGACGGGTTGTCAAACACTTTCTTGGTCCTCGTCAGCGGTGATTGAAGTGTCATGGGCGCTGTGACTTACGATCTGCGGATTGCTCGCCAGGGTTGAGACTGCCCTGCGCCAAGCACTCGCTCTCGTGGGAGCGAAGCGAAGCGTTCCTGCAAGCATCGCTGCTTTCTCTTTGCGTCGGCCGGATGGAGGTTAAGGAAAGCTCCACAAGCTGGCGACAGCTCGTTTTCGCGATGAGGTCACCGGCCTCGGCGTTGGTAGTGCCGGACGGACCCACCGCCGGCAATATGCATCTAACGGAAATCAATTAACTGCGACGCGTCGACGCGTCCCCCACCACGCGACACACCACCAGCGCATGTGCGACATCGAGACCGGCCAACACCGAAGCAATACATTGGTCCGGGTGTGGCTTCGCAATCGAGAGCCCGGCAATGCTTCATCAGTAAGGAGCATCCGCCACCATGGACAAGACTCCGGCGCCCATGTTCCGGAGGCAGAACCACATCCCTTCCTCTGCCCTGCCGTCGTCCTCACCAGCATTCGGCACACCTGTCCACCCGCTCAAGCCCTTCAGCGTCAATGCGCCCAAGGCCGCGATACTCCCGATCATTCTCCCACCGGCTACCCTCCGCCCCCTTGCGTTTCGGACTTTTACCAAGAAGCACTCCTTGACACTCACGTCCTCGGCTTTGCAGGAACTTGCCTCCTTCATTGGGAGGCATTGCGGATCGGGATGGCGTGAAGAAGGTCTCGCTGAGCGGGTGCTAGAGGAGGTAGCAAGGAGTTGGAAGAACCGGAATGGCGGAGTCATCGTTGAAGGCTCCAGCAAGGAGCTCCACGACATCCTCAGGACGTTGGAGGGCAACATGAGCGGCGGCAAGATCGTCGGGCCAGCTAGGGGTCTGCCCCGAGGCGACAGCATGTTGGACATACAGGACAACGACACAGTCAACACGAGGCTAGGGCTGCGCCCGACAACACTCGCCAGAGAGGACAGCAATGCCAGTTTCGGCATGTCGGGCCTGGGCGTGCAGGAAGAGGCTGATGACGACGACGAGAGCAAAGATCCGCGCGCATGGCTGCAGGTCATTGACTCGTATGAGCAGCCCAGGCTTATCTACAACGTCGGGAAGAAGCATTTCGAGAGGTGAGGTGCGCCATTCATGCTTCGAAACCGTCCACTCATAATGTTCATCATCAGGGAAACATCAAAACCGTCGTTACTGCCTGCCGCATCACATAAAACGACCCTCTTCCGTAACCGCTACAACGTCATCCACCAGCGCTTGCTCCGAAACGAAGCCTTTCAAACCTCGTCCGTCTCATCATCCCGCAAGCGCACACTTCAGCGCTCTCTTTCGAACCAACAATCACTGAAGATCACACCGATTGCAAACATGCTTGGCCGCCACGGCAGCAACCACATGCTTCTGGGGCAACTGGTCATCCTTCCTACTGGCGATCTCGCCATCAGTGACCTGACTGGCACGATAGCCCTCGATCTGAAGCAGGCCATTGCCATACCGGCAGACTCGGCCTGGTTCTGCCCTGGCATGATTGTCCTCGTGGACGGTGTCTATGAAGAGGAAGAGGAGTCCGTGGGCAAGGGCCTCAGCGGGAGTAGTGGTGTGGGAGGCACACTCGGCGGTCGCTTTCAGGGCTTCTTCATCGGCCAGCCCCCGTGCGAGAAGCGCAAGGCGACGCTGGGCATAAGCGGCCCAGATGGCGGGCAGGATCACACCATTGGCGGCGGGTTCGGCTGGATCGACTTTCTCGGCGTGGGCAGCGAACGTGCCGTGGGAGCGAAGATGCGGCGGCTGGAGCGTCGCCTGTTGCAGCCGCCGTCAGAAGAGGACGGGCCAGGTCGGAATCGGGTCGTCATCTTGGGCGAACTCAACCTAGACCAACCTCGCGCTCTGCAGGCGCTGCGCAAGATCCTCTCCCTCTACGCCGCCGAGGCAGAAGGGTCCTCTCCCGTGAGTTTCGTCCTCACAGGTAACTTTACCCAACAAGCCGTCATGGCCCGGGGTGGCAGTGGCGGAAGCATAGAGTACAAGGAATACTTTGACGCCCTGGCCTCAGCACTCTCCGACTTCCCGACGCTTCTCCAAACCTCGACCTTTGTCTTTGTCCCTGGCGACAACGACGGATGGGTGTCGGCCTTCACGGCAGGCGCGTCAGCGCCGGTTCCTCGAAAGGGGGTCCCCGAAATGTTCACTTCGCGCATCCGCCGTGCTTTCGCCACGGCCAACGCAGAGGGCGGAAACCATGGGACACCGGGCACGGCGGTCTGGACTTCAAACCCGAGTCGCCTTACGCTCTTTGGGCCGAACCACGAGCTCGTTCTCTTCCGCGATGACCTTTCGGCGCGTCTTCGCCGCACCTCAGTCACTCTAAAACGAATGGCCGCGGACCCAGAGGACCGAGAGAATGATCCCACCGGCGTCGAGCCTCCCGAGACGCAGGCCTCCGCCGCAGACGCCATGGATCTCGACGCCGCCAACAACGACAAACCCGAGGTCACGTCCGGCACGGCACAGTCGCTCAGCGAGGACGTCCGCACGGCGCAGAAGCTCGTCAAGACGGTCCTCGACCAGGGCTACCTCGCGCCCTTCCGGCAGGCCGTCCGCCCCGTGCACTGGGACTACGCGTCGGCGCTGCACCTGTATCCGCTGCCCTCGGCCATGGCCCTCGTCGACACCACGGCCCCGCCGTTTTGCGTCACGTACGAGGGCTGCCACGTTATGAACCCGGGCAGCGTGCTCGTGCCCGGGAGGAAAGGCGTGGGCAGGTGGGTCGAGTACGAGGTCGGGCGGCAGGGCAGGCTGCGCGAGTGCACGTTTTGAGTAGGTGTGCTTGGATGATGGTGTCATCTAGAGGATACACATATATATCCTTCTGTGGAAGACCAGCGGTGTGTGCGTTGGCCTGTCACCATGGATAATGAGATACATGATTAGGGAATTAGACGGTCAAATCAAGCTTCACTGGTTCCTGCGCATAGAATCTCGCACCGCTCACTTCTTTTCTTCGATTTCGCGTGTATAAGAACAGCCATATTGAACCACCGCGTGTATGCTACCCCGACCCTGGACTATGCGTTTGCTTTTGCCTCTACAAAACCTTGCCCTCCCAATGTTGCATCCAAATGACTCCACACGCTCAAGCAAGATACAAGAGAAGAAACAAAACCCACACCGGGGTGTAGTAGAAGGGTAGGTGAGTGATGGACGGAAACTCGTCAGGTGTACTCGAGCAGCAGCTCCTCCGGGTGCAGCACCCCGAACAAGGCCTCAATCTCGTTTTGCACGTTCTTGAGCTCCTCGGCCACCTGCGCCGTGACGAGCGTGTACGCGTACAGCAGCGCATAGTCCGTCTCCACGGCGACGACGCCGTCCGTCCTCGGCGCTTCACCAGCGCCGTCGGCACCCCCACCAGCACCTGCGCCGCCGCCGCCCTCAGCCTGGCCACCACCACCGCGCAGCCCCGCCTCCATGTGGTCCTTGCGGAAGCGGTAAATCTTGCCGAGCAGGCGGTCCTTTGTGCTCTCGATGGTGGGGATGGCATCGGTGAGGGGGTACTCGAGCATGAGGCTGGAGGCGAGGACCTCGAAGATGTGGCAGATGCGCTGGCAGAGGCGGACGCGCTCGTCGGCGGTGAAGGCGAGGAGGGCGCGCTCGCCGGCGGAGAGGGTGAGGCGCCGCTGGGTGATGAGGCGCATGGCGTAGAAGCCGTCGAGGATGTGCTTGGTGGAGTGCATGACGCGCCCGTACGCCTCGTGCGGGAACGGCCCGCGCAGCTCGAACTCGGACTTGGCCGAGTTTCGGAGCGACTCGAGCTTGAAAGCTAGAACGTGGAACGTCAGCGAGGCTTAAGATAGGAGGCCTAAATAGGGACAGGAAAAGGGGGGCACGTCACACGGCGCGGGACTTACCATAGCGACGAAGAGCGGTTTGCTCGTCTTCCTGCAGATAGTCCTTTGTGTTGTTGCTGTCGAGCAGGACCCCCAGCGGGCCGCGCTTCCAGATGAGCCCCAGCTGCAGATACAGCACCGACAGCCCTTCCTTGAACTTGAGCCGGCCAGAGATGGGCCACAACAAGCGGCAGATGATCATACCCCACAAGATACCAAGCACGACTGCCACCACTCGATGGTAAGTAATGTCAAAGATGAGCGGGTTCTTTCCGCCCTCGTCATCGTCGTCATCGTCTACATCCTGCGACAGGCTATAAGCGTACAGGACGATGACGTTGTACGCCAACAGGGAGATGCGGCCCAGGGGCGCATTCTTGAGAACGAGGATGAGGTAGAAGTTCCAGCACGCAACGAGCCATCCGAAAAGCGCCAGGACGTATGCGTTTCCCTGGCTGACGAGCCACGACACAACGGCACACGTCGCTCCAATGATGGTACCGATGAGACGCGCAGTCGACGTCGTGTTGGAAGCACCCGTCGTCATACCGACGACAATCATGTACGACAGCAGGCCCCATTCGCCTCTCCAATGCTGGTACATGGGTCGCGTCTCGTGGATGAAGGCGAACATGGCCCACAGCACCGCTCCGATGCCGACCTTGATGCCAAACGTGACGTCCTCGCGCGCGAAGAAGCGCATGATGGTCAGGATCTTCTCTGATATGCGCCTGACGAGCGTGCTGGACTCGGGGGCCGCATCCCAATTGAATGAATCCCTGCGCTTGACCATCGATTCTGGGATCCCTTTTGGCACAGCCGACTTCTTAACTGGCTGTGGCTTCTTGCGCAGGAGTGCCTCGTACTCGGGGTCTGCCTGATGCCCCTTTCGGCGGAACGGCGACCAGTAGTTCCAAACCTTGAGAAAGTCCCAGCTGCGATCCTGTGTCTCGGTTACGTGCTGCAGGTCCTCGACGACATCCAGGTACGAGTCCAGCTCGTCCGCGACAGCCATCAACGTGAACGAAAAGTGGCCACACGCTGCGGCGACTTCCTCGATATCGGCCTGAATCTTTTCGGATCTGGAGCGCCCCAGCTCGATGTTCTTGTACAGCTCCTGGAGCGCATTGCCGCGAGCGTTGTTGTACAGGCTAATGGCATCGCGCAGGCTTTCGCGCAGCTGGTCATTGGTCGTGACTCTGTTCATGTCTTCCGGATCGAACGGTGACTCGCGCAGGATCTCCGACAGTGTGTACGCCAGCGACTTCATGGACGGGCCGAGCAGCGCCATGAAAAGGGCGAATATCTCGGACGGTGCGCGGAACGCAGGGCATTTGTGCAACGACGGGTCAGACTGAGACTGGACGAGACCTCGCGCCTCATCGTCATCTTCCTCAATGACGGACAGCGGCTCTCGGTCTTCGTCAAAGAAGCCAGACACTGCACGCGTTGTACGCGGCGAGAAGACTGGCGGGAGAATGGACGAGATTGACCCCGTTCGGTCTCCTGAGCTCGGCGCCTCTTTAAGCAGGGTCAGCTGCGTATTGAGTGCGCTGCGCAGACCGCCAATGGCAGCCGAGAGCGCCTCTACAGATTTGTAGAGCTTCTTGTCCAGCTTGTATACTTTCTCGCGACCCAGGAAGTAGTATTCCAACTTTGCTTCCCGGAGGCTCTCGGACATGCGTGAGTATGTCGAGTTGTAGCGATCCCTCATCTTGCTGTAGTCCAGGGAGTTGACCTCCTCGTCGGAGCCGTTGAGGAACCCCTTGGTGATGTATGAGATCTTGTCGCTCAGGCACGCCGACGCGGTGACGATGGAACGCCGCAGGTTGTGCCTCGCCGACACCCGCCAGACGAGCAAGTTGACGGCCACAGTAAAGGAGATGCCGAGGAGCAACATCTTGAGCACCTGCAAGATCTTGTCGCCGGAAAAGTAGCCGTCCTGGACCGACTGCTCCTTGGTGATGACGGTGATGATGGCCATGGAGGCGAGCGTGGAGGCGGTGTTGACGAGGGGCTGGTTCAGCCTCTGCTTGACCCAACCGACGAAACCCAAGCCGCCGCCCACGAAGATGAGGAGCACGATGACGTGCGCGGGGATTGTCGAGCCCGTGCTCTTGCGCGACGCGATGGCCGCCGCCATGGAGAGCACGCTGACCGTCTCGGCATAGGCGACGGCGACGATGGCAATCAGCACTGCCTCCAGCATAGAGCCCGCTGTACGGGCGGGGTGAAAATACACCGTCAGCGTCGCGACGATGTGCTTGCCATCGCGATGGCCGAGGAAGTTGGACAAGGCAGGCCAGAACGTGCCCAGGCTCCCGAGCAGGTATGCCAGCGTGCACTTGAGGACCTGGTGGCCGGCATCCGAGTTGACCCAGTCATACGCCTCGAAGACCCGCCTCTTGATGTTGTTGACTGTATTTTGCACTGCGCCTCCGCCTGAGCCAGGGGGTGTCGCTGCTGCGTGACCATATCCGTTGCCGTTGGGGGTGACGTCGCTCGAGGCGCGCAAGGTGAACTGCCGGCGCGATCGCTCACCCGTGCTGGGAATGATGAAGGTGCCGTTTCGGAGTTTCTAAACCAAATAGACGTGTCAGCTTGAACCGTCTTGGGGCGGCATGCGACAGAGTCAGGAGACGTACACTTCGCTTGGAGGGACGCGAGGGCGGCCAGGCGCCCGACGCAGATGTTCCGCTGGAGCTCATGACGACGGATGTCTAGTCTGCTGCGCGGCCGATGCTGAGCGCGTGCGTTGCCTGGAAGTGTTTCATTGTCTGGAGTCGAACGCAAGGTTTCGGTAGTCGCGGAGGTCTGGTTGCAGCCGTGAAGGTCCTGTCCTGCCTGGCGCTGGGAGGAGACGGAGGCGGGCCGTGATGCGCTGTCGTCGCGGGGGAGCGCAGAGCTGCGGCTCAAGCGGGAATCTGAGACTGCGGAAGCGGTGGTGTGCTGGCGCGCGGCGCGCGTGCAGGTACACGACGGTGATTGAGCGAATCGCTCGATGGCGCGTGCAGCATGCGAAGAGCCGGGGATGATGCGACGCGGATCTGGGACGGTCGGGTAATAATAGCTCTGGGGATGATGGGAGGGATCAGCTGGAGCGGGAGCTGGAGCTAGAGCTGGCGTGGGGGAGCTAGCAAAGCTGCCGCCAGCTGTCTTGCAGTGGCGCTGCAGCAGCTTAAAGCTCCCGTCGCTAGGTGTGGAGGTTGCCTCGCCTTGCCCTGGAGCAGAGAGCCCAACCAGACCACTTCTCAGCCCACTGCAACTCGGTGGCGGACAGCCGAAGTTAAGGGGACACGAAATGCTCTCACCTTGATGGCTACGTGACCGTATTTAGGGGAGAAACAGCTCTGAGCGATGATTACGCAGCGCCGCCTCGTATGATGCCGCGCGCCCATTCGCAATCGCCCTCGTATCTCATCGCCGTGGCTGCCGTGCCGCGGGGCTTTAGTAGGTGCAAATCGTACTCGCCTGGAAGATTGTCACTAGAAGGCTGAGAATCTTCATTTACAAGGTTGCGTAACGCCCCCCTGGTTGCTTTCATTTCTCTCGTCGTTGTCGCCGTCGCGTCTCTAAATGCTCTCGTTGCTCTCTTGACGGTCTTTGGCCTCGAGCCGTGCAAATATCAATGCTCTTACAAGGTATGTATACCTGGCAGCAACACCACGGCCCTTTCCCTTCAATCGATCTCACTGCTAGGTAGGTAGATAACCTGCAACTCATAACTTTTGCGACTTCTCTGGGTCTTCAAACTAATTACTGCTCCCCCATCGTCGTCACCGTCCTGTTTAGTGATGGACGTCCGTAACAGGGCGCCGGCCCCGTTGGGAAGCGTGGCTAGCGCTTGTTGGCGTCTGCCGGCGCGTGCCGTTGACGCCGACAACCACCAGCCCGGCAACCGATCTCGCAGCGCCGTCGCGCATTGACACATCAGTTCGGACTTCATCCCCCACCACCTGCCCTGCCGGCGCCGGCTGCTTTATTACCGCCCCCGAAAACCTTCAATCTCGAGGAATCGTGCCTTGCAGAACGTGTCTCTGCGCGCTCCAGCGGACTCAGCCACGGTGATCTCTTCGTACCACCGCTCCGAGTCTCCGACGTGCCACAACCGCCGAGTCGCCAGCTCACACACCTGGCTACTCAGGTGCTGGGTTACCCTACGTCTCACTCGCCGACTTCACAGAACGCAAACCGTGCATGTGGCGCGCTCTATCCGCCATGGCCTCCTCGGTGCCTAGGCGGTTCGCTCCTCTGGCGGGCGCGGCGGCGGGCGGTGGCCGGCCGAAGCTGCAGGGCGTGGTCTTTGACATGGACGGCACGTTGTGGTGAGTGACCTCGGCAACCCGGCGGAGGAGGGGGCATCGTGGGACACACCAGTTGGAGCCTTTCGTCACTTGTTTGGAGCGTGCGTGAGACAGAGGCAAGCATACGGACTTGAGTTGGTTCAAAGGTGCCAGACAATGTTGCGAGGTCACGCCTTCATGACGCTGCTGGCACATCCTTACAACACGGCTTCAACGATCTCACACCTTCCCTTCATCACACATCCAATTCATGACTCTTGCCCGACCCAAGGCGGAAGGCTAACATAGAAACCTCCCAGCGAGCCGCAGACGCACATGTTCGGGGAAATGCGCGCCGCGCTCGGCATCGAAAAGGGCATCGACATCCTCGCGCACATCGAATCCCTCCCACCCGCCGCCCAACCCACGGCCATCGAGTCCATCCGCGCCATCGAGCGCCGCGCCATGGAGTCGCAGGTACCCCAGCCGGGCCTCGCCCGCCTCATGGCCTACCTCGACTCCCGCGGCGTCCGCAAGACCATCTGCACGCGCAACTTCGACGTCCCCGTCCAGGGCTTCCTCGGCAAGTTCCTCGCGGGCTCCGTCTTCGACCCCATCGTCACGCGCGACTTCCGCCCCCCGAAGCCCGACCCCGCGGGGATCCTGCACATCGCCCGCAGCTGGGGTCTCGTAGATGAGAGCACGGGCGAGCCTGACGCGAGTGGGCTCATCATGGTGGGCGACATGATTGATGACATGACGGCGGGGAGGAAGGCCGGCGCCGCGACCGTCTTGCTCGTCAATGATGTGAACCGCGCCATTGCGGAGCATGCCCACACGGACTTGGTCATTGACAAGCTGGACGACCTCGTGGCCATCTTGGAGGAGGGCTTCGAGGGCCGCGAGATTGTCTGAAAAGGCGGCTGGATCGCGTTTTGCCATAGATTCTGCATTGTACGAAGCGCCAAGACTATCACGTCTTGTAGAGACATCATGTCAGAAACCGTGTGGTCAATGACCATGCTGAAGCAGGCAAAACATCTTATCACGCACATGTTCAGCGTGCTGTTATGAGATTCGTCGTCCTTGTCCGCTTTCATTTCAAACCGAGACGCCTGCGTTGCTTACGATAAACGACCTATCCGCATACCACCATCCCAGGCCAAGTGCCCAACTGGCCATTGTCCCGTGGCGGTTGTCCGCCGTCTTCTAGCACCATCCTCGCCCTAGCTTGCAACTCTTCAGAAGCGATGTTTGCCCTTCAGATAACAGAATCCGAGGTGGTCAAAACGAAACAAATGCGCCGACTGATGCTAAGCAAAATCTCCACACGTGGCATTGTCCATGACCCAAAGGCGCGGGAACAGTTCATGGTCGATTCCGATGAGCCACAACTCCTCCTAGAGGCCGTAGCTCGGATTCGGGGGAAGACCAAATGTTGCCTGCCTCCTATTCTCTCTCCGGAAGTCGTCTGGCGTCTGCTTCCGCGGCGGCGGCGGCGGCAGCGGACCACCAGGAGGGCCGGGTCGCACCGGCAGACTAAACGTTGCCGTCGCAGCATTCGCGCTCGCGGGGGCCGGGTTCTCGGGGTACGCGGACGTCTGGGGTATCGAGTTTGTCGTCGCGACCCTGGGTCCCATGCCGGGATGTGCCGTCGCCGGTGTTCTGCCAGAACCGTAGCCGTTGGGTGACCGGCTTCGCTGAACCTGGTCGCGGGGAGAGATGATGCCGGCGCCTCCAATGGGGATCTCGCCGGACGTCGGTGTGTGGATGGTGCGGTCGTCGCCATGGGTCTGGTAGGTAGGCGAGTCGCTCGATCGCAGCAAGTCATGGGTCGCTGGCGACAGCTGAGGCGCCAGGTGAGATTTGCGGTTGTCTCGCTCCATGAGACCAATAGCCCATTGCCTGAGGTCGACAGGAGTCCGTTTGGCTGCCTGCACAAACGGTTCGCGGTCCTATTGTCCAAGTCAGCAATGCGCCGAGGCGGAAATCGTGCATCAAAACACCCACCAAAAGCTCCTGCGGCGTCGGTCTCTCCTCTGGCTGCTTGTAAAGGCACTTTTGGATCATGTCCTCCAGAATGCTTGGGAAGGCATCGCTCTTGGGCAGCTTTGGCGCCGGCTCGTGAACAATCTGCTGCAGCAGGTCGAGAATACCGGCCGGTGCGCATTCCTCGTCGGAGAACTGCTCGCTCGCCGCGAACGGAAACTTGCCGATCGCGAGCTCCATGATGGTGAGACCGAAGCTCCAAACATCAGACTTGACGGTATATTTCTCGCCCTGGATGCGTTCCGGAGCCATGTAGGTCGAGGTTCCGACAAAGGTGTCGGCAATCGAGTTGATGAGTTCTCCCGAGACGCCAAAGTCGCACAGCTTGATCGAGCCCCGGGAGTTAACCAGGATGTTCGATGGCTTGATGTCTCGATGCATGATGTGGTGTTTTGAGTAGAGGTAGGTTAGGCCGCCAAGCGTTGCTTCGGCAATTTTGCCTAGGACGTCGACACGGACTGGGCCAAAGACTCGGGAAACTCTGTCGAGAGATCTGCATATACAAGTTAGCTGCGATCCCGGCGGTATGACACCCGTTTCACTTACCCGACGTCCATGTACTCCATACACATGATGACATCGTTGTTGCTGTTGAGAAATGCGCCGTAAAAGTTGACAATGTAGTCCGAATGGCATCCGTGCATGATTTGAAGTTCTCGAACGATCCGCTTCCGCATCTCCTTCTTGGCCTCGACGTGTATGACCTGGGACAATTAGTCTTGAGCAAGCGTGCGTTAGGCGTTTCGAGTCGAACCTTGCGCGCCATCACGGTGCCAGTGGTCAAGTGCTTAACCTTGCTGACCGTGCCGCCATTGCCAGAGCCGAGCTCTTTGAGGATTTCGAGATCCTCGGGCCGGAGATCCAGCTTATATTCGATGCCAATTTCGAGCTGGCCGTCCTTGCCATCATCGCGGGCGCTGTCGACTTCGGCGCGGCTGGTTTCAGCCGTTGGGGGCGGTCGCGGAGCGGCGGGTGTCAGGGCAAGGCCCTTGACGTTCTTGCGCTTCATGGAGCGCGGAGCGAACGGATCAGCCATGGCTCCCGGTATTTATGGCGTGACGAGCGTGTTTGCCGTCGACGTCGGAGGGTTCAGGGCGAGCAAGATGCGATGGTGGCGGCGAGGCGTTCGGGGCGGGGTTTTGGTGGATTTAGGACAGCGAGAGCCTTCAAGTCATTCCTTTTTGCGCGAAGCGACAGCAGCGCAGACGGTGGAGGTGGCCTGGAGCCCAGGGACGAGGAGAGGCCAGCCAGATAGACGATGACGGGAGAGAAAAGGGAGCCCGTGGGGAGAGAAGCTCTGGAGCTCTCCTCAAACGAACGTTGAACGACTCGCGTCGTTGGAAATGGTGGGGTAGATAGACAAAAGGCGCCTAGCAATTGTGACGGGGCGGCGCAGCGAAGAGGCCCCGGGACCCGAGACACCTCACCTGGACTATCCGCTGTGGCGCTTGCGACGGGGTGGCCCGCCGACCGCTGTGTGAGCTGGGGCTAGCGGAGGAACTTGTAAGGCCCTGTACTCGCTGGACCTGGCCTGGCCGTAGGTTGGGCAGCGTCCCGTCTGCCAGAGCCGCCGGATTGAGAGCCGGGATGCCGTCGACTTGTTGGGCGCCGGGCCTGCGACTGATACCAGCACGACAAACGCCTCTGTTGCACGAAGCAGCAGCAGGTCCTCGATTGCGCCCCCCCTTGATGCCCTGGGATGCGACGCGGGGTCTGTGCTGCTGCGAGTGCTGCGTGCCGAAGGAGGGATGCAGGGCGGATGGATGCACGAACGGCCTCCCTGTCGCCAAGGCACCTCGTCATGCAACCCTTTGGATGGAACTCGACGGGAGGCCCTGGTGGGGTTCCTGGACCGGATTTACGGTGTGGCGCGGCGCAGGGAGCGAGAAAGGGGAGACGGGGTCCGAGGGCCGGCAAGCCTGGGGAGTCTGTGACCGTTCTTCCACGTTACGTCTTGCGGAGTTTGACCGCGTCTCGAGCTGGGTGCAGGGCATCGAGACCGCTCAGAGGCCTTTATAAAGCCCCGGCATGCACTCCACTGACGGCAGCGGGTGTTTCGGGGGGGTGCGCATGCACCGGCTTGCGGCCCCCAAAAAGAGCACTGACTGAGGTGGACGGGTGGCCTGGAAGCTGCCCCTGCCGATACCTATGCGGCCTGTACGCCTCCGTACCGGCGATCCACCACGCAACAATAAACGTGCATCGAGGATTCAAGAGAAACCTGCTGGCCACTGCATCACCATCATCGATAAATTGCGCCTGCGCACCACGCGCGCGTCCATGTCGCATCCCCGTCTCACTGGCTGCCATCAGACGCCCCAGCCCCTTTACCTTGCCGTAGTCGACTTCTGCGCCGGGCCACTGAGAGCGGTCCAGGTGCTGCCAGCGGTGATGGGACTCGGCCCTGTCTGCCTCATTGGCTGCGCGCCCACCAGTCTGACTCGGGACGCGGCGCCCAAGCGCTTATGAAACGACTTGACTGCACCGTGCCAGCAGCCTGTAACCGCCATTTGCGTGCACGTGGCCGCTGCTGCATGTCCTCGCGGGCTCCGGGGAAACAATCTGATGCGGTACATTGCGCCGCGGACGTCAAAGCTCCGCGGCATGCTCTCTAGCTTCGTGATCAACCTGCGAGGCGTCGTTGCCATCTCGTCCTCAAGAGCGAGATGACCTCATGTCTTGTCTTTTAAGCTGCCCTGACGAACAAACCCTCGTCTCGTCATGTCTTCGGAGATTTGGCTTCCAACCCGATGCATCGGCATCATCCCGTCCGCGTCCGAAATGCATGCAGAATCGACCCATGCTGCAGCAGTAACGAGTCCAAGATGCCCTTGGCCCATTTCTTCTGCTTCACCTGGTCCTCGGTCGCCCACCCCCAGTCCTCGTGCTCGTCCGGTTCGAGTTTAACCGCCGCCGTGATCGCTTCTCTTCTCTCCGCTGGCGCAAGGCCCCGGCCCTCCTCGACGTCGACCTCGAACGTGACCTTGCGCCACATAAAGTCCAGCTTTTGGTGGTCCGGAATGTCGACCTGGTCGACCACTCGCTTGATGCTTCGCAGATGAAGACCAGTCTCCTCCCGGAGCTCCCTCGCCACTCCAGCGAGAACAGTGCGGTCCTTGTCCGCCTCGCAGCACCCGCCGGGAATCTCCCACATCAGGCCTGCAAAGTCGCCTGCCGCCCGCTGGATGAGCAGGATTTCATCGCCGCAAAATACCACGGCCCCGACAATAAGCGCGTTGACGTCTGGATTGGCGCGATAGTAGTCCGGGACTGAGATGTCGTACGCAGCTACCGACTCGGGGCCTTGTAGCGCGTCTGAGCTGGTCTTGGGCTCGGTGTGAGTATCTTGGTCTGCCGTCATAATTTGTCACAAATGTTCAATGCAGTGAAGTCGAAGAAGCATGCGAAGTTGAATACTTCAATCGCCTATATATCTCGACGCTCGCGGAAGCCTTGTCAGGCAGTCGAATTGGAGCAGGCTGCCGGGAAGCTTGTGCAGTAGCGCATGCAGCCGGCGTGACTCAAATTGTGGCCAGGGATGAGGCTTGTTCGGGTCAGAAACCTCAGCGCGTCGCGATGAGAAGGCAGCAGAGTCCGGATATCAGCTTTTCCACGAGCGCCCCATAATGATCAGGCCCTTGTCGGGCAGGCGAGCCGAGCAGGTTGGCTGTCCAGCGTCGCGGAGCACTCTCTCATTGTCACACATGACGCCGCCTGCGCAACTGTGCCTCGATAGTAAGGGGGCCAGTACGCCAAAAAAGCGTCAAGAAACCAAGGTCAGCCGTCCATTCTGAAGCTTCGTTACCAGCTCTTTAGCAGATGAGCCCGTGGCACCGCCAGATTATCATTCCCGAGTGCGCTTCCGTCTTGAAGTTGGATGCGTCGCGTGCGTCTTCAAAGCGGCGTTGGAGGTATTGGATGTATTATGTAATCATGCGTGTGGGTGTGGAGCGGAACATGTGTAATTCCTCCGCGCCCCTACCACCGCGACGAGGCTGAAGCTGCAGCACGACTCCCAAAAAATCAAACACCACAAAGGGAGAGGGCCAGCCCAACGCCGCCATTGCTTCCGACAATTCGCCGGCTGCGTGCCTTTCTTTCTTCTCGCCGCGAATCCCCCAGGACCGCTGGCTGCATCTCCTTTCGGCTTCTCAACCCCCCGGAGGAGTCCGATAAACTTGCTTGCCGCGTGTTGCTTCGACCCGCCCATCACCCGCCACGATGAGCACCTCCATGCGCGACTTGATCTCGGGCGAGGCGGAGCTGGACGACGAAGAGGACGACGAGTCCTTCGACGAAGAGACCGGCGAGGAGCACCGAAGGAAAAACCGCGCTGGCTTCGAAGACTCGAGCGAAGAAGAGGAAGATGACGATGACGAGGAGGAGGCCCGAAAGGTGCGTGCCTGGCGCTCCATCAGTCTCGTCAGCCCCTGTTAACCTTGCCTTACCCAGATTCGTGAAGGCTTCATCGTCGACGAAGATGAGGAGGAGGAGGGCGGAGAGGGCTCCGATGGCGAAGATCGTCCGATCAAGCGGAAACGAGAGCATCGCGACCGCGAGGAAGAGGAACGCCTCGATGAAGACGACTTGGAGCTCATCGGGGAGCAGTTTGGCGAGCGACCGAAGCCACAGACCCAGGTAAGCCTATCGGGTGGTAAATGTGCCCTTCGAGAAGTGCGCTGCTGACAGGCACTCCAGTCCAAGTTCAAACGACTCAAACGAGGTCATCGCGATGACGACGAACCGGTAAACGAGCGCCGCGGGCTCGAGGAAATCTTCTCCGACGAGGATGAGGAGGCCGCCGATCAGCGACCGTACGGCCGGTCCAACTTCCGGGCCCAGGCTGACGAGTTTGACGACTTCATCGAAGAGGACTTCCCAGAGGACGAGGACGAGCGCATGCGACAGCTGGAGGATGCCGAAGTGGCTCGTCCGCGTGACAGGGGCGTCGGTACGATCGTCGATACAACCGGGCTGGACAAGGATGCCCTGGACGACATGGAAGCCATTTTCGGCAATGGCGAAGACTACGACTGGGCGCTTCAACTGGAGGAGGAAGAAGAGGATCGCGAGCGGGAGGAGCAGGCGATTGAGCTCAAGGACGTCTTTGAGCCTTCTCAGCTCAAGGAGAAGCTTCTCACGGACGAGGATAACGAGATTCGATTTACGGACGAGCCCGAACGATTCCAGCTGGACCGAAAGCCATTCAAGAACCTGCAACTGTCGGCAGAGCAGTTCAGAGAGGAGGCGCGTTGGATAACGACCCTGCTCTGGCCGAAAAAGGGCCTGAGCCAAGAGCTTCAGGCCCCTTTTGGCAAAGCTGTGGGCAAGGTTCTCGAGTTCTTCATCGTGGATGAGGTCGAGGTGCCGTACGTCTTCCAGCACCGCAAAGACTATCTGCTCCATTCCAAGAAGATCCGAAGATCGACGCGCGACGACCCCGATGCTCCCGACTACACCATTCAGTCAGACAAACTCCTGAACCAGGACGATCTTTGGAAGATCCTTGAGCTCGACATCAAGTTCCGCTCCTTTGTCGAGAAGAGGAACTCTCTTGAGCGCACGTACGAAAGCCTCAAGGGTCTCGATGTCTCCGACCCTATTGTGGAAGAAATGATCCCAGAAGCGACGACCATGGAGGAGCTGCAGGACTTGCAAGACTACCTGCACTTCCAATACGGTCCGAAGCTCAAGGACCTGGCGGCCATGTCTGGCAACGTCTCGCAAACCAAGCGGCCAGGCTCCAAGTCTTCGCTGTACGACCGTGTCCGCAACGGGAAGGCTTACTACTTTGTGAAGGCGTACGGCATCGCGGCAGACCAGCTTGCAAAGAACGCGTTGCGCCAGGGCAAAAGGGTGACGCCCGACGACGTCGAGCAATACCCGATGGATTTGGCCGACAGCCTTATTGACGATAGCTTCAACACTGGAGACCAGGTCATCAATGCCGCGCGCCAAATGTACTCGGAAGAGCTATTTGCCAGCCCTCGGATGCGCAAGTACTTCCGGAGCTCATACTACCACAATGCCGAGATCAGCTGTCGGCGCACCGACAAGGGGCTGCGCAAGATTGACGACTCACACCCATACTACGAGGTCAAGTACCTCCAGAACCAGGCCATTGCAGACCTCGTTCACCAGCCTGAGCTGTTCTTGAAGATGATGAAAGCCGAAGAAGAGGGCTTGGTAGATATCAAGGTCGAGATGCCATCCCATTACGATTTCCGACGGCTGCTCTACCAGGAGTTTGAGTCGGAGAATTTCAGCGACAGAGCTGAGCAATGGCGGGAGGAGCGCAAGAGAGTCCTCGATCTTGCGTACCCCAAGCTGGAAAAGGTTATCGTCAAGAACGTCAAGGAGGTGATCAGGACGTTCTGCCAGGACGAGGTGCTCAGGATGTGCAGGCAAGAGTTCTATAGGAAGCTCGACCAGGCCCCTTACAAGCCGAAGGGCATGATCCTAGGCACCACACCTCGCGTCCTCACCTTGTCCAACGGCATGGGTGATCCCGCTCGCGAACCCGTGTGCTGGGCTTGGGTCGAGGAGGACGGCCGTGTGCTGGAGCAGGGCAAGTTTGGCAACCTCGCTCGCGACGAGTCGCAGCGAGACGCGTTCGTTGAGCTTGTGCAGCGGCGTCGGCCGGATGTCATTGGCGTGAGCGGCTGGTGCGCGGAAACGCACAAGCTTGTGCGCGATCTGGAGACGCTCGTCAGCGAGAAGGGCCTCATGGGCCCTGAGTTTGACGACCCCGAGACCAACGACTACCGCACGGAACCCTTGGAGGTCATCGTCGTGGACGATGAGGTCGCGCGTCTGTACAAGGACAGCCCTCGCGCTCTGGCGGAGCACCCTTCCCTCAATCCCGTCACACGGTACTGTATCGCGCTCGCGCGCTACATGCAGAACCCGATGAAGGAATATGCCGCGCTCGGCAAGGACGTCTCGTCACTGTCCTTCCATCCTTGCCAGCATATGCTTCCTCAGGAGAAGCTGACAAAGTATCTCGAATCTGCCATGGTGGATACAGTCAACATGGTCGGAGTCAACATCAACGACGCCATGAACGACACATATACAGCCAACCTCCTGCCGTACGTTGCCGGCCTCGGGCCCCGAAAAGCGACCAGCGTCATCAAGGCCATTAACACCAACGGTGGCTCCGTCACGACAAGGGACGAACTCGTCGGTGACCCTGACACTGGCAAGGTGCCCGTCGTTGGCCCGAGGGTGTGGAACAACTGCGCAAGCTTCTTGTACATCGACTACGACGCGACAAACCCATCATCTGACCCGCTGGATAACACACGTGTTCATCCGGAAGACTACGAGCTTGGCCGCAAGATGGCCGCCGATGCCCTCGAGCTGGACGAAGAAGACGTCAAGGCGGAGACGGACGAGAACGGCCCTGGCGCAATCGTGCGCAAGCTGTTCAAGCAGGACGAGCAAGAACGCGTCAACGAGCTGGTGCTCGACGAGTACGCTGACCAGCTGTTGAAGAACTTCAACCAGAGGAAGCGGGCCACGCTCGAGGCAATCAGCGCCGAGCTTCAAGCGCCGTACGAAGAATTGCGGAGGAGCTTTGCGCTGCTGACCCAATCGGAGATCTTCACCATCTTCACCGGTGAGACGAAGGTGACCTTGTGCGAGGGGATGATCGTGCCCGTCAATGTACGCCTCGTACGCGACGACTTTGCCATCGTGAAGCTGGACTGCGGCATAGAAGGCCGAGTCGAGGCACACGAGGTGACAAACCGGCCGTCGGTAAAGGACGTGCTCAGCACTGGCCAGACGGCGCAGGCCAAGATCTTGGAGATGAACTACAAGGACTTCATGGCGAAGCTGTCGATGCGAGAAGACTCGCTACGCATCCCGTACAAGCGGCCCATCAACTACGGCAGAGACGGCTGGGATTACTCTCTCGAAGCCAAGGACAAGGACGAGCTTCGAGAAAAGGACAAGACCACGGGTCGGACACAACGTGTGGTAAAGCACCCCAACTTCAAGCCGTTCAACTCGGTCCAGGCCGAGGAGTACCTGGGCTCGCAGCCACCCGGCGAGGTCATCGTCCGGCCGTCATCGAAGGGTAACGACCACCTGGCGATCACGTGGAAGGTTGCCGACAACGTGTACCAACACATCGATGTTCTGGAGATGCAAAAGGACAACGAGTTCTCGGTCGGCAAGCTGCTCCGCGTAGGCGGCAAGTACACGTACAGTGACCTGGATGAACTGATCGTCGACCACGTCAAGGCTATGGCGAGAAAGGTGGAGGAGATGATGAGGCACGACAAGTTCCAGAACCGCTCCAGAGGCGAGACGGGTATGTGCTTTCCCCGACGTTGCTGCTCATATCATGATGCTAACAATGTCAACAGAAAAATGGCTGACTACGTACATTGACGCCAACCCCAACCGGTCAACGTATGCATTCTGCATCGACACGAAGCACCCTGGGTATTTCTGGTTGTGCTTCAAGGCCAGTCGGACCGCGCGAGTCATCGGTCTGCCGGTCCGCGCCATCCCTCAGGGATACGAGCTCAAGGGGTATCAGTACCCGGACATGCGAGCTCTGTGCAACGGCTTCAAGCTGCGGTACCAGAATGAATTCTCCAAGATGGGGACGAAATAACCGCCATAGGCGAGACGGGTTCGGCTCAGGACTGGCGAGTCTTGTGTGGGAGTTTTTGCTGTACATTTAGTTTCCCTCTTGGTCTTCGGTTGGCGTGCGGAGGGGTCGCAGGCGGGCCAAACAGCGCAGGTCTGGGAGCATGATAGAATACTATGACAATACGTGCAGTGACGCAGTTTTTGGGTGGTGGCTACCCGCTCTTCTTGTGGTGTCGCCAGTGCCAGCGCATTGGCGAGTGACGAACGTTCAAAGCGTAGGGTACATGTCCAGCTCGTCGACGATTTCCGAGTCAGTATCAGATACTTGGTTGCAGCTTACTCGTCTGTAAGTCGCCACATGTTCTGACCGAGGGTTTCGTTTATCATCTTGACGTTGTAGCCAGACCCTGACACACGGCGGCATGAACAACGATGTCTTGGCCCTCTTTTCATGCGTAGTGCTATTCGTGGAGCCAACGTTTGCTAGTTGTAGTGCCGTCCTACGTTTCATCTCGGCCGCGCCCTTACCCCACGCTGCACCAGCAATTTTTGGTGTGCAAGCATAGGACGATAGCGGCGCTCTGCCTGTTGCGAGTAATTTGCTACTGTTCCTCCTGTTGCTTTCGTTGCTTTCGTTACTGTCGTTGCGCAAGCCCCCTATGTACACCAGCGAGCGTCACTGCTCTGACATGTCACACAGATCGGGAGCACCGACTGGTTTTTGTCGTGAAGCCAGCTTGTTGACACACGTGCTAGACATGCCATTGCTGCTGACAATACGCTTTCGCGTTCAATTGACCCTAGTCTTTGGGTAATGCATATGGTTGCTAATTTACATCCCTAAGTATCATGCATCCTATTCCTGGGGCTCCTCGGCAACGTAGTGCAGATAGGCACCCAGAAGCTTGATGCCCTCAATGTAGTTGCGCTTGTCCAGCTTCTCGTTGATAGAGTGAGCACCGTCCGTAGAGCTACCCATGGGCAGGAGCAAGACGTTCTTGCCAGTCGCCTCCTCAAATGTCAAAGTAACGGGGATGCTGGATTGGATTAGCGCAATTCAACAAGGCTGGCTCGATGTAAGTAGAGCTTACCTTCCACCCTCGCGAGTAAAGTCGGGCTGGACGCCCCAGACGCGCTCGGTGGCCTTGGCAGCGGCGGAGAAGTTCCAGTGCTTGGGCGACGCGGCCCACCACTTGCCCGTGTGCTGGGCAAACACCTTCATGGTGTTCTTGCTGCCCAGCTTGGCAAACTGCTCCTCAACGTACTTGTACACGCAGTTGTTGGTGGTGTCGATGTCCATGTTGGGCACGGTGCGGATGGAGAACTTGCCAATGACCTTGGCGGGGATGACCGTCTTGGCGCCGGGGCTGGCGAAGGCACCCTCGATGCCGTGAACGGAAAGGGAAGGGTATCTCCAGCGGGCCATCAGGGTGTTCTTCTTGTCGTCGTGGATGGTGGTCTTGCTGCCGAGAGACTCAAAGATGTTGTCCATGGTGAAAGAGATGCCGTCGTAGAGACCCTCCTCCTCCTTGGTCACAGGGGCAACTTGCTCCATGATGCCAGGGATCTGGATCTTGCCGTGGGTATCGACCAGGGAGCCCAGGAGGCGCACCAGGTCGGTCATGGGCTCCTGGGCGGTGCCACCAAAGACACCGCTGTGGAGGTCCGCGCCGGGGCCGGAGACCTCAATGGAGTAGTAGTTGCAGCCTCGCAGGCCATAAGTCAGGCAGGGCTTTTCGGTTCCCAGCCAGTAGTTGTCGGAAATGCACACGGCGTCGGTGTCGGCAAAGTACTTCTTGGCCTCGGCCTGAATGAAGTCGTCCAGACCCTCGGAACCGTACTCCTCCATGCCCTCGAAGCACATGAGTAGGTTTACGGGGAAGTCGACGCCAGCCTTCTGGTGAGCCTCAATGGCGTTGAGCCAGCCGAGAACGGGGCCCTTGTCATCGGTAGAACCACGACCGAACATGCGGCCCTTGTCGTCGACGGTCAGGTCGAAAGGCTCCGTGGCCCAGCCGTCGCTCTTCTCGGCGGGCTGGACATCGTAGTGGCCGTAGACCAGAATCGTGCGCTTGTTCTTGTCATTGCCGTATCGGCCAAGGACGACGGGAGGCAGGTCGAGGTGCTCCTTGTGAGGCTGCTTGCCCAGGGGCCTCAGCTCGACCTCGGCGCCAAGAGCCTTGAGCTCGCCAGCGAGCCACTCGCCCATGCGGACGACATCGGGACGGCGGGCATCCTCGGCCGAGATGGAAGGAATGGCAACGGCCTTGCGAAGGCGCTCGATGAAGTCGTTGGCCGAGGCGTCGACCTGCTTGAAGTAGCTGTCGAGTTGGGGAGCCATCTTCTTTGCTTGGTGGGCGCGGATCGCGTCTGTGAGGTACGGGTGACGGAGGCAAGGAGGGGCAGTCTGAGACGGTAGAGCGAAGCTTCTGGGTATCTCAAACGGTCGTCTTGTCGAGAGAGAGACTGCGGATCGAGTGGCACGACAGAACAAAGAAGTCTGCAGCAAGACGGTGCGGGGCATCGCTGGCCTAAGAAGAAAACACGCTGCAGCTTACACACGCCGTGCCCTCCTTCTACATCAGGTGGTGGTGGGCTGGCGGGGGAGTTGAAGAACTGGACGTGCTGTGACGCTCCTGCCCAACTGGCGACAAATGGCAGCAAAGGGCCCTGTGGCTCGGCGGAACCAGCGGCTACAAGCGGCAGCCAATGGATATTGGCTTAGTCACAGGAACCCCGGGGCCCACCGCCCGGCAAGTTGCATCCGTGACAGCAGACAGCCAAGGCAGGACGGTAGGTCACGTGATGACATACAGTGGCCCGGAAAAACTGTTCCACCATCGTTCCGGAGATCTCTGCCCGCTGACAAACCGGCGCCCTCCGCAACCAGTCAAGTCAACTGTCAGCCCCCGCCAACTGGGTTCTTAACACCTCCCGAACGTCCTGCGCATGCGCTCTGACTCTTCCCCAACAACTCCATCCGCCTCATCTCCCCTTGTGCCTCCACGCGTCGTCGCCATCGCCAAACACCCCAAAGGCCGGCTTCTACGGTTGCTTCTCCATATTTGCTGTACCATTCGCCTCTCCGACCGGGCTCGCCGCTTCGACCGACCGTAAACACCGCAGGGTGCAGCTCGCGTGTCGCACCTGCAAAGCTCTCCATCGACCAGCGTGACTCGACTCCCGCCCGCCGTCTCCAGACCATTGCCGTTTCTTCAGTGTCTTGCTGTCGTTTGACTGAGGATTCTGGAAAGTAATTATAGCTGACCCAAGACGTTGATTTGGCTTCGAGGGCGTCGTGGTGTGTTTGGTGGTGAGGAGGACCAAGGACGCGAGATCCTTTACTGGCCTCGGCCAACTGTACCCTTATTCCCTCTGCCCTGTTGACGTCTGTTCCTCCTTCCAAGTACAATCAGAAAAATTGAATATTTCCGTTCAACCCTGACCTGCGAGAGCACTTGGGCGTGCAAGACAAAAGGAAAAGGAAAGAAACAAAGGGACGTTTCTGGCTGCGGACCAGCAATTCATATCTTCATTCATCACACACTTCCTCGTGCGGCTTCTTAGCCAGGCGTCTGTGCCTCTGCCCTGACGAGGATCGACCGAAGCGCCAAAAAGCTGCGACCTCGCGGCTTGGTTCCTCGTAAGCAGAGGGAAGCGACACCGCACAACCAGCGACATCATGTCTTCATCAGTGTTTTTCAAGTTCAAATCCCAGAAGGAACCGACTCGGGTGGAGTTTGACGGAACGGGCATCTCTGTCTTTGAGCTCAAGCGCGAAATCATTACCAAGAGTGGCCTGGGCGACGGCACCGACTTCGACCTTCACATATACACCGACGACAACAGTCAAGGTGAGTTGGGCTTCACTACGGGCAACAAGGCAGATTCGCTAACATGTTGCTTAGAATATGACGATGACACAACAATTGTGCCGAGATCTACGACGGTAATCGCCCGGCGACAGCCAGCAGCCAAGCCTGGAGCTGGGCGTGCCGCTCGATATGTCTCGGGAAAGGCCCCGGTATCGGCCAAGAACGCTGGCCGCAAAGAACAGGCTGCCAAGGCCTCGGCGGCGAAGCCCAGCACGAGCGCCATCAGCCAGATGAACGCGGCCATGACCGAGGAGGAGAAGATGGCGGCCATGTTCGCCGCTCAGAGCGAGCAGTGGTCTGCCCAGCAGGAGGAGATGTCCCACCAAGCGCCCGTCTTCAAACCCGGAGCCAAGAGGCCAGCAAACGTCCCTGACCATGACCCCCCAAACGGCTACATCTGTTACCGTTGTGGCAACAAGGGTCACTGGATCCAGCTGTGCCCGACCAACGACGACCCGGACTTTGACAACCGACCCCGAGTCAAGCGGACTACAGGCATCCCGCGCTCGTTCCTGCAAAAAGTCGACAAGTCCGTCGTCTTGGCTCAGTCCGAGGGCGACGAGTCAAAGCGGCCCTCTGGCATCATGGTCAACGCCGAGGGCGACTTTGTCATAGCTGAGCCAGACAAGGCGTCGTGGGAACAGTTCCAGGCAAAGACCAAGTCTTCAACGGCCAACAAGGAGGCCCAAGCCGAAAACAAGGAGGTGCAGGAGCGCGGGCTCGAGTGCTCGATTGACAAAAAGATGTTCATAGAGCCAATGAAGACGCCGTGCTGCAAGAAGACGTTTTGCAACGATTGCATCACAAACGCGCTCATCGAAAGCGACTTTGTCTGCCCGGCTTGCCAGACAGAGGGCGTACTGATCGATGACTTGACGCCCGATGAGGAGACGGCGAAGAAGATTCAGGATTACCTGAAGGAGAAGGAAACGGCCAAGTCACCGCAGCCGGGTTCTCCAAGGCCGGATGCCGACCTCGAGGAAAAGCCAGAGGAAAAGGCGGATGACAAGGCGGAGGACAAGACCGAGGACAAGACCGAGGATCGGACGGAGAAGGCAGAGAGGAAGGAAGAAACAGATACCAAGGAAAACTCCAAGTCACCCACGCCAAACGCCGCCACACCGGCTTCGCCACCCAAAGGGCCCAAAGCGCTCACTCAAACCAACGACCAGAAGGATCCTCACCGCGAAAGCAGCGTCAACCCGAAGAAGCGACCCGCCGACGACTTCCTGGAGAACCCCAAGATTCCCAAGGGCCCCAAGGCCATGCAGAACCAGCAAAACATGATGCCCAACGCCATGAACGGCATGCCAAACATGGGCATGAACAACATGATATTCAACGGCATGGGCATGATGCCTAACATGATGGGGATGCCCAACATGAACATGAACATGGGCATGGGTATGCCAATGATGGGAATGCCGATGATGGGCATGGGAATGAACGACTTTGGCATGAACGGCGGTTTTGGAGGCATGGGTGGTAACATGGGCTTCAACGGCATGCAGGGAATGAACGGCATGAACATGAACAACATGGGCATGCAGCAGGGCCCCAACATGGGCGGTATGGGCGGCATGGGCAGCATGGGTCCCATGAATGGGTTCCAGAACGGCGGCAGCTTCTCGCAGCAAAACGCTGGTGACGGCGAGGAGGAGGACGCCTACTTCCGCAAGCCGGTCAACCCACACCGGCACCAGAACAAGCAGCGGCGCGTGCGCCCGAGCGACTACCGCGAACTATGAGGCGGTTGGAGGGGCGGCGTATTGTTTGGATTCTTTGGGTTCGGCGTTTGGCAAAGGTTTAGCACGGCGGACACACGTGTACCCGCATAGGGCGCCTCGCGTTATTGTGCGCCTATGGAGTTTTGAGCATCACGCTTCTGTGGCATCTGGAGGCATACATAGCATTTTTAATTCAAGCAATGGTCTTGTGCCAATGAATGGGACGGGTACTCGTTTATTGTGACATGTCTACATGTTTTATGCGCTGTGACGTTGTGACACGAATCATCGCTCTCACCCAGGCTTTCCAATAGGCCAAAACAACCACGATATGCCCCTTCCGCGCTTTACTGAGGCGGCACGTACGGCGTAATCAACAGCTCGCTAAACTTTTCCAGCTTCTCCTTTCCGCGCACCTCCTCGACCAGCAGGGGCATCTTGACGACGTTGAAGTCCTCGGCGTACAGCTCCTCGTACTGGTCGAGGTACTTCTTCTGCATCTTGCGGCGGGCGTTGCACTGGTCGCACTCGCTCGACTTCTTGGGGAAGAGGAGCTGGTTGACGACGATGCAGTGGGTGTCGATGCCGTAGCTGGCGAGCTCCTGGATCATGCGCTCCGTCTCGTACAGGGAGAGGAACTCGGCGATGCAGACGCAGACAAAGGTGGTGAGGTCGGCGTCCTTGAACTGGGTGTTGACCTCGGCGATGGTCTCGCGCAGCGACTCGAGCTTCTCCATCATGTCGTTGAGGTTCTGGCCGTTGGGCAGGGTGCCGTTGTTGCCGAGGAAGCCGTTGAGCAGGGGGCCGTACTGTGACGACAGCTGGGAGACCTTGGCGAGGGCCTTTTCGAGGACCGAGGGGAACTGGAGGAAGCGCAGGGTGTGGCCCGTGGGGGCGGTGTCGAAGATGATGGTCTCGTACGAGAGGGACTTGACCTGCTTGAGGACTTCGGCGAACGACATGGCCTCGTCGATGCCGGGGATCTATAGGATCAGTCAGTCAGTTGATTTGCTTAAGAGGCGGGCATATTGCTTCGAATCGAGGCTCGGCGCGCGGGTGGCGCGAAAAACGTACGGCGAAGGCCAGGTCCTGCATCATGCCGCCGATGCCCCCGCCCATGGCGTTGAGGTCCTCGGCGCCGTCGGCCTGGCCGGCGAGCAGGTCCTGCATGCTGCCGTTGGGGTCGATCTCCATGGCGCTGAGGTTGTCGAAGCCGTTGACGAGGCGGGCCTCCTTGCCAAACTTTTGCGAGAAGGCGTCGGAGAGGTTGTGGGCGGGGTCGGTGCTGATGAGCAGGACGGAGCGGCGGACGCGGGCGAGCTGGATGGCGAGGGAGCACGACGTGGTGGTCTTGCCGACACCGCCCTTGCCGCCGACGAAGATCCAGCGCAGCGAACGCTGGTCGAGTAGCGACTGGAGCGTGGGCTCGAGGGCGTCGTCGGCGGAGACGACGGCCGTGGAGGACATGGTGGGCGGTTGGTAGGAAGGCGGGTGGGCGAGCGGGTGAAGGCGAGGAGGGAGCGAGACGAGCGCCCGAGGTTGGGGGGGTTTGAGGGGCGATGGTGTACGTATCGTAATGTGGTGAGGCGGCGGTGTCGTCACGGGCTTTGGTGTTGCGTCGTTGCGACGATGCAAACCACAGGCGGCTGCTTCTGGAAGGCTCCCCTCCCCGCCTTGGTGGGAGGTTCCAGGTTAGCGCTTGGCTCCACTGGCGGCCTGGCAGGGCGGGATGGAGTGCACGTTCCTTGCCCCTAGGCTCCCTGTAAAAGGTGAGGCGAGGCGCTGATGGCGGGGCAGCACCATCCGGCGAAGTGGCGGGGTCGAGCCGCGAGGTCGCGGTGGAGGGGCAGCCTGAGCAGTTGAGACTCGAGGGGCCGCGTCGGCGGTGCGGGGCCGGCTCGGAGACGGGCTGGAGTCTGGTCACTTTGATCCTCGGCCGTTGAGCCTCAGATGTATGTACGCACTTACCCACGAGTAGATGAATTGTGAATTTAGCAAGTTCTGTTCCGTGTTTGTATCATCTATTTCAGACCCTTGCCGGTCTGCCAGACATGCAGGCTGTCTCTCATGAGTGGCCGCCGACGACCGGGCCCTTCAGGCCTGTGCAACATTTTACGGTGCTACCAACCACAGCAGTGACAGGACCGTGTAGGTGCTTCCAGCCACTGGCCGTTATCAATTTCCAAAACTCACGGCAACGGATCAGGACTCCAAGCCATCGTCATCGGATGCCCGGGAAGCGCCTGGCCTGTTTCCCGTCTTGTGTCACTCCAGACACCCACCACCTCTGCGATCCGCGCCCTCCGTGTTGCAGCATCGTGTAAGCAAAGCAGATCCTTGGGGTCACACAACCCTAATCAGCGATCGCGACCGCATGGGCGACTGCTTCCGTGTAAGCTGAATCGCCGACTCCTTATCTTCACCGCGAGCCTTCGTGCGCATGCTCTGGCGGGGTCTTTTCGTTTGCGAAGGAAAGGCGACTTAAGGGTTGTAAGGTGGCTACCAGCGCCAGCGCAGAGCAGCATACCAGACCCCCTGAACCAACGCTGGAAAACCTCACGCGATTGCCACATCATGCACGTCGTCGGGCGCCCCCTGTTGGCCTTTCCATGTCAAAACCCAACAGCACGCCCTTTCGTGGGCCTTACGAGAACGGACTGAGAGCCGCCAAACGCGCAATGGCGGGCCTGGCCTATCATGTGTCAGGTTTGCCGTCGGGACGGGCAGGTGGGCCGGTATTAGTCGCAAGCGTAGTGCTTAAGTGTGAAATCCACCAGCATCAGGAATCAGAGTCAGACTTGATCCTCTTTCCATCCTGCGACCCGGCCGTGCAATCGCCCCCTTTGACTCGCCTTGTTTATTTTTTTATTTTCATTTTTTCATTTTTTTCGTCTAGCAGGCTCGGGATCTCAGTAAAGTGCCATATTTTCTCGCCGTCGTTTCGTCACCTTTATCCAGCCCCCTTGCTAAACACCATGGCTATCCCCGCCAAGGTGAACCTCACGGATCCCTTCGAGGTGGATACCCTCCTCGAGATCCGGACCTCGGGCATGAAGAAGATGACTGGCTTGAACATTGAGTCGGGTATCGATAAGAAGCTCTGCCCCGGGCCCATGAAAGTGGGCAAGCTCGGCCTTGAGGGAGACGAGCACGACCCGACCTTCCACGGCGGGCCGGACAAGGCCATTCTTGGATGTAAGTCGCTGATCCGTCCATCTCCGTGCCCAAGGATGAGCCATGGCTGATAGCGCCCGACCAAATCAAAGACTGTTCTTCACATTATGCCGACTGGCAGCAGTCGTATCCCGAACGGACGGACCGGTTCGTCCCGGGAGGTTTTGGTGAGAACTTTGTCACGGCGCGGATGAACGAGCGCAACGTTTGCATCGGCGACGTCATCTCTGTCGGCCCCGAGCTCGTGCTGCAAGTGTCTCTGCCGCGCCAGCCCTGCTTCAAGCTCAATCACCGCTTCTCGCTCAAGAACTTTGCCCCCGTGACGTACCAGACGAGCCGCACCGGCTGGTACTACCGCGTCGTCCGCGAGGGCACTGTCCGCGTCGGCGACGACATTCGCCTCGTCGAGCGCAAGTGGCCCCAGTGGACGGTTGAGCGCGTCCAGGAGTACCTACACCGCACAACGGACAACCTCGAGATGAACCAGCAGCTGGCCGATGTCGACGCACTGGGTGAGGAGAGCCGCGGACAGTTCCGCAAGAGGGTTGCAAAGGCCCTGAGGAAGGCAAGGGCCGAAGCGGAGGACACATGGAAGGACTTTAGGATCACGGGCCGCAAGATGGAGACGCCCAGGATCGTGTCGCTGGTGCTCGAGGCGGTCAACCCGGATCCCGATACGGAGCTGCCGCTGGCCGGGGCGCACGCGAGGATCAAATTGCCAAACGGCCTCATCCGCTCATACTCCATCGCCGCCGGTGGAGACAGTCTCTTCAAGGTCACTGACAAGTTTGAGCTGGGCGTCGCGCTCGACGAGAACAGCCGCGGCGGCTCGCGCTACCTCCACGAGACATCCAAGGTGGGTGACATCCTCCAGGTGGGCAGAATCACCACGGGCATCGGCTTCGCCAAGTCTGCGAGCAACCACTGCTTCATCGCCGGCGGCATCGGCATAACGGCCTTCCTGCCGCTCATCAGGGGCATGGACGCCATCCACCTCAGCTACAAGCTGCACTACGCCGTGCGGTCCACCGACGACATTCCCTTCCTCGACAGGCTAGAGCCCCACAAGGAGAACATTGTATTCTACGACAAGTCCAAGGGCGAGAGGATGGACGTCAAGAAGATTGTTAAGGACTTGATGTGGAACAGCCACCTGTACGTCTGCGGGCCGAACCGCATGATGGAGGCGACCAAGGCGGCCGTCGAAGAGTCGGGCATCCCTCCGGACGAGGTCCACTACGAGGCCTTCGCCGCCGACATCTCTGGCGATCCGTTTGAGGCGGAGCTGTCGGGCAAGAAGAGCCAAGTCCTCAAGGTTGGAGAGGATGAGAGCCTCCTCGAGGTCCTGAGGCGGGAGCTCCCTGACTTCCCCTCGAGCTGCGAGGTGGGCAACTGCGGGACTTGCAAGATCACCGTCAAGAGCGGGCGCGTGGACCACAGGGGCTCGGCGCTGTTGCCCGAGGAAAAGGAGACGTCCATGCTGGCGTGCGTCAGCCGCGGCATCGGCAGGATTGCTATCGAGGTCTAGAATTGAGCGAAGAACTGCTTGAGCACCAGCTCCTTTCTGTTTGGCTGCCAGCACGGGAACGTAATCTCGTATTCGACCATGTAAGAGCTTCTAGGGTGGCTGTAGATCAACGCGAGGCTTCCTAGTCGCAATAACGGAAGGCGGGCAGATGGCAGCGAATTGTTCACGGACGTGGCGTCGTATCGTGAACGAGCACTGCCTTCAAACCCCGCCTCAGCTTCAGCTTTCCACCCCCCGTTTCCAGCATCCACGAATAAAGATGATAATGGTTATAAAAGATGAGATGACCCCTCATTCTGTCGGTCCTGGCTGCATGTCAAAAGAATAAGCGCCCTACAAGACCAGTTCCACGGCTCAGCCAATACACAGCAATACAAACGACCGCGTCTACTTTCCACACCATGGCCGACTGGAAGCCGCCACCCTTTGGCACGCCGACATGGCTCGCCATTCCCGCCACTGATGTCACGCGAGGTAAGGCCATTGCGCGTATGCAGAACTTTGTGTTAGACTACAGCTACCGTGAAATGATGTTACACGTTGAGAAAAAATCCGTCTGGCGCATTCGCCGAGAGTTAAAAAGGCTCGTGAGAGGGCGTAGCTGACGGATCTTCTTCCTTCAGCGTCCGAGTTCTACAAGAAAGTCTTCAGCCTCCCATACAAAGACCAGCCCGCCAGCATGTCCCCCGACCACATCCGCCTCTTCGACCTGACCAAGAACGGGCTGAACATCAGCGGGGGCATCCTCAAGGCGCCCGACGAGTCGGGCGCGTTCCGCGGCGGCAAGGGCGGCGTGTGCGTGCACTGGTTCGTCGAGGACGTCGACGAGTCGGCCAAGGTCATTGAGGCGGCGGGCGGCAAGATGCTGACTGAGAAGGAGAAGGAGGGCGAGTTTGGCGCGTTTCGCTATTTTGAGGACACGGAGGGCACGGTTGGGTCGGTGTATATGCTCGTCAAGTGAAGGCCGCTTGTCTGGATTGGAAGCCCCAGTGGGATGTCGGTGGGCGAGACACAATATGCATTTGGCCCTGAGAGAGGCTATTTAGACACTCGTCCATGTCTATTTGCTCATCGCCGTTGTTACTGCTGTTACCATTACCGGCGGCGGCGGCATGAGAGCCGTCGCTGTCGTCAATGGTGCTACTTCCGGTCGTGCTGTCGCAGGCGTCGCTGACGTTGCTACCGTGAATACGACCTCAGCGGGGGCAATAGCTCCATGCACTTAAGCGTCCAAACAAGGGTGTTGCGGATCAACTTTCCCGTTGCTGACATTGCCGTTTGGACACACCCCGAGGTCCGACTTCATCCCTCACTTTCTTCTCAAACCGACCCATACGTATTGCTGGCAGAGTGTGGCGTGCAATCGATTGGACAGTTAGCGATACAGTCTGGCACATAGCTTGCAACATGGATGTGGATGAGCTTCGAACATCTCGTCTGCTGCTGCGGCAGCTGCACACCAACGACCTCGGAAGTCAGGATCTCGAATGGTTCCACCGACTTTGGAGCAACGAGCTGGCGACGCAATGGAGGCAAGACCGTTTATCATATCGAATGTTGTGTAGCTGACAAGACTAGTTATCGTGGACGATCTGAGACCGAGGCAGACAGCCAGCAGTGGATGGCGGGGATTCTCCCGCGCAACGCCACCGGCAAGAAGGTCAAGATAGCCTTCGCGGTGCTGCCGAGCGTTACGGAGACACAAACCGCCAAAGCCGAGGCATTGGGCATCGTGACACTCCTCTCGACGACCTTTCGTCTGGCTTCCGAGCCCGCGGCCGATCCTGAAGACGACGGCACCACTGTCGAGCTTGGCTACCTGTTTCACCCGGACTCTTGGGGCAACGGATTCGCAACCGAAAGCCTGCGCGAGTTCATCAGTGCATATGTCAAGCAGCGCGCAGCTCGGGAGCAGCAAGGGGACATGCAGTTTGAGATCAGGGCCAGTGCGCACAGCGCGAACGGCGCGAGCGTCCGCGTGCTGGAGAAGCTGGGCTTTGAGGAGCTGGGTCGGTTCGAGCACGAGGGGCGGCTTCCCCTGAGGAAGGAAGCCTCTAGGGAAGTGATTTTGCACATGCGCCTGAGGAAGTAGCCTGGAACAAGCAACGCTAGGTAGGTACTAGGTAGGCCTGGTGGCACCTGCCGACTGCTAGAGGGGCGGCAGCCAGGTGTTGAACAGCTGGCCGCAGTGGCAACGCTCCGTCTGCCTGGGCTGTTCAACAGTGCTGGACCGTTTCGAGCAATGATTCACTGATCTCTGGCCAGACATAACTCGTGCTTGACGCGCAGCCCTGTCCCGTTTTGATTTGTTTTTCTCTTTCCTTCCGTCCTTTTCCTTCGTGCACTTCCTCCTCTCCCTGCTCTTCCCCCAGCTCCTCCCCTTCCTCCTGTTCCTTCTCTTGGCCTACTCCAGCTCCGTATATTGTTTGATCCCGGACTCGAAAAGACTGCTGTTTTGATTCGCGACGATTCGTCGCACGGCGCCTCGACATGAGTCTCTGGATCATGACGTGCTGCTGCTGCGGCGCGGAGATCAAGGATCCGGACGAGGCACCCCACGCCCCGTGGATGACTCTTTACCGAGCCGGTACCTCTAGCTCATTCATTTCCCCCCTTTGTGCATGCAGCTAACCTATCGCCGCCAGTGTACGCAGAGAATGGCTTGACTGCTCCCGCATGCCTCTCGGGGGTCAGCCTGCGGGTGGACGAGCGCGAGGATCCTGATGCCGACCGCGTCGTCCTCGACAGGGATGAGTCCATCTTGGACGACCCGATGCCCTCCACTGAGATCATTCGCCTCATGCGCACGAGCTTCAACGACCCGCTCGTGCCCAGCGCAGATGGACCACAGGAGGGCCGCTGGGGCTTTCCGTTTCACGCCTCTTGCTGGGACATCATGGTCGATATCGCCGGCATGGGCAAGGAGGACGAGGACCTGCAAGCCCTGTTCGAAGTCCTTCGCTCGTTCCCGTGCCCACAGGCCGTCATGTCCTGGGGACACAGTTACTTCGGCCTGTACAGAGTTACCGAGGACACCGAGTTCCTCAGCCCAGAGGACGGCAGGAGGCTCGCGTACGCTACCTATACTAGTGTTGACCAAGACGCCCAGACTCCCGTCGAGGACTACGATGCCGCCGAGGACGGCCACTTCGCCGGTGATGTCCTGGAATTTGCAGACTTAGTTGCGCCGTCGCCGGCCACTTCCCCGAAACCCTTTCGCACCGACGACGTCTCAGGCGGCGGCACGCTCTCGTTGCTGCCGGACGAAATTTTCACCGACATCCTTCTTCGTCTGCCGAGCAGGGACGTCCGCAACGTACGCATCGCATCCCGCCGCGCTGCCCTCATGCGACTCCCCGACGCCTTCTTTCACTCTCGCTTCGTAATCGGTTACGAGCTCGCGCACATCTGGGAGGCATACGATGTCAAAGAGCATTACCGCGGCACATGGCATACGATATATACCAACTTCAAGTACCTGTCTGATCATCCTGCCCTCATCAACCGCAAGCGCGTGTGGAGGCTGGCTCGAATGGTCGTCGGCCTGGTCAATCAGACCGTGGGCCTCTCGTGCGACGGAGAGCTCGCCTCCAGGCCAAAGACACAAAGCTACGTTTCCGAGCTCAACAACGGGGCTCTGGGTATGGCGTGCTCGTCCAAGTGGCTAGAGGATCAGAAACGTCCGTTCTTGGTCCGGACCTCCGGCTTCTTGTTTCGGCGAATATATCTGCCCGGGAAGATCCGCTCCGTGTCGGCCTGTACGGTGAATGTATTTGGCCAAAACTATCTATCTGGGCTACGTTTTGAAGGAGAAGAAGGTGAAACGAAGCAGATTGGCTACGTGCGTGAGTCCGCTCTCCAGACCCTAGAGTGGTCTGAGTTCGATGATCGTTCCGACGGCATCGTCTTGTTTGGACTCTACCTGGCCCATGATGAAGTGGGCGTACGAGGAATCGCCGCAGTGACCACAGACGAGGAGCTATCGGCGTGGATTAGAGATCACGTCGGCATACCCAAGAGACGCCTGGTCGTCGGAGGAACCCCTCCCATGTGCCCCAACTGGCCGAGGATCCTTGCCCGCATTGACGCTGGTTTTGATGTATGGCATATGCCCCGAACACGATGTTTACGCATGCTAACGCTCTCTACTAGGGTCTGAGACTTCTGTCTATGGCGTTGCGCAGCAAGCACTGGCCAGAGTGCCCGGGAGACCCGGGTGAGCTGGACCATCGCGACAGCGTCAGCTGGATACCGGATGTCCCTCCGCCGGGCCTCATCTACTCGAAATTCACAAATATGAGCGGCTCGTCTGCTCGCTGCTTCTCCGCGACAGAACCATCCTTTCTGTGTTTCTTCGGTGGACCCACGGCTGAGATTCCCGAGCACAAGGGTCGGATCACGGTGCATATCAACTCAGAGAGACGCATCGTTGGCTTCGAGACCGTTCTGGTCAACGGTGACCACAGAACTATGATTGGAAAGGAGGCAAGCACACGCAACAGCTTCGAAGTTGACTTTCCAGACGATGAGCGCGTCGTCAATGTCATCTACCGCAAGCACCGCTACGGCCCGGATGAGATTACCGTACGAAACACAAAACCCCCCGCTATCTACTGCATTGAGTCCCAAGGCTATGAAGCTAATGTGTGTGGGAATAAAGATCTATACTAATAGACGACGTATCGGCCGCCTGTCGGCGCCTCTCTCGTCATCGTTTGGCCCACGCCCCAAGAGGCCGTCCTTGTCCTTCAACCACGAAGCCGTGGGTTTTTACGGCTTCATGGTGCGTGACCGCAGCTCCAATCAGGGAGAACACCCTTTGACTAACATTCTCTTAAGGAGTGTGGCCTAATCGGGGGCATTGGCCTGGTGTACCGTCCGCTGCCACAGGAGTGACTGGCTACATGGACGTTGGGGTGGCTGAGAAGACTTGTCGGAGCTTTTGTGTAATTTTCTGGTTTGAGCGCATGGGAAGGATCTTGTGATACTAGAGAGACGTTGTTTGAACACCAGTGTGTTCTGTTTGGCCACCATCACTGCTGTCGCTGTGGCATTGCTCCCTTTGCTGGCGTTGCCTCTGCTCCTGTCACTGCCTCCGTAGCTGTCGCCTCTAGCACACTATCTTCAATCACCCAGTGTGCGAGCCAGGGGAACAGAGTTTGCAAATGTTTTGGGTATCATTGTATATGCATTCGCCTTCTATGCCCTGTCGCCATCCTCCGCATGATGCTATGCTGTGCCAACCTCTCACGTCGCCAGATGCGCCGCTCCACACTACTAGGTACGTAACAACATTAGGAGCTCAGCCTCGTAGCTGCTGTGTAGGACCAGGATAGAGGCCGGAGTGGATTTGGAGTGTGCATTGGGACACTGGAAAGCCCCGTAGCTGAGAGAGACAGGCTGTGGATGAATGTGACAGGTGAGGAATCTGTGGCCTCTGAGCGAGCATTAGCACGCTGTCTCGTAGGAGCTGGAGCACGGTCGGTGACAAAGCAGCGTCTCAGACAATTTGAGAAGATTGGTAACGCGGTGGTTTGCAGCATTGACCAGAAGTGACGGCTCAGGAGACCTGAACCATCTCTGGCGCCTCTGATGGCCCCGCGGCGTCATCATGATAAGGGGCTTTGAGGGGAGGGCAAGCGTAAACGTACCGTTGCCTCGTTTGCAAAACCTGTAGGCTCACGTCTCCGGCTTGAACTTGCCCCTCTTCTCCTTCATGGCGTTGACCTTTCTCTTGTCGTCCTCGAATCTCCTTATCAGGGCGGCCTGCTCCTGTTTCCTCCTCTCCCGCAGCTGGAACCTGTAAAAGTCCTTCATCTCCGCCTTCTTCTTCTGCTGCTTGTCGACCATCTTCTGCTTGGCCTCCTCGGCCTCGCTCTTGCTCGCCGGTGCCACGCGGCCGCCGCGCGTTACAGTGACGAAGCCGTCCTCGTCCGGTTCGTTGCGTAGCCTCTTGGCCATCTCGGCGGCCTCCTTCTCCTTGCGGTTGAAGGCGTTGAAGAATGCGTGCACTGCCTGTTGCGTGGCCGTCTTGTCGACGCGGCATAGCTGCAGGTGGGTGGACACCCATGTGGCGCCCAGCGGAGGGACATCGTCTTCGACATTCTCGCCCCAGACCGGGTATTTCTTCGTCTTCTGGAGCTTGGCGATGGCCTTGAGGACGAGCTGCACGCTCTTCTCGTCGGCGAGCAGCGCGACCGCGGTGCCGCTGCTCCGATGTAACCGGCGGGTCCAGATCTCAGGGAGCCGTACCGCCTCCTCTTCGCGTGCAAGCTCCTCTGCCTCTAAATCTGCCCTCTTCCGCTTTCGCGCAAATCCTGCTACCTTGGCGGCGTGCGCAGGGTCGACCGCGAGGACGGCAGTCGGCTCGTCGTCGAATTTGATCGTCTCGAATCGTCCCGCGCCGACAAGGGCGGTGAAAACGGCTCTGAAGTGGGCTTCTGTGCTGTCGGCAGGCACATTCTTCAGGAAAAGGCTGCGGGAGTCGTCCGCAGTGGGAACGTTGGGAGCATTTCGTCGTATCCTGATCTCGTGCACGGCGGTTGTTGGGAAGGAGGGGACGGCGGGCATGCGAATGGGGAGGATGGCGAATTGATCGCTCACCGAATTCGCGGCTGCCATGTTCGAGCGGTCGCTGCCGGTTGCAGCGAGCTGTTTGTGAATGAGTTTCAGTCGCACGATGGAGTTGTCGATTGATGATGGACCCTCGAGGCCAGGAAGAAAAATATCGGGCCCACCACTTATCGATTGACACGGTGCGGTTTTTCATTTGTACTGTATTAGCCCGCGCCGTTGACCGTTGGAGCTGCATGGGCCCACGCGGAGCTGCCACCACCATTAACACCAGGATTCCAGGAACGGGGAGCCATAAGTCTCTATTCATTGGAACCGGGAGCGAGCTCCTACTCGCACTTCGGGACCAGGCTATTCGGCGAAGCTATACAGGACTGTCCTCGCGTGTCTCGTGAACGACGCCAAACAGCTCGTCAACGAGCACTGTGACTCCTCAGTCTAGATTCGAGGTGCGTGATGATGTGGTTCGAGAACGGCCACACCTGATGCTGTCCAAGTTGAAGGACGTGGTACGATAAATGCGATTTCATGTCTATAACAGTCTATTTACAGCCCAGAGATGACCGTCATTATATCTGGACTGCTCTTAAATGTTGCAAAGTCCAGCCGTTGCGGTTCCACTGTTATTGTGGCCTCCATTTTAATGCCCCATGATGGGAGAAGATATGCCGCTGGCGTTGAGCACCACAAATTTATGAGTGAGCAGCAATGCTGTGGCTCCTTCTACCCCATTCAACCCTTCACCACCAGGCCAGGGCCAACCCGCATGACGCGCAAGACCGCATACATGAAGCCCGACACCGTGGCAAAAGCACCTGCAAACATCCAGCACCCGAGCCAGTTCAGCGGCTCCTGGGTGCCGAGGATAGCGCCGGCGACGGGACCACCTATCAGCATGGAAAAGGCAATGACGGTACCGAAGCCCATTCCGACGCGGGTTCCAAGCTTAGATCGGTCAGGCGTCAACGCGGCGAAGCAGACGGGCGGCATGGCGATGAAGACGCCGCTGAAGAAACCGATGAGAACGGTCAAGACCATGTCCTCGGCCAAGTGGCGGACAGCCGCCATGCAAAACAGCGTGACACCCGTGAGAATCGCGCAAGGCGTGATGGTGTTGAAGGGACCAATCAGGTCCGAGAGGGCGTTGGGCAGGATCCGGCCGAGCGTCGATGCGGCGTTGAAGATGGCCACCATGTAGAAGGACAGGCTGCTGTCGGCAAGGCCCAGGTTGAGAGGATAGAACGAGGTGTAGAAGACGGCGACGTTGAGGCCCGCAAAGCCCACCATGGTGGCGACGAGGAACAGCACGTAGGGCTTGTCCTTGAAGGCCGAGACGTCGATCAGGGCGCGGGCCTTGGGCGCCTTGAAGCGCATCTTCATGACGGCGATGGGGATCATCAGAGTCCCAAACACGACGAAGCCGATGATGCGGGTGGCCCAGGCGAATCCGACCTGATCCATCAGGCGGTTGAGCATGATGGGGTAGATGACACCGCCAAAGGAAGATCCGGCGGAGGCCAAGCCCATGGCAAGTCCCAGCTTGGCCCGGAAGTAGGACGGCATGATGGACGCGCAGGGGACGAAGAGGCAGCCCGCGCCGATGCCGATGACGAAGCCTTGCGAGAGAATGACCTGCCAGTACTGGCTGCACAGGCTAAGCATCATGTGTCCGAAAGTAATGGCGAGGCATCCGAAAACGATAAGTGACTTGAAGTAGCCCCGATCATAGATGGGGCCAGCAAACAGGCCGACGAGGAACACCAGGTACGCCTGCAGGGCGCCGATCCAGGAAATATCCGAGGATGACCGGTTGAACATTACGCCTGATTCGTAGTAGGATTGGTAGACGCCAAAGGTGTTCAGGAGGCCCCATGAGTTGAAGAAGAGCATGAAGCCACCCACGACGTGGAGCCACGCAACAATTCCGCCATCAGGAGGCGGACTCTGGGCCGTCAAGGGCGCCGGCGCAACGGGCTCTGGTTCTGTCTTTTCCATCGGCGGTTGCTGCTGCTGCACAGGAGTCGCTGTGTTTCCAGAACCCGAGTCTGAGCCGCTCAATCGAGGCGGCTTTTCGTCTGTAAGTGTCATCGTCTGTCGTGTTATGGATGCGGTCTCGCGATCTCGAGTAGGTGTGGTTGACAGCTTCCTTCAGCGGCGGCGACACGATGCGAGTCAAGTCAAGGATGCAAGATCTACGGCACTTCCAATGGCTTAATTACATCTGAGCAAGGGGTCCAGCAGTATACTTGTACTCTGCGGACCACGGATTGAAGATTTCCGTGTAATTCTGCGACTGCGGTCTTCGGACTTACACGCACGGAAATCGAGAATTGATAAGCCCGTGGCCACAAGGGCCCGGGACGTGAGTGCCAGCGACCGAGCGCACAGGCCCCTGCCGCCTGCTGAGGGCCGTTTCTGGCATTGTGTAACGCGACAGGCATGCAAAGCAACTGCAGGCCTCAACCCAGGCAGGCTCGTGATGGATGGTGTTGGTTGGCAAACAAACGACCCCGTTTGGCCTCATCAGCCACCTGGTGGGGCCGGCCGGGCGAGTCCCGTCGCCTCTGCCGCTTCCCCGTTTTGTCGCACTAGAGCTGCTGAGAAACTCCGAGCCGCGAACCCATGCCTGCGCGCGGCGCGGCGGAAATAGGGCTTTCTGTTTTGGGCGGAGCCGTTCGATACAGCGCAGGGTCGGATTTACGAGAGCTCGGAGCTCAGCCAGATAGCCAACGCCAGTCAGACCACCGTGACGATCACTGCGGGAGGAATGCATTTGGCCTGAGATGCGGAGACCGGTACTGTCGCCCGACATGTCGCCTCATTTACATGGCAAGCGATGCTTGAGATCGTCCAATAAGGCCAGGGTGATGCCGCATCCTCGGTGCAGCAACGAAGCTGGCTGCGAAACACCGCGCCGAATGTGAGAAACCGACATCGGCGTTGGGAAGGCACAGGTCCTATTTTTTTTGCCAGAAATCTGTGAAGTACGTTCATCGCTCTGCAATGCTACCGAGTACGGACCCATCTGCCGACGATCCGCATGGACAGCTGGCGCCAGGTGCCTGTAACATTTGGGAGCCCTCTCATCGGCAAAGCAGCCACTGGTTCTCTGGGCCCAAACTTCGTTCTTGGAATTCTCCAGAAGCCTGCGGGGATTCAGCGGAAGTGATTTGTCCCGAACGCAGAGTGAAGAGAGCCAAGGAGTAGGAGAGCCACTATGAACGCGAGAGGTCGAGAAGGCGGGGAAGGCAGGAGTGGAAGGGAAAACACGAGAGCCATAAAGGTAATACTTGGGTGGCCTCCTGGTAGCCGCCGAGAAGCGTTTCTGCTGCGACTTGAGAGACCACGGGCTTACGCGGTGGAGCTTGCGAGCCGCTGAATGGGCCGACAACGTCGGGCCTCATTCACTACGGCATCAAGCGCGCCTAGCGAGGGCGCACCGCTGCGCTCCAATCGGAGACAGCTCGTCGGCAAAGAATGCCGGTTCGTCGATGTCCAGCTCAAGGACACCCAATAGGCGGTCTTGACCAACGCCGGCTCTTGCGACTTCGTCAGGCGACGGGCAGCCCTGGATCTCGTATTGTTGTGTTCGTCAGCCTCCCAGCTCGCCAGCCCGTGCCTTCAAACTCTTCGTCGCAGCGGCCCGGCTAGCTCTTTCTCCCCAACCATCATGAACGTTGCTCTCTAAGCTTCAGTTTCCTCACACATAGACACGTCGTGTCCATGAGTCTCGCGAGTCTCTCAAGTCCACCACGTTTCTCCCCTGTTACGTCGCATGCTGAAGGTAGCCCTCTGACTCGTCCTCTTATTAGATAGTCAATGAGCTCCTCGTAAAGAAATGGCGCGCGGAGGGCCGGCTCGATCTTGAGTTTGTTTCGGGGGCTGTTTGGTGAAGGGGGTTTATTATGCGTAGTATGATAGTGTTTGCCTTACTGCTACGCCACCACAACAGAAACGAAATGTTATGTACCTCTCACTCCTCTCACTCCTATCCTACGTGCCTCTCGTGCCTCTAGCTTCCCCATATTTCCCGTGTCCCTCGTGTCTCACATCCATCACTGCTCTCGTAGTGCCTCGAGCTGTTGTGCTCCTCACCCGCTGCCTGGCAAGCAAAGACGACATTGCTGAGCAGGGCAACATTGGTGTACTCTAATAAGCGATGCAAACACAAGTAAACGTTGACACATCAGACCGTGCTCTTGTTGACCGGGGCAGTGTGGTCGTCCACGCCTCCGTCCAGGGAACCGCTGCTCTCCTGCGCAGAGACATCGCCATCCGATAGAACATATTCTTCCTTGTCGATATGGCGAAAGTGGAAATACTAAAGTAGAAGATGTGAGTGTTAGCAGCAGCTCTAATAGTTGTGGACATATGTGGAGGGAACGTACGAAGAAGACGGTCACCACGGCCCCGAGAATGGTTGGTGCTCCGAAATCCCACACCAAGTGCGGATCAGTGATCACAGCCGAGACGGCCAAATTTACAACGTATGCCAGGCCAACAGAGAGGAAAAGGTTTATTGCGGAGAGGAGGCCACGCATATTTGGACTAGCTCTCGAGTAGGCAATTCCGTATGCTGCCGTTCGTCAGTACTTCAAGACATGGATTAGGTCCAACGCGATGGTTCATACCTGGAACATTGATGAAGAGCTCTGAAAAGCCGCCCAACGCGTAGGGGATTGCAGCCCACCAAAGGGAAATGGGCGAGACAAGTCCTTCTTCGACGCACTTAGGGTCCGTAGACCCGTACCAGCCGCAAGGATTCGTTTGATACGCTTTGTAGCATAAGATGCAGTAGCCGAGACCTGATATAGTGCTGATGAAGAATCCAGTCGTGATTCTGGACACGGGACCGTAATGGATCCTCATATTCCGTAGAAGAGGATAGAGACCGTACTAGAGCAGAAGTCAGCCTAGTTTCTCATGACACACAAGTGCCTGCGAGGATATGTTATGACGACGGGGGTGGTTCTGCGCCACACGACATATATCCATGGAGACAAGTGCCGATAAGAGTGAGGCACTTACGTTCAGCACCGGACCCAAGACAATGATGGAAAGGGAATTGAAATTCCCGATAACGTCGTTCGGTACTCCGTTTCCAATGAGCATTGTGCTGAGAAAGTTTGCGGAGCTCCCGATGCTACCACCTATCAGCACGAGCGAAGTTGAACGACAGCAATGAGGCACGTACCCGTTGTCATTCCAGAACTGGACGGGGAAGAAGAAAAACATGCCTGTAGCCTGCATCGTGCGCTTGACGTCCTCGACGAATTGGTCGTTATAGTGTGTTTCTGGTCGCCGTCCGCTAGCCGCGATAACGGAGGGCTTGCCAGCCTCCCACCACCCATCACGACCAATCCTCCAAACGCCGCCGCCTCTCATGCAGTGACCTATGACCCGGAAGACATTGGGAAGATCCGAACCGCCGGGCTTGTGTAAAACAAGGCGAGGTTTGAGCCACAGGAGCATAAAAGGAAGAGGAATATAAAGGATAAGGGGGAGCAAGAAGGCCAACCACCATCCTACATATCGTGCCGAGTACGACGTTGCGGTTGACATGAAGGCACCAATATTAATGAGTAAGTAGAACCATAGCATTACCCGCTCGGTGCTATGCTCGGGGTCCTCAATGACGCGTTCGCCAGACTTCAGCGTAACAACTCGAGGCACCCTGACCGACATTTGATCCAGGAGCAGTGGCGACACGTTTGGCTTGAACATAGCTAGTATTCATGTCAGTAGTCATCTAAATTACTGATTAAGGGAGCCTACCAGCACCGATCGCCAAGATGTACACTCCGATAAAGAATGGTATCTTGGCTGTACCGTTCTCTATAAGCTGTTTCGCCCCCCCGACGACGATGAGGACGTGTCCGATACCGCAGACGATAACCCCCCAAAAGATGAGCGGAAATCTACCCCACTTAGCATCCGCTAGGTAGCCGACCACGAGAGGGAGGCAGTATGCTATCAAGCTGAACGATTGCGAAGTGGCGTTCTATACTTAAGTCAGATAGGCCAAGATCTGGGGTTGAGGTCGTTAGAGCTTACCGCGACTTGCTCGCCCAAGCCCAAAGCACCCTGCGTAGCTTGAGATCCCTCGGGAACGGATCCATAGCCGTTGCCACCTTTGGGTAGAGGTCGGTTGATGTAGTTGGTCCAGATTTGAGCACAACCTGATGAGTCTCAGCATGAACCCGTGCATCGGCACGTACTGCTTCGCAAGTCCTACCATAATACGAAGCTCTTTCGCAAAATTCGACGGCACATAAAAGATATGCAACCGTGGGCAGTTTGCCGGGGACTCGCCGAAGAGTAGCGAGCTCCTCCTCGGTGGGCTTTCCCTCATAATCCGCGACCGGGAGTGCCACATCGAGGGCTGCTACTTGGGACTTTTCAGCAGACGCGCTTTCAAGTGCCCCATCGCCGGCGTGAGCCGCTTCGGCCGGCATTTTCTCTGCTGCGTCAGGTTAGATCGGCCGTCAGGGCAGTCAAGGCAACTTCCACATACACATGGCGGCGTGCTCTCGTCAATGGCAACGAAATGAAGAACACAATGCAAGGTCGCGCATGAGCAGCCAAACCGCGGGGTTGCGCGCCCAAGACATATGTTCTGCTTCTTGTACTCCGTATGTGAGCTTAGGTACAAAAGTAGCTGCTGGAACGTTTGTCGGACGCGCCAGGGCCTGTGCGGACAAAAGTCACCTCGTGATTCTTTCCTTGTACGGAAGCTCATAACAGATAGAGCCATACGTAGCCAATCAATCCAATATGGTGGTGTCACAAACGCGTTGTCGGTGGTGGCGTCGGTCAACCAACTGGTTGCCCAACGGGCCGAGAACTTCCTCCCAGGCGATCGAGAGAGAACCAGGCAGGGATAAATGCACGAGGGGGCCAACATGCCACGAGTGTCGCTCAGTGATGTAGCACGTATCGGTGGTTTGCGCCGACACTGTTCAATATTCCCGTGCCGGCAGCCGGGCGTCGTGGGTGGTAACAGCACAGCAGAGCAAGGGGCCTGTTTGTCAGGGATCATGTACGTCTGGCCCGTGCACAGACCGATGACGAGAGCAACTGGCATTTCACAGAGTAGAGCTGCCGAGCTTGGCGCGAAGCCAGCTCTACCGGGCTCTTACGTCTGTTATGTTGGCCTCAAGTCGAGTCCATTCGTGCTCGTTGTCCATACAGTAACGATCCTTCGTTTTCCCATTCACATGAAGTACTGTACTGTATGGTCTCTCTTCTAAACTTCTCGTAAAAGCAAAACATACACACAATGAGTACTCTAAGATTTCAGAAACCCCTTATCCTTCCAGCTTTGCAGGAAAAGCCGCGCCAAATCGTCGCTCACGGCGCCACAAGCTGCGAGCGTTCGTGAATGCTCCCGTGCCTTGGTGGTCCCGAGCAGCAGGCCCCCGCACGACATGCGGACAAAATTACCCTCGAGAAAGTCGACAAGAAGAATTGCGGGATTGTCTCCATCTGGGCCCTCAACTCCCTTTCGTGGATGGTCTTTCACCCGCCGTACCCACTCATCGAGGTCAACGAGACCCTGCCTGGGAATGTTCAAACCGTCGGCTATCGTCGGAAGCATGTCTTGCCACGACTGGCGGATCGGGTTGTCAATATGGTACACAGGATACGGGGCCATGCGCTGGGGTGAGTCAGTACAGCCTTCGGAACCACTCTCCGCCCCAGACCGCTTATCATGCGAGTGCGTGATGAGATCGATAACCGTGGCCGCAACCGTGTCGACAGGCGTCCAAGAGAGAAGGCCGTCGAGATCCGGCAGAACATTGAGAGTCTGCGACGACTTAATCAAGAACGATAGATGCTCCATCGTGTTCCAATAGCCGCTCTTGCTAGACCCAGCCACCTGGCCAGGACGGACGGTCATGGCATTGAAGCGATCGGGGTACCGGTGGAGCGTTTCGTCCAGCATAAGCTCGCAGATGTATTTCGCATCGCCATATCCCGTAGGCAAGACCGATTCAATTGCCATTCGCTCCTCGGGCACATTTGCGTTGTTCGTGTGCAACGGCCAATGTCCAACGGTAGCGATCGAGGATACGAAAAGGAAGCCGATCTTGTTTCGGGTTTGCTCAGAGGCGCCCAACGCGGCGTCCACTAAGTTCCTCAAGATCTGGAACTGCGGCTCAAATCGCTTGACAGGCCATTTGGCGTTCATCAGCCACGCGTTGTGAACGATGTGCGTCGCATCGCTCAACAGTCCCTCGTAGTCGTCCCTGGCCAGGCCCAATTGAGGCTTTGAGAGGTCCGTCTCCCACACCACCAGCTTCTCCAAACAGTCTTTAGAAAGATCGATGCCCTTGTTCTCGAATGAGTTTAGCTGCCGCTGCCTTGGATCAAGCTTGCTGGGTCTATTGAGGCAGATGACGCGTTTGACATCCGCCCGGCGCGCGAGGTCGGCAACAAGGTGTGAGCCTAAACTCCCAGTCGCACCAGTTACCACAAAAGATATGGCGGCCGAGGAGCTAACACAGGGGAAGTCCCCTTGACCTAATCCTGCCCCAAAGCCATCGGTATAGCGCTGCACATAACTATCAACGACGGCTTGTCGTTCAACAAGGTCAGCTGGACGACCAAGAGGACCGCGTGGGGTGTGCTGTGATGGTTCGCACCTCGGGCCCGAAGCCATTGCAATGATCAGTTTCTCGACGCTGTTTTCTGCTCGCTGGCCGTCGGTCCAGTCGACATGTCCGTAGCCGACCGATTGAAGGTCCTTGGCCCATCTCTTCTCGTCTGTGACTGCATGAGTGCGGCCATCATCGAACAACCACCAGCCCTCAAACAGCCCGAAAATCATGTCGACCCAGTACATTGTTCCCGTCATCTCGAGCATGAGTAGAAGGCCATCAGGTCTCAGAAGCTTCCGCATGTTTCCGGTAGACTCGCACAGATCTCTGGTCGCGTGCACAGCGTTGCTGGCGATGATGATGTGCTGAGTCCCAACCAAGTCCGCCTCAGGAGCCTTCTCGATATCATGCGTTCTGAACTTCATGAAAGGATAAGACTTTCCAAACTTCTTCCGGGCCAGGGCGCAAAACGATGGGGCGAGGTCCGTGAATGTGTACTCGACAGGCAAATCAAGACTTGCCAGGAGCGGAACAATCCAGCGCGTTGTTCCACCAGTGCCTGCACCCATTTCCAGGATCTTGAGCGGTCCATCGGCGTGACTGTGCAGCTTCGAAGCAAGCCGAGACAAAAAGTCTTCCATTTGCTTGTAAAACAGCCGGTTGAGGGGCCATTCGCCATATAAGCCGGAGACAAGTTCGCGGCCCTCGGTCGTGCCGAAGACCAGTTTAATCCCGTCTGTTTTGCCTTGCAGCACCTCTGCCAAGTTGGACCCGGTGTAGAAGGTGAGCTTGTTTGCCGTGTCCTGGTCCGGGAACTGCTGGAGAAGATCCTCGTAGACTTCCTTGCTGGACTTGGCAGGGTACGGCACGGCCGTTCGCGTGATGAACTCAGCATCGACAGTGACGAGCTGCGACTCCCTGTCAAGCATCTTGTAGAGATACTCGACTAAGCGGCTGTGCTCTTTGGGATGCGAAATCCGCGGGAACTTCTGCCCTGGCCTTGCCAGCCGCAAAGGGACTCCAAGCTTCTCAAAGGCTTCCAGAGTAAGCATGATGCACATTTGTGTCTGCATAGGCATCGCGTGCGATACATATTTCGTTTGGCTGTATTCTTCAATCCTTTCGTCCGTCAGTGACTTGGTCTGGTTGAAGGCCTCAAGAACAGTTTCGAAGGGAAGCTTGAGTTCGCCTGCGAACTCGACATCTGTATCTGCTTGAGGCGTTGTGATTGTGGTTTGATGATCGGACGAGGAGTTACTGCGGGTGTCGGAGCTGTCCCTCGCATCTAAATCGTCTTGGTCAGGCTCAGTGTCGGAGTCAACCGGGTTGCCGACCGCCTTTTGTACACATCTGATCAAGCCGGGCATATCAATGATCTCCATGAGCTCGTCTTGAGGAAGAGTGATCTTGAAAGCGGACTCAATCTCATGCGCCATCTCCATACCCATGAGCGAGTCGATGCCCAAGTCTGCAAGACCGCTGTCATTCCTGATCTCATGCAGCTCGAGGCCAGACAGGTCTGCGAGAATTTCCTTGACTTTAGGAACAACATCTATGCCCGAGGGTTTCGAAGCCTTCTGGGCTTTAGGCGGCACGGCCTCACGACGCGGTACCGACTCGAAGTTGACGTGCCCGAGTGGCAATTGTGTCTCCAACGTCCCCGCTTCATCAACGATGGCTGCCTTGGAAGTTGGCTTGGAGTCTACCCCTGGAGAGAGCCGAGTCAGGAGTCTTTGCATCGTACTTTTGGCGACCTTGACAAAGCTAATGCCAAGGATAGCCTCAATCAACGAGCCATCGTCAGGGTTGTACACAAACACGTCAGTCAGGAATGCCTTTTCTGACGGTTGGTGATGAGTTGCCAGCACGTGAAGGGTATCGGGCTGCTGTGCTTTCGGAAGACGTATCCAGCGTTCAATGCCATTGGCAAGGAACATATCACCAGGCTCTCGGCCAGTCATGCAGTTGACGTAGATGCCACCCACCTGGCAAACAGCCTCTGTGAAGTATGCGTCCTCGACTCCGGGCTCATTGTGGCTGACCCTGGTAACACAACCAGCTGACTGGTTGCCCTGCCCGACCAGCTTCTGAAGCCCACGATAGTGCTCAGAGTACTCGACGATCTCCGAGAAGATGTTGTAGATGTTTCGGTGAGACAAAATCTCGTCGACATCGGGGCTGCTCATCATCTGCAGATATCGCCTGTGTCCCATGAAGCGTTCCAATCTGGCAAATTCTAGCCTGAGAGACACGTCTTCGGCGGCACAAAAGTCAATTTTGCCAGTCGTGTGCACCATCTGATCTCCACCTTTCGTCCCATCCGTACTGAAGACACGGAAACCTGAAAGTTGCATTTCCTTTTCGATCTCAATGAAGACCGTCCGTCTGTGATTGACGCAAAGGGGCGACAGGTTGTCCACGAGATGGATTTGCGGTTCGAGCTTTGGAGAACCCGAGTCCGAATGCAAAGTTCGAGCGGCCTCTATGACCATGTCCAGTTGAACAATGGATGGGCAGATTGGTGCGGTGTTTGCGATGATATGGCCCTTGACGAACTTCTCATATTCAGGAATTGCCGTATTAATCCTGAAACGCGCGACCCGATTCTCATTGTCGAGATAGCCTTGGAACTCCAACAGAGTCTTGGGTGGCTTGGTGGCGATTGTGGTCGACGGCTCCGGAAGTGCAGAGACCTTGGGCGGCGTCTTCAAGTCAAGCCAGTGTCTCGTTCCGTCGAATTGATAAGGGGGCAACAGGAGTGGCGTATGTTGCTTCGTCTGGCTGTTTTGATGACCCCAGAAATGCACAGGCACGCCGGCTCTCCACAGATTGGCCGTCGAGTCGACGAGGTTGTTCCAGCTGTTCTCTGCGTTGATGTTGATGGCCTGGAAGTGAGTTGCGCCGGGGTTCCCAAGTGCTCTGCTCGCCATTGTCGTGATAGTGGAAGAGGAGCCGGCTTCCAAGAAGACAGCGGTTGGATACCGCTTTGCGAGACGCTGTATGGCGTGATTGAAGTACACGGGCTGACGAAGATGCTCCGCGACGAACTTGGAAGAGAACTTTCCCTGCCAAGAACCTTCAGTGGCCCGTTCTATAGGGATTGTCGGTTCGCGGAAAGTTAGTCCGCGAGCGCCCTCCTGCAGTTTCGTCATCAATGGTTCAACGAGAGTGGAGTGAAACGCATTCGTGACGTTCAATTTCTTGGCTCGAATCGGCACAGAGTTGGGCATCTTGTTCATGGCGTCTGCGACCGCGTCAACTGACGCGTCAGGACCGGCGAGGGTAAAACTCTTGGGGCCATTGTAGCATGCAATAGTGACTCCCTTTGCTTCAGCCTCGGACTCGGCAAGGAGCTTCTGGAGATCTCCAAGTTCCGCCTCGACTGCCATCATGGCTCCTTTCTCGGGGCCCCACGAGTCTTGGATTGTGGTCGCACGTCTGATGACCAGCTTGAGCGCGTCTTCCATTGACAAGGCCTGTGCGATGCACAGCGCGGTGAGTTCGCCGAAACTGTGGCCAACGACGGCGCTTGGTTTGAGCCCAGACTCAATCCAGCTTCGCGCGCATGCATACTGCATTGCAAACAGGACTGTCTGCAATTTGACAATGCTCTTGATGGGCGAGCGCTGGAAAATACTAGGGAAGATGCTCCCTGCACCTAGGAATCGAGCAGCGGCGTCGACGCGACCGAGATGCTTCTTCAGGACAACTATACTGTCGTATAAGCGGCTGTCTAGCCCAACAAACGTCGATATTTGGCCGCCAAAACAAAGTATGACGGGTCTGTCCTGGGGTTTCGGAAGGGAGGCAATCGGAGGAAGGGAGGGGACCAGAGCCTTCCCAGAGAGGTAGCTCCCGAGTATGTCTCTCAGCTCGGAGGTCGTCTGCGCCGTCAAGATCAGATGCCGATCAAGTCCCCGATTGCTTTGTCGGGCCAAGTTGAATGCGACATTGCTGATAGACAGATCCTCATCGGACGCGTCTGCGCGGCTTCCGAGGTACTGCAAGAGTGACTGGGCGTACCGTCGGAGGCTCTGATCATCCAGACCGCAGAGCGAGATCGGGTATTTGAGTTGGGCAAGGTCCCGGTCCGACTTGGGCAACAGTATTTTGGCAACCCTTGGTGCTTCCGTCAGGACCATCGACGCATTGGAGCCTGATGCACCATAATTGTTGACCAGAGCTGCCCGGAAATCTGCCTCCCAGGGACGCAGCTTGGTCGGGATGCTGATCCTGTCTGTTGGAGAAGCACCAATAGCGGGATTGATCGAGGAGAAGCTGGCCTGTGGCGGCACCATGCCCTTATTGATCATCAAGAGGACTTTGATCATAGACACAATGCCTGAAGTGCATTCCACATGACCGACGAGGCCCTTGACTGAGCTGAGCATCAACGGCCTCGAGCGAACAGGACCGCCGAAAACCTGTCTAATGCTGTCGTATTCAGCCGGATCACCAACGGCGGTTCCCGTTCCGTGAGCCTCGACGACCGAGATCTGACTAGGTTCAAGACGGGCCTTCCTGGCGACTGTGCGGAAGAGGTCTGACAGAGACGGGGCGTTGGGGACGAAGATTGGGGTGCAATTCTGGTTTTGTTGGACACCGGAGGCGGCCACGACACCAAGGATCTGGTCACCATCTGCTACGGCAGCAGACAGACGCTTCAGAAAGACTGCGCCCACCCCTTCGCCACGACAGTAGCCATCTGCTTTGGCATCAAATGGCTTGCACTGCCCTGTCGTGCTCAGGAAGGATGCGCCAGCCAGATTCTGAAACCATAATGGGCTGGTCATAACGTGAGTGCCGCCGGCCAGTGCAGCTGTACACTCTCCGTTGATGATCGCCCGACAGGCCTGATGAACTGCTACCGCAGACGACGAGCAGGCCGTGTCAATAGTCAGGCCCGGCCCAGTCCATCCGAAATGATGGCTGACCTTGCCGGCGACGAAGCCCTGGAGGTTGCCAGTTGCCGAAAATGCATTGGCTGGGTGGCAAGCAATGTTGTTCTCATAGTCGGTAGCACAGAGTCCAATGTAACAGCCGATGCGCTTGTCCTTTTCGTCAGCCTGGGACTGGAAGTAGCCGGACTGTTCAACAGCCTGATAGGCTATCTGCAGAAGCAGCCGCTGCTGAGGATCCATTGTGGCACTTTCCCGAGGGCTTTTCTTGAAGAACTTGTGGTCAAATTCGTCCGGGGAATCGACCAGATTCGCGAACCACTTTCGTTTCGGATCAACGTCACGAAAGGCCGTTGTCTCAAACGACATCCGCTCCTTGGGAACCTCCTTATGCTGCGACTTTCCTGCGCAAAGGAGGTCCCAGAATTCTTCGAGGTTGTTGGCGCCTGCCACCTTGCAAGCCATGCCAATGACAGCAATGTCATTGTCCGAGGCTCCACGATGTTGCGTCGCAAAGTCAATGTCCGCCAGGTGCACGACTTGTCCATTGAGGGACAGCATGTGCGACGGTGGAACGCAACGCTCGGATCCAAAAGATATAATGAGCGTTTCCTTGTCCAAAAGCGTGGTCTGCCGCAGTGTAGACATTGTTTGGTGCCATTTGGGAGGTTCGGTCAGAATTGACTTGAGAGCATGCTGATGCAAACTGCCCTGTTCGATGAGCCGACCTCCGTCATTGGACCGGGCCGCAAGTCTGATCTGAGACGCGTCCGGAAACCGAAGGTCCGGGTTTGCATCGCACAGCTGGATCAGACTTGGCAGGATGTCCAGATGACATCTTCCATGAAAGCGCCCATATAGGCCGATCTCTGACGAGATGAAGCCAGCTTGCTTGAGCCTTTGATGGAGCTTCTGGATATCTGAGATAAGCGACGTTACTGTCGCACGATGTTCATCGTACTCGACGGATACGTAGGCCTAGAAATAGGTACCCCTATTAGTTATTTGGTTCTGCGTGAAATAATGAGTTAAAATGAAGGCTGCGGTGGGTGTCGTACCTCTGTGAACTCATCCAGTATCCTTCTCAACTCCTCTGTCCCCTTGTCAGAAGACCAAGACACCCCAAGACACTTGGCGGGGGAGGTGTTCCCCTGGGCATCAACAACCATGCCAACTAGCATTCCAAGCCGTATGGCCACGGCGCCATATTTCTCGAAATCCTTCCTGTTCTGCGCACTTGCAACGGCAAATGCGCTGAGGAGGCCCGTGCAAAACCCAAGTGACTCTTTGCCATTCAGGATTCCTCCGTCAAAGGGGTCGATGCGGCCGTCGACCTCTGGGTTGATTTGCTCGATAAAGGCCGCATACTGGGTCAAGTGTGAAATGACGACCAGCGGAATGAGCAGCTTATTCGGTAAGGGATAAGTGATATTGAGCTCAGAATGCTGTTCAGAGGTGAAGAATTCCGCCAAGTTAGACAGTTTCACGTGCCCGGTGTCGTCTTCAAGTTCTGGAAGAGTTGCCGTGATGTTATTCCACAGTCTAGGCAGTTGTCCAAGAGTTTGAGGGATCCAGGCAAGCTGGGAGTCCCCAACAACGGTGGCGCGTAACTTGGCGAGTTGTGTGGAGTCGAAAGAGAGGGCAAGGGGTCCAAACAATAGGACGGCTGGCCCAGCCAAAGAACGGGACTGCGTATCAGCCATGGCCCCTCGTTGAGTTGTAAGGGTTACTTGAGGTTGAACTTCATGCAAGGGAGAATGAGTGGACGTCTAAAGTGTAACTCTCACCCCTTTATGATGTTCGGCTGGGAAGTGGGACGGGCACTTCTGTGATCCTCAGGCTCATCAGCAACATTGAAGGCTCGGTGCAATCTGAACTCACTTCCTGCTCCTGGTATTGGCTCACCAATAAACCCATATTTACTCCTGTATCCGGGCTGGGAATACTGCGCGGAGTACCCCTGTCCCAGAGTTCTTGATACATGAGAACGCTCAGTAGATGCCCTTCCTTACGGGGCTTCTCGGCAGGACTCTCAACCGGCCAAAGGCTGCCAGAAGTCAGTCTGGCGAACCTCGAGATTGCAAAGCTCGATGAACAGCCAACCTAGCAGCTGGAAACACTCAGAATGGCTGCGATGCGACCATGTGAAGCCGCGGGCGTGAGTATCCCCGGCCCGAGAAGGCGTGCGGAATCCCTGGTCACGCCCCTTGCAGTAAGCCTCAGTTCAAGTCGTGGTCGTGACGACGAAACTATCTTGAGCAACGCCCTTTCATCTGCATTGCGGCTATCGAAGTCATGCCACTCCATCTCGCGTAGCTGCCAGGTCCGTTTTGTTTGTGGTGTCTGCTAATCAGTAGCAAGGGGACACTTTTCCCGAGCGTGGAGTTAGTTTCCCCGGCCCGCCACTGCCGTCATGCAGACTCACCCATGGCATTCCGCGCAACTGTAACCTCGTTACAATTGCTATTGCCGAGTCGCCTGTTTTGCTTGGAACATTGCATAGTGCCTACTGGCCACAGGTTGGGAGACTTGCTTGCTAAAACATCGCGAGCGTCGTGTACTAAAACCGAGTTCAGACCATGTTGTTGCCATTTCGTCTTACGTGCCGGACAACTTAACGCACAAACTTCATGTCCAATACTTCTCCCGTGTTACGGAAATTACCGAAACTTTCATAATGGCTTCCACTGAGCCTCAGGCTGACTCTGTCGATGTCGTCATTGTGGGCGGCGGCATCATTGGCCTCGTGCTTACGGTCGGCCTCCTTCGAGTAGGTGTCAAAGTCAAGGTCTACGAGCAAGCGCAAGGATTTCGCGAAATTGGCGCTGGCATCGCATTCACCGCCAATGCAATTCGCTGCATGAACTTGATCGACCCTGCCATCCCGGTGGCCCTTCGATCCAGTGGATCAGTTGCTACGTCGAACGGTGGCGACGAAGATCCCAACGACTATCTGCGCTGGATCGACGGATACGACCGACAGCGCGACGACCCGTCCCTACAGCAGCTGTTCTTCAAGCTCAACGCGGGTTACAGGGGCTTTGAGGGTTGTCGCCGGGATCAGTTCCTGGAGGCTCTCGTGAAGGTCATCCCTCCAGGCGTTATAGAGCTGAAAAAGCGCTTGGAGACTGTGCATGACAATGGAAGTGAAAACAAGCTCCTGCTCACATTCCAAGATGGCACGACAGCTGAGGCTGATGCCGGTGAGTATTGAACTCAAGTCAAACTGCAGCTGAGCCTATAAGATGAGCTTACATGCTGACGGACTGAAGTGATTGGATGCGATGGCGTAAAGTCGACCCTTCGACGCATCATGTTTGGAGACGACCACCCTGCATCGCGTCCCCGGTACTCACATTGCGTGGCCTATCGGACCCTGATTCCTATGGACAAGGCCGTGAGCGCCCTCGGGGCGTACAAAGCCACGAACCAGCACAACCACGTCGGCCCGAACGCCAACATACTGCACTATCCGGTGGCCAACAATACCATGATCAACGCCGTGGCCTTCATTCGCGACCCCAATGAATGGACTGATGAGAAGACGGTGGCTGAAGGCACCAGGGATGATGTCAAGGCTGCGGTCCGAGGGTGGAGTCAGCCTGTACTCAACCTCGTAGACTGCTTCCCTGACACGCTGAGCAAATGGGGTATATTCGACCTTTGGGAATTCCCGGTTCCGAGTTACAACGTCGGCAGACTGAGTCTCGCCGGTGACGCAGCCCACGCAAGCAGTCCACACCACGGTGCTGGTGCCTGTATGGGCATAGAGGACGCGCTCTGCCTTACCACCTTGATGGAGCAAGTTGTCGTCGAGGCGCAAAAAAGCCCCGGCGACAAAGGCCGGGCGCTAATTGCAGCCCTCGACACTTACAGCGCAGTGCGGCAGACGCGCAGCCAGTGGGTCGTCAACAGCAGCCGTCGCGTGTGCGACCTGCACCAGCAGCAGGAGTGGGCCGATGCGACGAAGCTAATCAAGGCCCAGACGTGCTTTGAGGAGGTCAAGGACCGGTCGCTCAAGATCTGGCACTTTGACTACGAGAGGATGGTCAGGGATTCACTTCAAGGTTACAAGCAGCGGCGCGCACCCATCAACGGTGCCACAAAGGACAAGAATCTTTATTAGGTGGAGCGAGTCTATTTGGTGGGGTCCTTTGTTGAAACCAGTCGCACAAAGTAGCTTAAAATCTTGAGAATGGGCGGCAGTTGTTGTCTCGGAGCTTGCAACATGAAGTATTGCCCCTCTTGCACTACGTCTTGTGCACTGTTACACGACAGACTCGTTGTGATGGTGGGCGCAGACACTCACGATGTCAACAGGGCTCCTTTGCAGGAGCACGACAGTGAGCAGCCCAGCTGAACCGCCCTGCATGCACCAGGTTCTTCGCACACGCCCCTCCGGCATGCTCCTCACCCTCCCCCGCCCCGTCGCGAGAGGCGTTCTTGGGGCATCCAGGGTCCTCCAGGGGTTTGATTCCCTGCACCGGTTGTCGGCCGGTTAGCGAGTTTACAGCGAATCGCTGTGGGCAATCACTTTGCCCAGCCGGAAGGACGGCAGCCGGGATGGACTGCCTAATGCCGTACCAAGAGACCCATGCTAGGCTTGACAGTCTTTCTTATCAATCTTTGAGGGGATTTTACCCGTGCCAGGAAGTAATCCGGGACTACTGTTTTGCCGCTGGCCCCTGCCGTCTGCCTTCCGCGCCAGAGATCTGACTGGCACTTGATGCCGTGAGTTCGCGCCAAGCCTGTTCCTCATGGAGAAGGCGAGATCGAATCTTCGCAACGGCGCGTCAGGCCGGCTGAGGCCCCGGGCGCACGCAATGTCGTATCCATATGCGCCTATTTCTCCGCCCCGTGCGCCAGCTCCTACGCCCAAGGCGGCTGGGCCGAGGCTGCGCTCCGCGCCTGCGTCCCGCAATCATGTCGGCTTGCAGGGGTCTGGACTCTCTCATGTGCAGAAAGTGCAGCATTATTGTCGATGGCCAAACGAGCCCCCCACCATTCCCCCAAACTGCGGCTGGGAGTTGGGTGGGGACCGGAAGTGGTTACGACTCTGCGAGCATGGCAACGTTTCAAGATCGACACGTTATTGGTACATCTCTTGAGAGGAGGCCACAACTGAAGAACACTTGGCAGATTGGCTTCAGTGTACTATTTTCCAATAGTCTCAGATCTTCCCGTGGTTGTCAGATGCGGTAACTGATCCGGTACCCTCATCAGTACTCGATTACACGAGGATTCTCCACGAACACATGCCGATAATGGCCAGTTGCCTTGGTAGATGTTAAATGCGGTATTGGAGAACTACAGGGCAAAATCCCGCCCACGTTGATGACGCCGCAGCAGCCATCAATATACCCGAAGTGTCTAGTTCTAATCGTTGTAGTCTACCATGGATAGCTGTACAGACCCTGACCCAGATTGTTAAAGCTTGCTAAACCTCGCATCAACTCCCTGATGACGGGCAACTTTTCATCCGGTGATTCATTGCCGTGATGGGACGCAATGAGCTCGGCGCATAGAGAAAGCGGAATGGGCGTCAGCGGATGCACCTAGAGTTAAACCGACGTTAGATTACGACCACAAGTAACGTGGAAAACACTTACCTTGAACCAATTGAGGCATGATAGCTTGCCCATCAACCCGACGACCTCTTGGACCGCGGATGCCGAGCATCGTGCAAGCTTAGATCCCAGAAAACTGCCCATCTCATCTGGAGGTGTTACACGCTCCATGGACTGCGAGAGGAAAAGAACGGCTGTCCGCCACATCATGCCAATAAACATGAGCATCGGGTCCGCGTCCTGCAAAGCCGGCGCATATTTGAGAGAAAACACTTCCATCCTCTGCATCAAAATGGTGTCGATGCCGGTATATCGATGTAAAATATCTTGCGTGGGAGCTGCGTACGTGCTGGAGAGCTGGTGCTGGTACGACAAGATGCGCCCGCACATCGTAGCTACCACTATGCACTCCGTAAAGTGGGACGTTGTGCTGGCATCTTGAGAAGCCATTGCGTCCGCAAGATATCCTGTCAGCACTGGCTGGTCGTTCTCAAAGGCTGGTTCCGGCGCCGGCAAGCGAATCATGCTCTGTTGTAAGAGTAATGTCAGCATTGAGTGGTCCAGCAAGCGCCGCCGTCTGACGACAACTTACTTGTTCATCAAAAGTCAGTGGTGAGCCACATCGAAGGTTGACGAAGCGGTCCAGGCAGTATGCCATCCAAAATGTTCTTCGCTTCTGTTCAGTGTCGACCCAGCTTGCCTGTGAGGCGGTTGCATTGTTCGATGCGTCAATGTTCCGGAAGCAGTCCAATTGAATGAGCCTGAACGCTCGTCCGGCGCTTATCCAGCCGCGTCGGAAATCGACAAACATGAACTCATGCACAGCAAGCAAGAGCCAAGCTTGGATATGCTCGATCTCTATCGTCGCAGGGCTTGTCCCCTTTTCTTCCATCTCTTCCATTAGCCGACGTGCTTCCTGGTAAAGCGCGTCGCCCATATCCTGATAATGGGCTGATGACGATGCAGCTGATGTCCACAATGTATATTGTAGGCAAAGTTGCGATTTGGTCTTTTGGCCGAGGCGCGCCCACGCCGCGTATCGGCCTTGGTGGACGATTGGAGTGAACGGGTGAATCCTGTCAAAATACAGCTGGTCCCTGTTCGACATCAGTTCATAGCTCTGGATATCCTGGTACAACTCATTCCCAACGATGTCTGGTGTCTCCGACGTACGTACAGCTCTGCTTGCATTAAGCTTGACAATTTTGTTGCAAATAGCCCTTGAGGGTAGTCGAGCGGCCCCAGACTTGAGTCTAGATCCGATAGAAATGGTTCCTCGGCGCCAATCTCGAGGACGGGCAGTGGCGATGTCGAGGTTGTCGTATCTGCAGAGCTAAAGTTGCTTTCCCCAGAGGACTCGGGTAGACAGGCTATTGTGTTGATACTACCTAGGTCATGCAGAAACGCCTCTGTTTCTGCTATGGGGAAGTCCCAGGTCGAATTTGTGTGTTGGCCTTGCAGAAGACTCTCTGTCCACGTTTCCTGAACAGGCATGTTGATGCCATCAGCGCCATTTTGCTGCTTGAGCATTGACCCTTCTAATGCAGCTGCAGTCACCGAACCATTGCATGTTGTATTAGCTAGAACGAATCTTTTCACGTCGTAGGTTAACTTGCCGATGCGAGCCTGCATGGCTTTCAGATATCCACGCTTTGGGCCTCGGGGTGCCCTATTTGTCGTTATATGACACTCGGACCCAGAAGCAGCACACATCCCGCACTGCGGTTGCCGGCGATCGCAGCGTAGCTTGCGGCGCCGGCATTCTTCGCAGGCACCACCCGGTCGCTGACGTGACTGTGGACGGGTTTCTGCCTCCACTGACTCGGACATGTTGGTCGCTTATGCTGATTGTCCCGCAGGTCACCCAACGTGGGCTCAACTGCCGACACACACGAGGTCTTTGAGACAGTGGTTGCTGAGACGCTTTGGCCCAAACGACAAGGGGTAACAAGCTGCGAGTCTCAGCACAACGGCAATGCATGCCATGCCTGGCGTCCACGTTGCTCGGTCTTGGCAAATATATAACCAACACTCTGATCCTTAGGAGGGGCAATATAGAAAGCGCATGCTTACGGCTAGGACGGTCCAATGTTCAGCCTAGAAGCTTTGACATGTTGGCCTTTGCCACGCTTGATATTTACGGAATCAGCCGTTTGCCTATAGTTGCCTCCCCATGGGTTAAGGGCCCATGCAGGCCAACGGCAACACGACCCTGCAGTACGACGCTGGCTTACGACTTGCCTGATTGGTCGATAACGAACCACACCTTGGTACCGCGCCGTCTTTTTACATATATCTCTGGTACTTGTCATTCCTGCTTACCTGTTCCGCCGCTGACTTATTTGGTGCAGGGCTCGACATCCTTCGACCGCGTGGCCAGCCTGTACTTCCGGCGGGCTGCCCTCAACTGGTCCCCTTGACGACCCTGAACCGCGGAGCATGCACATATGGTTTGATCGCCAACGTACCGGCCTCAATCCCGGTCCCTGCCGGCGGCCACGCGCCGTCCCACATCCCGCTCGCTCGCTGAGCTCTTTGAGCCTCGTCACCTTCCGTGCGATGTCGGATCTGGCATCGCTTGCTATCCAGCCCACCTGTGCCGGAGCCCTTGCACATGGCTTCAGCCTCGGGCGGAGTGTCTTAGTTTATCGGACGAATAACCTCGTAATACCTTGATCTTGCATACGATCAAGTGGACAAACGGCCCCTCTTGAGCCTAGACGAGATGATATGGTCATGGCGCCCAAGCCCAGCTTGTCGCTAATCGGGCGGCCCGCAAGCCTCATGTCCCTGCTGAGATGCGTTGTATTTGCCTGAAGCCTGGAACCACAAGGCACATTGGACTTGGTTGGGCTCTTCGCAATCGCTTGCTGGGGGCGGGAGCGGCATTCGGAGCCGGGGTCTGGGGGCGGCTCGAGGACGACGGCATCGTCACTGCGACCGTTCGTCCCCAGATCAGCCCTGCCTCAGCTGTCAAGCACTATGGCCCACATGTCGAGGTGACATTCTTCAGCCGCCTCGTAAACATCTCCCCATTCTCGCCTCGTTTAGCAACGTTCCGTGCAAGGTGAAGGCTCTACCGGTCACAGTCCGTGCGCATGGCAGTGCAACACTACAAACGTGGCACTTGCATGTGTTTGATCTTTCGCTTTGTATGCACCGAAGGCTCGCATACGAGTTACTTACACTGGACGGAGGCCGAGACCTGCCGGCCGTCCGGCAATCCCTCCACCCGCGCCAACGCTGCAGGTTCGTCTGCCCTGCTACACACACCCGGAGGGGTGGACGCCTTCAAGGGCCTTGCATTAGCACGCTCGACGATGGCTCGGGGAAATAGATCAGGAGCTCGGGAAAACACATCTCGGACTTGCGGACACCGTTAACGTTCGTTAACGGGCTTGCGCTATTTTGCATGACGATAGTGACAAGTTGGATCTTGAAGGGAAAGGGCTCAGAGCCGATGGAGCTGGTTTAAGGGGACGCTCAGAACGTAGATTGCTGGCCGTATTGTGCATCAATTCAGAGGCTGTCTTTAAAGTTCAAGTTGCGTCTTAGACATTTACGGGCACGATACAAAGATCAAATCAGATCACCGTTTGTCCCGCAGAAAACTACGGCCAGAAAATTCGTCAGAAACCCTTCCGCCATGTCTAACAACGCCAACCAGAACGCTGCTGCCTATCTCACTGCCGCCAAGGCCCATCCCTTTGAGGTCAAGCCGGCTCCTATCTGGACACCTGGCGACAACGAGATCCTCGTCAAGAACCATGTCGTTGCCATCAATCCCGTCGATGGGAATCTTCAGTACCTGGCTTTCTTCCCGCTCAAGTATCCCACAATCCTTGGCCAGGATGTTGCAGGTGAGGTCGTAGCCGTTGGTCCGAATGTCACCCGTTTCAAGGCAGGCGACCGGGTCGTCGGCCACGCTGTGGCCATGGCCACCGGGAGACATGAGGACTCTGGCTTTCAACACTACACGATCTTGCAGACCAACATGTCCAGCCATATCCCTGCCAGCATGTCGCACGAGACGGCTGCAGTTCTGCCTCTTGGTCTCTCGACTGCAGCGTCGGCTTTGTTCCGGAGCGAGTTTCTGAACCTTCAGCTTCCGACTGTTCCTGCACAAAAGCCAACTGGGAAGACTGTGCTCGTTTGGGGTGGGGCGTCTAGTGTGGGCAGCAACGGCAGTACGTTGAACCCCTGTCTCTGGCTGAAGGCCCTCTTATGTCTCATTTGTACGATGTGATGCTGACTTCTATATTCAGTCCAGCTGTGTGTTGCAGCCGGCTATGAGGTCATTGCTGTTGCTTCAGCTCGAAACTTTGACTACGTGAAGAGACTTGGGGCGAGTGAAGCATTTGACTACAACAGCGCGACTGTCAAGGAAGATCTCCTGAACGCCTTCAAGGACCGAGAGCTGGCCGGTGTACTGGACTGCATTGGATCAGCGGCCTGGGCCACTTGCGTTGAGGTTGCACAGGTCAGTTGCCAGCCCTCGACTCGGCCTTTGAGTGGTCAAAACATTAGACTACTCGACCCTGTGCGTCATGACGAGACACTGACCTTCCACTCTTTCTACACAGAAATCTCATGGCAGGAAGTTTGTAGCCACCTGCAAGAGAGGGTTCCCCGAGCCCCCGGAGGGGGTGAAGCTGGAGGCCGTCTTTGGTACCATCATCAAGGACAATGAGGTTTCGACCGCCATCTATGAGAACTTCCTGCCCAAGGCATTGGAGGATGGCTCGTACGTGCCATCTCCCGAGCCCTTTGTTGCCGGGCAGGGATTGGAGAGCCTGCAGGCCGCCGTGGATCTGCACCGCGCTGGCGTCTCCGCCAAGAAGATTGTGGTCAGGCTCTAGGCCAGGATTATTAGGCATCGATTGATCCATTGACTACCTCAGCGAGTCAGAAGAAAAGCGTGGCGGGAGGCGCGAATTAAGTGGATAGAGAGGTTGAATTGACATGTTGACCAAGATCCTGCCTATCAATGACGTGCCGAGGTAGAGATCGAGCAGTCGACCCAGCAAGTCATTGAAAGGTCCCCCCTCATGCGACCGAGGTCCGATATAAGAAGACGAGATGAACCCTGCGTTGTCCGTCGTCACTCCTACTCCCACAGTGACACGTCATATCACCGTCTCAATCTCGAGCATGCAAAACCCAGCTCTGATATCAGTCTTGACTATCTCTGGATAACGTCCCCCTCTGCTGTACATGTCAATCGCAGCTGATACGAATGAGCACAACCGCGATCCGAATTTCACCGAACCCCATCAAGATGGCAAAGCAAGCACACAGCTAGTACGGCTTCCAGAGACCACATCGGTACGGCGTGATAGTGACCCTATCCAAGTCCCAAACACCAGCCTTCGCCAACGGGTCCACAGCAAGCAGCTCTCTGACTTCATCCTCCGTCCCTGTCCTGAAGATCAAGACGCTTCCCGTGATCGGCAACGGTTCTTCCGAGGTTTTCGGGTGTCCTTCCAACGTAGGCCCAGACAGAATCAGTGTCCCAGCCGTGAGCAGTGGTTTGTTGTGGGCCAGATGGGCGCCGATATTCTGCATTCGAGTGGGCAGCTCCCCGGACCGGTCCGGGATCTGGACTAGGAAATCGTTTTGTCCAGGCATTGCAGATGTTGTGTTGTAGTGGGTAAAGATGAGCATTTACTATTCGCGAATGGTGATGGTTGTAATCTTTCTGTGAGTTTGTAGCATCGGAAAATTGTGCTTGTCCAGCGGGTGGGTTATAGATCAGATTCGAGTCGGCGCAGAGCAGTGTCGTATTGTGTGCCCGGCGAGCGACTGAGGTGTGCAAGTGCGAGGAAGAAGGTGCATTTCGGACATACTCGAGCCAGCACAGCTGAGCCCTGTCATACATCTAATTGGCCTGGTCTTTTTTCTGCATCGGCTCTTTCGTGCGTCCGAGTCGGGTCGGAGTATCCGAACTGAGCAAGTAGCGCAGCAGCGGTGAACATCCGTAGGACTTGGAGGGGCTGAGTTTACACGGTTTTCACCAACGACGGTCGGCATGCAAATTCCAACATTCATCGAGAGTATCGTACCACCTTTGTTCCCGGGACAAGAAAGATCTGGGTCGTTCCGAAGATATGAGGACAGTATATGAACGGCCCGCGGCGTTGGCTTGCGAACCTCTGGCGCTGCGCTGTAGCATCCATTCATTCCCGCCCCGACACCATTTACACTTTTTGGTCTGCAAAAATGGGTAGCATCGCAACCGCCCCAGACGCAATCCCGACTGTGGACATCAGCGCCTTCATTGCTGATCCCTCAGGAGAGTCTGCCCGCAATGTGGTGGAGGCCGTTCGCCACGCCTGCACGACTTACGGTTTCTTCTATCTCGTGGGCCATGGCGTCTCGCTGGAAGAACAGAACAAGGCCCTAGACTGTGCCAAACTCTTCTTCACTCTCCCCTTGGAGGAGAAATTGGACGTTTCTCTGTCCAAGTCCCTTGGCAAGTCGCACCGTGGCTACGAGGCGCCCGGAATACAGACCCACAAGGAGGGGCTGCTTCCAGACACCAAGGAGGTACGCCGTCTTGATCGCTGCTCACTACTTCTTTACATACTGACCTGGTGCTTAGGCCTTCATCATCGGCGCAGAGGTGCCGGCCGATCATCCGGATGCAGGGACTTTCTCCACTGGGCCCAACTTGTGGCCACAGTCCCTCCCGAAGGAAGCCTTTCAAGATCCTATCATGGAGTATCAGGGCAGGATGCTCGACGTGGTCAAGATCCTCCTTAAGATTCTTGCGCGTGGCCTTCCGAAGGCATGGGCGTGCAAGCCGGATGTCTTTGACGATCTTGCCGTCAACCCTTCCATGCCCATGAGGCTGCTGCACTATGCACCCCAAGCGGTCAAGAATGAGAAGCAGTTTGGAGGTATGATCTTCCACCCCAAGGATTTTGTGATTTGGATGAGAGACAGCTGACCCTTGCGACAGTGGGCGATCACACTGACTTTGGCTGCATTGCCATGTTGCTCCAGGAGCCGTCGCGCGAGGGCCTTCAAGTGTGGTACCCCCCGACCGAGACGTGGATTCCGGTCCCGGTCAAGGAGGGCTCGTATGTGGTCAACATCGGAGACATGATGCAGAAATACAGTGCGGGATACTATCGCAGCGCCAGGCACCGCGTTGTGAACAGCACCGACGCACACAGGTACAGCGTTCCGTTCTTTCTGAACGGCCAGCTCAAGCTCAAGTGCAAGGCTCTGGACGGGTCGGGCGTGGAGACTGTCGTTGGCGAGCACATCAGGCAGCGACTCATTGAGACTATGGGCGCCAGCGGCAGGGCTCTCAAGTGATCATCTCATCTTTCAGCGCTCGGAGTGCAGCTACGTTTGGAAGGGCTCATACTTCAATCGACTCATGTCATATGGAATACACCTCACTCATCATGTCCATGATCAAGGCCCTTTAAAGCCTACGACCAAACGTTGTCTTTATTTCTCATGCAGTTGATGTATGGATGCTTCAAGGCGGACTGTAATTGTCGAACGTCAGAGCCGTACCAATACCATTTACAATCCAATCCAATCACGTCCGGCGTCGCGTACCAAGCCTTGTTGCCTTGATGCAGGCACTCAGTGCGCTCCCAAAATTGCTAAGTTGCTCCATCGTAGCACAGGTGCAGCATCAAGATCCTTCGCTATTGCCTGTAAGAATCGAGCGCAACCAGGGAGCCCATACAAGCGAGAGCGGTATACCCTGGCAGTCTCCATGTCGTGCTTCCAATAGTCGCGCGACGCAATAAGTAGAAGCCACAGCCGGGCCTCATGATTTCCGGTCCGTCTACTCCGTAGCTCAGTTGACTGAACGCCGCTTCTTGCATCTACCAGAACTAAAATGGAAACACTTGCACGACAAGACCCGCGGTCCCCCTGGAGCGCCACAATGCCAGATGACGGGATGAATCTGGCGATGCTGCGATCGCTCGGGAACACCACCGGCAAAACACATTCAATGGATTCAATCGCATCGAGATAATATTCCGTGCCGCCGATGAGGGGCCTTGCAGCGGATTGGGCAAACGTGCTGCTGCATGAAGCGCGCAGGCGCCTCGGCACGCGCGGCGACAAGCTGAGCTCGGCTCGGGCTTACTTACACGCAGCCTGCAAGCGCCAGTCTGGCCGTCAAGCACAGCGTCGCGTCGTACATGGAAACGTTTCGGCTGTCGGTCCATATCTCCGTGCCACACAAAGGCGCTTGAATACACCTACTTGTCAATTGATTGAGAGTGAGGCTCACGATCAAATATATGTTGCCGGGTTGCCCGTCCGATGAAGTGTTGATTGATCATCAGCAAGATTCACCAAGAACAATCCCACAGCCGGGATCTTAGGAAATTACCTTTTGCAACTTGGGACTCCCTTATCGCCAGGAAAAATGACAATCTATCACATCGTTCTGTTCGAGTTCAAGTCTGACCTCACCAAGGAGCAGATCCAAGAAGTAAGACATCATGGCACAGCGACCGTAGCCGCAGCTGACATTTGAGCCCAGGCATCCGAGGGCATGGTCGCTTTGCAGGAGAAGCTCATGCACCCTGTGACGAAGAAGCCGTACGTGAAGCGATGGGGCGGCATCAACAACAGTCCGGAGGGAAGAGCCGTGAGTTTCTCTGAATGAGAGAGATGCGACACCCCGCTTACACGATCCAGCGTGGCATGACCCACGGCTACCTCTGCCTGTTTGAGAACGAACAGGATCGGACCTACTACCTGGAGGAGGACCCTGACCATAAGGAATGGGTGCAGTTCGTCAAGCCATTCATTTCCAACGCGCAGGTGGTTGACTTTGTGGACGGCGTTCACGTTTGATGACTGTCATTCAGGCGCTGGCGAAGAAGATGCTGAGCAGCAACGACGGCAAGATCAACGTCAAAAACCCAGAGTACCTAGGTGATAAAGACCACATCACTGTAATAGACCGAGCTCTGCCAAACCCTTTCTTCCCCCGCTTCTCGCGCATGGGGTCTATCTTGACTGTCTTACGCAAGTCTTGCCTGCTGGCTCGGCATATAGGGTAGTGCGCGTGAACCTGCAGCCGATCGAGACCTCACGACCAACCCTCGTTGAGGGTTCTCTTCATGATTATGGGGGCAATTTAACGTTTTCGAAACATCAAGCTAGCAGCCGGCTCGCCTTTTCCTCGTCTGACATTTTACGGTGGCTGGTTGTACGTGAAATGCTTTGCCGTATCGAAGAGGCGGTACCTTTGACAACCTCTCTTACAACAGCAGCAGCGAGCTGCTCACATGCGACACACAAATTGTTAGTGATTGGCCAGAGCGCTTTGGCTGACCCGCGACCTCCGGCGTGCTGACGCGCGCGACAGCTGACTTTCGGTGCCTTTTTTTTGACGTCAGCAGCTCCCGGGAGCTCCCCTCAAAAGGCGTCCGCCACCGCCAAACCCGCCCGCAACCCAGCCTCGTCGGTCCCCCGGATGCGCCCTCACCAGTCGTTGCCGTCGTCGCGTCGTCGCCCGTCACCATGAAGCCCATCATCGCCGTGCCCGCCACGGCGGCGCTCGTCCTGCGCGCCTGGAAGAAGAAGTCGCTTACCCCGGCCGGCCTCGTCGCCGCGACGCTGACCGCCGTGGCGCACGCCTACCACCCCTGGAACCTGCCCTTCGTCCTGCTCTGCGTCTTCTTCCTCGCGGGGACGAGGGTCACGCATGTGAGTCGCTGCCTAAGCTCGTGTGTTGTCTGCGCGCGCAGGCTCGCAAGCGAGCTCGCCGCGCGCACGCCCTGCACTGCCCCCTTTGCTGTTGTTGTTGTTGTTGTTGTTGGCTGCTGACGATTTGCGCCTCCGCGCGCGTGTGCGCTTCAGATCAAGGAGAATGTCAAAGCTACGCTCACGATGCATTCGCGAGGCACGTCCGGAGGAGAGGGGCCCCGGACTCACGTCCAAGGTACGCACGCACGCACGCCATTGTTGGCTCTACGACCAGCCCGGCGGACACGTCACTGACCGGGCCTTGAAACAGTGTTTGCCAACTCGCTCATGGCTTCCATCCTGACCGTGCTGCACGCCTACCAACTCCGAGCTCGAGCCGCCGCCTTCGTCGACACCAACACTCCGAATCCCAAGGGGTCCATGTGCTATTCTTGGGGCGGCGACCTGCTCGTTGTCGGCATCATCGCCAACTACGCGGCGGTCGCGGCTGATACGTTCAGCTCCGAGCTGGGGATCCTGGCAAAGAGCGAGCCCAGGCTCATCACGTCGTGGAACCTGCGCAAGGTTCCCCGCGGGACGAATGGCGGAGTCACAGTCATGGGGTTGGGGGCCGGCCTGTTCGGCTCCATGGTCATCGTGACGGCGGCTATGCTGTTCCTCCCATCTTGCACGCCGGAGACGGCGCCCGCTCTGGGAGGCGGCATGCCGTGGTCGCTGGACCAGCGGAGAACATTCATGGCGTTCCTCATCGGCTGGGGAGCATTGGGGAGCGTCTTGGACAGCTTTCTCGGCGGGTTGTTCCAGCGGTCCGTCAGGGACGTCCGATCCGGAAAGATTGTGGAGGGCGAAGGGGGCGAGCGCGTGCTGGTCTCGGCGTCTACGGACCCTGTCGCAGGCGGGTCTTCCAAGCGCGCCGAGGCCAAGGCTGCCGCCCTGGCAGGGGCCGACGGCGGCAAGGCCAACGACAAGCTCGGCGCCTCAGCCGTGGACGAGGACGACGAGGACGAGGACAGGTACAGCATCAGCAACAAGCATCGCAAGTCCAGCTTCGGCGACCAACGGCCGTCGCGGGTGGTCGAGAGTGGCTGGGACCTGTTGGACAACAACGACGTCAATTTCCTCATGGCGAGCATGATGAGCATCGGGGCAATGGCGGTCGCGAGCTGGTACTGGGGTGTGCCTATAGACTCGGTGCTGAGGCCGTGAGCGAAGCTTACTGGGCTGCAGCTGAGAGATGATGATGTCGTTGGTGAGACGGATGGAATCACGGCAAGCGTTAGTTAGACATCACACGTGGCCGTGGGTGTTTGTTGCGCCGTTGGAATCGTCGTGTTTGCCGCGACCAACAGCGCCGCCGCCAATAATAGAAAGCATTGAAGGTCTTGCAGCGAGGCGCAAGGCGCAGGGCGACGCAGGGTCGCACCGCCAAGTTCCAATCGTCGTCAGACTTTTTCCCCAGATTCACACCTTCAACCTGGCAGCCAGGCCAGGGGGGGAGGAGGCATCTCCGGTGTCGGTGTGCGGGTCGGTCACAGCGTCAATGCGACTGCTACGGCGACAACGCGCAAATGTACATGCAATTAACTAATCAGGCGTATCAGCACCCATATGCCCGGGCAAACTCTACGCTTGCTGTTGGTTTTATCTCTCAATTGACCAGTTGCAATGATCCCGTGGTCGATGATGAGTCCAGTGGCCGGGGGAGGACTGCAAGACGCCTCCTTGACATGAGACCGCACCCCGCGGCTTCGCAGGAGACGCACGTCGGGGTGCCTGCCCCGGCCTCAGCACGGCCTCTTCCCCAGAGACGTCTCCCTCTCTCCGGGTCCGGGGAAGAGAGCACCGATTTCAGGGGGGGGGCACGGGAAAGTCGCGCACGGGTGTCGGTCGCTACGTATCAGAGCCCGAATCCGGGGTTGCTCGCTCGGAGCGAGGGGCAAAATTGAATAGCAGTGGCACGTAGCACGAGGGCAGCAAATCAATCGAGCCATGATTATCATCACATATCATCATCACACGTGAGAGATACCTACTATTGGGAGGGGGGTGGGCAACTGGGCAGCGAACGCAGGGTCATCCTCGGCCCGCGAAACGCGAAATCGTGACAATCACGTCGCGGGTAATGGAAATGGGTCAGACCGCGTCGATTTTGGGCGCTTCGTGGGGATCGTCAATTCCGGTGTAGTCATTTCGTGTTGTAATAATGTAAGTCGATGGCTGCCCGCCGGTTTTGGGCGTGTGTGTGTGTGTGTGTGTGTGCGGGCGGGTGCGGATAAGTTAGGAGGGCATGGAGGGGCCACACTGGATCGGTGGAAGCAACGCCAGAAGGGGGTCCGGGGGTGTGGGCGGGCGCACGCCTTGTCGGAACTTGGGAACCTCCTTTCGCAAGGTACATACGATATACGTACGTAGGGGTCCAACGCGGGTCTGTCCCAGAGTCTCCGTTTTGCGGGGGGGTGCCTTTCCCCCTTCTCCAGTCCAACTACGGACGTACTTGTGTTTTAGGGGGCAGGAGTATGCGAAGAGACGCGGCGACGATCGGGGAGGCGAGTGAGTAACTCCCTATATGCGCCGGCCTCCCTGCGGTACAGGGTTGTAAGGGGGAGGCCGGTCGCCGCTACATACGCGTGCCCGCGATGCCCATCACGCAGACACGTCCCGGGAGGTAAAGCCCTCGTACTTGTACTTGGGGGCGGGCGCTTCAGCGGCAGCAGGACGAGGTATATTTCGCAGAATACCTCAGTTTTGCCTTGCCGTGTGTGGTTTTGAATCAGGTTTGCGCGAATTACTACAGTACTGTACTGCGACGGGAGCGGTCAAGCGGACAGCACATGCCGAGACAGGGCAGAGAGAGGACGAAGGAGAGCAACAAACACAGCACCCCCCGAGGACAAAAAAAAAAGGAGAGGCAACACATGTTTCTGGCGGCCGACACGGGAAAAGCGAGCGACGAGCCGGGAGAGCGGGCAGGGTCAACCGAGAAAATATTCACAAGCCGAGTCGAACAATTGACAACCCGCGATGCTCCGTAGGTCGTGGTTACCCACATCTCGGAGACGGCCAGCGAGCGATCTCGGGGCCGGGCGAGCCAGTGAGGAATAAGGATAAGGATAAGGACCCGGCGTGGGAATAGCACAGTCCTGTACTGTGCCGTGCTGTGCTGTGCTGTGCAGCAACAAGCGCGGCGCAGCGCAGCAGCAGTGCAGTGCAGCAAGAGCCCTGAAGGAGAACCGGGAGATGGAAGAAAAGGCACAGCGCGGCTCGTGGGTTTGTCGCTATTAGGTGGGCAGGGCCGCCACGCGCGCTGATGGATGAGGCATGTGGATGCTGAGGGAAGAGAATTAGTATGCAGAGCCCGGCGGCCGGCCAATCATGGGACGGCGATAAGATGCTTCTGCGACGGTTCCTCGGTGGCGCTCCGGATGGAGCCCGGGCGCGGGACTTCGGTTCAATGTCGTCCTGGGCTGGGGGTCATGGGGCGGTACCTCGATTCCAAGTCCCGAGCGAGTTGAGTCGAGTCGAGTTCGGGTCTTGTTCCCAGCAATTCGTTTCGCGGCGGCTTGCGGCGTGGCATGGCTTGGGCATGGGCATGGATGAGGTGAGTTTTCGAGGCGGCGCGGCGGCGGCGGCTGCCAACCCTCGGTGTCGCGTGCCCGACGGATGATGACCCCTTGGACGTCCCTGAATGAATGACTGCCTGCCTGCCTGTCGTCGTCGTCGTCGTCGTCGTCGTCGTCGTCGCGCGCATATCAATTACTCGCGCTTACAGCCGGGCGTGTTTCGTTGAAGATTGCCTTTGCGATTACGTCGCTGCGGGAGGGTGACACCACGGCCCTGGCTGCCGCCCTGTAATAGCCCGCCATCCATTACCTAACCTCTGGCGACGCGAGTATCTGCTGCTATGATGCGCTGCGGTGCACTGCGCGTCCATCCGCCGGAGCAGGGCAGCCCAGCCCGCGGCGGTCCGCGTGCCCTGTAACCATACCTACCAGGTGCATACACACATACCTACATACATACCTAATCCCGCAGCGCACCACGCCGACGCGCTACGCTGCTGCATGACGACGGGAGGTCAAGTAAGCGTGTGCATGACAGTTCCATGCTGAGGCGAGACGGCCGGCATCCGCCCGCGCAGTTCGAGCCTTGGGGCTGCTGCCACGCTGCGCCACAGGGGACCACCCTAATCCTCAACCCTCCATCCCCCCCGGATCCAGGCGCCAAGGCGTGTTTGGCGTGCTGGAGACTTTTCCAGGCTCGTGCCAACAGCGCCCGCCGCCCAGGCCACGCCCCCAGGGTTCCAGGTTGTGTGCAAAAATAGCACGTGCTGCCCAGCCCGCCTGCTCGCCCTCGCCAGCACAGCCATTGAACGGGGGGGGGGGGGGGGGGGGGGGGGGGGGGGCCAGCCTGCTTGCCCCTGCCGGGGCTGCATCGCCACACCTGGGCTTCTATTACTGTACTTTGACTTCGTACAACAGAACAAGCCTCCTCAGAGCGGTGGCTCCAACACGGGCGTGGGATACGGACAGCGGATAGTACCTCGTGTCAAGTACACTCGGCGCTGCGTTGAGAGACAGCTGCAGCACGTAGGTACGTACGAACCGGCACGTAGTTTCGTACGAACGTGGGCGTAGCGCCGCAGGTCCGGGCCGATCATCAGTTCGGCGGGCCAGCGGACGCTACGACAGAGCACAGAATCACAATGACGCCCGCTGCGAAAACAGGTTTCTGCCGATGCGTGCGCGCGCCGCCAGCATGTCGTCGGTTTCATCAGGCACGCGCGCCGCGCTCCCCCTTCGTCCCCCCAGCCGCGTCCAACTCAGACTTGGCAAGTGGGCGTCTGTTTGTTTGTCTGTCTGTCAGGCCTAACGACCTAGCCGCCCCTGCTGGCTGCTGTTGATGCTGTTGCTGCAGGCGCGAAAAGGTAAAACGTGGAGGTTCCAACATGCCGCCTGCCAACTCGGACAGACAAGGCGGGACAGGGCAGCAGGAGCGCAGACAGGGGAACCCCACCATGCCACCACGGCGCTGTTGCGGCGGGAGGGCGTGTGTCGCATGGCAACCCCGCCAACCCGTGGTGGCTAGGTTGCTCGCCAGCCAGCCAGCCAGCCAGCCTATGCCCAGCGACATGCCAGTCGGCGCCTGCATGCGTCCCTGCCCCGTCTGCCCTGAAGCGATAACGAGCAGCCGGCAGAGGGACACACACACGCCCTGAAGCGCCCGAAGCGGCGACGTGCGCCCGGCTTTTACGTTCTTGTACGACCCGGCGCGCCGCCCGTGTCTCTCGCTCACACGTCAGGGCCGCCCTCTCGCGTCCGGCCGGCGGGAGCACCTTGGCACACACACACACTCACTGCACTTTGCTGCACTTGCTGCACACGCCACACCTCACTCCCATCAACGCGGTGCTACAGCGCGGATCAGGCGCAGAATATTCCATCACGCGAGGGTCGCTTTTCGACTCACCGTGAGCCGAGCCCGCCCAGGCCCACCCCCCGGGCCCCCGTGCCCGCCCACCGCCGTCGTCGCCGTCGCCGACCAGCCGTGGCTACCCGCGGACGGCGAGGGCGAGGGCGCACGCGACGCGCAGCGGCGAGTCACTGGATGGGGTCGTTGATGGGGCCGCTGCCGGGCCAGCACGATGGACCAAAGGTACAATTTACTCCGTAGAGGCGAGGCATCAGAAGAAAACCCGGGGCAAGGGGAGGGGCGTGTGTGGGCTCCGGTCGCCAGGACCTTCCCGGCACGCGCTGCCCCAGGGGCCCCAACCTGACCCTCCGTTGCGGGAGGCGAACGAGAAAGCCCGCCAAGGGGGAAAACGTTCAGTCATATCGCAAGTCATAAGATCAGATCAGACTGACGAGAGCGCTTGCGCAGTAGTAGTAATCGCAATCGGTCGACTGGTCGTAGCTTTCGCTCCCCTCCATCCATCCCACCTGTGAATGCGTGCCTGGAACCGGCCCCCCGAGGCCGAATCTGGGGATTGATGGGAACGCCCAGTCCCGAGGGAATTTAGCGGCCGCAGACCGCCCGTCGGGCCTGCGCTGCGTTCGTGTGAGCCGCTGCCCTGCCCTGGCCCGGCTCCCCCCCTGTGAGCGCTCTGCTGTGCTATTGTTGGGACGGGCAAGGTGGCTGGCGGCCTGGCGATACTTGGGCTCCAGGTACTGCGCTGCCCCGGCACCGAAAAAAAAAAAGACGTGAGCCAGCGCCAACGGCCGGGCTCGCTCGCCTTCGCCGAGGACCGCCGCCGCAATCAGCACTGAACTTGAAAGGCGCAGTGCGAAGGGGGTACCTGGCGGCTTGTCTCGTCGCCGAGGCGTGGCCAAGGTGGGCCGCGCAGCGGTGACAAGCCCCGGGGACGGCCAATGGCGCGAGGGTGCCGACCAACACGCACCCAGTCACGGCCCGGGACCGGAACCAGCGAGGCTCCCACCCCCCTGTCTCGCCTTATCTATACCTCGTCCCAAGTACCCTTGGGCCGGGCCTGGGGGGCGGCGGCGTGTGGGTTGTGGAGGGTGTGGGCGTGTGGGTGGGCTGAGATGGATGATTGAATGGGTGCACGACAGCGCCTTCGATACGGCTCATCGCTGGCTCGACAACATAAAACCCTCGACGCCCCAGGGCCACTTCGCACTCGATTCTGCTGATAAAGTCCTCCACACTTGCGTTTCCCAGCTTTCGTTGATACCCCAGCTGTCGCATCTTCGACGACAGACCTCTCTCTATCCTATCCTCCCTCTCCCTTATTTTGCATTGTTGCGTCCGCGCACGAGACATCACAACCATGGTGCGTAACCCACTGACACATGCCCTGCCGCTGCCGCCGCTGCTGGTCTCCCTCCCCCCCCCCCCCCCCCGCGGTGCCGGTTGGCGGCCGCCCGCCAGCGAACCCCACTACCGCTTTACGCGGCAGCGCACCGCGCCCGCGAAGGGCCCGGGAGACCCTGCGTGCAGCGACAAGCAACCGCCTTACGATGAGCCATGTGTGCTAACTCGCTCTCTGCGCAGGCTACTCGCGAAGTCCTCTCCTCCCGGACGGAAACCGTACGACTGCCCTGACGACAACGACCCCGAGAAACGAAACAAGAATGCTGACCGACACACGCACAGGTCAACAAGTACATGAAGCTTGACCAGAAGGGCAAGATCATGGCCGAGTACGTCTGGGTCGACGCTGTCGGCGAGACTCGCTCAAAATCCAGGGTGAGTGGCCTCTGATCTCATCGCCCACCAATCCCTCCCCCTGCCCTGCCCTGCACACATGCAAAATGTCCTGCATCGTCATCGAGAGCCGACCGGGCGCACGGAGACACGAGCCGACGATGGGCACCGATTCCCCCGATTTGTTCCGTCGCTGGGTGTGTGTGGCCGACCGCCCCAGGCGCAAGCGTCACCCGGACTGGGCACAGCGCTCAGTCAGTGACAGGAGCGTCTGCTGCGCCCCGGGGACCCGGGTGGCGCCCTGGAAAACCCCCTCCAGCGGCCACTCACGGGGCGCGCCTGCTGGGTTTCGCCACGGCTGAGGGTTTCTTGGCGGGGCGGGCGTGCGCTGAGGCCCGCTTGGCCAAAAATGGCACCCCGCATGGCCCAACGGTGCGCCCGGGGGCCCTCGGCCAATCGTGGGAGGCGGCGCGACCCACTCGGCGACGATGACTTCATTGCCTTCCCTCTTGACGTCGCACGAATCGCTCTCTCGTGATCAAGTTTGCGCTGACACGGCGTGCGCCGCTCTACAGACCCTCCCCGAGCAGGAGTACAAGCCCGAGGATCTCCCCGTCTGGAACTTTGACGGCTCCTCCACCGACCAGGCCCCCGGCGAGAACTCGGACGTCTACCTCCGCCCCTGCGCCGTCTACCCTGACCCGTTCCGCGGCTCGCCCAACATCATCGTCCTGGCCGAGTGCTGGTCAGCCGACGGCGTCCCCAACAAGACCAACTTCCGCCATGACTGCGCCAAGGTCATGGAGGCGTACGCCGACCACGAGCCGTGGTTCGGCCTCGAGCAGGAGTACACTTTCCTCGACCACGACGACCGGCCTTTCGGCTGGCCCAGCGGTGGCTTCCCCGCTCCGTAAGTTTTTGCCCCGCGCCCCATGTCAAACGTCCCTTGAATCAGTCGCGCTAATACCCGCAAAGTCAGGGCCCCTACTACTGCGGTGTCGGCAGCGGCAAGGTCGTCCTCCGTGACGTCGTAGAGTCGCACTACAAGGCCTGCCTGTACGCCGGCGTCAACATCTCTGGCACCAACGCCGAGGTCATGCCCGGCCAGTGGGAGTTCCAGGTCGGCCCCTGCGAGGGCATTCAGAGTACGTCTTCACCCATCACCACCACCCGTGCGAATGACATCTTGCTAACGCCAAGCAGTGGGTGACCAGCTTTGGATCGCCCGATTCTTCCTCGCCCGCGTCGCCGAGGACTTTGGCGTCAAGGTCTCGTGGCACCCCAAGCCCATCCGCGGCGACTGGAACGGCCAGGGCCTGCACTCCAACTTCTCCACCAAGGAGATGCGCGTCGAGGGCGGCATGAAGCACATCGAGGACGCCCTCAAGAAGCTCGAGCCCCACCACGTCGAGTGCATCAAGGAGTACGGCGAGGACAACGACCAGCGCCTGACGGGCCGCCACGAGACGGGCTCCATCGAGCAGTTCACCTACGGCGTCGCCAACCGCGGCACCTCGATCCGCATTCCCCGGGAAACCGCCGCCAAGGGCTACGGTTACTTCGAGGACCGCCGACCCGCCTCCAACGCCGACCCGTACCGCGTCACCAAGATCCTGATGACGTCCATCTTTGGCCAGCTGTAAATCTGCGTCGAGGGGACGGACGGAACGTGTGTCGCGCGCTTCCGAGGAAGGTGCGGATGAGGTTTGATGGTCTCTAGAGCGCGCGCTGTCGCGGAGAGACCTTCGTGGGCTTTTATTCTCTCGGCGTTTGGGCATGGCGGCATGGGACAACAATTTGACTTTTTTACTATCCATAGACGACGCGTTTTAATTCCAAGACGTCGATGAATTGAATACACAAGCCATACTACTGGCTAAATTGATGAAGAATCACCATTGCTTCCTATTTCAATCGTGTTGGTGATGTTTACATGTGACTTGTCACCCACCACAGGGGTCACTTAGAGGCGGGGAGTACCTGTCATTCAAATCGACGTGCAACGGGGAGCATTCCTGTGAGCTCGGCTCGGCATTGAGGTCACCAGGGAGTTGAACCAATGTTGTCGGACGTGCCGCTAGGTGATGGCCCTTGAGGCCGCAGTACTCATGGAGTCCAACACTCGTATAGTTTTTGATCGCAAACCGAGCTATTCTGAAGTGAAATAGTCATGTATAAAACATTAAAGAGTACAAAATATGATGAGAGCCTGTATATACCGTCTAGCGGCACATGCCCTCTGTGCACATACAGCTCGCGAATGATTATGTGCATTCGCCCCATTTCCTTTGACCCCAGATCTAAGCCGTGAAGACGACAGAGCGCTTTCCGCCGCTGAGGTCGCAGGTAAAGGCACCAGAGCCGCCAAAGGGACCAGCGAGGGCGTTGTTGCGCACGCGGACGACGCAGACGTTGTCGGCGCCACCCAGCTTCCCCGTGCACTTGGTGCACTCCTTGGGCATCTTGACCTTGACGGCGTACTCGACGAGCGTGGCGATGGACAGGCCGGAAATGCCAAGGCCGGGGGCGTCCTGGACGACCTGGGCAGTCTTGAAGGCCTTGGGATCCTTGCCGCCGGACGTGCAGTCGATGGCAGCCGTCAGGGGGCCGGCGCCGTCCTGGTTCACCTGCGCGAGAGGGGTTAGAGAGGCGATTGAGCCGCGGGAGATGGCGGAGGGCGATACATACTTGGAAGTAGCCCAGCTCAATGACACCGTCCTTGCCGCAGGTGGGGAGGCCCTTGTCCTTGCCCTCGCCAGCCGTCTTGGTGATGATGTTCTCCTCCTTGCCCATGTCGCTGGTGTCCTTGGTGGGCCCAATGCCAGAAAGGCCAAGGACGGGGGTGTTGGCCGCGGCGCCGAGGATCGTGTCCATCATGTCTCTGCGCCAGCTCCTCTTCTGGGTCTTCTGGGGCGCAAACGCGCCGAGGTTGTCCTCGACGCCCACCGAGTCGGCCGCGCCCTTGTTGGCCGGGGCGGCCTGCGAGGGCTTGTTGCCCAGCCAGACGGCGACGTTGGTCTCCGGGTCGACCTTGCCGTGGCCCTGCGTCTTGCCCAGCGGGCCGACGATGCCCGCGTTGATGTCCTGGTCGCGGATGATGCCCGTGTCGGCCTGCGCGCCGCAGGCGTTGACGACGCACTTGCGCGGCGTGCCGTCGGTGACTGTGGCCCATCATTGATCAGTTCCTTGTTCTGTACGATCTATCGCTCGCTATCTTGCGAAGATGAAAAAAAAAACCGTACCGGTAAGGCCGGGCATCTTGACGCCGTTGGCACCATAGACCCAGCGGACGAGGCCGTGTGCCTGGACGCTGGCCACGAGGGCCGAAGCAAGGAGTGCGTAGCGCATGTTGGGCGAAGTGTTTTAAAGTGAAAACGACAGAGAGTAGTAGTGTTAAGAGAAACTTGGCACGCGATGTCCGATGTCTAAGTCGCCGGGACTATAATGGAGAGCGAACGAAAATATTACTAGAAATGAGGATACGAACGAGAGACTTTGTTGGCTAGCGGAGGGGTAGAGAGATCTTCCCATGAACGACACCCGACGGACAGCCGAGTTATATATTCTCCTGGCGACTTCTTCTTACACGCCATGTCCGGACTAAGAGCCGACTCGTCGTCACACTAGCTGAAAACAAACGAGAGAAGGCTCCTGCGCGATTCGGAGCGGTAGGCGGGCGGCGGCCTCGGAACTTTGCACCGCCTCCCAACGACGACGACACGGTCGTGCCACTTGAAGAGTAGCGTCAACAGGTTCGCTAGCACATCAGCTGGGACAGGACGGACAGCGAGTCACCGCCTCGCCCGTCTCCCTAGCTCGATGCCCCCAATCACCTACATGTGATCTCCCGGCTAGTCTCCGTGCTATTCGTGGTCTGTGTAACACTCCGAGCAGACCAGGCCAGGCCAGGCCAGGCCAGGATCCAGGAACCAGGAACCAAAAGCGGGCCGCAGGTTTCGAGCGCACGGTGGTGGTGGTGGTGGTGGTGAAGAAAGATTTGAGAGGGACGACAACGACGTCTGGCGCGCGTGGTGCGTTGCAGTGCGGTGCGGTGCGGGCGGGCCCTTGCCTTGTGCCTGGGCGGGCGTCTAAGTCGGTGCCCGGGGACCCGGAGCGGTGGTTCGCGCGAGGGGCCCCACTTCCGGAGGTCCGTGTGGCGCCCCGATCGGGTTGAGTTCGCGATGTGCCCTGAAACAAGGGGTGCCCGCCCGCCCTGAAATGGGTGCCGACCCAAACTTTGGGCTCTCTCTCTCTCTCTCCCTCCTCCGTCCAAACCCCCCCCCTCGTCCATGAACATGTTCAACATTTGAACGTGAACCGCCGGCGGCCCCGCCCAGCCCTGCAGATACGAACCGCTGAAACGCTGGGCAGCAGCAGTGCTGGGGTAATGTAGCAGCAGCGTGGGCGAAGATCTAAACAACGGGCAGGGACGGGGGCCCGGGGGGTTATTTGAAAAGCTGCACGTGCTTCTCTGGTGAGATTCTCTTGCGAGAGCACCGCACCTCTCGCACCGTGATCCCCGGCCGTTTTGCTCGCTGGTTCGGTTTGCAGCGCCCGTCCCCCCCCCCCCCCCCCCCCCCCCCCGGGACCACAGGGCCGCGGCTCCACCGAGCACCGCCCGCCATTTTGGCGAACCCGTTCGCCTCAGGTCGCCCGCCCTTGGAGGCACTGGGGACTTGGCGACGAGATGACAGCGTTGCAGCAGGCCCGTTCAGCTCTCCCCAGCCTGGCACGTTTTCTTGGGCGGGCGGATGCTGCCCTGACGGTGATCTCTGCCTCGCCTCGCCTCGCTTCGCTTCGCTTGGACTGTGGGCTGTGGGCTGCCGCTCAGTCAAAGTGTCACCCGCATCTGAAGGCAACGGTGAGGCCGGGATACCACCCGTCCACTTCACTGGCATGTAGATGATGATGAACCATGCGGGATGTGCCCAAACGCAACGTTTGGAGAATGGAGACAAACACCTCAGCTCATGCGGGCTCGCTCGGCGTCGCAGATCGGGCTGCTGCAAGGCACAACCAGATTTAGAAACCAAGATACATGCACGAGGAGAGCCCGTTAAGGTTCTTCGAGTTTCCAAGTCTGGCAAGTCGCGGAAACGAGATAGGCCCAAGTCCCCAAGTCCCGGTCCGCCGCCAAAACAGCACATGGCCCATGTCTGGTGCCCGCTCGGTCCTGAGCCGAACCCGCACCATCCCTACACCTCCTTCTCTCCCTACTACTACTGCTACTACTACTCCGTATGTACTCCTTCGTGCGACTCCTACTGCTACTACTCGTGCTACCGTAGTCTACCGTCTTAGTTGCCAGCCAGGCAGGTCCCTGCCAGGCACGCGCACCACCACGTCCAAACCCACCGAGCGCGCTTGCACGCTCGCGCGCCGCCGCCATATCGTCACTAGCCGCTCGAGCCTCCTTGTGTCAGGTTCGACAAGGCTGTGTGTGTGTTTATGGGCCGATTTAGCATTTTTTGGGGCCCTCGCCGGTGCTTCGACCGGACTTTTGTGAGATTGAAACCTCCCAAGGCCCAGCTGAGAAGGAAACGGGATCGACGCCGCGCGAGCCCGTGTGTCCATGTCTCTCTGTCTGTCTGCAAGCCATGTGCTTGCTTCGGTACGCTTCCGAGCGCCGGGGGGGCAGTTCATTTGTCTTTGCGGAAACTCCGTCGATACGGACTGGCTCTCTTGGTTCCTCGTCCGGTCGGTGTTAAATACGTGACGTTTGGCCCTCTTCTTCTGCCTCGTCTCCTCCCCCCTTTCTCATCATCGTCACCAGCAACACTCTTTCATTCTCAACCTTCTTAGTTTTCCATTCGCTCTTTGCCACCACAATCTTCTCTTCTTCGCAAACGTAATAACTCTCGTTACCACCACTCAAACAAAAACCACCACATCACCCAAAATGAAGGTCTTCGCCATCGTCTCCGCCACCATGGCCGCTTCCGCCTCGGTCGCCCTCGCCGCCCCCGTTTCGGAGCCCCTCGCCGCCGTCGCCGAGAAGCGCGAGACCAACCTCGGCGGCCTGCCCCTCGCCGGCATGATCCCCGGCGGCGCCAACAACCCCCTCGTCAACGTCGTTCAGCAGGCCCTCGCCGCTGGCTTCGCCGCCGGCGACATCATCCTCAACGCCGGCCCCTCCCTGCTCACCGACCCCACCAAGGCCACCGAGATCATCACCAACATGATGAAGCAGGGTGCCGGCACCGTCGGCAACATCGTCACCGGCAGTGCTTAGATCGTTTTCAGGGGTGTGTGCTTTGATCGATGGCACTGTGAGTAGGCCCAGTGTGCGGGAGAACAAGCTTGTCGATCTGACCGTTCATCAAGTTCAATAGCCAATGCAACTCGCAAACTGGAGGATTTAGTGAGCCCAGGGGGCTACTCATTGTATGACGATGGATAATTTACAGACGGCGACCCTAGGGGTTTTGCCTCTTTCGTTTCAGCTAATGTGAGAGGTGTTTGCTGCCGATTACATATATACATATATAAATGACAAAATCATGTGCTATTCTGTGAACATGAATCGTCGTGATACTTCAATGAGTCGCCGTGCTCTTAAGAGAGTTCCAGTTCGTTTAATTGCACGGCCATGCAGCATTCACCAAGTACGGCAAGTTCGGGGTCAAGGTCGTAGCACAAATAGCTCTGCGGCAACCTGCATGACACGCTAGTGAGACACCGGGACGAAGAGTCACAAGTGAAGCGGTAGAGTAAACAATTATTGACTCATTGAAACACATTCATCATAAGCATATTCTTCCTAGGGTATCGGGTTTGCAGCCTCATCCGCAGACATGCTCCTTCCTGCTCGCTCCAACACATGGCACGCTACTTGCGCTCCGCCTCGGCCTTCTTCTGCAGGTCATGCTCGACTCCCCGCTGCTGTGCCTTGCCATCCGCGCGCATCTGGTCGTAGTGCTCCTGGCCGGACTTGTCACCAGTCAGGCCGGCAACGGCACCACCGAGAGTGCCCTGGGCGCGGTTGGCCATGCCGGAGCCGAGATCACTGAGCTGACCCTTGGCCTCCTGCTGCTGGCCCTCGAGGTTCTGCTGGCGGCCGGAGTTCTTGAGAGACTGCAAAGGCGAGGCGTGTTAGCAGGAGCCAAGAAAAGGGTTCGGCGTTCCAGCACGATGGTGGGAATAGGGTAGATGCGAGCATACCTCGTTGCCAATGAGTCCGCCAACTGCCTCCTTGGCAGACCCCACCGTCTGGTTCCACGAGCCCTGGGTGCGGTTGGGGTCATCCTTGCTGACGCCGCCGGAGCTGGAGACGGTGCCGCCGGGCACCTTGAGAGCAGCCTGGGAGGCGTCGTGCTCGGCCTCGGCGTGGTCCTTGCGAACCTCGCCCTTGGCCTTGTCGCCCGTGTTGCCGGTCAGGCTGCCAATGGCGCTTTGGACGGCGCCCGTGGCAGAGTCGACGTACGACTGGAGCGTCGAGGGAGCCTGGTTCTTGTCGTCGGCCATTGTTGCTTTGAGTGACGATAAAATATTATGGTAGTTGGGGAATTGTCAAGGATTGTGGATTCGGCCTTGCTGTCTCTGGTCAGGTGGTGGGTGGTGGTGAGGAAAAGAGAACAAGTTCGTGGAGGGGCGCGAGGCTCGAAGCTCTTATATCAAGTGCCAGACCGGAAGAACGGCAAGCGAGACATGGACGCGTGGACCCTGAACGCGCCATGGTATCACGTCCAAGGCAATCGCGATGGCATTTGCCGTGCTACAGCCATGGTGCCAGGCGTTGGTGATGTCATTCTCGGGTGCGAACCGTCTGGATGGATCCCGTGGCAGGAAGGCCCGCTGTGTGGAAGAACGCTGACGTCACAGTGCCTCGTCCCGCCGCCAACCACAACCACCACCCCAACGACACAGCGGCCCCATGTGCCGGAATGGAGATACGCTTTTGGCGATGCCGGCCAAAGTCCTCCGGCCAAGTTTGGTGTGGGTGCGACGGTCAACAACCCGTGTAGCGATCTCGCCAAGCATGCGTGACATGTTTGGCAAGTCAATTTACATTGCATGATCGTCTGCACCCTCACTAGAGCTACGAGAGGCGAGGCGCAGGAAGGGCGTGAGGATATGGGACTTAGAGGCAGCGCGCTGCTCCATAACAACTGTCACAGTTGCTTGGTCCACCTCGCAAGCAGACCTTCTTAGCCTTGCAGATACTCAATAATCCAACGTTCTACGACAACGTGAACAAATAGACAAAACGCCTTTGCATTCGCAGCAAGCCCCCGGCATGCCATACCGTACCGCCCTGTGTATCCGCGAAGAGGTATCGTAGTGTACATTTTTCCTGTTGTACAAACCGCGTGGCTCATGCCGGCGCTTCATCCTCGCCGGGTCCGATTCCTCCCTTGCCCTATCCCGTCTGTACCTATTTAATGCTGGCTCCACTGAATCGTGTTCAGGTCGATGCCCTCCTGCACGAGCTCCCAGAGCGGGCTCAGCTCCCGCAGGAAGTTGACGCGCTCCTGCACTGCCTTCAGCACATAGTCAATCTCAGCCTCGGTCGTGAATCGGCCGATGCCGAACCGGATGCTGCTGTGGGCGCTCTCGTCGCTGTTGCCGAGAGCCCGCAGGACGTAGCTGGGCTCCAGAGAAGCCGACGTGCAGGCGCTGCCAGACGACAACGCAATGTCCTTGAGCGCCATCAACAGCGACTCGCCCTCAACATAGGCAAAGGACACGTTGACGCAGCCGGGGTAGAAGGCGTTTTCGTCGCCATTCTGGCTCGTGTGCTCCAAGGAAAGGAGGCCCTGGAGCAGGCGGTCCGACAGAGCCTTGATTCGCTTCGAGTCATACTGTACCGTGGTGTCAGTGGCTAGCTCATGACCACGATGGCAAGAAAAGACGCGCAAAAGGGGACTGAAATCAGACAGAAGCTGCGATCAACATGAACGGCCTTGTCACGGGCCATTCAGAAAGCCATGCATGTGTAGAGCAAATCATCCGCAAGAAAAGAGTGGGTTCGCGAAACGCTGCATCATCAAACCGCCGAGGTTACTTACCGCCATCTCGTCGTAGGCGATGCGGCAGGCTTCGCCAAAGCCAGCCACCAGAGGGGGAGCCAGGGTGCCGCTTCGCAGACCACGTTCCTGGCCACCACCGGTGATTATGGGGTCCAGGCGGACCCTGGGACGTCTCCGGACGTAGCAGGCGCCAATGCCCTTGGGGCCGTAGATCTTGTGCGAGGAGATGGACATGAGGTCGATGTTCATCGCGTTGACGTCGAGGGGAATCTTGCCCACGGCCTGAGCGGCGTCGGTGTGGAAAAAGACCTTCTTCTCCCGGCACAGCTTGCCGATCTGCTCGATGGGCTGGATGACGCCAATCTCGTTGTTGACGGCCATGATGCTCACGAGGGCCGTCTCGGGACGGATGGCGGCCTCGAGGTCCTCCATCCGGATCAGGCCGTTGTTTTGCACCGGGAGGTACGTGACCTCGAAACCCTCGTCCTGCAGATGCCGGCAGCTGTCCAACACGCACTTGTGCTCGGTCTGCGTGGTAATGACGTGCTTTTTCTTGCCAGAGCGGCCAAAGAAGCGGGCAACGCCCTTGATGCTCATGTTGTTGCTCTCGGTGGCGCCACTGGTGAAGATGATCTCCTTGGGGTCGGCACCGATGAGCTTGGCCACGTGCTCGCGCGCCTCCTCAACGGCTTTCTCGCTCTCCCATCCGTAGGCGTGCGTCCGAGAGTGGGGATTGCCGTAGACGCCGACGTAGAAAGGCATCATCGCATCGAGAACGCGCGGATCGACGGGCGTCGTGGACTGCATGTCGAGGTAGATGGGCCGTTGGCCCTCTTCCATGACGGCGGCCTGCTTAAGGACCTCTGAGACGAAGCGTGTCAGTAGTTGAGGCGATTATAGGTGAGTGCGCTGCGTGACATACCGGCCATGGGGCTCACTTTGCCGTCCGTCGGCACGCCCATCTGAGGCGGGGGGATGTCGGCAAAGTCCTTCTTGTCGAGCTTGATGGCCGTCTCGACCTTGGCCTTGTCGGTCCTGGACTCGGAGACGTAGCCCCTTCGCGAGGCCGGCCCCCTCCTGCCCGTCGCCACCAGGGCGGCGCGAGAGAGCGCGGCGCATCGCAAAGGAGCGGCAGAGGCCGGGCAGCTCACCGAGCGAGCCGACCGCCTCAGCGCGCTGGATGCAAGGCTGGCCATGGCTATCGCAGTGATGGCTATGGTGATGGATGCGGAGGGTGCACGGGCGGAGTCGGGGCTTGGGGCGAATTTATTTGAGGCCGACCGAAATGCGGTGGAAATTTGTCATTGACAAGGGCGTTGTTTCGGCTCGGCCACTCGGTGATAAGCGCCGTCGTGGGGGCTCTGATTGGCTGGAAATGGCCGGGAGAGCTTCCCCGCCGCCTCCGGGGGCAGGAGCGAGATGCGGGCAAAGGTTCTGGATGAGCGGGCTCTCCAGCTGGACGCTGTCGGGGCCGGGCGACGGGGGCTCGGGTCGCTGTTTAGCGGGTGATAGCAGCAGCAGCCATCTGGCGGGCTCCGACAGGACATGCACCTTTCTATACGTGTCGAACCCGACTGCGTACCCTGTACATATTTAACCTCACCTTGCAAGGCGACGATGGAGGCTTGCATATATGAACGGAGCAATCCGCACGTACTCCGTGTGCATCGTTCAAGCATCCAGATTGTGAGTGCCGTCTCAAGGGCCTTGGAGAGAGCTCCGTCTCAGCCGGCAGCAGATCCAGCAGCGGCCACGAGAAACCGGATGCTTCACGTGTGCTGCTGGTAAGACTATTGGCAAAACTTTCAAACCTTGAACGACCTCGTTGAACGGACGCTGCGTGGGTTTCCTGTGCGCCGTCCGTTGAAACATGCATCTGACAGGCCGTCTGCGACCACGGAAAAGCGAGCTGCGCAAGCCTCGCGCTGCACGACCCAACCCAATCCCCAAGCGGAGCGCCCTGCTCGCTTCCAGTCGAGGTTCCAGGTTCCATAGCTCGCTGACGCGCAGATCCCGGGGCACTGCCGGGCTTCCACCCCCAGCGGGCCACGCGCAGTGACGCAGTGACGACAGCGCCGCCCTGCGCCGACCCCCCTCCACTTCCGGCGACAGGATGGAGCCCTGGAGGCTGGCCCGCCCGTCATGCCGCCCTGAAGAATCGCCCGGGAACAGCTGGAGCTGCCCTGCGCTGCACCCGCCCATGCGCCACAGAGCTAGCGCAGACACAGCCACGGCCAAGTCGTCACCAGGCATGGGCGTGGGCATGGCATGGCCCGACCTGGGGCGGCCAAACCTCGCCGCTCTGACGGACGGCACCTCGAGCTGATCCCGCAAACCACAACTCTCAACTCCCTCAAGGCGCGCCGTGGCCCCTCGTCACTGCCGACCTTTGCGCCCTTCTCTCCCTCGCACGCTCTCCCCTCCCGATCGTGCCCCCGCCGCATCCCTCACAATGAGCTTCAAGGGCTTCCAAAAGAGCCTGACCCGGGTACGTCTTCGCCGCCGCCGCCGCCGCCGTTGCGTGTGCCCCTCACCCGAGCTTGTCCAGCCCCTCCGAGCCATCGTCATCCTCGCTCCGCCGGCGGGAGGCGAGACACGGCCGAGGGCCAAGACAAGACAATGCAATCAATGCAAGAGCTTCGCTAACCCACCGTCTCTTTTTTTCTCCGCGCATGTAGGCACCGCAACAGTTCAAGCAAAAATTCAACATCGGCGAGCAGACCAAGGACGCCGTCTACATCGACGCCGAGCGCCGCTTCCAAGAGCTCGAGACGGAGACCAAGAAGCTCCACGATGAGTCCAAAAAGTACTTCGAGGCCATCAACGGCATGCTCAGCCACCAGATCGAGTTCAGCCAGGCCATGACGGAGATCTACAAGCCCATCTCGGGCCGCATGTCGGACCCGGACTCGATGGTCATCGAGGGCAACCCCGAGGGCATCAACGCCTGCGAGGAGTACGAGGCCGTCGTCAAGGAGCTGCAGGAGACGCTCGCGCCCGAGCTGGATATGATCGAGTCTCGGGTCATCCGCCCAGCCAACGAGCTCCTCGACGTCATCAAGGTCATCCGCAAGACGGCCCTCAAGCGCGAGCACAAAAAGCTCGACTACGACCGCCACCGCGCCACCCTCAAGAAGCTGCAGGACAAGAAGGAGCGCACCGCCAAGGACGAAAAGGCCATGTGGAAGGCCGAGGGCGACGTCGAGCAGGCCACGCAGGACTTTGAGTACTTCAACGACCTGCTCAAGGACGAGCTGCCCAAGCTCTTCACCCTCGAGCGCGAGTTCATCCAGCCGCTCTTCCAGTCCTTCTACTACATGCAGCTCAACATCTTCTACACCCTGCATGAGCGCATGCAGCGCTGCGACATCGGCTACTTCGACTTGACGCGCGAGATCGAGGAGGCCTTCGAGGAGAAGCGCGGCGACATTCAGGAGCAGGCCGAGGCGCTGTCCATCTGCCGCTTTAAGACAACTGGTCGGCCACGGCCCCCGAAATACGCCCCCCGTCCCGCCCTCGAGGGCGGCAAGCAGCCCGGCTTGCTCACGGCCGGACCCAACGCGACCGCCAACTCCAAGGCGAGCGCGTACGCGCGGCGGTCCACGGACGGCACCGAGCAGAACCCGCCTCCCCCGTACTCGGCCGGGGCCAAGCCCTCCAGTCCGGGGCTGTCAGCAATCGCCGCCGCCAAGGCGAAGCCCCCGCCGCCCAAGCCCAAGCCCAAGGCCCTCATGGCCGCCCCGGCCGCAGAGACGGTCACCGCCCTGTACGACTACTCGGCGCAAGCAGAGGGCGACCTGAGCTTCCGCGCAGGCGACGTCATCGAGATCATAACAAGAACGCAAAACGAGAATGAGTGGTGGACCGGACGGTTGCAAGGCAAGGAAGGCCAATTCCCAGGTACGCCGCAACCCCGCATCATGTGTCGATTCTCGCCTCGGAATGCTAACGTGCCTCGCCAGGAAACTATGTCCAGTTAAGTTAATACAGGTGACGGCTTCTCGGGACGGTTTACCCCTGGCGGATTGTTGTAGCTATTTGGCGTATTGGCTCACGGGTTTTTTGACTACCACGCAAAACTTTTACATTACGAGAGCAGGATTTCCCTCGCTATCACCCGCACCACCCTAGACCATGGCAGATATATCCAGGCAAAATGTCTACGATGCCGCATTCTTTCACTGAGCCCAGCGTGAATGTACACACTGGTTATATTATGACATGCGAATCTCAAAAGTTGAGAGCTCCAATCGGTTTGGTTGGCACGCTCGATGAATAACATCTCCGTACCATGCATCTCGCGGGCCCAACGCCATACAAATGCGAACACACATCTTGACCGTTCCTACATCCTGCTCATGTCGTAGCCACCGGATCTTATGTATCCATGTGCTCGCTCACTGCGCCGTCCCCGCCATCAACGTCTCCAGCTCCCAGGGACTCAGCGTACTCCTCCTCCGCGACGTCACCTTGCTGCTCGTGCGTTCGCGCTTCCTCTTCTCCGGCTTGGGCTGTTGCTGCTGCTGCTCCTCCTCCTGCTGTGGCTGTGCGGGATCATGCTTGACGGGATCAACGTCCTCTGCTGAGGGCGGCACCGGCGCAGGCTCTGCCTCCTTCGTCTCGGCGTCGTTCGCGATAGCAGGCCGCTTGACGCCTCCGCGGGTGCTCGGCCCCGTGCCCCGGGCTGCCCGCAGTTTGGCCCGGACGCGCGCGGCGTCGGCCTCCTTCTCCGACGCCGCGAGCTTGGCGGCGATGGTGGACATGGTCAGGGGGCTCTGTTGCGGGGGAGGGTTGGCGTTGCGTGGCAGCGAGGGCTTCGTTGCAATGCGCTTTGGTGTGCTGCGGGCATCAGACTTCGCTGCTGCCGCGGCGCGCTTGGCGCTGGACGGTTTCTCGGCTTGCATCTCCTGCTTCGGCGCCTCTTGCTTAGATTTTTCCGTGCTCAGCGGCGCTGCTTTGGGCTCTTGCGACGCCTCAGCCTCCTTCTCCTGCGGCTTCGGCAGCAGCGCGTCATCCAGAGATGACCGTGATGAGGACCTCAGTCCAGCAGACGGCTTTTGTGCGGTATTCGACGCGACGCGCATCTGCGCCGTCAAGCCCTTTGGCCGGACGGGCAAAGATCGCATCGACCTGGCCTCGGCCTCGAGCTCCTTCGTCTTCTCTTCGGCAATGGTGCTAAAGTCCCCTGGCCTGGAGCGAACACGGCCCTCTTGGGCGGATCCCCTATTTCCAGCCGAGGCAGAGTTCTTCAGGGGACTCAGTCGTGGTGGCTCTGGCATGGGCGGAGAATCCGGCGAGGCCGGGCGGTCGTACGACGGCGCGTCGGCGTTGTCGTCGTCGTCCGCAGCAACGCCGTAGTCTGCGGGCGCGTCGTCGTCTTCATACTCGATGTCGCCACTCTCTTCGTTGGCATCGAAGCTGGGCTCGGGAACCAGATCCAAGTCTTCGTTGCTTGGCGGACAGGGAGAGCGCAGCGACGCAGCGAACTCCTCATCCTCCTCGGCGACTGCCTCGAGGCCCAGTTCAAACGCCTGCTTCGTCTCGTCCGCATCATGGACGCGGACCGGGCTCAGGCGCAGACTCATCTGCAGCTCCTCGTCGCACAACGGCTTGCCGCTCGCCGCCATCTTCCTCCTCCAACTGTCGATCAGATGGACGGCTTCCTTCCACCGCGTCTCCATTTTGACCCAGCCAGACTTGAGGCGGGCAATCTCTTCCTCTCGCAGCACGACTTCCTCAATCGGGACAAACGAAGGATTCGTCAAGATGTTGCGCATGTGCTCCACCACAGAGTCCAGCTCCGCATCCAGCTCCTCGCAGTTTGACCGCCTGATGACTTGCGCATCACGCCTTTCGTCGTCACCTTGGTATCCGCTCATTTCGCGTAGCTGCTTCATTGCTCGTTGCATCATGTTTAGGATCGTCTCGTTCTCCTCGCTCAGGTTTTGCGCCAGGTTCGCCAGGAACGCGTTCGTCTCGCTTCGTAAATCGTAATCGTCGGCCGCCACGCTGCTCGATCCCGCCGCGGAGCCCTTCTCCCGCCCGACGTCGCCCGTGACGGTGATGGTCGTTATCGCCGGGTTGGCTCTCGTGCCTCGCGATCGGCCGGCCTCGGTGAGCTGCTTCTTGAGGGTGTCGATTTGACGATCGCGCCGCCGTACCTCTGTCGCGCAAGCGGTCCTCGTTTGGGCCACCAGAGACTTTGTACGTGAGATCTCCTCCTTCAGCCCGCGCACGTTGGACTCCGCCGACTTGAGCTGCGTCTTCATCGCTGCCTCGGACGCGGCCGCGATATCCGCCTTGCGCTTCTCCTCGGCGTTCTTCTCAGTGAGCCGTGTGATGTCGGCCGTGTGCTTGAGGTTCTCGGCGCGCAGGCTGCGCATCGCAGTCGAGAGCGATTCACGATGCTCGGCATCGCGCTGAACTTTGCGTCAACTCTTGTCCCCGACCAGGACAGCGGGCCATCTTACGTCGCGCCTGAGGATCAGGTCGTTGACTATGCTTATTATGCGGGCGCGCGTCGCCGCGGACTCCTCGCCGCCATTCCCTACATTCGCAAAGTCGACGGTCTGCCCGTCGCGCAGCAGCCCTCGCGAGAGCAGCTGGTTGTTGATGTACAGCGACGCTGTGCGGAGGTTCTCGGTGTCGACCATGGTGGCGCGCGGGGTCGCAGCCAAACGGGCAAAATGAGGTCCGGGATGGCGCGTGCTCGACCCTGAAGCCAAACAGTCAGGTGTTGAAGGAGCTTGTCGCCTGGTGTCGTGGGGTTTCGGAATGCGAATGTTCGTTATGGGCTTGCTTCATTGGTTGCTATGGGGCGAAAGTAAACAATGCATGTAAATTGATGACTAAGCGCCCGCGCACGGTAATTCATCCACCCCATGAACATTGAACCCAAGACTCTCACAGCGAAACCCCTTCCGCATACGAACAGTATTCATGGGGTATTCATGGCATCAGATCACTATCGTGAGCCCGACGCGAGTCTCACTGCAAGTGAGGCCGGGAATCCTCAGTCATGATGCACGGCTACTCCAGGGACAGGATCCCGACCCCCGAACACTGGCGTTACCGTTCAGCGCCACCAAACGATGCAAGCGTCAAGATGCTCAGCAAACGGAGGGAATTGAACACCTGTCCTACAGATCACAATCATGAGAACAATGGCGTTCCTCACCGGCCCTTGCTGACCCCAACGGCCCGCAGCGGCTAGCAAACAGGCAGAAAGCAGCCATCGCATGCCGGCGTCCCGACACGGCTGCCTGTTACACGGAGCCCGGAATCCAGAAGAATCCCGCGACAGCGCCGTGCTCATATGCCACGCTCACAGTATAGGCCCTCCAGGCCCCCATGCCAGGCCATGCCGATGGCGTGCCGTGCCGTGTCAAGCCGTGCTGCGCTGCGGAACGGGCAGCAGCCGGATGGACGGGCAGCAGCAGCAGCATGCGCTTCTCGAACCATGTTCGGCCCCCGCGTCGGCGGCGCAGAGGCACGCACGAACTGGATGCACGGGTCGCGGCATGATCCTGCCAACGGAAGCCGATCATCAAGCTGCCGCCCAGTTGGCAGTTGAGGGGGCCAGAGGCATGACGCTCAGCCACCATGTGCTGTGCGTCGCGGACGCCAAGTCGCATTGGCCTCATGGAGGATACTCGACGCATTGCGCGTTGCACCGCTGTCGTCTCGAGCGCGCTGGGGGGCTCGTTGGCTAGGATGGCGCATGATGCATGCCGTTGAGCGGCGGAAGGTCACGTCAACGTAGGAACCGTGCCCGGGCTCTCGCTCCGGGCCCTGCTTCGGCTGTGGCACACTGGTGGCTCGGACAAGCTCGCTCACCTCTGCCGTCATATCTAGGATGGCACTGGGGGCAGCCTTGTGGCGTCGCGATGGTCGCGGCAGGCCACGTGCAGCGCGCCTTCGAGCCCCGAGTGTGTAAACTGTATAGTCCGCGCACGGAGGCTCTCGTATAGAAACTTCTCATTCATGCATGCCATGCCATTACATGTGCATACTTGGGCTGTAGCACTGCATGTATGTGCCGGCTCGGAGATGGGCAGAAAGCCGCTCGTGAGCTCTTGGGTCGCCTCGGAGCAGTTCCCAGGCTGGGCCCCGCGTCCGCCTGACCCTGCGGCTTCTGTTACCTCCTGGAGATCCAATACTCGCTCGCATTGAGCTCGTTGTCATCTCTTACCAATACCAGGTCAAAACAAGGTTTGGCCCGCCGCCCGGTGTCGCAGGACCGCTGATCCGTCGCGGCTCGGAGCTGTACCACGCTGACACAACCAAAATCCCTGAACGCACATGGGCACCTACTTCGTACTGGCTACAAGCCTCACCTTTGAAAGACGGACCGACGCTGGTAAACAGGCAATGTATGACAACGTGTGTATGGACAATCCTCCCGACTCCCAGGCACTCCGTGCATGGCAATTTGGGGGCGCTGCGCTGGTTCCAACGCTTGTCTATCTTTACGATATGTCACGGCGTCGGTGTTGGTCATAGGGCGCCCAAGCCATGCGACTCAAGCGCGCATGACCAATTCATATGGAGGTTTGACGATGAGGCCGCCACGTTAGACAGAAAGTACTGCGAGCGCCCAATCGTGTCCTCACGGCTGAACAGTCTCGCTGCCGAGGCTCTGCTGCGGGTAGTGCGTCGGAGAAGAAAGAGCTTAAACGGCAGATATCCAACGACCTCGCCATCAGCATCGGTAACTTACGCTTTGTCCTGGTGACTGCCCTGCTGTGACAACTCGTCTAACCAGCAAAGCTTAAGGCACCAGGGGTATTGAACATCTCCTGGTAGAGGTGCCTGGCGCTGGGAAGCTTAGCTGCGGCTCGTATCGCCCCTCCAAGAGCATTTCACCTTCGGGCGCCAATGGCCACCGATGTCAGGGTTTGAAGCCGCCGGCCGGGTGGCATCACCGCCGGTGTGGTGCGAGCAAGGTTCGATGGCTGGCGTTTGCAAGTCCGCACTAAAGGCGGCGGCCGCCATGGTCCCGTCGTGCGCGTGAGTCTAATCACGCAATTATCAAGTGGCGGGCCGGGAACGAAAAGACCGGCGCGGCGGTGTCGAGATGAGATTCGCGCCCGGCCGCAAACAAAGCAAAGCATGCGGGTACCGCAGATGCGAAGATGTCTCCCTTCGACAGCAGCACGAACTTTGCTTTTCTGACAATGGCGCGTGGCTGACTTGGACGGTCTTACTCCATAAAGGAGGCACAGATGAGGTTAAACGTCGATGGCCTCCTGCAACCGCTTGCTTTGCTGGCCTGCTTCCGGGGGTCTGAGCAGCTGAACCGGGCCACGGGCTGCAGCGCAATTTGGATCAAGCGCCAACAAAGTGTCTCGGAGTACGTAGTCAGTAGTATTACCAGCGCTGATGCCTTCGTAGCCTGTGTGTAAGACTCAGCTTCTGGGCGAGACTGCTGGAGATATTTGCCCAGCGATGGGGACGGCGCCAACGTCAGACGGCCCCAGCTCTGCGACAAAAACAGTGTTCGCCGTGGAAGATTACCGACACCCCTTTTGCTCAGCTTCTGAAGCCGCAAGAGAGACACCCGCTGATTGGTCTCGACTGGTGTGTGTCCGTGCGATGCCATGGCGCAGAGACACTTGGAAGCACGCGCCACGAGGTTGCCATCCCCGCCTCTCGGACCTGGGAGACACGTCTGTCGAATTTGTGGGGCCCGTGTGTCGCTGTTAGTATGAAGAATGGCCTGGCAGCTCTGCCGGGCGCAATGACATCGTCACCCAGTACGTAGGGATGGTGTCGCGGGTACTTGGTCGAAGCCGAGCGTCATCCCTTGCACTCGAGGCTGACAGCCCCCACGATGCTACCCCAGCATCGCCCGAAGTCGCAGGGAGGGATCGGGGCGACCTGCGAAGGAAGCGAATGCACCTGCACAGTTCATGGGCGAGGTCCTGCGTGCGATGCATCAGTCCACCAAGGCGACAGTCCGGACAGGAGAAAGGGCTGCGCCGACGAAGCTTGGTGTCATCGCCATTGACGTGACCCAATCAGGGACAGGATGCCAATCATCTGCAAGGCCCTGTGACAAGCGGCTCGCCGATTCGAAACGCGCCGGGAGATGGGCTGCGGCGCAGGTTTCGACTGTGCAGCAGTGAGCAAGACGCAGCACCCGGCGACTCTTTCCGGGGCGCGGCGCGCACACTTGGGGGCTTCATGCCCATGCCCAGTCGCACGACACGGGGGGCCGGAGAGCAAGCAAACACACAGGCAAATGCGATGCAGCCATGGGCGTCGCTCTCGGCCTCCCACAGCAAGGATGCCCGGGTCCGACCATGCACGAGGCCTCGTACCAGGTAACTAGGTGCCGGGCGGCAATGGCGGCGGGGTGGGCTTCGCGCTGCTTCGGCTGAGGCTGCAGACGCAGGGAAGATTCCCCAGACGCGCTTCAGAAGGTTCCGAGGCGCTGGGGAGGGGGGTGGCCAAGGGGTTAGCAGTCCATAGCGTCTGTTGCCGACCGGGGTTTCTGTGGGTGACAGGCGGGCGGACGAGATCAGCGTCCGGGTGGCTGTTGCCATCGTTCGATGAACTGCTCCATCCACAGCCAAATTGGCGATGCACGAGCACGGACGAAGGGCCAACGCCCCGGGACGGTCGCTTGCGCTCGTCGAGGTCGCACAGCATGAGGTTGACGAGCGTTGTGGAGAAGACGGACAGACGGACAGACAGACAGACAGGCAGGCAGACGAGGATCCGCCTTGCGCACGGCCTGCAGGAGAAGAAATTAGGAGCCACGCATCGACGGGTGGACGTCTAAGAATGTATGAAGCATGCAAGAAGGAACAGGAGGCGGGCCATCGTACATACGATGCAGTGTCCCGGGCCGTGAATCGGCAAACACCGAGCCCTCTGGCACGGCATCGTGACCCCGAACACACCGCAGGCGAGCCCGGGCGTTGCTGAACCGCAATCTGCTGGACGATGGGGCGCATGGAATTATGGCTCCTTGGGCTCATGGCAAACCAAGAAATGACTCGGGATCCTGGTCGGCGGGCTCGCTCGTGTGCAGAAAGTTGCATGCACGTTTCTCGCATGCGGTGCCACGCTGTCTAGTCCTGGCCTGTCCGACCCTGCCCCGGTCTGTCCTGTCCTGTTCTGTCGTGTCGTGTCGTGTCCTGGCTCTCGTTGCATCTCGGCAGATGCTGGGCATGGCGGACGCGACGATGGTGCAGGCGCCACCGATGGGGGCGGGGAGATGACGGCCGAGACGAGACGCGGGCTGAGAGGACGCGGCGATGCAGCTCGCGTGTGTCTCGTGTGTGCGTGTGCGTGTCTGTTTGCGAGAATCGACAGACGATAGAATGTAGGCGATACTGTACAAACTTCGACAAAGTGCGTCCACTCAGACAGGGACAGACGAGCGGCTGGAAGGCGCGAGCCAGCGCGCGTCGCAGTCGGTCGCCGTGGTGGTTGTGGACCAGCCAACCACTAGCAAAGGTCACGGACACGGTGCCGCCAACGAGCGCCAGCAGAATATCGATAGCCACCGCCCGCCGCGCCACCAACAGTGCGAGTGAGCGCTCAAACGGGGAACCGGGGGCCCCAAGAGCCCATTGATCAGCGACGTCCGGCCCCCTGTCCCAACCCAAGAGGCGGGCACGGGCCCCACCAAGACAGGGGGTAGCGCAATTTGAGGCTGCACTAACTGAGACCCACCAGCCACTACGACCCCTGTACCTACCCTTTCAGGGCCTTGAGGGCCCCAGGGCGCCCCTCCAGAAGGCTCAAGGGTTCACCCAGGGGGGCCAGTCGAGCGGGCAGACACACACACACACCTTTCAGCGCAGCGCTCACACTGGAGCGGCCGGCCGCCGGCGCCGGGCTCCATCGCCATCTGCTCCGGAGCCACTGGCGATGCGCCTTCAGCTTTCCTCTGGTGGATGGTTGGATGGCTGGCTGGATGGGCGGATGGATGCGTGGTGCCGGCGCCAGGTGCTCGTGCACCCCTGACCATCCATCTGAGTCGGGACTCGCGCCAACTGGCCCCAGCGGAGCCCGCGCCCACTCAGGGCAGCAGATCCCCTATGAGCACTCGCAGGTCGCCCGTACTGCGTCGTACCTCCGTGCAGGAAACCCCCGATCCCAGTCTCCATTCACCAACAGGCGACGATACTGTACCTGCCTCGCACCTCCTGTCCAGAGGACAATCGGTACCGGTCTGTCACGACCGCCGTCCTTCCTTCACTCCCACTCCCTCTGCCTCCCGCAAACCACCACAGACATTCGCAGCCACTGCCATCGCGACTTGGTCCCTTCCTTCTGCCATTCTCGCCGGGTCGACATGAGACGGCACTCGGCTATGCCGCTCTGAAAGTCCTCGAGGTACGTACGTGCGACGAAACGGCACTTTCTTTTTGCGACTCCCCGTGAGTCTTCGGCGCGCCCGCCCATCCATCCCTTTCTCGCTTCATGCGCCCACGGCAGAACCGCCGCCGTGCCTCGGTGCCGCAACACGCATTGTGCTGCCAGATTGCTCCCCTGCCACCTCGGGAACCGGGCCATTGACATCGTGTCCTCCTCCTTCCTGCCTATTCTTGTCCCGCGCCCGTCGCCTCGCGCACATCTCCAGGTCGCACTGAGCGGCAGGCGGCATCCGTAGCCACGTTGCTCATCCCGCTCTGCGCCTCTTGTGCTATCGCGAAGCATGCCCTTACGCTTCACAGCCTTTCCCGTCGTTGCCCTGTCGTCTCTTGCACCGGTTCGAAAGCCAGGGAGCCGCCACTAACTCGCAACCGCAGTGCATCCTCAACCCAGCGGCTGCATTCTCGCTGAGGCTTTGGCCACTGCACCGCGGACCCTCCAACCCTACAAGCGCAGGCGTCTCAACCACGGCGCCATTCTTGCCCTGCCAAAGCGTCGTACATAGCCGGCCAAACTTCGACGAGAACCCCGCGCAAGCCCGAGGCCTTCTGCCATGGCCATGATCAGCCCGACCACCGACGCCGCCGCGTCTCGGCCAACCTCGACCGTTGCCTCCCCACGCCACGTCAGGTCAAGAACCCAGAGCATATCCAGCGACCGTCCGTCCACGGTTGGCCTCAGCCTGGGCCTGACGGCGCCGCCTGTCTTCGTGTCGCCAGAGCCCGCCTTCATCGCCGGGTCGGCCGCGTCGCAAATAGTGACCAACGACCACGATAGCCACGCCGATTCTTGGTATGATCAGAATGGCGTAGAGCCGCCCAGCGAGACCGCCTTGGTCACGCCCGCTGCGCTGCATCTCGTCAACGGATTTCTCGACCAGCTCCTCTTCAACTTTTTGCAGGTTTCTAAATCGACGAACCTCTCTGCGCTTCGACCGGCTGTCTCCGAGATACTGAAGCCAAAGCTGGCAAAGGACACCATCACCAATGCGGACGAGGAGCTTCGCGAGTATCTGGGTGGCTCGGATGAGGAGGATTTCACGGCGCCCGCCAATCCTCGAAACTGGGATGTGGAGCTCGTATGGAAGCGCACGAGATTGCGATGCATGGTTTACTCCTCATTAGGAGACATGGAGGAAGAGGACGAAGACATATACATGGAGCAGGAGAACCTCGAGATCGGAGACCACGAACCAACCTCCGACGTCGTTTCTCCCGCAGTCGCCATCTTCCTGACCTCTGTGCTCGAGTACATGGGTGAGCTTACCCTGACCGTCGCTGGCCAGGCTGCATATCAACGCGTCCGAGCAAACATCGTCAAGGGTATAAAGAACGGCACCCGCGATGCTTCTGATGCTGGTGATCGCATTGTCGTCGGCGAGATGGATATGGAGCGCGTAGCTCTCGACCGGACATTGGGTCGCTTGTGGCGCGGATGGAAGAAGCGTGTGCGCGCCCCCGGCCATGAGACGACGGTGCGGCCCGCTTCAAGAGGTTCAAACAGCCATTCGAAGCAGGATTTTGGCTCTCCCGAGCGCCTTACGCCTCGATCTGCCATGAGCGACGTTGCTGGGGACGCGCGCAGACCTCAAGATCGCCCGGACGACACAATTGAGGAGGACGTGCTGCCTGCAGACATTCCCCTCCCAATGGGCGACAACGACATTGACGAGATTGAAGTCCCGGGCCTGGCCCCCAACAGTGACGATGAGGACGATGATGTTAGGCCCGAAGAGAAACCCATCCGTCGTCGCCCCAAGAGTCTCTCGATCACGCCTTTCATAATCGCCAACGGCTTGCCAACACCGACGACGTCGCAGCCGCACACCCCTGTCGTCGCCGCCGCTCGAAAACGGTCGTCATCGTTGCCAACGCCCGTGGCAGCAACGTTTCGTGTCGCCAGACGAGCCAGGAAAACTTCGACAGTCGTGAAGACGCCTGAAGCTGAGGACAAGGAGGAGACGGATGAGGAGGCACGCATTGGTGGCAAGAAGGCACCACTTCCAGGCGACAGTGATTCCGATAGGCGAACCAATGTGTTGCCCAAGACTCGTGCCGGTAAAACTTCAACGGGGCAGAAGTCTTCAGTTCCAGGCCGATCCGCTGCTGTGGAAACTCGAGGCTCCGAGTCTTCCGACTACGAGGATGCGGAGGAGGTGGCCTTTGAGAAGGCGGAAATCATGACGTCGTCAAGGGTCTCCATCACCGGCAGTTCGAGCTCCTTGGTATCAGAGTCTGGCAAGGTCTCGCCCATCAATCGGCCTTCTAGCGTCCATTCGGCCCGCATCGTCGATGTGCCTGGTCCTCGGAGCCCCTCGCATTCGCGGGCAACATCGCTTGACATGACTGAGCGCAACAGAGCAGTCAGCTTGTCCAGCGTGGCCAGTCGAACGAGGCCTCCTTCATCTCTGGATGAGCGGAAGCCTAAAGACGACGAGCAACCGCCAACACATGCGACACATGTATCGCGGCCGTCCGTCGAGAGGAAGAAGTCGCCGAGACAAGCCGGACCCGCTATATTCGAATCCGATGAGGGCTCTGGTCGCCCACAAGCTTCCGCCAAGCAGTCCGTCTCCCCCGAGACTATTGGCCGTGCCATTTCTCCGCCTGGTCCTGTTGCATCTGATGCTCTCGGCTCTCAGGTGAAGAGGGAACATGTGACCCCAAGCACCTTTGGGAAGAAGCCAACCTCGTTCGCAACTAATCGAGATCACCCGCCCGCTGGCCTGAAGGTGTCCACTTCAAGGAGCGTTAGCTCTGGGCCATTTATCGATGAGACCATCCCGGAGATCCCGCAAAAGTCACCAGTTCACTCTGGCTGGCAGAGCCCCAAGGCCGACAGCCGTGGCATGCACTCGATTGAGCGCTTCAGAACGAAGGAGACGGACGACGACATTTCATTGCCGATGCAGAGCAACGTCGCTCCTCGGCAGATTCACACGTCGGCGTCGTCGGTCTCATCGGGCACCTCCAGATTGAAGCCCGTGCGGACGTCGGAGGATAGCTCCAGTCGTGCCGAAAGTGTGGCGCGCAACTTTGAACAGCTTATTCAGAGCAACCAAACGATAACATATACTCTCACACCGGAGAACATGCGCGACATTGACGTGGGTCCCCCACTGACAACATAGAACTCATATTTAAATGCTGACCTCTCCCAGTCTAAGCGATCAATCGACAGCCCGGTTGTGACCAAATTCTCAAAAAGAAGCGAGGACATTCGCGGCCAGAGCTCGCCGCGAACGCCCACGATTCCGGACGGGCCAAGGTCGCCATTGACTCAGCAGCCAAAGACCCCCACCAGCCCCAGAGCCGTTGAGAGCAAAGGAAGCAGGGGCCCAGGTCCTGTGTCTCGCTCATCTCCAGGACTGGCCGGTTCGACGGTTCGAGTTGGAAGCCCCAAAGCTCGAGAGGCCCGTGTTCCTCGGGAGTCGACGTCAGACTTCGCCGAGTTCATCAAGTCCACGGGCCCGGCTGGGGACAGAGCCCCAGTCCGCAAGCCAAGCGTGCCCACGCCGACGAGCCCTGAGGTCAACAGCATGCCGGCTCGCCGGGTCTCGACAGCGAGCACCCGCGCCCGATACCAGCCTCGCGAGGCGGCGGTGGACACCAGGAACGATAACTCGGATCTGATTGACTTCATACGCCAAGGCCCTCCAATTGCCACCAGCGGCCACCGCATCCCTCGCCATGTCGCCCCGTTCCGCTCTACCATGGACTCGGACCAGATGTCGGGTGCTATCGGAGGTAAAGCGGTGGACGCGACCATCCCCGAGATCCGGTACAGCCAGGCATCCACCAACGTCACCGACAACTCCATGCCGTCTATGCAGTCATCCGTCAACTCTAGCTCCGCGCTTCTTAAAAACAAGGTTGCGCCTGCTCCGACTTCGGGATTCGACGACCAAGGCATGATGCCTCAGCGTAAACAGAGACGCGTACGCGATCCGTATAGCGTTGACTTCAGCGATGACGACGAGGAGGACATCCTCACGCCCAAGCCGCCTGTTAAGAAGGAGGAGAGCTTGGCAGAGTTCCTACGCAATTACGACCCGCCTCCGGAGCCTCCCAGCTCACCCCCTCGGCTGCCTAAGAAGAAGGCCAGCGCGCCGAGTCTCATTGGCAGGTTTACCCGCGGCAACAAAGACAAGGATGCAGGGCCCGTCATACCCAGCATCAAGCCGGAGTCGCGGTCTCTCCACAGCCGCTCCAGCAGCAGCAAGGGCGGTCACATCCCTCTCCAGGTGAACATGCCTTCCGGATACGACAAGTACGGCGCAGCCGATGGTCTCGCAGGCCGGCCGCGCATGATGTCCACGGCTTCTGCCGGCCGTGTGCCGAAGAAGAGGTTCGAGCCCCGCGAGGCGGTCTCGACGCGCCAGACCGAAACCTCGGAGCTGGCGGCGTTCCTGCGCGACTCTGCCCCGCCGGACACCGGCTTGGATACCCGGCTCGCGCGGGCGCCGTCCCACCGGGAAGAAAGCACCGGGTTCGCCAAGATGTTCGGGCGAAAGAAGAAGATTGGTGTGAACTAAATCGCCGGCAAGCAACACTGCAAGCATTTTCCAGCGAGACCGTCGGAACACGCCCGTAACGACCATTCCTTACTACAACGTCCACGAATTTACCTCTCTTCTCGTCAAATACTTCACTTTAGTCACGACTTCTCTCAACACTCTTCTTCTCTCGGCCAACCGTACCAGCGGTCTCACAGATTGTTGCGCGTATTCCCCGCTTCTGCTTCGGCCATTTGCGCTTTTTCTTTCTGAATACCCACGCCACCGCCTCGTTATCCATATGTAGCTTGATCTCGTTTCTTCTTTCTTCTCTTTCTCACGATTGGGCGCCGTACTCGCGCTGGTGGCCAAGGGTTGGATTTGAGCAGACGCTAGGCCCTTCTTTGCTCCTTTTTGTGCGATGTGTTGGCGGCCTGCTTTGTTGGGCCTTTTGGGGGCAAGTCTGGAGCGTCAGGGGCGAGGATGAGGATGACGAAGGGGGATCCAGGGCGGGGCAAAAGGGGAGGCTGCTCTGCTTTGGTGCTTGTCTGGACCAAGTTTGTGGTCCCGCAGGGCTTCCCCGAATATACTCGAGACATGGATCCTTTTTAGAAATCGTGCGCTGCTCTGATCGTGACTTGCTCGCGTGAATGCCCTGCGATTGGCGTGGAGATGCCGGTGGGTTTCGTATTCACAGCATCTCTCCTTTGTAAATGATACGAAGCTGTCATCGTCGGATCGAAGCACAGATGGACACTGGCACGGGACGTTGCGATGATGATTTGATTTGATGATTTCAACATGTCATTGCAAAAGCGCGTATACTCGTCGTCATTGTACCCAGACCAGCCCGGCAGCATAATAAACCGCTCCGCCCAAGGCAACCAACCAACCAACCAGCAAATCCATGTGTGTGTGTGAGTGTGTGTGACTCCGTGACCCCCCCGAATCCCCGTATGCGCAAGCCCGCTTCTCCTTTCCCTCCCCTCCCTCCGCAGCCCATGCATCTCGCTCCCGTCCCCATCTCTGTCGCTCTATTCCGAGGAGCCATACGATACATGGGTAGAGGAACACCACAGGAAAAAATCGGTACAGTACAGCCTGAAGAGAAGGCACAACAAAACCAGGAAAACGCAAAAGAGACAGGGAAAGGGAAAAGGAAACTAAAATATAGGATGGAAAAGGGAAGAATCAACCTATTGCCAAGAACCAAAGCACCTTGGACCGAATCGACAAGGAGAGTTCTGGAGCCGCGCGAAAGCTCCGCCGCCAGCCAAGCCCAGTGTAGAGAAACACACTTCCCAGAGCGCTGCAGATGAGAGCCATATCTGGGGGAGTTGGGCACGTCATTGCCGGCAGTGGATGAGTGATGCGCAAAGGGCAAGTGACTCGAAAGCGAACAAGAAAAACAAAAAAAAAAAACGCCAGAGACGCTGTTCCCAGCCGCTCTCACCGACCAGAAAACGAGGGAGACCCAGCGCCATGCTAACCCAGCCAAACCAAAAGAGAATCCGAACAGGAAAAAGCACATACGTGAGGTAACAACACGGTGGCGAACAGTATCCAAGCACATGCCCGAGTATGGTGAATGACAGGTAGAGGGACATCGCCAGCGAGAGAGCCACTAAGCGCGGCTTCGTGGCCTGTCAGTTGGTTCGTCTGGGGTTCAAGAGTCGTGCACGTTTGTTGAGAAACTGACCGAGCCACGGACCGCCAGAGGTGGTGTCGATGTAGTCGGAGCATCTGTCAACTCCGAGACAAGGCGTCGCGGACGATACGGCAGGGTCATGGAGCGAGACGCCTAGATCTCCATTTGGCCTGCGATGTCTTCGCTCATCAGTCTGTCGTGACCCTTGTCGAGCATGTGGACGTCGTCGTCGTCAAAGTCTTCGTCATCCTCGTCCATGTCTTCCAGGTAGTCGTCGTCCGAAAAGGCCACGAGGTCGCCGTCTTCGCCTCGGTTCCAGAACAAGCCATCGTCGTGTTGCTCCTCGTCATCCTCAAACGGCGGTACCAGCTCGACATCCCTGTCGCCAAGCCAATACTTGGCGCGCTTCGTGGCGCCGTCCGAGTCGACGTCGGTCGTCCGCTTGTGATGGCCCAGCTTCATCGGCCGCAGAGTGGGACTCGTCGACGAGATGACGGGCACGACGCGGACGTAGAGATACGCCACCCGCTTCAGCGCGCGGTTGAAGAAGAAGTAGTGCACGGCCCAGATGGCGCTTTCGTCCTCCTCGAACGGGTCAGGATCGGGATGGTAGCTGAAGATGGTGCACTCGTTGAGGCGCATCTCCTTGTCGATGAGGGACCAGCATTGCGGGCCCCACACTGATGTCAAGTCGCTCCCCAGTGAGGAGTCATACGAGGATCCCGCCTCGAAGCCGGGGCGCACGTTTTGCAGAATCGAATCGAGGTTGATCATGACTCGCCGCAGGTTTCGCTCGCGCTTGAAGTCGCCGGGCCGCAGGACGTGAGAGAAGTCGTAGTGTGGATGGCTCGCGTTCAGCGTCGCAATCAGGTACGCAAAGGTGCGACGACTTGACAATTCTGACAGAGGACCAAACGCGCTCGATGTCGAGAACATTTGCATGCCGGGTGACGTCGCTAGCATGTGCTCGCGGTCAGGGGGCGACAGGCTGGCGCCCAGCTTCAACAGTGCGGCATGCTGGGAGCTGAGATCCTTGTCGATATTCTTGTAGAGCTTCTTATCGGAGCCCGTCGACTTGGTCGTGTACAGATCGCAGCCGCCGGTAACGTTGCAATCGGGCGTGTTGAAGTTGAGCGCGCTCGTGACGGCTTCGAAGTCGTGCACCGGGAGGTACTGTTCGGTGAGGGCATCGTGTCAGCGTCAGGCCGGGCTTGGCGCTGTCGACAGCACACGGTCGCGCCGATGACGGACGCGGGGGATTGGGCCTGGCATACCTTCATCTTGCTGGTTGCGACGCGTGCGTGCGCCGGGAAGCCGCTGGATGAAAGGGACGGGAGTGTGTCGGCGAAATCACGCCGAGTTGGTAGATCGGGCTTTGGCGAACGCGCTGCGTTGTCGCTACGATAAGGAAGTCGCCGTGAAATGGAAGCGACGTGGTGCGGATGAATGACGCGGAGACGGCGGGTACGCGCAAGCGTCGCGACAGCGCGCAGCGTGCGAAATCAGGGTCCTGAAGTGCGTTGGACGACGCCAAAGCAATCCTCAAGTTGGTTCTTGGTCCTTGACAGGCGACCAGGGCGTGTCGTGTCTCGTGGTGTGTGCTCTCGGAGATCGGGCGGCGCGTCTGCGGTGGTGAGTCGCTGGGCGAGTGCGACGACTCGGGATGCGATCGGAGACCCTGTAGTCAATCCAGGTGATGGTGAACAAACGGCTAGACAAGAATGTCTAGCAGCGAGGGTCGGCAGACATTGCTGTGCTGTGCGTGAGTGCTGGGCGGGAGGTTGAGGTGGTGATGGTGACAGTGGGACGAGCGACACCTGGAGACGGAGTGGGGGAAGGCGGCATGCGCAAGACGATGGGCTCGGACTGGACGTGACGAGCGGCCAGGCGGTGCGAAGACGGATCCGTTAGAGTTGCAACACCCGACCTCAGCTGGAGGGGGGGCCCAGTGCCGTCACTACCAGGAGGAGACGCAGCGCACCGCCGACGACTGATAGCGCGGCGCGACCAGGGTGGGGAGGCCGAGCACCTCATCCGGCTTCCTCCCCCCTCCCCCGTTTCCCCCCATCCCTCCATCCCTCGAGCCTGGTCGGTGGGCCGCCGCCACCCAGCGCGGCCACCAACGGCGACACACGGGGGTCGCGCAGTGCGCCGCCGCCGCCGTGGCCTCAGCGCCGCCCGCAACGTCAGCTTCGCTCACACGAGCCGCCCGTGTGTGCCGGATTGGCCCGGCCCCCGTGGGCGAATGGGGACTCGGTGCGCTGCCACGAGCTGGCTCCGTCGCGTCTCGCCATCGCCTGTGGTTCCGACGCATAGCAGACTGCGATTGTTTCGTCGCCAGAGCCATTCGTTTCGTCACGCCGATCGGTCTGCAGGCCATCAGCGTTTTTCGCATTGCGCAGGTGGCTAAATTCGCTTCGCACTGCCATGTCAGTAGACCGCCGTCGAGGCAGTGCGGCAGCCGTGACGCGCGGGGAATGGTGACGGGACCGCTCCCCGATGGGGGCCAATGCTTCCGAGCGGAAAAAAGGACGCCATGTCTGGCTTGTCTCTTGATATGAAAGAGGATGGTGTTCCATCCTCAAAGATCTATGTAGTGACACAAAGCCAACCGGTGCTGCCTCGCCAAAAGACTGTCCGCCTAGCGCCGTTATCCTTTGTGTTCCTCTCTTCCCATCGAAGAGATGCTCAGTTGCCTGAGGCTTTGTTCGCTCAGATGAATCCAGACTCTTCAAGGACTCGTGTGAACTCGTCGTGCGCCTGTCAAAGCGTTTTGTCAATGCCAAACTTCCATGCCGGTGGGTGCGTGCCCCGTCGGCGATGCTGGTTCCCCCCTGGCGACAACAAGGTAAGGGTTTGGGCAGGATGCGGTGTTTCGTCTATCGCGGGCAAACAGAAGCCTTCGGCTCCAGAGCGTGGTCATACCACAGCAGTAGAGGCGACGGCGCTTCGTCTACATCAACTTGGTGACCTCGTCCTCGACCTTCACAAACAGTATCCAGCGTCAGCCACGACGCGCACAATCGCAAGCGGAAACGCAACAAACTTGAGGCCCTCGCCAGGGGGCGCCATGCCAGGGGTCCGCATGGAAGGGCGAGACGACATAAGAAAAGGGACTCACCTCCATATCTTCTAGGGAGTCCTGCTGCCCTATGCATCGTAGTACGTTCTTCTTGCTGCTCTCCTGCAGTTCGCCTGCCAGGAGAAGCTCGTCGAGGATGTAGTATGCTTTGGTAAAGGAGAAGATGATGTCCAGCTCGCACACGTTTCCGTAGTACTTGTCCATCTGTTCGACGTATCGGTGAATGATTTCGAGCGTGATGAGCTCGTTGTCGTCGGACGAGCAGCCAGCGATGAAGAAGAGCGAGGCATATCGGCGGTAAACAATCTTGGTATCTGCAGCCCGCATCACCCTCATAAGCAACCGATCTTCCCACCCGTCTGACGCGTCTTCCGGGCGGCGACTGACCTTTATACTCGAGGAAATTGCACATGCGGGTGCGGCGTGCGAGAACCAGCTGCGACACGTCCTTGACAATCTTGGCCTTGTCCTTGGGGGATAGGGTCGTGAACCATTTCGCCAGGCGCTGCATCAAATTCTCGTCAGTTTCGGGAGTCGTCGATGGCCGCGGGAGCTCCAAGGCAACAAACCACTTTGCCCTGGCGGGACAACAGAATCAGGTATCTGGACAGCTGTCAGCAGCACGTCAAGGGGGGACATGCCCATGAGAGAGGGGTCGTCATACTGGATCGCCATGGCGACGACGGCATCACATCACCGAGCCGGGCTTGGGATGCAGATGCGTGGCAGCGGGAGCGAAGGCAGGAAGCAAAGGAAAGCCTGAGCGGGAGGGGCAAGTCGATGCGCGAGAATGTTCGTCGGTCGGAGGCCAGGGTAAAATTGGCTGGTTGGTGACGAGCCCACACGTCCAGGCCAGGTGGTGGTGTCCACCAGGGAGGGCAACCAAGGCACAGCACGGGCACGCGACGACTTGGAGCTGGAGGCGTCGGTCCCACCTCAGTTTTGGGGGGAGGGAGGGCCCAGCGAGGCCGGCGCCGGGTTCAGCGCAGTGCTGTCTGGGTCCTTTTGGTACAGGCGGTGGGAGGACGAACGCACCCCTTTGGTGGAGCCGTTTCTCCGAAGCTCGCCCGGGCAGCCAGCACAGCAGCAGCCAGCACAGCACCTGGGGACCCGACAGACGGACACTGCAGCGCGCCTAGGCTCCAGCAATGACTGCGCGCGCCGAGGCCGCCGAGGACAGCCCACCATCACCTCACGCTGGCCGCGACCCCGCACCCCGCCTGTAGGTAATTGCACCATCGCAGCCATGTCACAGCGCCTTTTCCAACCAACGACATCCGCCATGGAGGGGTGCCGTCGTGATGCAACGCGTCGGGTATCTGGCAGGACCGGGAGGCGACAACCGCCGCGCAGGGGCCCTATCTCTGTCGTCCAGAACCCGCAGTGGGCGGAGCATGGCCGCCGTGACCAAAAAGTGCAAGTCAATGACAACAGGTTGACTCGTTGAAAAGCGGCGGCCGTCCCGGATGTCGCCATAACCTGGGTCGCAAAACTAGCCCTCTTCCCGCAACGGTCGATATTGCCTGCCACTACGTCCCTCCTTCTGCTTCCCGCCCGCCGTTGTTCCTGGTGGCCTGTCGCCCTCCAGATCCAGCCTATCGCTCGGATCGTCGGCCTCGTCATCGCTCGTCGCCCGCTGCCCATCGGCATCTCGAAACGGCCCGTCGCTCCCAGCCAAGGCCCATGTCCTGCAAGTGCTGGTAATCTGCCCGCGTCCTCGGCGTTTGCAGCGTCGACATTACTAATACATCGGCCCGCTCCCTGTGCGAGAAGGCGCTGAAATAGACCTCTGACAGGCGCCCTACCCCAGTGCCGGGCGTCACTTTCCGGTCTGGTCTAGAAGTAGTGGACTCTGCGGGTTTCTAAGGTTGGCACTAAGTTAAGTCGGAGCCTCGCGCGCCCCCGGCTTTCTCGATTTGCCCGCGGCCGCCATCTCGATTCTAATTTGCACGAACTCGACTCTGCCCTCACCTTTGTTCGACAAGAAAAAAATCCAAGGGGTTTCCTCATCTGCATCTGCACGCGTGGCTCGGCTCGGCTCCAGCGGCGCCCGTCATGACGAAACTCATCCTATCTACGGGGTTCGTGTCACCCTTCCCTTGCGCTCGTCGCAGCAAAAAGAAAAAAAACGCCGACCGGAGCCAACCGGTCGGTCCCTGCATTTGGCGATGTACGTCTTAGCTAACCTGCCTGGAATCCTTGCAGCAATGTCATGTCCGCCGGCCCGTCCATCATTCGCAAGTCCGGCAGCACAACCAGATCCAATCTCGAGCTCGTCAACTCGCTGCGCGAGCACTTCGTCGCCGCCCGCTACGACTACGCCGCCCAGGCAAACCACACCAATGGGCTGACCAACGGCTACGAAAACGGCAACGGCAACGGCTTCTCCAATGGCCACAGCAACAGCAACGGCCACAGTACCAGACGTTCAACCTCGCCGCCGCAGACGCCCGTCGACGTGTGGACCGAGCGAGACGGGAAGGCGCTGTACATCCCCCGCATCAATTGGCAGGCAGCCGGTCTGCGCGAGGAATCCAGCGAGTATGAAATCACAGTGAAGCTGTTTCTCCTTCCCGACACACCCGTCGCCAAGCGGGAACAATACGTGCGTGAAGCGCTCGCGCTCGTCAGCAAGGAACTCGGCGTCGAGACCATCGATTTGCTGGTCGTCTCCTTCCCGGGGATGTCTTTTGAAGGAAACTGCGAGTGGGAGGCCGACAAGATCAATGCTCAGCAGGGCAATCTTGAAGAGGAGCTGGCGACGTGGAAGTTCTTCGAGGAGCTGCACCGCCAGGGCGTCGCCAAGCGGCTGGGTGTCGCCGAATTCGGCAGCGAGAAGCTAGCCGCCTTCATCAAGCGGACCACCGTCGCCCCCGTTGTCGACCAGATCAACCTGCGCGACTGCTGCAGCGTTCCTCCGCCGCTGAAGAAGCTGGCCGAGGAGAAGGGTGTTGAGCTCAACGTGCACATTGACTGCACGGACATCCTGCCTCGCGGTACCCTGCGCGAACTCCTGAGTCACGGCCCTCAGGGTGCAGGAGTGCTGGCCGACGCAGCTGACAGCGGCCCGGGGCTGCAAGGCGAAATCGTCCCGGAGTGGGTGGTCCGGTACATGGCTTTTGTACGAGACCGGGGCGTCATCGAGAACAAGGGATACTTTGCCGGCGCCGAGCTGGTTCAGGCATAGATGGGCGATACGGCTTTTGTGATGGAGGCGGTTGGATACCACGATCGGCGGCACTGGGGCAACTCGGCCCCATCTTGATTTGACGGCTTTTGGGTTTTTGGAATAGCGAGCATCATGACATGGCAGGCTTTCTACGTTGCAAGAGAAATATAGGCGACGGAGGGCTGTTGCAGTACGAGACGGTTTCTCTTTTTTTTTTCAATTCTCTTTCTGTTACCCAATCATACTCCGTTTTCGTCCTCTCCTTCTCACATCCTCAAGTTTCTTGAGAACCACTGGAGCTTGCTTGAAAGATTTCCTATACTCTTCCAACACCTCCTTGAATATGCACTCGGCGCGCGGGTGTGTGCTGCCGAACGCACGCTCCAAGACGTACAAGTCAACTGCGCGGTCTTCGTCCTGAATGCTGCCGCTGGCGAGGCCGAGGTCGATGATGACAACCTCCCCATGCAGGACGTGACCTTGCGGCTGGTCATCCTTGAAGTCGATGCCGCTCCGCGACGGGGCCAGCATCATGTTGCTTGTCGTTAGGTCGCCATGGACAATGCCGATCTTGTGCATCTTGCCCACGGCGGCGCCTATTCGGCGCATGAGACTCTTGAACGGCTCATCGGCCTCGATGCCCTCGGTCCTGTTGCCCAGCCACTCGTTGATATTGGCCCGGACCGGCGTGCCGTGAATCCACTCGAGCATCAACCACCCAGCGGCCTCGTCAATGGCGTAGACGGTCGGCACACGGACGCCATCGCGGCGGCACTTGGCAAGGATCCGCGCCTCGGACAGGATGCGGTGCTTGGTCAGGCGCTGGTCGAGGGTCGGGTGCCGCCAGGGCTTGGGCGGGCGGTACTTGAGCGCGCAGGGCAGGTCGGGCTGGAGGTATGTCGTCTTGTAGAGGCGGCCCTCGGCGCCTTGGGTGATGAGGGCCGGCGGGGTCGAGGCGGGGTACTCGAGGATTGGAGGGAGCGGGAACTGGTGCGTCTCGGAGGCCTCGGCCGTGGCGGAGGAAGCCATGGCGTTTCACGCGCGGACGAAGGAGCGTCGCGCGGGATCTCGACGAGGGATGGTGAACCGAAGACACGCTCTCGCTTGCGTCAAGACTTTTGGCGGTGGACAGAGAAGACGCAGGTTACGTCGGTAGTCGGATCGGAGGGGCAAAGGTGGGGCCTCGAGGCCCTCGCCGAATTGACTTGACAAGCCACCCCGACTCGGGAGGGACTTGGAACTTTGGAAGTTTGTTGGGGCCACTGGAGGCCACCGTGCGGCCTATGCCAGGCGTGGACCACCTGGAAGCGCCCGCCAACGAAACTCAAACAGCCACCACCGGACGGACGGCTTCGGCCCGCTCGCCTGATGTGCTCTCCATCCCCCCTCGCATACTGTACCTTGGGGTGCTTTTGCTTCGTAGCTGCACATGTAAATCGACACGACAACAGCCACCGATTCTCGGCGCGAAAGCCACCCTCGGCGCGCCGGCGAAGAGCACAACCTTTGCCTCCCGTCCCGTCGGGGCCGCCGGGTCTCTGGCCCGCAGGTGCGCGTGCGGGCTTCCAGGGCCTCTGGCGCCCCATGTGACGCCGCCAGCGCTGGCCTAGGCCTGCACGGCTCAGTTCCTGCAGGGGCGTACATACTACAGGGATGCGGTGGCTGGGGAAGACCGGCCCCGACAGCGCAGCAGCGTGATGTGGTCCCATCGCCATCTGGACTCCTGCAGGGCCAAGCGGGACAGCCCACACTCAGCAGCGCCGGGGCAGGTGTTGGAGACACACTCGTGGACGGTGAGCCGGTTCGCCGGTGCGTGTTGCCTTAACGGACCTTAGCACTCTTGCCCAGTGGCGGCCCAATGGCGCACGCGAACAGCTCCTCTTGCCTCCTCTCCGACCAACCGTCGTCATCGCTGCGTCGCCTCACTCACTGCTGCTGCTGCCGCCGCCTCTTCTCTCCTCCTCTCGCCGTGTTGCCTTGGGTTGCGCTGCGTTGCCTTGCGACCATCCAAAGTCGACTTGCGCTGCTTGCTGCCTCCCGCTGCCGTCCTACCAGACCATGACACGAAGCGGCCGCCGCTGCGAACTCAACACCATCTGCGCCGCTCCATAGACTTCCCCCCGCCCGTTGCCAGCATCGCCACCCAGGCCCAGCAGTCTGCCATGGCCGAGTCGGGCTGGGTCCAATGGGCCATCATCCTCGTGCTGACCGCCCTCTTCCTCTCCGTGGTCGTCATCGCCCAAGTCGTCGCCGCCTACTCGTCGGCGTACTTGGCCGCGCCGCACGAGGTCGCCACCTTTATCGACACGGTCGACTTCTCCATCCAGGAGAATGAGAGCTACGACCGCGACGTCGCCAAGGTGCAGCGCCTCGAGGACAAGTTGCGCCTCGGGCGGCTGCTGCGCGAGATCCAGAAGGGAGGCGACGATCTGCGCGAGGAGCTCAACGGCCTGCTCGTCGCCGAGGGCGCCACGGCGCTGCGGACGAGCGCGAGGCTGCTCTGGGCCTCGAAGCGCGCCGAGCTCGAGGACCGGGTGCGCAGGTTGGACCTGATACGGATGCGCTTCCTCGTCGTGTACATGGGCATCATCACGTCCATCGCAGACAAGCAGCCGCCGCCTGCGCCGCCGCTGCCGCGAGACCCAGAGAAGATCGCCGCCTTCAACACGCCCATGAAGCCCAGGCTTCAAAAGTCTCTCACCGACAGCATCGCTAAGCGCCCGCCCCTCCGGCGGCTGACGACGCAGGCCATCGGCCACCAGGAGCACGTCGCCACGCCGCATAGGAAGGGCTGGGCCGGCGTCGTCGAGGAGCTGCAGACGTCGCCGCGGATGCAGCAGCGCCATGCGTCAATAGAGCAGTCCATGACGGGGTCGCCTCCATGACACCGGCGCCCAGTCCCGCCCGCATTTCACCTCGGTTCAACGATTATGAAGCAACGAGAACAGAGCATTGAGGATATTGATCGACAGCACCACGTTACGGCCAGAACCATGGACGACACGACACGCATGACGAAGAACATTTTAGCCAAGCATTGTTGAATGACGACGAGCGCTGCATTGCGAGAAGCCCCGGAGTTTGGTCACTTCACTTAGATAGGATACCCCCCCATTTGTTTCCAGGCGAGGCAAGCTCTTTGGGCTGGTTTAGTCTTCTTTCTGGTGCATCTCTTTGCTGCACTGGGTTTTTTACGTCTTTGTCGCTTATTGTTTGCACACCCTTCACAATACCCAGGATCTCTGTCTGTACGGCACCACTGGTGGTATGAGAGGAGGAGGCTTGGGGACTCAGTGGGCGGACACGTCGTCGGGCCCGGTTCCGTTCCTCTCGCCGACTGTTGTAGAGGCATTAGACGTGCCACTTAGAACAGGAATAAAATACAGGTCTTCTTACCGTCGAGTGCCACCAGGAAGCGGCTCACGCAGTTGTATGTTGCAACCTTGTCCATGTGAGCCTTTGTGAGCTGCATTGATGAGTAGTGAGCGGGGGAAAGAATACCGTTGCTGTAATTTCAACAACCTCTTGGTCATTGAATAGCTCCTTGACCTTCGCAAACGTCTCGTCCTTGACGTGGACGTTCCTAGTCATCTCATCCGTGTACAGCAGCACGGCCCACTGCTTCTCGCTCAGCAGCTCCGCGGGCCGCTGCGCCGCGTCGAGGACATCCTGCTTGACGACCTCGAGGGCCTCGGCGCTGACGCCGGCCTGGGCGGCGAGGGGCGCGTGGTGCTTCCACTCATACCAGGCCTTGTTGCAGACGGCGACGCGGGAGATGGCGAGCTCGCGGACGTCCGGGGTGAGGGACGTCTGGGTGCGGATGGCGCCGAGGAAGGTGTTCCAGCCGTCGGCGACGGCGGGCGAGTGCAGCAGCGTGAGATCGAGGGACTGGAGGGGCCGCGGGGCGCGCCGGGCCTCGATGCGGGAGACGATGGCGGCGTGCTCGGCGGAGCTGGTTGGCGGCGGGTTGGGGACGTAGGGGAGTCTCATGGTGTCGGGACCTTGGTGGCCAAGGCGAAAGAAGAAGCTATAGATGATGTTCTGGAGTCCTGCGTGAGGTTGAATTGAATTCTTGGATCGCGAAACTTCATGGACGACCTGAAGGACTCACAGACGTGGGTAAACCATTTACCCCCCCGGTGTGCCGAGGTGCCTATAACACAGTGCCTCCGGCGCCGCTCCCAGGTGTAGCCCGGCTGTCTTAAACCCGGATGGCAAGTGGACGCGGGGGCGGAGCCGCTCCACCGTGCAGCTCCAGCGGCGCCGAGCACCGGCGAGCTGCGCGCGCCGTTATTACCTGACTTATTTCATCAGACGAAGGGGCAACGCTTGGCTCGCAGGTTAAAAGGGCATCTGATGCGATTGCGACCGGCATTGGCCGTCTGACACCATGACGAACGAAAAGGTGAGGCTGTGGTGGCCGCGCACGGCACGGTAGCATGGCAACCGAGCCGCACGAGCTGTGCAAACCCGTTCACGGGCATGCCTTCTCTGCTGTTGGGGCAGAGGCGCCAGCGAGATTAGCTGCCGCCAGAGCTCTGAACAGACACTGCCCGGGCTCCAGCAAGATTCACTCATGGTTGCCTGACTGGGTAGCTGCGCGGCCCTCGCACGTCAAACCCGCCGCCGCGTGAATGCTGCTCGCAGGAGAAAACTTCCCTTTCACAACATCACCAGGAATCTGCGTCTTCCAGCCAAGTGTCAAACGGCCCCTCCTCCCCAGAGCCTGGCTGGCTTTACTGCTTCGTGCTTCCATACGTAGTTGCGCGGAAAGCACGTTAGCCGCACTGTGGTCAAACCACCGCACCAAGATCCGCCTGTGGGCTGCAAGCTCCCTCCCCCAAGTCCAGGTCTCCAAGAGCTCGTGGGGACGCGTTGACGCGTGTCACGTGACCGGCACCTCGCCCATTAACGCGACAGCTCTTTTCTCGCGTCGCTGCGACAACCTCAACCCATCCAACCTCCCTGCGTCGGCCTTTCCGCTCCCCCTCTTCCGGCGGCGAGCGCGTCCATCAAGTCACGATGGCCGAGATCAAGATCGACAGCAAGCTCTTCCAGGAGCGCATCTCGCACTTCGCGACCGCCTGGAAGAATGACCTGCGCTCCAAGGAGAGCTTGTTCGGGGGAGCTACCTCCCTGGTCATCATGATGGGCAAGGTCGAGGACATGCCCGAGTTTCACAAGAACAACGCCATGCACGTGAGTATTCGCGGCCGCGCGGGTGCCTCTCACCGTCAGTGTCGCTAAACCAGATGGCAGTTTTGGCTTCTCGGATACGAGTTTCCGACCACGATGATGCTCTTCACGACCGACACCCTGTACATCCTCACGACTGCAAAGAAGGGTGAGGCCATCGGCCCGCAAAGCTTTTCGCGGTAGACGACTGACAGCTCTCCAGCAAAGCATCTCGACCAGCTCAAGGGCGGCCGGTTTCCGATCGAGGTCCTCGTTAGAGGCAAGGACGCTGCCGAGAATGAGAAGCTTTTTGTCAGCATCGCGGACAAAATCAAGGCAGCAGGAGTACGTGTTTCGACGTGAATATGCGGGGTTTTCGCATCTGCTGACGCAACTTGTCCAGGACAAGGTCGGGGTGCTTCCCAAGGACACGTCCAGGGGCCCCTTCGTCGACGAATGGAAGAAAGTCTTCTCCGAGCAGTGCAAGGACGTGACCGAGGTCGACGTCACCACGGCGCTGTCAACATATGCATTCGCGGTCAAGGACGAAAACGAATTGCGAGCTATGCGTACGGCGTCAAAAGCTTGCGTCGCCCTCATGACCCCCTACTTCCTCGACGAAATGAGCAACATTCTCGACGCCGAGAAGAAGGTGACGCACTCGGCATTGGCGGAGAAGGTGGACAAGAAGCTCGACGACAACAAATTTTGGCAAACGGTCCAGCTTCCCAGCAAGGGCAAGCTCCCCAACGATTTCGACGCTGGCCAGCTCGATTGGATTCTTGGACCGGCTATCCAGAGTGGTGGTAAATACGACCTGCGATTCGGGGCGGAGCCAAACAACGATAACCTGCACGCCGGCATCATCATCGCTGGCTTGGGGCTCCGTTACAAGTCGTATTGCTCCACCATTGCACGGACTTACCTCGTTGATCCGAACAAGAGTCAGGAGAGCAACTACAAGCTCTTGTACATGATTCACAACACCATCATCAAGGAGATAAGAGACGGAATGGCGGCCAAGGATGTTTACGCCAAGGCTTTGAGCATCATCCGGAGCAAGAAGCCCGACATGGAAAAGCACTTGCTCAAGAACGTGGGATGGGGCATTGGTCTCGAGAACAGGGACCCCACGCTCGTCCTGAACGCCAAAAACCCTCGCACGCTCAAGGACGGAATGACTCTCATCATCCAAACCGGCTTTCAGGACATCGAGAACCCGCAGCCGCAAGACAAGAGCAGCAAGAACTACTCGCTCGTGCTCACCGATACTGTTCGTGTAACCACGAGCGAGCCCGTCGTCTTCACTGCCGAAGCGCCGACCAGCGCCGACGCAAACTCGTTCTTCTTCAAGGATGATGAGGAGGCAGAGCCGACCCCAAAGAAGGAGAAGAAGGACTCCCGAGTCGGTGCCGTGGCGACTAAGAACATCACGAGCACGAGGCTGCGATCGGAGCGCACTACCCAGGTCGATGAAGATGCCGAATCAAAGCGACGAGAGCATCAAAAGGAGCTGGCTGCCAAGAAGCAGAAGGAGGGCCTTGCCAGGTTCGCCGAGTCTACGAGCGGACAGAACGGTGGAGAGGTGAAGAAGTTCAAGCGCTTCGAGTCGTACAAACGAGACGACCAGTTCCCCCTCAAGATCAGGAACCTGGAAATCGTCGTGGACTCGAAGAACTCCACGGTCGTCCTGCCCATCATGGGCAGACCCGTTCCCTTCCACATCAACACAATCAAAAATGCCAGCAAGAGCGACGAAGGCGACTTTGCTTTCTTGCGCATCAACTTCCTCTCCCCTGGCCAAGGCGTTGGAAGAAAGGACGACCAGCCCTTCGAGGACGCGTCTGCACACTTTGTCCGCAGTTTGACCTTCCGGTCCGCAGATGGCGACAGGTACAGCGAAATCGCAACGCAGATCTCCAACATCAAGCGAGATGCTGTCAAGAAGGAGCAAGAGAAGAAGGACATGGAGGACGTTGTCGAACAGGATAAGCTCATGGAAATTCGGAGTGAGTTGCCACGTCACATACTGTTGCTTGAAATAACTAACTGTCCTTGCAGACCGTCGCCCTGCCGTCCTGGACAATGTCTACATTCGGCCTGCCATGGAAGGCAAGCGAGTTCCTGGCAAAGTCGAGATCCACCAGAACGGTATTCGTTATCAGTCGCCGCTTAATGCGCAGCACCGTGTCGACGTACTGTTCTCCAACATCAAACACCTGTTCTTCCAGCCTTGCCAACATGAGTTGATTGTCATCATCCATATCCACCTGAAAGACCCCATTCTTGTCGGCAACAAAAAGAAGACCAAGGACGTCCAGTTTTATCGCGAGGCAACAGATATTCAGTTCGACGAGACTGGCAACCGCAAGCGCAAATATCGCTATGGCGATGAGGATGAGTTTGAAGCCGAGCAAGAGGAACGCCGGCGCAGGACCGAGCTCGATCGGCTGTTCCAAGGCTTCGCGCAAAAGATTGCCGAAGCTGGCCGCAACGAGGGCATCGAGGTGGACATGCCTATCCGCGACTTGGGCTTCCACGGTGTGCCGTTCCGCAGCAATGTTTTCGTTCAGCCGACGACCGACTGCCTGATTCAAGTTGTCGAACCACCTTTCATGGTCATCACTATTGAGGACATCGAAGTTGCTCATCTCGAGCGTGTTCAATTCGGTCTGAAGAACTTCGATATGGTCTTCGTCTTCAAGGACTTTACGAGAGCACCGTACCACATCAATACCATCCCTGTGGAGTTCCTCGACCAGGTCAAGGACTTCCTCGACTCGTCCGACATTGCCTACACTGAGGGTCCTCTCAACCTCAACTGGCCCACCATCATGAAGACCGTCACTGCGGACACCCACCAGTTCTTTGTCGACGGTGGCTGGTCCTTCCTGCAGGCCGACTCTGATGACGAGGACGGCGGCGAGGAAGAGGAAGAGGAATCTGCGTTCGAGATGGACGACGACGAGCTCGACGAGGCGAGTGAGTCGAGCGAGGAGGGTTCAGACTTTGGCAGCAACGTCAGCGACGAGGACGACGACGATGACGCGGAGCTGGACAGCGACGAGGAAGGCGAGGACTGGGACGAACTCGAGAAGAAGGCGAAGAAGCGGGACCGCGAGAGCGGCCACGACGAGGAAGACCGCGGCGGCAAGAAGAAGCGCAAGCGATGAGCTGGGGGAACCGCTGCGAAAGAAGTACTTGCGGGCCAGTCATTTGGCGCGGTCAGTTCGGGCAGGGATTGCTGGGGTTCAGGTGTTTGAGTATTGACGGGCTACTACTACTTCATTGTACTACATAGTGAGACAGGATGTGTGGTTGTTGAATGGCAGACATTTTGGGAGTTGTGGTACCGCGATTCTATCATCCCTGGACTACAGAAGAGAGTGGGTGACTGTTCACAACGTGTGGGCAAAGAGATGTTACTTCATTCTCTATTTGTTTAACGAAGCGATGGCCGACTTGGGCCACGCACAGGTCGAGCAAGACACGCGTACAACAAAGCCAAAACCCCCAAACTCCATTGATCCCATGAAAGAAATGACGTTGCAGCGGGGAAAAAATCAGAACGGCGAGGCGAAGGGGAGAGCTGCGCTCCCATCACGCCACCACAAGCACGTCTCCGTCCCCTGACGGCGGGAACCAAAGCATCGTCGCACACCCATCGCTCCCCGCTCCAGAGCAGGGCCTAGTACAACCAGACATAAAATGTTCATAACATGATTCCTAGCTCCCCGGACATCCAAAGTGGTCGTACAGGCGGCCGGGAAGGAAAAGACTGTTCTCGCGCGACCGGCCTGCGATGCGGTGCGGCGGAGTGACTGACACCACGGAACACCACGACTACCTCGACCGCCTCAGCCGGCCTTTCGCACACCATGAGGTCCTTGGAGACGCGGAAGATGACGCGATGCATGGGGTCGTGGTGTCGGGGCTGCTACCGACGCCGGGCACGGGTTCGAGGTGAGCCCTTTCGTGGGCCGCCTAAGCCTCACCGGGGCGCATTTCGCGACCAGATGCCACCGCGGTGCTGGGCCCGGACGGCTTCGACGCGGGAACGTTATTCCAGGACAGATATGTGTGGTCGCCGAGTTTCCTGACACCACGTTAGTCATAAGGATATCGTGTGAAACGAGGCTTGGTACAAACCTTGGCTTGATGAGATGAGTGACGGTGAAGACGGCTCCGAGGATGATGCACACGCCACCCACGGCAATGTACGCAATTCCAAGGAAGCTGTTGCGTCCACCCATGACGGTTCGAGTGGTGAGGAGGATGGCCTTGGTGCCCTTGTACTCGAGCATCGGGAAGTCTGCCACGTTGTCAGCAACTGCGCTCAGGTCAAGCTGGGACATGGCACTCACGATCTTCCAGAATCATCTGATACCTCCCGTCCTTCATGGCGTCGGTGTCGTTTCGCTGGTACAGCTTGCTGAACGCGGGAAGCCCGGCGGTGCGCATCCAAACCTGGAACGCCTCCCAGTCCTTCAAGTTCGGGGGCGGATGCTCCTCCGTGTAGTTGTTGGGGTAGAGCTTGGCCCAGTTTGGCGGCGGAAGGACTTCTGACGGCTTGTACTTGGTAGGGCCGTACAGGTCCCTGTCGCTGTCCCAGGCGATGCCCTTGGTGGTCATGTTGTACGGCTCGGTTTCGTTACCGGTTGCGCCGGACGGGTTCAGGAGTTCCGGGTTGCTGTAAGAGTCGTTGAACAGAGAGTTTGCGATGAGGCCGCAAGGGTAGTATGGCTTGTCGGTGCCGTTGTTCTTGTCGCCATAGAGGGGGGTGCACTTGGATCCCTTAATATCGCCGTATGACCTGAAGTCGCCCTTAAGCTGCTGCTGGTCCATCGACTCGACATATCGGCGGTGGTTTTGATAAAAGTTTGTGAGGTGGTAGTAGAAGAGCACAGGCGGACCCATGGAGTCGGGGATGGTGAAGGTCAGCCAGCAGCGGGTGGTATTGGGGGCGGACGCGCCGGTCGACAGCGTGGCATTGAAGTTTCTTTCAGCTGACCACTGGGCATCAATGGGCGTGCCCGAGTTCTTGAACGCAGAGTCGACAAACTTGCCCGGCATGGGCGCAAAAGTCGGGTGGTCCGGGGCATCGCTCGCGCATCTTGTGTATTCGAGCGACAGCTCTTGCACCTGTTATTCCGGCGACGGTTAGCAAGCGCCGACTAACCTCAACGGCCACGAGTATGACTTGCCTTTGAGCTAGCATATAACAGAAGACCTCCGATGGGCGCGAAAATGATTCCAATGGTAAAAAATAAGGGAAGGACAGTCTTTGGCGTCAAGATGGGCCTGGGACGGACGGGTCAGTTCGCGGTCGCGGGGTCATCGGATCGGGAGGTGGACACGTACTGCCATGCCTTGAGGCGCTGCTGACGAAACGCGGTATCTATATTCGAGCGCATCCGTCAGTATTCTGCGGCCAGGGGCGCGGACGTCGCGTCGCGGCATCGAAACTCACTCGCGGGACGGCGGCTTTTCTTCTTCTCCGGCTGCTTCGGACCCGAGTCGTGGGAGTCGAGCGAGTCGGTATGGTCGACTCCGCGCGGAGAGTCGGACATGACGGGCCGGTTCGACGGGACGTCGCGATTGCGCGGGTTCTCGGGGGCAGGCGGCGAGGTCTGGCGAGATGGAGTCGTGGAGGCGCGCGAGGTTGCCGGGCGGCGTGAGACGTCGATGCTTCAAGGGGCCCGTTGGCGAGTGCAAGAACACGAAGCAGCGCTGCTCCAGAGTGTGGCTGGTGCAACGGGGGGGCAGCCTGCGGAACCAAGGGAACCAAGAGAGCATTACGAATTTCGGCGGGCTGAGGCGCGTGGCTGAGCTCCACCCGAAACCCACTTGGTGACAGCCACCTCCCTGTCATCCGCTTGCCAGATTCGGCCACCTGTCAGTCAGTCAGACAAGCCAGCCTCCGTGGTGACGTTGGCCCGCGCCCCAGTCTGTGGTTGTAAAGCCTTGCCAGCTATCAAGACCAGGACAAATGGTGATGCAATTGTCTTTTTCGAGGACGAGGCTATCACGGCGTACGGTGAGGGTCTTTGTCTACAGTCCGTCGAATGCCAAGTTCAGCTCAGTACACGATTGAAATGACGTGACATTTTACCTCCGCGTGGACCATCGCGGCTCCGTTTCAAGTGCGGCCTCTGGCGACACAGAGGCCATCGTTGGCAACTCGACAAAGCAGAGCACAGCGCATGTAGATCGTTGACCGACGACCTTTCAAGTACCAAACTGCATCAGCTCTGAGCACACTACAAAGTACAAGAAAGGCAGCAAAGAAGACAGGCAGGAATGAAGCCGGTTCGCGTCGGGCTGCAGGGTAGCCAGCTTCAACGCACGTTGCGCAACGAGCTGGCCTCATTTGCAAGAGAATCGGAAGGCGAAAGGCGAGAAAGCACGGTTCGCCGAGAGCAACTGTTTCCCGCAATACGAACTAAGGCTTCTGCCGAGCACGGTACATGGAATCACGCCAGATGTGTCGGCAGATTCGGCTTGGGTGAGGTGGCCCGGGCCGCCTGGAACATGCGCCATCAGCTGCCACTGGGCACTGCGGCTACGTGTGCGACAGCAGATGCCCCCAGCAGTAGTGCTGTATAGTCGAGCATTGCAGGAAGGTGCGACTTCTAGGAGTGAGATGGTTGGCTCTTTCCCAGATACTCTCGAGGCAACAGCATGCGGTGGCAGGTGCAGCCGTCGAAATGCCGCCCCTTCCAGCTCAGTAATTCCATGAGCCTGCCGTATGACGGAGGCATCAAGTGCAACTTGTCAGCACGGGGAAACGGCCTCAACCTAGCATCTTCAACTCCGTCACGACGTCACTGCATTTACGAAGGATCATGACTCGGCAATATCGCCACTAACATGCTGCCCTTCGCAACAGACTCGCGAAGCGAAAGCGACCCTGTCCCACGGCAGCGGTCACCATCCCACCATCGACAGTCACCGCCTTTCCCCGCCCGCCACATTTCGCCAGGACTTGGCATGGGATTCGCGCAAAGGGGACGGCGCATCCGTCCCTTTGCCGCTGCGGCATGGCGATTTGGCGAATCGGGGTCCCTGAAGGAGCTCGCAGCGGCCCGCTAGCCCATGATCTGGGGCCGACGGCCGGTCTTGCCAGTGCAGCGAACGGCGGATCCGATGTCGACAAAAACCGATGCGGCCACGTTTCCCGCCCTGCAGCGAGACATTATTTCTTCTTCGGTCTGCGCGCTGCAGCCGTGGTCCCCGTTGTGGCAGGGATCGCTGCACGCAGATGCGCTGCTCTCCACGGCACGAAGACATGGCTCCACGACATTGCGGGTGCCAACGGTTGAGGCCTTGCGGGTGTCATGGGCGTCGCTGGGGATATAAACGACGCAGGCCACCTTCCTGAGAAATCCTGCTCCCTGACCTGGGAGCGACACCTGGCGCGCATAGTCCAATGGTTGCGCGAGAGTGCTGAGGCACAGCCCAATTCTCTGGGGAACCTGCGCACTGCAACCCGCCCTCAACCCGGCCCCCGATCGTCAGTTGCCGTTTGACCCGAAACACAGCAAGCAGCCGTCATTTCCGGGGGTTCTAGGCCTCGGAAGGCACAGCCGGCGGGTGTCGAGATCCGAAGCAGAGCAGAGGCGACCCAGAGCACCTGCAGTGCCGCACTTTCTACTTTGCAGGTACGTGGGCTTTCCGTTGTTTGCTTGTCGCTTTGGCGCCTCTCATCCTGCCGGACCGGCCTTGTCGTCAACGCCCGCCGCCCGCAACTCGCGACTGCCAGAATGTGCAGCCAACCGCCAGCTTGCCAGCCGAGGCGTTGATGAACGCGACGGGCTTGGCAGGTGGAGAGAATCGAAATGTTGATTCAGCGTCATCAACAATTTGCCCTCCACGGTGGTCACCTCCACTCTTGGCCGCCATCGAGCGTGGCGCAGCGCCGCCAGGACCAAGCAGTCATGCCCCATGCCCAGCTGCACGAAACAAGTCAGAACCTGCCCTACCTGCTTGGCAGGGCGGCGACGCCAAAAGGACTGGCGGCTAGGCGGCGGGCGGGCCGCCAGGTTCATGTTTCCAGTCCAGCGCCGCGTACATTCGTGCCTCGACGCACTGGGGTGAGGCTGATCCCGCCGGACGAAATCCGAACCGCCGGGGAACGCGAACGCCGGCCGGCCCTCTGGCCGTCGAGAATGAACGAGCCACCAAGCACACGCCAAGCGGCGCCTCCCAGCCGCCCTGCGACGTATGACCGTTACGAGTACAATAAGAATGAGGCTCACGCGCCTCGCCTTGTCTCGGGCGTCACCATCGTGACCTGGCCTTTTATTTTCTGGCGTCTGCACATCATCGCTTTTGCATCCTCTTCTCCTGTTGATTGACCCTGATCGCCGAGTGTTTTGCATCGTCTACACTCGACACTAGCCGCACTCATCTCATCTCGCTTCCTCCGTCACGGACGTTGCCGTCAATCTCCACGTTGTCACCTGGGCCGCCCAGTCTCGTTGACGCCGCAGGGGACAGACGTCACTCATAAAGTGCCTGCTGGGATGTCTTGATGAACGCTTTGCGCGCTTCCCTTCCTTTGTTCCCATTCTTTGTCCCCCTTTGCTTCGGCGCCGAGTAAATGAGCACCTGGTTGCTTGCTTCGCAAGCAGGCGATCTGCTTCGTTCGTTGCTGCTGTTCCTGCTGGGCCTTTTGCACCTGCCTGTTTCCTCGCTCGGACGGCGTGGCGAAGCTGGGTCGTCAGCTCCGGACCGGAAAGCGCCTCATCCACGCCCTCCCATGGCAGCCTCGACCTCGACAGACCAGGGGCCGCACAGCCGCACCCTGCCGCGACGCAACGACTCGCTCCGAAGCGTCAGTACTGACACGACGTGCGTCCCCCAGATTCAAGTCCTGCCGCCGACTCGAAAAGCCAAGCCGGCCAAGATGAGGGAACCAAGAGACACTGGGTTTCCGGAACCCTTTGACGAACGTAAGCGCGCTCTGACTTGAGGCTTCGATTGGCGCGTGACCAGACCACTTACACAGCACCGCGCCCGCAGGTCGAAACACGACGCTCCCGCACCCCGACGCCGACCTGTCTCCCGACGCGACAATCTCGCACGAAGATGTTTCCGGGGAACGGGCACTGAAGCGCCACAGACTCTCATTCTTGAACAAGCGCAAAAAGACGGTCAGCCACGGCTTCATCAACCCGCAGTCGGAGGCTCTGTACAGCGGCCTGGTCATGCCGTTGATGATGGGCATCGACTCGTCCGGCAGAGAGCCCCCGAAGCTGGTCAGCCGGTCGACATGGAGCCTGCGAGTCTCCAAGGACGGCGGCGAAAGCATCCGATCTTTGCGGAGAGACGGAGACGACGAGGAAACGCCCCCCACGTCGCCCGACGTTTCAGAGCACCGGGGGAAGAAGGGATTCTTTGGCAGACTGCGGCCGAAGAGCTAGGCGACTCTGACGACCACGACACGACTTCACGGACTATGCATTTGATTTGTTGTCTTAGCGATGGAGTTTATCCCCTTTGGGTGCGGGCGGCGACGGGCGATTGGAAAACCACGAACCGGATTTGGCTCATGTTGCGCGATGCTCACTCTCGGGTCTGGGAGACGAGGACATGGGGCATCACAGAGGCATCGGTAGACTGACTGGCTTGTGGATAGTAAGCTGCAATACATCCATTTGGCATTTGCTACGGACGACCTAGCTGCCCCGGTAGGTGGTGTAGCTGTAGGGGCTCAGCAGCAGGGGGACGTGATAGTGCTGTCCCTCGTCGACGCGGAAGATGATGGTAGCCTCGGGGAAGAAGGTCTTGCCCTCACCAAAGTAGCTCTCGGTGTCGAAGCGCAGCGCCCAGCGGGACGCGCCCTTGATGGAGGCGAGCACGCCGTCGACGGTCAGGGACGACGAGGCCGAGGCGCCCGTGGCCTGCCACCTCGTGATGCGGCCGTCGTCGTCGGTGCGGGCCTCAAAGGTGGCGGGCTGGGCCTGGCCCGCGGCGGCGGCCGAGGAGCTCGTCTGCTCGAGGATGACGCGGATCCCCTTGGCGGGGCGGCCGGCCGTCGTGTCGAGGACGTGGCAGGTGATGGAGTCTTTGCCTGCCTGGGGCGCCATGGTGACTGCGTTGAGTTTGTGTGCTTGGTTTTGCGTGCGTGCGTGCGTGTATGTGTGTGTGTGAGAGTGTCCCTGCCCTTTGGTGTTTGCACGTCCCGGGGTGATGCAAGAGCGGTACGACGTGAGCGCGCAAGTCGCGGTGGTGGTGTAGGGCGGGCGAGAGCTTGATTGACTCTTGAGGAGGAGAGCTCGTGGGCGGACGACGCCGATGATGTGGGGATGGACTGGGCCCGAGGTCGTGCTTTGCGCCGGGGGTGTCGAGAGATTGCCAGTTGCCAATGCAATGCAATTGACTCTATCGCTCGATACTCTTCTTTTGCGTGAGATGGTGAACTTTACAAGATGAAGTTGGGAAAGCAGGAGAAAGAAAGATGAAAAGCAGGTGCATTCCCACCCCGCCCTCCTTGCCCGCCGCCGCCCAGCCCAGGCACAACAGCGAGGCGCATCGCGGCGTCCCCCGCCTCCGGGCGATGTGGGTGAGAGGCATGACGCGCCGGTGGAGGGGGCCGCGGTTGGTTTCGGTGGGGAGCAGGAGCCTGAGCCTCAGAGCTCAGAACCTCCCCTTCCAAGCAGCTGCTGCTGGTTCCACAACGGGTTCCACCACGACGGCCCCGTTGTCTTGACTCTTGACGGGCACGGCATCTCACTGTCTTACAGCACGGCACGGCAGGACATGTCACGCAGGAGGGACCAGAGGAGTTTTTGCTCAGCTCGTTGTCTATTACGTCTATCGTGTAGGTGAAACAAAGGAAAGAAACCAAAAAGACAGGGAGGTAAAATGAATGAATGAATGAAAAGTACGCGATGCAAAATGCATAAACGCCCCCCGCCATGGAATGACAAGAAAAGAAACATCCTCCAAGGTTAATCAGTGGCTCCACGCACAAGTCAGGAACTCAAGGACGACAAAAACAGCGAGTGCCATCCTCTACGCGACCGACGCGCAAGAACTCACTCACTCCCCCTGCTCACGCGGTGTCAAAGCCCTCCTCCTCGGCCCTCTGCCTCTGCATCCGCTTCCACAGCCCGTTGAGGAACTCGGCGTCGACGGCCGGGCACGCCTCCACGACGCCCGGGTTCAGCGCGTCCAGCACCGCCATGGTCCTGGCGTTGTCGAGGCTGAACATGACGCTGCCCGTCGAGAGGTTCTGCTTGATGACGGCGCTGCGCACCAGCTGGCCCGCCGCGTCCTCGCCCTCGGCCGTCTCCATGCTGCCGAGCCACTCCTCCAGCGGCACCAGCCCGGCGGCCTTGCTGCTGCCCGGCTGCTGCTGCTGCGAAGAGCCGGGACGCAGGTCTGCAATGATCTGCGGCAGGTCCTCGAGCCGCAGCGGCCGCGGGTTCGTGACGTGGTAGATCTGCGGCGCCGTGTACAGCGTCGAGGCGTCGACGTGCGCCAGCGCCTCGCGCTGCGACGTGAGCGCAAAGAGGTTCGACGCCAGCCAGTCCACGGGGATCACGTCCACCGCGAAGCTGGGCTGGTCGGCCCGTCCGATCTGCGGCACCATGCCCGACTCGATCATGCTGACCACGATGCGCATCGTGAACTCGTCCCCGGCGTCCAGCACACCTGTGCCCTGTGCCGCCGCCGTGACGGCCGACGCGCGCGTGATGGTGACCGGGAAGCCGCGCTGAGCCGCCTTGACGAGAAGGTTCTCCGCTACCCACCGGGTCTTGAAGTAGCCGGACTCGTCCTCTGTCGGAGGAGTGAAGTGGGTGCTGTCCTCCTCGCCGACGACGTAGCCCTCTCGTGTGCGCTTCGACACGGACCACGTCTGGAGATGCGGGACGGACCACGTCGAAAGATAGTGTATGTCGGAGAGCTGGGAGCCGATGCTGGAAAGGCGGATGATGTCGAAAATTGGCGACACGTTATATGGCTTCAGCGCCGAGTACGTCTTGAGGAGCGACACATGGCCGCCCAGGTGGTAGATGGCCTGGACTGCCGAACCGAGTTCCCGGAACACAGACTTGGACAGGCCGAAGCCGGGCTGGTCGAGAGACCCGGGGACGCACTTGATGCGTGCACTGACGTGGTCTGCTGTCAGTATACCCTTCAGGAGGTCGTGCTTCTCGAGGAGCTTGACAAGGGCCTGCGTCTCCAGTTTCGTCGTCGAGCCGAGAGCATGAATCGTAATGTCCGCCTTGGAGCTCAACATCTCAGCCAGCAGGTGGACCCCGATAAAGGACTCAGCTCCGGTGACAAGCACGCTGTTCAGATCATCGCGGTCGATGCGGGGAGTGCCAAACCGAGGGATGTACTGGCTCGTGTTGGGCAGGTTGGTCTCGACGTTCCAGCTGATGACGTTCTCGAAGCCGCCCTTCTTGCCCGCGTCACCACCCTTGGCACGCCTCACGTAGGCGCACACTGCGGCGGCCGTGGGCTCGCGGATCAAGGCAGGTAGGGGTGGTGCAATCTTGAACTGCTTCTTGACCTTGGCCTGGAGACGGACGAGCAGGATGCTGTTTCCACCCCTCTCAAAGAATGAATCGTTGAGGTCGATTTCAGCGCCCAAGGTCGCCCGGAACAGAGCAAGAATTGACGACTCGAGATCTTCAGATGGTGCCGTGGCAGTGCCGTTAACACCTGCACCTGCGGCGGCTTTCCCGGGTTGAGTCGTGACGCTTGATGGGTGGACGAGCTCAAGCTGGCGCTCCAAGAGGTTTAGTCGATCGACCTTGCCCCCCAGCGTCGTTGGCAGCTTTTCAACGAACTGGTACCCGTTCGGAAGCATGTAGTAGTTGAGGTGAGGCTTTATCTTGCGGTGCAGATGCGAGACGACAGCAACCTTCTCCGCCGCGTCCGTGATATTGGTCTTCGGGACAAGGTAGGCGACCAGCTGCTGCTCATCGGAGTCGACAGTGCGGGCCACGACGGCAATATCGATCAGGGCGCCGGCCTTCTTGAGGTTCTGCGACTCCTTGAAGATGACCTGCTCGACCTCGCCGAGGTCGATGCGGAACCCGCGGAGCTTGATCTGCTTGTCGCCAGCGATGCGGCCGTGGAACTCAAGCTGACCGTCGGCTCGGAAGCGCCCACGGTCGCCCGTCTTGAACATGCGGTTCCAGCCTCGCTTGCGATCGTCCTCCGAGGCAAAAGGGTCCTCGACAAACGACTTGGCGTTCACCTCGGGGCGGTTGAGATACCCGGCGCCAACCTGGACACCGCCAACGACGAGCTCACCAATCTGGCCAAACGGCACTGGGTTTCCCTTGGTGTCCAGCAGATAGTGACGGCAGTTGTCCATGGGATAACCGATGGGCAGGCTGACAACGCCTTCGTCGGGCGGGCTGATCTTCGCGATGGAGGTCTGGACGACGAGCTCCGAGGGAGACCAGGTGTTGTAGAGAGTGGCGGGGGTTCCCAAGTCGTAGAAAGCCTTGGCCACTCGCACGGGGAGTCGCTCACCGGCAAAGTAAGCGACCCGATACTTGGAGCACTTCTTGAGGGCCGCTTCGTTGAACTCCATGAGGAGCGCAAACTGCGTGGGGGTAAAGTAGGTGACAGAGACACCCTCCTTCATCATGAAGTCGGCCAGAGCGGATGGATCCTTGCGCGTCTCCCACGAGGCAACGGAGACGGTTGCGCCGGCAGTGAGGCCACCAAAGATTTGGACAACAGAAAGGTCAAAGGACATTGTGGTGTGTGCAAGGAAATTGTCGGTGTGCGTGAAGCCATAGTCCTTGTTCAAGGTGCTCAGCATGGCTTGCGTGTTTGACTCCTTCAGAATGACACCCTTGGGGGTGCCAGTACTTCCCTAGTCTAGTTAGATGATTGCTGCTGCATGATCTCGAACCTCTTCCACAACCCAGCAGCAGAACTTACAGAGGTGTAGATCATATAAAACGGGTCATCTGGATGTCGAGGCCGCGGCTGCGAAACGGTCCTGCCGGCCGCCGCGGCGTCATCGATCCGGACGACCTTGGGGGCAACAACAATCTTGGACAGGAGCTCAGCAGCCAGTGCATCTTGCCCCGGCCCAACGAGGAGCAGCTTGGCTCCAGAATCGGTAAGCATAAACGAGAGACGATCGTGTGCGAAGTCGGTGTCGAGCGCCACATAGCAGGACCCGGTCATGAGGGCTCCGAGCATGCCCGTCACCGCCTCGACGCCAGGCAGGGCGAGGAGTCCGATGCGGTCTCCAGGCTTCGCGCCGGCGTCGAGGAGCTCAGAGGCCACGCTCTCGGCCCTCTCGATCAGCTGCCTGTACGATACGCTGCAGCAGTCAGAAGTTTTTATCGCCGCAGCTTGGGGGTGTTGTCTTGCCATCGAGGAGACTACATCAAGGACACTCTGCCCGTGCCACTGGTTCTCCTTAGCCTCGGTGTTCCAATAGTTATTCTTGAGGAAGTCAATCTCGAGGGGGCCGCACATGTTAATCTCGTCGATGGGCTGGCGGTGGTCCTTGATGCAGCTCGTCAAGAAGGTGTTGAAGTTGTCCAGGAAGCGCTCCATGTCCACGTCGTAGTAGAGCGCCGTCGAGTACTCAATCTTCAAGTCGAGGCTGTGCTCGGACGTCTCAATGGCCTCGAGCTGAATGTCCGCTGCCGTAGGGATATCGTCCGACTCGATATCCTCGACGGTGAAGTCGACAGTCTGATAGGTAGGGACAGGTCCGTGAATCTGGTAGTTGACGGCGATTTGTCCAACTGGCATGTGGCTGCTAGTCTTCTTGACGTTCATGATGTCCACAATGGTATCGAACGGAACACCACTGTGGGCCATGGCGTCCAGAGCACGGGTCTTGGTAACCTGGAACAGCTGGTCGAAAGGAACGTCGCAGTCATCTACAGGTGCGGTTAGAAAGAGTTGACGAAATGTCACATCCACGGGGAGCCATTTGTAGAGCTACGAAACATACCGTTGCAACGGACCGGGGCCAGGTTCACAAAGAATCCCATGAGCGGGTCAGTATCCGGATGAGGCCGGTTGCCGTCCACCATCAGGAGAACAAGGTCCTTCTCCTCGGTGTACCTGTAAAGGAACGCACGGAAGGCAGCCAGGACAAAGTGGAATGGCGTTCCGCTCGACTGAGCCGCGACGCGCTTCATGCGCCCAAACAGCTTGGCATCGAGGTTCGTCTTCACCTTCTGGCGGCGAGGGTCGCTCCTAGCAGGACGCTCTCCCTTGGCGAAAGGAAGCACCTTGCTTGACTGGGGCAGGCCCTCAAGAGTAGAGCGCCACCAGTCGAGGTCTGGCTTCATGAGGTCCGAAGCGAGACGTGCGTTGTGCCAGAGCGTGAAGTCGACATAGTTGAACTCGGGAGCGGAGACGGTGGCGAGATCCTTGCCCGTCTTGATGGCATCGTAGATGCCAACAAACTGGGACATCATCGGGAACAGACTGGCACGGTCGATGGAAATGTGGTGCGTCATGCCGACAATGGCCCATTCCTCCTCGCTGAGCTTGGCGAGCGAGTAAGTGGCCACTTCGCCCTCCTCGACGTTCATCTCAATCTTGCGGTTATACTTGACAAACTCCTGGAGCGCCTTCTCCTTGTCGGCTTCGTTGCTGATGTCCCTGTAGTCGACGCCGAGATCGAAGTCCTCCAGGGGCTCCTGAACCGCAAAGTCGTCGCCCTCGTAGTAGGCAGTACGCAGAGCGGGGTTCCGGACGGCCATCTCCTGAATGGCCTTTTGAAGAGTAGGGTAGTCAGGCTTCCCCTTGATGCGGAGCACAATGGGCAGGTTCAGGAAAGACTTGTCCTCGAGGAAGCTGTGCACGAACCAGAGACGCGATTGGAATGTTGAGAGCGGTACGACGTCGGTGTGCTGGATCTTGGTCAGCTGGCCAGTCGCCATGGCCGAAACGGCGCCCTCCTCTTCGGAGCTCTCGGCCTCCGTGGTCGCCTTCTTCTCAGTCTTGTCAGTGGCGACTTCCTTGGTGGAGGTGCTGGTAGTCACCATGCGAGCCGTCTTGGCCACCAGCGCGTTGATGGAAGCGGCGCCGAGAATGTCGAAGAGAGCAATGTCGACCTGGACCTCCTTGCGGAACCACTTGCGGAACTCGACAGCAACGATGGAGTCGAGGCCGTAAGCAGAGAGGGGGTTGCTCGGCAGAATGGACTCGCGGGGAGTGGCAAGCACGCTTGCAATCTTCTCCAAGAAGCCATCGAGCAGAATCTCAGTCTTCTTCTCGACGTCCGGCTCCTCGCTGAGGAGCGCCAAGAGGTTCTTTGAGCTTTGGCTGGTGCCCTCGGCTCCGAAATCATGGTTGGCGTACAGGTTCTTCATGATCGGCTTGGGCGCCCAGTACACATCGGGAGAGATCAGGCCAACGCCGCTGATAATCTGGTGGCCGTTGCAGCCGCGAGGAGTGATGGGGGCGACGGACTTGTCTGCCAGAACAGCCTCCTCGAGCTGGTAGAGAAGCTCCTCCTCGTTGATCATGTCCATGCCCATGCGGAGCATGACCTTTTGAAGCTCCTCATTCTCAGCCACGACACCCACGCCGGTGACGGCACCGACGTTCATGGTGGTACCGCTAAGCCCAAGCTCGCGGCGGTGACGCATGAGGGCATCAAGGTAGCAGTTGGCAGCCGAGTAGTTGGCCTGGCCCTTGGAGCCGACAACAGCAGCCACCGACGAGAAGCAGACGAAGAAGTCGAGGTCAATGCCGAGAGTCGACTCGTGCAGGTTCTTGGTGCCTTCAACCTTGGGCTGGCAGCAGCGCTGGTACTGCTCATAAGTCATGGTCTCGAGAGGCTTATCCTGGAGGACCATGGCAGCCTGGAAGACACCTCCGAGGTTGTTGCCAATCTTGTCAATGCAGCTCTGGACGTCTGCGCGCTTCGAGACATCTCCACGGTAGACGTTAACTTCGACACCGCGCTCGACCAGCCAGTCAACCGTTGCCTTGGCCTCAGTCTTGTCGGCACCGGAGCGAGACAGGAAGGCAAGCTTGGTAGCACCCTTTCGCACCATCCACTGCGAGAGAGTTCGGCCAAGACCACCGAGGCCACCGACGAGCAGGTACGTCTTGGAGGTGGTGAAGAGAGGCGTGTTACGGTAGCCGCTGCGCATGACGGGGACCATGTCCTCGGGGCTGGGCACCAGGACAATCTTGCCAGTGTGCTTGCCCATCTGGAGCAGACGGAAGCCCTTGACGACATCCGCGTAGGAGACCTCCTTGATTGTAGCAGGCGTCTTGATGTCGCCATTCGCAATCAGGTCGAAGCACTCCTTGAACAACCTCTCGCCGAGCGCCTCGTTCTTCTCAAACATGGTGACAAGATCAATGGAAGCAAACAGGACATTGCGACGGAAGGGATCCATGGCAATCTTGCTGTTCTCGTGGATATCGCGCTTGCCAATCTCAAGGAAACGACCGAAAGGCGCCAGACAAGCCCAAGAGGCGTGAAGGAGGGGACCGGCCAGGGAGTTGAGAACAATGTCAACACCGCGGCCATTGGTCGCCTCCATAACGCCCTTGGCAAAAGTGTCGTCGCGAGACGAGAACATCTGATCTTCAGTGAGGCCATAGACGTCCTTGAGCAGCTGTCGCTTGGCGGGAGAGCCGACAGTGGCAAGGACGCGGGCACCAGCTCGCTGAGCGATCTGGACAGCCATCTGACCGACACCACCGGCAGCAGCGTGGATGAGAACGGTGTCGCCCTTGGAGATCCGAGCCGTGTGATCCAGGGCAAACCACGCAGTACCCAGGATCAGGGGCATGGCGGCCGCCTCAGCAAAGGACATGTTGTCCGGCAGCTTGTAGCACCACGACGCAGGGTTGCGGACCAGGCTTCGATGCGCGCCCTGACCAGGACGAAGGGCAACGACGCGGTCACCGGGCTTGAACCCCTTGACGTTGGCGCCGACCTTGGTGCAGATACCCGCACACTCATCACCAAGCTTGAAGTCTTCAATGATACCCATACTGGCGGCGACGTCGCGGAAGTTAATGGAGGAAGCGCGCGTCTCGACCTCAACCTCGTTGTCCTTGATCTGGGTGTCCATGACCTCGGTGTCCTCACCAAAGTACAGAGTCTCAAGGAGGCCGACCTTGCCGATCCTCAGGGCCAGTGGCGTGCGAGTCTGAGGGGATCCGAATGCCTCCAGATGAGGCTCCTGGTTGGGGCCGTTCCTGAGCTTGCAGTTGCGGTCATCGTCAGCCTCAACGCGAGGGATGTACAGAGCACCCTGGCGCTCCGTCACCTCATCCTCGACGATCCTGCTGTCGAGAAGGCGGAGAATGTTGGCAGCAACGGACTGCGCAGATGACTCGAGGCCAAAGTCAAAGGTCACAGCACGGAGGGTATCGTTCTCGGACCGAGCGGCGCGGACGAGGCCGATGTACATGGCGCCCTCAGGACGGCCAGCCTCGAAAGTGGCAGCCTCAGTCGGCCAAACAACGTTCTTCTGGAGGGAGATGAGGAGGGCCTGAGCACCCTTGAACACGGTGCTGTCAGAGGCAGACTCATCCAGACCAGCCAGCACAACGACATCATCGTGGAGAACAGCGGAGCCGGCGGCAATCTCAGCAAATGTAGTGTGGTTGATCTTGCCACCGTAGGTAGACTGCAGCTCCTTAAGAATGATCGAAGTGCGGGCTGTTGGCTTCCCAGCGGGAACGACAACCGAGAGCTCGGTAGGAAGCTCAAAGGGCTCCGAGGCCTTGCGAAGAGCAGTGCAGAATGGGCTGGAGAACAGCTCCTGCAAGTCGGCTGCAACAGCACCCTTCTGGCCATCGAAGAGAATGCAGCCAGAGTCCTTCATGTAAGGAACCGCGTTGCCGCCCGACTCACTGACAATGACGAGGTCGTAAGAGTCAGCTTGGGGCTCAGCAACATTCACAAGCCCCTTGGTGGCCGTGGAGAACTCCTCAGCCGCCTCGCCAAAGTCCTTGCCCTGCAGCGACCAGACATCAAGCTGCTTGAAACGGCGGCGCTCCGTCTTTTCGGTGCCCAGGGACTTGATAACCTCCTTGGTACGCTCAAGGTCGGAGGTAACATGAAGGATCTTGGTGTCAGGGAACTGATGGGCAAAGATGTCCACAATCTCCGAGAGAGGCTTGCCCTTGACGCTGGTCATCATGTCGAAGTTTGGCTGCCAGCGCTGGCGGTAGAACAGAGTGCGCGGTCCCTGGCCCTCCGGAGCCTCGCGACCGAGGGACGTGACTTCGAGGCCAGCAATCTCCATCATGAGCTCGCCCTTCTCGTTCTGCATGATCATGTCGTTGATCGCAACACGAGGCGATGGAAGCTTGGTGAAAGAGCCGACCTGGAAGTGCTTGACGTCCATATCATTCTTCCAATCGAAGAAGCTGCCAGAGATCTTGAGAGCACGGAAGAATGACGGAACGTAAGGCTCGTCAAGGGGACGACCGAGGCGGTTCTCAACGGCATGGAAGATGACGTGGAAGAACGAGTCGAGCAGCGTAGGATGCATGACAGTCTCATCACCGGGGTCGTTGGGAAGCGCAGTCGGGTCAAAGACGAGGTCAGAGACTGCAAATCCAACGCCGCTCTCGATACTGCCCTTGAGAAGGCGGAACTTCTCGCCGTAGGCGAGGCCGAGGTCGGCCATGTTCTTGTAGAAAGTACCAGCAGGCATCGAGCGGAAGGTCTTTTGACGAAGCTCATTGAAGGATGTCCCCTCAGGATAGGCAGCCGTGTACTCAAGAGGAGCAGCATCGCCCTTCTCGACACTGATGAGGCCGTGGCAGTGGCTAGTGCAGTTCGAGTTCTCGTCATAGGAGAAGACGTTGAACTCATACCAGGTGTCGGAGTGGCTCTTGGCAGAGAGCGTCACAGGCTTAAGCTCCAAGAGCACCTCGACACCCTCATCCGTGCTGGGGATCAAGAGCGCGTTCTTGACGACAATGTCCTTCACGTGGATGTTCTTGACGCTCTCAACCTCATCCGTGCGGATGGCGGCCTCGATAGCCATGCTGATGTATCCGGCACCAGGGAAGACGACCTTGTTCTCAACGACGTGCTCATTGAGCCAAGGAAGCTCGCTCAGTCGCAAGTAGTTGCGGAAGCGGGGGTGTCTGGCAACAGATCCAGCGACGCGGTGGCCCAGCGTCGAGTGGCGGAACTGCCTCTGGCGGTGCTCCTTGATGTATCGTGTCTCGGACCAGTAGCGACGGTGCTCCCAGGTGTAAGTGGGAAGATCAACCAACTTGGTGCCAGTGGGTGTCTTGACGAGAGAGCCATCGAGACCGCGGCTAAGGTTCTGGTTGGCAGAGACCAAATCCACGGGGTATCCGAGAGAGAAGAGGGTACCAGCCATGTTCAGAAGTCCCTCAAAGTCGGGGACTCCGCGAGTGAGGGAGGCGACGTAGGGCAGGTCAAGTTTGAGGGCCTGGATAGTCTGGCGAGCAGGTCCCTTGAGTGCCGGGTGAGGGCCAATCTCGACGAGGATGTCCACGTTCTGCTCATCCTGCTCATCGAGAAGCACACCAGTCAGGGCATCAGAAAAGCGGACAGCCTGAACCATGTTCGCAGCCCAGTAAGAAGCGCCCATCTTCTCGTGATCGGCCAGACGAGACGTGACGCTGGAGAACATGCGGCACTTGGGGGCCTGAGTCTTGAAGCTCGAGTTGTTCTTCAATGCGTTTTCGTACGCCGGAGCCAAGGGGAACATGTGGTGAGAGTGGAAGGCTTGCTTGACGATGAGCTGGCGCACAAAGACCTTCTTCTCCGTCAGCCTCTCCTTGAGCTCCAGGATTGCGTCCTCGTCTCCAGATACGGTCATGGTCGAAGGGCTGTTGACGGCGGCGATCGTCAGGCGACCAGTGTAAGGTTTGAGCTCCTCGAGACACTTCTTTTCAGGCAGCCCGACAGCCATCATGCCTCCAGGAACGCCACCATCGCGGTTGGCGGACATGTAACGACCGCGGTAGTAGGCAGCAATGAGGGCACTCTCAAAGGTGAGAATACCGGCAGCATAGGCAGCACCCATCTCACCAGACGAGTGGCCAACGACGGCAGAGGGCTTGATACCCCAGCACTCAATGAGGTCAATGAGAGCCAGCTGCAGTGCCGTGCAAATGGTCTGCGAGTACAGGGTCTCACCGAGGAGTGACGTCTCCTTGGTCTTGCTCAGTTCCGCGACGATAGACCACTCGGGAGCGTCGGGAAGCTCCTTGAGAATGGCATCGCAGCGCTGGAGGCTCTGACGGAAGTGCGGGCATTCCTGGATCAGTTGACGGCCCATGGCATGCCACTGAGCACCCTGGCCGGTGAAGATGAAGCCAAGTCGAGGCGCGGCATTCTTGGCCGGGGTCCAGGGAGCGGCAGGGCGAGGGGTACCGAGCTGCTCGACCAAGCCAGCAGCGTCATTGGCGACGACAAAAGAACGCTGCTGATGCATGGTCCGGCGAGTGGACAGGCTGTATGCGAGGTCCGCCACGGTCGCGTTCTCGGAGCTCTCAACATACTTGGTGAGGGTATCCTCGGACATTTCACCTGCCTTAGGGGAGTGGGAGGTGAGAGGGACGAGGTAGGGGCGGGAGTGCACGCCGTTGGCGATGGGCTCAGGAGCCTTCTCAACGGGTGCAGCCGCATCCTTGGGATACTCCTCAAGAACGACGTGAGCGTTGGTGCCGCCATAACCGAAAGAATTAATACTCGCGCGGCGAGGAACGCCTTCTGGGACCTTCCACTCAATTGGCTGGGTAGGAACCGCGATCTTCCAGTTCTCGAAGTCGATCTTGGGGTTGGGTGTCTTGAAGTGCATGTTGGGAGGGATCGTACCGCGCTCGAGGGCCAGCGTGGACTTGATGAGGCCAGCAAGTCCCGAGGCACCTTCAAGATGCCCAATGTTTGTCTTGACAGAGCCGACGTAGAGAGGCTCCTCTCTGCCATCCGCGAACACAGCACCAATGGCTCGAGTCTCGATCGGGTCACCTGCCGCGGTACCAGTGCCGTGGGCTTCAAAGTACTGCGTGTGTGCCGGGTTGAGACCGGCCCTCTCGTAAGTCGACCGGATGAGCTGCTCCTGGGCGACAGAGTTGGGCAGAGTGATGCCGTTCTTCTTGCCATCGTGGTTGGAGCCAGTCGCGCGGACCAGGGCGCGGATGTTGTCGCCGTGAGCAATCGCGTCGGACTTTCGCTTCAGGATAGCGCAAGCGATACCCTCGCCACGAACGTAGCCGCTTCCAGATTCATCAAAAGCCGCGCAGCGGCCATTGGTCGAAAGCATGCCGAGATCAGTCATGGTAACGTATACATTGCTGTCGTAGTGCAGGGATGAGCCGACAATGATGGAGATGTCGGCTTCCTGGTTCTGCAGCGTTTGGCTACCCAGATGGAAACAGA